>NC_047519.1:19059854-19717354 GCF_902827115.2 Pseudochaenichthys georgianus
GTGATTCCCCTCGGTTGCTCTTGGTGAAAAAAATCATCATATTTATGTCAAACATTTTTATGACACATTAGATTACACAAAGCAAATTCAGAGCAGGACTTACTGGTGAATGGCTTGGAGAAACTTGCGCTGGTGTTTCCGCACCTTGGCATGATCTATCTTCTTGACCAACTTAGTGTGTTTGTAGATGAGCCATGTTTCCCTGAGTACATTGGCAGCTGTGTTCTTTACCTGAGGAGCAACGTGAGAAAGACATACAATGTAAAGTAGCTTCAAGTCTACAAATTCAGATGTGAAACTCAGGCATACATGTTAAATAGTAGCAAGAAGTTACATTTACTTTATTTCTAAAACCTGAGTTACACACTATGTATGTATAACAAATGAACCAGAGTTACAAGGATTGCAAAGCTAGGAGAAGAAACATCAACATAAAACCAGAAGGTAAATAACAACAAAGGGATTTGATGTTTAAAAATGTGACAAAGAGTCAGTTGATGTTACTGAGAGGAACTTTACATTTTTGACGATTTACAACACTCAGATTAGTATCAACACAGGAGATTTTTAGAGATAGTATCATGAGGACAAAGTGTCAACTGGGAGTCTATCAAATAAAAAGTCATAGGATAATTAGCAGAATAAGAGAGACGAAAATAATTATGTTTGCTACTTACTTGTCCTGTTCTAACCTTCAGAATCATTTATTTTCTTTTGTATTTTGACAGTGTTTATCATTTGACTTCTGAATAGGGTTTAGAAAACGTTACTACTGCAGAACTCTGCGTCTGGGGTGTGGATCTAAATATACATGCCTGCAGATCTAATTTTAGTCTCGCTTTAGTCAAATTCAAATGACAGTCCTAAATGAAATGGGAAGAAACCCTTGATATTTAATCAAAACTAACTAGAATGCGGTGGCATGCAGTGACTCACTCGTTTGCAGAGTTGTGTGTCCATCATGAAGTTGTGGACGTGTTTCTCAGCCTTGGTCAGCTCCAGCTTCCTGGCTACCACGGCAACCACCAGTGCAGTGCAACCAGCTCCCTGTTCACAAACCCACAGACAAACAAACACAGCAACAACAACATTTTGTTTGTGAGCTTTTTAAAATGAAACTTCACTACATTGATAAAGAACAGAAAGGACCAGTAAAGAAACATTACAAAACAGTTTAAAGAGCCTGTGACAGCCTCCCAACAACTGTTGTGCAATGAAATATTGGGCTACTAGTCATCTCGAACCATCAGTTTAAAAAAGAAGGTGCGATACCGTTCCGATAAATATCAATAATTTCGAACATCGCGGGGAAATTCCTTCGAGTCATTTTGAAGTTTTGTGGGAAGCCGGAAGTGACGTCAATGCGGGAACGCTTCACTGTGCGGCGAGAGAGCTAAACATGGACAAAGTGTGTTGTCATGCGTAGAAATGGTGAATTACTGAGTTTAGGCACGTTAATAACGTTTTAATGAAGTTGACTACAGTATATTCATATTTGTCAGTGCTTTCATGTCAATTTGGCGACATAAACATAAATGATCGTGGTGAAGATCATTACATTAGGATTACAAATCGGGAGTGAGAGCTGCTGAATTTCCTCCCGTCGGATGTGATATAAAAACATATCGATTATTTTTGTAGTTGTAAACTCAAGTAGATGAAACTACATTTATTAGTGCTTTCATGTCAATTCGGCGAACATATGATACATTAAATGATCGTGAGGATGATGATTTAAAAATCGTTTGTTTGAGCCGGTCTGCATTTCCTGATGAGAAAACAAACCGATGCTTTTTGTAGTTGTAGTACTGTACACCAACATGGATTAAACGTGTGGTTTTTTTACCACAATGTTGGGGAAATTAATGGATAAAATGCACGGATTATTATTATTATTATTCCCACTCCGATCGGGACACTAGGTCCACCGTTTCCCCGCAGCGAGGCTCCCCCCGTTGACAGTATACGTGGGCTGGGCTGGGTGCAGTGGCGGACTGGCCATCGGGACGAATCCCGATGGGCCAGTACCGAAGTGGGCCGGTCGGATAAGTCACTAGCACATCCCCCACTCCCCCCGTTGACAACTTACTAGCGGTACCGAAGTGGGCCGGTCGAGAGTCCCGTATTATCGCCCATATTGACGCACCTAATTCCTAAACTTCTAACAGATACAACATAAACCGATCCTTCAGCCTCATATGAGCTCTCAGACACGTTCAAAATTAAACTGTCTGAGATTGCTGCTGTGTGCGCCATCGTGCGTTTGCATCAGGTTTACATGCAGAAGCTGGGATCCTGAACGGTGCAGCTGGAGCGCTGTGCCCGCAATGACGTCACACATAATTTGGCGGGACTTGAAGAATCCCCGAGAAGATCCAGAAAATTGTCAACATTGAAGGGCAGATTAATGGTTATCAAAGTACAAATATCCAAAATCAGTTCAGTAACGATTTTCATGGGGACAATATTTACTCAAATTGATGGGTTTGGATGATGGGGGAAACTCGTGTCACAGGCTCTTTAAGGCATTAAACGTATTTACCCATGAAGTTACATTTGGTAATGCCCCTAAAACTCGACTGAAACACCAGATTAAAGAACAGTGAAACTGAGATTTTTTTTATATAAACAACTTTTTGGGCACTTTTTCTTTGGACAGAAATGTATGGTATTCAGCAGGACAAAATATACTTATATATATACGAAAAATAACTGGACTTGTACTAAAGGCAAGTACGCATGTGATTTCATAGATTGTAAAAGACTCAAGCTACTGCGAACTCAATCATATTTGATCTTCAAATATTTATCCACTCAACTCAATATTTGAATTTCTACAAAAATCAACTTATTTAGTTATGTTGCTTGTGCAGTATGTTCAGAGTGCGGTTTTAGTTTTCAAATGTTCCTGTGAGAGTATTAGATATGTATCAGTGTGAAGAAGAGAGGAACCCACCATGATCCCTGTAAGCAGACACACGCCTTTCCCACAGTACGTGTGTGGTACCATGTCACCGTAGCCGATGGAGAGGAAGGTAATCGAGATGAGCCACATGGCTCCCAGGAAGTTACTGGTCACTTCCTGTTTGTCATGATACCTGAAGGGATGAAGATAAGCAGAAGCGGGATACAAAAAGTGAGTAAAACCGCACACAGTTTCTTGAACGTGAGCATGCTGGAGAATAATGTGGTGCTGTGTGAACCAAACAGGTGGTGGAGGTGGTGAAGATTGAGGAAGAAGAGGGGAAAAAAAATCATGGTGCAAGGTGTTACACCTGTTTTGCAAAGCCTAGAGTCTAAAAAAAAGTCCATTCTGAGATTTAAAAAAAAGAAATGAGATCCAATGGATTTGCAGGATGTTTCTATTCTTCTTTGAGTAATTGAGAAACTTAAAAAGAGAAAGATGTTTGATGCGTAAGAAGCTTTAACTGACATTTTGGGCAAACAAAAGAAAAATTGTCGATATTTTTGAGAGAGCAACATCACTGAGAATGTTTCATGTTCAGTGTCTGTCAATTTGAAAAGAATAACCATTTGCTGAGAGGAATGATATGAAGGAGCATTCAATAATGACTTTGAGGCCAAATCACTTACTCTTGTCGTACATTTGCATAGAAATGACCGTTTTAGACAACATGTTTCAAATGACAAAGAGACGGGCCATGTCGCTGTGAGTGACTGGATAAAGAGCACCGCAGGTCAAACTGGATTTGAATGTGACAACTCAAGAAATGTAATGTCAGAGCAACCAAAAATGCACATACAACTGCATTAAATCAAACCAACAATTGGCATATTGGTCACGAGTTTACGCTGCCTGAAAAAAAAGGTTTGGCAATGCAAATCATCACTTCAAACATGTTGTTTGCTGAAAATAGCTGACAGCGATGCTTGAATTGTCAGTCCAAAAAACACACACTGTACAAAGCCGGATTGATGATGACATTCCCATGCCTTTTGCAGCAAGACAAAAGTCCATCTGCCTCACCCCCCCCCCCCCATCCATCCAACTTGTCTAATTATTCCCAATGGGCTGTCTAGGAGGAGATTAGATAAGCTTTAATTTTGGAGTTGATTTTAACTTAATATTCATTAAACACTTTGAGACAACATCTCACCACCATCCTTCTGACAGGACAACTTAGATGGAGTCTAATTTCTTGGGATTTTGTAGAAGCTTTTCTAAAGGGTATTCTGACCGAGCCAATCATGAATTGCTAACATCGAACTATCCAGCGGCGTCTCAGCATGTGGACTCAAAATGGCCAGAACAATCCGCTCTAATTAGAAATTGGAGCACTTTTCGATGAGTCCCTTAAGTTTTCTCTTCCAAACGAAGGCAACTGCCTGATCCTCTTTCTCCTCCAAGACATCATATTGTTATCACATATCAAATATGAACTAATCATGCCTTCTGCAGGTTTTTAAACTCCCTCTATCACAGGTGTCTCTTCATGCTCAAAGTCAGGAAAAAAAGAAGAAGCTGTGAGCACCTTTTCCCCCCTTCAAAATGACAAAAAGTGTGCGGTCTGTGGGATTCAAGCTCCCTAAATGACATGCAGAGAAGCAGTCTGTGCAAAACCATGAGGGAATAAAAAAAAAAAAGACGTCTGCATCCTGCATGCTTCAGAACCAGTATATTGAGAGCAGGGGAGCAGTGGGAAAAACATAGGGTCCATTTAGAGATGGAACAACAACCTCTAACAAATACTGCAGTATCACCAGGTGTTGGGGGGTTTGTACTGCTTTGTGAACAAGGGCTCATTTGTAAACAGTGGGGTAGGATCGGATGAGTAACAAGGGAAGAAGCTCATTGAATTTGACACCCCTGTCTCTTTTACCTGCATCCCAACACTTCGCCAGCTGCCCTTTGATAGCTGCCAGGGGGCTAAACTTGATCAGCTAGCTAAATATTGTAATTACAAGTGACTAGTATGTTAATTTCATTCATCTTGTCATCAAGGGGAGCTGAGAGTGAGTCATGTCTTAGAGGCAAGCAAGGAATGTGCAATATAGTAGTTAACAATGCATTATAGTGCATTATATTTTCTCTGACAAAAAAGCAGAAGGTTGTTTTTTGTATAATAAAACATTTTAGATTTAGACTGTTTAATACTCTGTTTTTCTAATGGTGGGAAAACGTTTCCAACGAGCATATCTCAATAATTCTCGTCTCAGAAACAGCCGTAAGGGAATAGAGACAGAGGCTGAATGGGGAGCTGATCGATAGCGTTTTAAGTCTCTCAATATACTGTGTCAAGTTTTGTAATAGCATGGAGAAGAGCTGGCACCACTTTCAACCTATTCTAGGACAAGAGGTATATCATGTCTAGAGCAGACACTTTTATCCCCCCCTGGTAAATTCGCCCTGACAGACACTCTGCAGCGAAAGCGAGATGATGTTGTTTATCCACTACTGTTCATAAAATAATGTTGTGATTCACATCCGAATGAGTTATGAAACTTTGCGTCAGTGGTGGGTTAGAGCAGGGAGAACCACACGAGAGAAGTCTGTCAAACTAAAAAGGGGCAACAATAATAACAAAACTCTCAGCAATGTCTTCAAAGTATGACCAATGTATCAACTAGTCGCTCACTTAGTGTAGCTGTGCACTAATTCATTATTTCGAATTCATGTAACCGCCATTGTGTGTAAATGAGCTCATGATGCATTCTCCTGAGGAAATACGGTGTCACAATTCACATGTTAGGTCACGTTTGTAGTTTTGTCTGTGTTGGTGTTTTTCTTGTCTTTGGGTTTCCTGTCTTATTGTGTTAAGTGTTCACCCCCATTTCCTGCCTGTCTGCTTTCTGTCTGTTTCCCTCCCTGATTACCCGATTGTGTTCACCTGTTGTCCTTGTGTTTCTCCTCCCCTGCCCGGCTGTTTCTCGTTGTCATGATTACCCCTTCTTGTATTTAGTCTTGTCTCTGTCTGTGTTCAGTGTTGGGTCATTGTTTGTTGGTGACGGAGTTCACCGGAGAGTGTTCTGTTCTGTATTTGTCATTTATCCTTGGAATAAAGGGTTTCTCAAGAGTTATCTGCATTTGGGTCCTGCTTCCTTCACTCATCCGTGACAGAATGACCCAACCAGGAATGGACCCAGCAGACAGTTTGTACGCGGTGAAGTACAAGTTAACATGCTTGAGGAATGACTTTCGATATGCCTCCAGTACTGAAGAGAGGCAGTCAGTTATTTCTGCGGCACGCCAGGAGGTAACCTCAAGGCCCTGGTTGAGGGAGTTGCTCCCCGAGTGGGTGGAGGACTTTTTGGGCAGCGTTGAGGTCAAACCTTTTTCCCGGCCTGCTAGCTCCAGGCATGCTAGTCCCCTACCTCCCAATTCCCAACCTGACACCATACGTCTCGGCGTGTTCCGTCTGGAGTCAACCTCTGCTTCTTCCCCAGTTCCTGCTCCTGTCCAGGAGCCGTTCTCTGGAACTCTGGCTTTTGGAGGCCCACGGAGCCTCCAAAAGGCTCCTAAGAGAGGGAGTCGCAAGTCCAGACTAGCAGCCACGGTTCCAGTCCCGGCTCCAGCAGTCACGGTTTCGGCCCCAGCAGCCACGGTTTCGGCCCCAGCAGCCACGGTTCCAGTCCCGGCCCCAGCAGCCATGGTTCCTGCCCCAGTGCAGGCTCCCGCAGCCATGTTTCCGGCTCTGAGTCCGCCCCACACAGTCATGATCCGGGCTCCAGAGCTGGATCATACAGCCATGTTTCCGGCTCCAGGGCCGACCCCAGCGGCTATGGTCCCGGCTCCGGGAGCGCCCTATACGGCCGTGTTTCCGGCGTCGAAGCTGGAGCTTATAGACAGGATTCTGGCTTCAGCAGCCATGTTTCTGGCTGCTATTCCGGTCCCTGCAGCCAGGGTTTCGGCCCCAGTTCTGGTCCCCGCAGCCATGGTCCCGACCCCAGCTGCCTTGGTTCCAGACCCGGATCTGGTCCCGGCTGCCACGGTCCCATCTCGGGTTCCCTCCTCTGGTTCCTCCTCGAGTCCCCTCTCTAGTTTCCCTCTCGAGTACCCTCTCGAGTTCCCTTCTCTAGTTACTCTTCTAGTCTCTCCTCTAGTCCCCTCTTTAGTCTCTGTTCGAGTCCCCTCTCTGTTTCCATCTCAAGTCCCCTCTCGAGTTCCCTCCTTTAGTCCCTCCTTTAGGCCCTCCTCGAGTCCCCTCCTCGAGTCCCCTCTCTAGTTCCCCTCTCGAGTTCCCTTCTCTAGTTACTCCTCTAGTCCCTCCTCTAGTTTCTCCTCTAGTCCCCTCTGTAGTCCCTTCTCGAGTCCCCTCTCTGTTTCCATCTCCAGTTCCCTCTCGAGTTCCCTCCTTTAGTCCCTCCTCTAGTCCCTCCTCGAGTCCCCTCTCGAGTTCCCTTCTCTAGTTACTCATCTAGTCCCTCCTCTAGTCTCTCCTCTAGTCCCCTCTTTAGTCTCTGTTCGAGTCCCCTCTCTGTTTCCATCTCAAGTTCCCTCTCCAGATCCCCCTCGAGTCCCCTCTGTAGTCCCTTCTCGAGTTCCCTCTCTGTTTCCATCTCGAGTCCCCTCTCCAGTTCCCCCTCGAGTCCCCTCTCGAGTTCCCTCCTTTAGTCCCTCCTTTAGGCCCTCTAGTCCCTCCTCGGGTCCCCTCTCTAGTTCCCCTCTCGAGTTCCCTTCCCTAGTTACTCCTCTAGTCCCCTCTGTAGTCCCTTCTCGAGTTCCCTCTCTGTTTCCATCTCGAGTCCCCTCTCCAGTTCCCCCTCGAGTCCCCTCTCGAGTCCCCTCTCGAGTTCCCTCCTCTGGTCCCTCCTCGAGTCCCCTCTTTAGTTCCCCTCTCAAATCCCCTCGTGTTCCCTTCTCTAGTCCCCTCTGGAGTCCCCTCTCCAGTCTCCTCTCGAGTCCCCTCTCAAGTCTCCGCTCGAGGTCCCTCTCCATTCCCTATTCAAGCCCCTACGCAAGTGTCGTTGGAGGTCCCGCCGTCTACTCCCCTGCCGGGGGTCCTGCCAACCCTGTGTCCTGTGCCGTTGGAGGTCCCGCCGTCTACTCCCCTGCCGGGGGTCCTGCCAACCCTGTGTCCTGTGTCGTTGGAGGTCCCGCCGTCTACTCCCCTGCCGGGGGTCCTGCCAACCCTTTCTCCTGTCCCGTTGGAGGTCCCGCAGAATACTCTTCTGCTGGGGGTCCTGCCAACCCTTTCTCCTGTCCCGTTGGAGGTCCCGCCGTCTACTCCCCTGCCGGGGGTCCTGCCAACCCTGTGTCCTGTGCCGTTGGAGGTCCCGCAGAATACTCCCCTGCCGGGGGTCCTGCCAGCTCTGTGTCCTGTGCCGTCGGAGGTCCCGCCGTCTACTCCCCTGCCGGGGGTCCTGCCAACCCTGTGTCCTGTCCCGTTGGAGGTCCCGCCGTCTACTCCCCTGCCGGGGGTCCTGCCAACCCTGTGTCCTGTCCCGTTGGAGGTCCCGCCGTCTACTCCCCTGCCGGGGGTCCTGCCAGCTCTGTGTCCGGTGCCGTTGGAGGTCCCGCCATCTACTCCCCTGCCGGGGGTCCTGCCAATCCTGTGTCCTGTGTCGTTGGAGGTCCCGCCGTCTACTCCCCTGCCGGGGGTCCTGCCAGCTCTGTGTCCGGTGCCGTTGGAGGTCCCGCCGTCTACTCCCCTGCCGGGGGTCCTGCCAATCCTGTGTCCTGTGTCGTTGGAGGTCCCGCCGTCTACTCCCCTGCCGGGGGTCCTGCCAACCCTATATCCCGTGCCGTTGGAGGTTCTACCGGGGGCCCTGCCAGCCCCATGTCCATCACCGGTCTCGCCGGGGTTCCTGCCAACTCCTGGTCCTTTTCCGTGGGGGATCCTGCCGAAGCCTGTCCGACCGGCTCCGGTTTCTGTCCGGCCGACACCGGGTCCTGCCCGATCTCCGGAACTGGCCCATCAGCGCTTTCCTGCCCGGCCTCCTGATCCTGTCCGGTCGACACCGGCTCGAGCCCGGCCCCCTGAGAGCCGCGGTCTTCGCCCTCGAGCCCGGCCCCCTGAGAGCCGCGGTCTTCGCCCTCGAGCCCGGCCCCCTGAGAGCTGCGGTCTTCGCCCTCGTGCCCGGCCCCCTGAGAGCTGCGGTCTTCGCCCTCGGGACCGACCCCCTGACTCTTCCTGCCGTTGCCTTCGCCCTCGGACCCGGGTCCCTGACTCTTCCTGCCGCTGCCTTCGGTCCTCCATGGTCCCCACCTTGGACTCTGTTTTGACCCCGGGCCGTCCGCCCGAGACCCCTTCCTGGTTCTCGGCCTTGTCCCCGGGCAGTCCGCCCGAATCCCCCTTTTTGGACTGTACCTTGCCCCTCGGGCCGTCCGCCCGTGACCCCTTCCTGGTCCTCCGCTGTGTTCCGGGGCTGTCAGCCCAAGACCCGTCCTCCGGACCCCCTCCGCCCACCCTGCTTGGGGTTTTGGACTTTTTTTTTTTTTTTTTTTTTAGGGACGTCTGGAATCCGTCCCTTGAGGGGGGGGGTTCTGTCACAATTCACATGTTAGGTCACGTTTGTAGTTTTGTCTGTGTTGGTGTTTTTCTTGTCTTTGGGTTTCCTGTCTTATTGTGTTAAGTGTTCACCCCCGTTTCCTGCCTGTCTGCTTTCTGTCTGTTTCCCTCTCTGATTACCCGATTGTGTTCACCTGTTGTCCTTGTGTTTCTCCTCCCCTGCCCGGCTGTTTCTCGTTGTCATGATTACCCCTTCTTGTATTTAGTCTTGTCTCTGTCTGTGTTCAGTGTTGGGTCATTGTTTGTTGGTGACGGAGTTCACCGGAGAGTGTTCTGTTCTGTATTTGTCATTTATCCTTGGAATAAAGGGTTTCTCAAGAGTTATCTGCATTTGGGTCCTGCTTCCTTCACTCATCCGTGACATACGGGGGGCAAAGTCAATCAAACAACCTCTGAACAAACACTCATGATGGATCAAATGAGAAACACATGCACACACACAAACACACACACACATTCACACACTTATGAAGCACTAAAAACACAAATGTATAATATTTCGGATTTACGATCAAGACATGAAAGATTTCACATGCAATGCATAAAAAGTTACTAAATAAATGTGTTTTGCCCTCAATACTTTAATTCAAAGTGATTATCTTAAAGGTTAAAATTTCATTTTGGTGTTTTTTTATATGTTCTGGAGTATACTGTATCACTTCACATTCATTCGACTGTGAAGCCGCCATGACACACTGCTTTTAAAATGAGAAGAGGAGTGCTTGAGGTATCACGTTTAAATTTCCCTTCCGTGTTTTGTGTCCCTAAAATAAACATCTGGTAGGAGAAATACCAATGAGGGGTTACATTGGGAGGAGCCGCGGAGTCCGGGCGATGCTGCTCCTCCCAATGTAACCCCTCATTGGTATTTCTCCTACCAGATGTTTATTTTAGGGACACAAAACACGGAAGGGAAATTTAAACGTGTGATACCTCAAGCACTCCTCTTCTCATTTTAAAAGCGATGCTGCTCCTCCAAGGAAGAGACACACGTTCACTAAGACGAAAAACTATATCCGGTCACAGTGATGTGCTATTTTAAAGTATTGTCAACACATATCGACCTAAATATAGTCTATATTAAAGGTCCCATGTCATGCTTTTCCGGTTGTTACCCGTCCCCTTGTGTGTTATGAAGCTTTGTATGCATGTAAACGGTCTGCAAAGTCACAAACCCTCAAAATACACCCTGTAGCGAGTAAAACTCTAACACAGAAAAGACCTGTCTGTGCTGCCCCAGAACGCCTCGTTGGAGATTTCTCTTTTTCCATTGCTTGCTTCCTGGGTTCTGTGACGTGCCCATACCCAAATGGAATGGTTCTGTGGAGCTCCTCACACACACACACTCTCTCAGCGGCGAAACTGTGAGGCGCTGGGGGGGGGGGAGGGGTGGAGCCTCGCAGATGGGGGTACTGCGGCCCTCTTCCCATGTCCATTCACGATGTCTCGCAGATCCCACGCAGCAAGCAGGAAATTAACCCAACTTACACTATCCGCTCTTCGCAGCAGCGAGCTGCGCAACGTCCCGGCACCCAGACCCCACGCAGCATTCTGTTTGTCCTTACTGGTGTCATTTTCTGGTTGCTGTAATAGTGGTAGACTCATCAGAACAGAGTGGGCGAGCTGACCAATCAGAGCACAGTGGGCTCACAGGGAGGGGGGGGGGGGGGGCAGGAGCTCCAACAAGCCGTTTAGGACAGAGAGTGAATAGAGAACCGCAGTGACGCGTCCTAAAACCCGGATGTAAACTCCTTCCGGTTCCTTCGACAAAAAGCAATGCAATTTCTCCATAGGATTTTGGAAAATAGCTCGAAATAAGGTCTGTGGTTGACACACATTTAAGAGACGGGTCACGTTTTGTTCAGCCGGATAATATCCACATGTCTATCCTACTTTTATCATTTTCGAAGCATAAATCTAGTCACAAGAAGCAAAATGCTAATGTTATGCTATAAAGGAACTACAGCAGGGTCGCTGCTTCAACGTCACGCCAACTTAAGATCCATATTCAAACATACAGATTGTAAATTGTACAAGTTGAAGTGTTTGTTAGAACAGTTTGCAGGAGGCAAGTACTTGCTTTCAAGCAGAACAGGGCAAACAAACTTAGCGGGAGTGTTTTACGTGTTTGGTGTAATGACGTAAAACGGCCTGGACAACTTCTGTAGTCCTATTCAGCCACTTGTTAACAACCATCGTTTTTCAGACACGTAAACTCTTCAAAAAATCACCAGCGGGGTCACTGCTGATGTGTTTAATGTCGTAGAACAAAACGTGATCTGTCTCTTCAATTTGTGTCAAACACAGACCTTATTTGTTCTTATCGAATCAACTCCTCCCAACTTTAGTTTTATGAGTCAGGAAAGAATGCATAAGAAAGGAGGTGGAGTTGCTATTCTGTTCAATGATTCCATTCAATGCAGGAAGACATCTTATGGGAACTTTGATTCTTTTGAATATGTGGCCCTTCAGCTGAAATGCTCCTCTCGAGCTCTGTTCCTAAATATCTATAGACCACCCAAATACTGTGCAAGCTTTTTTGATGACTTTACTGAACTGCTGTCTATAGTGTGTATTGACTTTGACCGTCTAGTCATTGTTGGTGATTTTAATATCCATGTTGACAACCCCCAGGACAGAGGGGCAAAAGAACTGTTTGGTGTTCTTGATAGCTATGGACTGACTCAGCATGTGACAGAGCCCACGCACAATAAGGGGCACACTCTGGACTTAATTATCTCAAAGGGTCTGAATATCTCTAAGGTTGTGGTGACTGATGTTGCGCTCTCTGACCATTCCTGTGTTTTCTTTGAGAGCTCTATTTCTGTTCACAAAAATGTTCAAAAAGAGGTAACCACAAAGCGATATTTAACTGAAAATACGAGGGAAATGTTTACTCAGAATTTTTCTTCCACACTTGCCCCTGCTAACATCTCAGTAAATGAGCTAGTAGATCATTTTAATTCAAAAATTAAAAATGTTATAGATGCCATTGCTCCAACTAAGGTAAAGGAAGTGTCTGGCAAGAAAATATCTCCATGGAGAAAGGCCATGACCGTGAAAACAGAAAAAAGAGAATGTCGAAAAGCTGAACGCAGGTGGCGAAAAACAAATCTCCAGGTTCACTTTGAAATTTATAAAGAGAGACTTGGCCTTTATAATCTGGAATAGAAAAACGCACGACAATCGTTCTTCTCTGACATCATTACCAAAAACAAAAACAACGCACGTGCCTTGTTTGCTACCGTCGACAGACTAACTAACCCCCCAGTGTCAGTAGCCTCTGAATTTCTATCCACCAGGGCGTGCAATGATTTTGCCTCCTTTTTCACTGACAAAATTCAGAAAATCAGACAAGCAGTCAGTGCCTCTGCATCAGGTACAGCAAATGTGTTGTCTCTGTGTCCACCTAATAACAATTCAAGCACCATGACACAATTCCATCAGATTAATGATAAAAACCTAGAGGACATTATACAACTTCTGAAATCCTCCTCCTGCTGCCTTGATATTATTCCAACAGGATTTTTCAAAGATGTTTTGCCTTGCATGGCCTCAGATCTACTTCATATAGTAAACAAATCTCTTCACTCAGGTGTTTTTCCACAGGCCCTGAAAACTGCAGTCATTAAACCGCTCTTAAAAAACTGGGTGGGACTTTCGGAAACAGTTCTAAATTGGTTTGAATCCTACTTAAAGGACAGAAACAACTTTGTTTCTATAGGTAAATAAATACACATCTGAGTTGACAAATATGACATGTGGGCTTCCTCAAGGCTCCATCTTGGGGCCTCTTCTCTTTAACGTCTACATGCTACCACTGGCTCAGATAATGAAGAACAACAAAATAAGTTACCATAGCTATGCAGATGACACACACATTTACGTAACAATTTCACCAGGAGACTATGCTCCAATTCAAACACTGAGTAAGTGCATTGAACAAATCAATGACTGGATGTGTCAGAACTTTCTCCAATTAAACAAAGATAAAACTGAGGTAATGGTTTTTGGAGCCAAGGCAGAACGTATAAAAGTTAGCGCTGAGCTTCAGTGTGCAATGTTCAAAACAACAGATAAAGCCAGAAATCACAGGTGTAGTCATGGACTCTGACCTGAGTTTCAACAGTCACATTAAAACAGTTACTAAATCAGCCTACTATCACCTAAAGAACATATCTAGGATTAAAAGACTAATGTCACAGCAGGATTTTGAAAAACGTGTCCATGCTTTTATCTTCAGTAGACTGGACTACTGCAATGGTGTCTTCACAGGTCTCACTAAAAAATCTATTAGAAAGCTGCAGCTGATTCAGAACGCCGCTGCTCGAGTCCTCACTAGCACTAAGAAAGTGGATCACATCACTCCTGTTCTGAAGTCCTTACACTGGCTTCCTTTGTGTCAAAGAATAGATTTCAAAATACTGCTGCTGGTTTATAAAGCACTGAATGGTTTCTGAATCTGAATTGCTGACCTCCTGCTACACTATGAACCATCCAGATCTCTCAGGTCTTCAGGGACTGGTCAGCTTTCTGTCCCCAGAGTCAGAACTAAACATGGAGAAGCAGCGTTCAGTTATTATGCTCCAAATATCTGGAACAAGCTCCCAGAAACCTGCAGGTCCGCTGCAACTCTTACTACTTTTAAATCCAGGCTGAAGACTTTTCTTTTTGTCGCTGCTTTTAATTGAACTATTCATATCTTAGACTGCACTGTAACTTTTATCCATGTATTTTTTCTTTTAATGTTTATTTTAATAGCTTTTCTTTTTAATGACTGATTTTAAATGCCATTTTCTGAATGTCTTTCATTTTTTGTAAAGCACTTTGAATTGCCTTGTGTTGAAAAGTGCTATATAAATAAACTTGCCTTGCCTTATTTGGAGCTATTTACCAAAATCCTATGGAGAAATTGCATTGCTTTTTATCGAAGGAACCGGACGTGGTAAAAATGCTAACTTACTTCCGGGTTTTAGGACGCGTCATTGCGGTTCTCTATACACATACTATACAGAGATGCTGTATGAGAAACCAATGTGATTTTGGAACATTGAACAATGTAAATATAAATTCTAGTAGACCTCAACAATGGAATTATGATCAGTAGAAATGGCCATGACATGGGACTTTTAAGAACGGCAAAAGTTTTAACATATATTGTTTTTTGTAAACTTATGACAAATGTGCGAGGGTGATTACGTCAGAGCATCGTCCTATGTGCCGGGGCTTAGCCCAATTTAACCCCTGCCAATATGCAAACTCTGTATAAGAATCTAATGTACCTCAAAGGCCGCTGTTCAACTTTCCTCAGTTGAACAGCAATAACAGCACTTCGCCTCTTCCCCTTGCATTTTTGTTTCACATCAACGAAAACAAATTAAAACAATTTTTCAATTAGTGCAAGTCTTGATGAAATAAATGAATTTGAACGCTGGCTGAGATTACTCGGGGACAAATGTGTTGGGATGCTCCTCGGGGAGCGTGTTAGTTGCAGTAAACATGAACAGAATTAAACTTAAAGTGATGATGACCTAATTAAAAAAACTGCAAACCTAACCAATATGCAAAGCAAGTAAAAACAAGCAAGCAGCAGCAAAATCAAACTAGTGATTTTATGATATGTGCATTTTAAAGCTTAGTAAAACTAAGCTAAGTCAAAAGAAGTTTCAGCTAAATATATTGTTGTTAATACTTAAACTGCAGAACACTTAAGATACAAAAAGTTTGGCATTTTAGCACAATAAGTTCTGATGGCAATGTCTGTCTGTGCATCTTCTAAAATACAATTTCTTGGAGGGATTCACAGACGTTCCTGGTCCCCAGAGAATGTATCTTAATAACTTTGGTGATCGTCCAACTTTTCCTTTAGTGCTGCTTTTAATTAAAATGCCTGGGCAACTGTTGGAGTGATTGTCAAGACATTCAGATCAAATGCATGTCCTTCATACAATGAATTGTTGCAACTTTGGTAACTTTTTTCCAGTCAAATCACTTTGGGTTTACGACTTAATATCCACAAAACCAAGGACAGTTCCAATCAGCCTCAGCTGTCTTTACTGCTCATTAGAAAATGTCAGCATGCTAAACTAAGAGGGTCAACATGGTTAACGTTAACCCTGCCAAACATCAGCATTAACATTGTCACTGTTAGCATGCAGTCTTTAGCATTTAGCTCAAACTCCAAGTTTTACACACATTTGAACTCTTCCGGTGTTGGCTGTAAAGCGTACAGTGAAAAAATCTTAAAGTGGTCCTATTCTGCTCAATTTCAGGTTTCATATTTGTATTTTGTGCGTGAACTATGACATGATTCCATGCCGTAATGTGCAAGAAGTTCTTTATTTTCTCATACTGCCTGTGCTGCAGCACCTCTTTTCACCCTCTGTCTGAAACCAGAGCCCAGTCTGCTCTGATTGGTTAGCTGGCCGGCTCTGTTGTGATTGGTCAATCACTTAGGCTAAGGGGTGGGACATCTTTACATGACATTACATTACATGTTACTTGTTAGATGCTTTTATCCAAAGCGACTTACATCTCTATCATATACAAAGGTTTGGAGTGCTAGCCAATAGAAACAGTGTTACATAGCTTATGATTAAGATAGACTTGATTAGCCTTTGTGCCGTACACGCGGGGAATGAAATGATTTTGTTGCACCAACAGCAATACCATAGCACTCTAATAATAAATTATACATAATGTATTGCTGTCAACCAATTAAATTGTGAATCCAAAAGTAAAGACCTGCTTGGATTAGCTGACTTGCAGATTTCTCAGCGAGGCAGGCTTCAGGCCTCCGTTGCCAGAAATGATCAAGTATATGAGTTTGTGAATCTCATCCATTTTAAAGATGCTGGATAATAACATTGTGAGAGTTTGATACAGTGATATAACTAGTGAGATTTCCTGCAAGTCATCCTTTTATAAACTACAAAAATGTACTCCATCAAGGAAAAATGTGTCTTTCTTGGCCCATGCTACACCCATTTCACCAAGGTTTCATGAAAACCGGATCAGTAGTTTTTCCGTTATCTTGATGACAAACAAACAAACCCAACAAAAAAACACCTTGGAAGAGTAAAAGACAGGTAACATAACCCGTTGAAACAGTCATGAGTTACTAACCTTGTAAACTTTCTCTACTAAGCTGAGCACAAGTCAGGCCTTTTCTGTCCATCTTAACCTTAAGGGCCGCTATAGATGGGAAGCTCCGCTCACAATCCCTTAATCTCAACGCTTTCAGGGCTGGAAGGTGGCGTATGTCTCTAAAGTAACAAGATAGGGAGTGTCCTATTACAGATGTTTCATTAGGCTGAAGACACATCTGAAAAGTTCTTAGCAGTCCTCCTGTAATCTTTATAAAAAAGGAACTTTGCACCTAGTGTTTAAGTTTACTTTGCTGCAAACTGTGTATGCAACCTTCAGGGGACACGGCGAGCTTTGAAACACCACCGCCACTCCACCTCCACTGAAATACAGCTCAGCATTTTCTTTCATGTTCCGGTCCTCCCAATGCGTTCAGCAAAATACCTAATCTGCTGAGCTTCTGCCCACAACACCCAGTTTTGCATAAAGGTAGCATTTGCTCATTGATTGCAAGAGATTGACTATGCACGCATTCAGGCGCCACAGAAAAAAAATAAGTTTTTAAGTTGTTATTTTTTTATATGAAATAGTAATTTAATTTCTAGATGTTTGCCTATCCCTAAGAGAAACGTGTTCTATAGCTCACAAAACATGTGCTAGTAGAGATGAGAGAATAGGTATTGATGAGTGCTATGTACGTTATAATAACTAGAACTGTACCTAAAGATGTTATCTTGTATTTTTGCTCAAATTTTGTTGTAAAGATATACAGGAAACGACACAACGTTTCACAATGTCAGAGCAGCAATTTAAAGTTAACAGCTTAAAATAGCTCAACTACCATTACCCGAAATACATATATTTGGCAAAAGTAATTTTCTAAATATCAGGGTTTTATGTCCACTAAGACTATCATTTTTCTTTAAAACCCCTTAATAAATCTTATATATATTAATATAAACAGATAATACATTTTACTTGAGGTAAGGGGGTACCTTGAGACCGTGCATTACTGACACTAAGCAAAAAGACTACTTCTTCATTTTCCTTAAATTATTTGACTCTGAGGGTCCTTTAACTTTAAGCTACTACCTGTCTCTGAACAAAGAACAGCACCGCCTCGGTTCGTGATCAGATTGTATCTCAGGTGATTATAACTTCCACATTCTCTGTTATGCAGACATGCTTTGCAGGCTTTGTATATGACTTTGCCATAGGCTGCAATCAATACTATGCCTGCTGAGCGTGCATAGTTTAAAACAAATTATCAGATCAAATCATCAAACCATAGAGAATCCACCCGTCCTTGAGGTTGCAAACAATTTGCATAAAATCCATCCGACTTTGTGGAAGAGATTTCATTTTAAACATAATCTAGAAAATGTGTAGGAGTTTTAGACACTTGGGATTGAAAATTCACAGCAAACTGTACAGAGCGTTCCCTCTGTGATCCTTGGGGTCCACTGTATAGAGTCGTTTTGGACAGTTTGTTCTCTGCTGTCTGTCAGATCAATACCAGCGTTTGTGGACAAAATGCTTTAAAATAAAATATACATTTCAAGGTTGATATAGTTTGAATAATGAGGAATTCTTTTTGCCATGCATTTAATTGCATTCTTAATAATTAATACACACACTGAAATGGACAGCATGTTATTCTAAAATGTGGGTCGGTGTGGTTGCACTTGTAGCCTAGAAACTGTAAAGATGTGAAACCGGCCTGAATATTTTATGTAAAGCTGCGGTTGGCGTGATAAAGTTCAAGTTGCAGCGGTGTGCGTTTCTCTGGTTCGACATTTCGGACTGTGTGTTCTTGGCTGCCGGAGTTTGTATCTTGTGGCTAAGCGATGACACACTCAGGATGTCAAACCCGGGGTGTAGCTGACCAGTAACTCAAGCCTGATAATCCAGTGCTGCGCTCTGAGGGAAAGTCAGCTACATTTTCAGACAGCTTGCCTAGGGGTCCTCACCCGAGAAAACGAGGTGAGAAACAGCTCACAACATCTCCAAATGCAGTTTTGTTTCAGATAACAGAGTTAGAATAGGAGAGGAAGAGAATTAGATAACGGTTAAAGAGAAAAAAAGGTGCATTAGACCAGGGAGGCAGGCATGGCAGGCATGCAAGTGTGTAACTGAGTTCTGGCTGGATTAGGCCCGCTTGTTATGGATAAGGGAAGGCAAAGGGATGGGGGAATCAGTAGTAGGGAGAGATGAGCAATAATTGCAAGGCATGCTACGTTAGATGGGTACAGTAGGAGATCTGAAAAGGATCAGTCAGGAGTTAGAGAGAGGGAGGGAGCCTTATGATAGCAAGGGAGAAGCCAAAAGAGCTTAGTTAAGGAGCTTGGTTGAGGTAGGTTAGATCTGAAGATGGGCTGTATCAAGAAAATAACGGAAAGTGGGCCAGTGACCAGCGTTAAATCCATCTACTGTAACATTAGCATCCCTCCAAACTCCACCCTGCCTCCACCCCTCTGTGCCCCTGCTTGTGTGTCCTTCATTCCCCCCATCCAGGCATTTTCCAGATAGACTCCGTGCTTGTCCAATCTCACACCGTACTGCCTTGTGATTGGCCCAGGAGCGTGGTCAATGTGTGACACTGTAACTGCACATTTAACAGAAGATACAAAAGTCACACACAGCACTTTGGGAAACAAGCGCTTCTGCTTTTGCCCTCCACTTTTTAGTTGATATGATGGGATTGATAAGTAAACATTAAAAACGCTCAAGCTGTTTAAATGTTCACCAGAGGAAGGGACGAAGGGGGATGAGGACATTTGGTTTTAACGGGTGTAAACTAAATCTGGAGTCACTGCATTCACCACAGAACACACTCCTTATATTTACTATAGAAACCAATGCCTTTACCTGCCTAGCTCTGAACTGTGTAACACTAGTGGAATATAGCTGCAGATGAAAATAAGGCTGTTATAGATCGTAAGAGCCAAAAATGACAATACCTAATATACGAAATGACTTGATATTTGTCCTCTCCCTATATATTCCCATTCTCTTTGGCTACAGGAGATAGATGTCCTCGCCGTTAGAGCAAAATCTCTAGGGCAGAAGCAACAGAAGTCTGTGGAAAAACCATTAGAACACTCTTCAATTACTTTGTGAAGGGAGACACATAATGGGATGGTAATGTGTGAACACAAAGAACAGAAAGGCTTTTGCTCCTAGACAAATCTTTGGAGTCGCGGCTAAAAAAGACTTTTTTTGAAATACGGATCTATAACAATTGGATAAGGAGAATAAATGTGAGAGACAAATTGCCCTCTGGCAGAGTCATGAAGGTGACTTTAAGGAGCTGCTCAATTTTAGCACAAATGTCCTCCTCCTCCTCCTCCTCCTCCTCCTCCTCCTCCTATCCCACGTTAGCAAATAGACACTTGTTTCAAAGTGCTGCTCACACCGTTGGTCTCTACTCCATTAAAAGCTTGTTTCCTTAGCAGAAGGATGGTGCCACTTTCATGCCAACTAGAGGGTCTGCCTAATCCTCCTTTGCCATACTGAGTTTGGAAAGGATCATCGGTTAATTGTTTTAGAGGGGCTGCCCCTTCATCCCACTACCCCCCACCCTCCAACCCCACTCAAGGCAGCAGTGGCGCCAGCTCGGTGCAAAACGATTCGTGGTGTTTGGTCCATGGCTAAAGAACGAGGACTCACATGGTATCCCTATGGACCAGCATAGTGGGGAAATAGAAAGTACAACAAAACATTATACAAACACACACACACATGCACCACACACACCTACATATGCATGCTCGCACCCATCCGCAGTTACACACAAATCCACCCATCTGAACACACGTTATTCTGAAATAAAAAGCAAAGGGTTGACGGCATGCACTGCTCATGTGTCACAGAACATGTCTGAAGAAAAAGATTCTGCGTTTTGTATTTAAAAGACAGGTTAGGTCCAGGTTCCCAAATGCCTTATGTAAGGTTCTGGAGTATTTCTTGTTGTTATTTACCAAATATTTCATATGGAATACCTGTCTTAATTAGATACATTGTCTCAATGTTTAGCAAAGACTTTTGCTATTACAATTTTAGAATAGTTAAACATTTGGGGAAACTTAGAATGGAAACAGCAAGTCTGGCTAACAAAATATTTTTCAAACTCACCAATTTACACTTTGTTTAAAGCATTATTCGCTTTTACCAAACCATTTAAAGGCTGGGATCAGTAACTTTCTCAGGTTTCACGTCTTTGTGCTAAGCTAAGCGGCTGTTTCAAGCTACATTAACCATAGTACATAAGAGTGGCATCCATCTTCTTGTGTTACTTTCTATAGGAATGCTAATAAGCATCTTCCCCTTAAATATCAAACTTCTGTGTATCTTTGAGGCTGGGTAACAAAGAGTAGAGTAGCCTGCTGAGCTGGACTGTAAAGAGACATGGCTAATAGGACAAAACTGGACAGTGTGATAATTGAACGTGTGCCAACATTATGTTGAGGTGACGCCAGTTCCACCTCACTGTGTTCCAGAGGAGCAGGGGTCAAAGCAGCTGCTCTTTTCTCTGCAAGCGTTAAACCCACAGACTAACAGCCGGAGGTGCTGAGGGTCCAAGAGGATCCAGGGTTTGGCGTGCGAGGGGGGCGGGGTTAGTGACAGGTGTTAACACGGCAGGGAGTTAAAAGGAGAGGGAGAGGGAGAGGTAGAGGAAGGAGAGGGGGTACTTAGTAAGAGCCGACGAGGAGGGCTGCAGGAAGATGCCTGATGTTTACACTGCAGCACATGTGCAGTTTCATATTAGGCTTGTCAGGAACTGTTGCTATAGATCAGGCGTCGGGGTGCCCAACCAGTCGATCGCGGGGAGATTCCCAGTCGATCGCGAGATGTGTCTAAAAATAGAACAACAATATTCAGTTGTATCGTTAATGTCCTATAACATAATCTTCCTGTGCCAGAGTAATGCACTTGAACGCATCAAAGCTTTGTGATTGGCCGGCGTGACCCCATGTGTCGGGGTGTGGCTTGTGGGCGGTGGACACTAGTTCGCTGACGAGCGAGCAAGGCTGCTACCATAGCATCTTATCGTGTCAGTCACGTTCTTGCGAAACACATGAAGTCTTTCAAAGACGGCGAAGTTGTGAAAGAAGCATTCCTGGAGGCTGCTAACGCACTTTTGGGGGAGAGTAAAAATAAGAGCATTTCAACAGGTTTTTGATACAATAACAACTCAAGTTAGATACCGTTATTAATCAGCTGTAAGTTTTAGTTTGTTTGAACTTATTCATTATAATTATTGTACAAAATGGTATAAGAATGCAAACATTAAGAACTGTTGTGTTTAAATTGATTATAGTCTATTATCAATTCAGGTTAAGAAACTAGTGTTGCTTGCATCCTATTTTAAAGGCATTTATTTTTATACTCTACTAAAATGCAACAAAAAAAAGGGTTTGATTCTATTAATTTGGTCTTTTTTATTGCACTTAGGCAGCAGATTCCTGTGTAGCTTCAGATCTGAGTTGTCTTAATAGTAAGCCTAATTTATACTTTTGTAGCAACACTATTTTTATATAATGGCAAAGAAAGGGTTCAGAGTATTTTCTTTTTTCCTGTGTCATACGTGGCAGCACTGTTCAATGTTTCTTGAAAACATTACCCACTGTAGTATGTGACGTGTGGATAAACTCCAACTCTGTATCAACAACACTGTTGTGTAACTTCAGTTAAATACTTGTATGTGTGTTGATTAGAAAGAGGAAAGATAAAGGATCTGCAGTATTTTATGAAGTATTAATCGTACGAAGGTCAGTTTTATACAAGTAGAAGTGTGTATTTACCTGGTAGTAGGCTGTCAGTAATGGCTACGCCTCTCTATTTGGACTGGTAGATCTCGGCAGACTGGCAACTTTAACAGTAGCTCTCGGTTCAAAAAAGGTTGGGCACCCCTGCGATCTTCCACGCTCCACCCTCCCTACTTAAGTCCCCCTTCCACTCCAACGCACAAATGACTTTGAAACATCAAAGCTGGCATTAATGTCTCATTTCCCTATGCAAATGCAAAATGAGAAAGAAAACAAAAAAAGCCTTTCAGTTCTCCCTGACTCTCACTTTCACTGAGAATCGCTGCTGTCCCCTGGAGACGAAGCATGATGCGCAGTTTTGGGGAGAAAAACGGGTTGGGGGATCCTGGGGGCTGCTCTGCATTACCAAAACAAACCATTCAGCAAACAAACAATTAGACGCTCATGAATTATGGACAAGCCATCTAAAATAGCTATAGCGTGGGGAGTCGTGGAGCAATTGCTGAGCTAATGAAACGTATGTTGTGTGTTTTTAAACAGTAGTGGTAGTGGAGTAGTATGTATTACGACTTCATGAGTACAATATGTATACGTCAATTATTACAATTATTCCCCTTAATTCTTTCTACCGGCAGTGCAGGTGAGTGACTGAAAACAACGCAACACTGAGAAACCTATGAAAGATCAGACAGGAAAGTGAAGAAGGAAAGGGGTCTAGTAATCCACAACGCGTGAATGAGCATCAGCCATTTTGTTTTTCAATCTGTCCCCAGCAACATCCATTATTCACAACTCTGTGTTTACCTCTCACAGACGCGCACAGTCCATGCCGCAATGATCCAGGAGGATATACTGAACACCAGCAGAACAGTTCCCGGACAGATGGTCATGAGGGTCTTCATGACGAAGCGTGTGTTGAAGTTGATCTTGTTGAGAGCGCCAATGCTGCGAGACGAAGCGTCCGTGAACAGTTTGCTGTGGAGCAACATGACCCTGCCTATCAGGTAGAGTCTCAGGAACATGGGGATGGAGAGGATGATGTCTACGTCAGCATCGGCCTCAGACGGCGTGTAGGTGAAGGCCAGCCGCGCCTTCCAGGTGAAGACGTAATGGCCCGGGATGGGATGGATGGCACACACCAGCAGCTCCAGCACGATGAAGAAGATCCGCTCATACGTCATGGCTATCCTCCAATCGTCCGCACCATTGTCGACCATAAACAGCTTTAAAGAAAAACAGACAAACATCAAAGACTTGTTTTAAATCTCTACTTGCAATACTCAGTTGAGTGTTTGAGGCATTTTCAGCATTTTTCATCCCTTTTAACCCCCACACCTTGAAAGTGTTTATCATTTCAAAGTCATGCTTACATTAGAGTAAAATATGTATAACATGAAGGAGAAGACACGTAGACATTTAGCATTCAGTGTATTGCTATAGCCATAAAAAGTGGCAACCAAGATTTGTATATCTTATTTAACTCAGATCAGAAGACTGATGCCGCTCAGATCAAGCAGCACAATAATAATAAAACAAATGCAATAGAAATCTGCAAAATACGACTTCATGTACAAAATAAAAGTTGTCGACAGATGTATTTATTTAGTAGCTATGTATAACAGTTTATCTATTTTTTATTGTTGAACAAAATACCACAAATGTTGTGATTCTTATTCTGTTCAACCAAATACTTTCATGTGTGTACTTTTCTTCTGTGTATCATTCTTTGTATTTTAATAACTAACTCATAGATTATACCATTTCATATAATTTCTTTTAAGCATACAGTAGTAAACATTGTATTTCAATATTTTTACCAGGGCCCAATTGCCAAATACAAAAACTTCATGAACATTATCTTCCCAAAACTGATACCAAAAGCTGCTGGTATCATTAAAAGAATAAAAATAATAACAAAAAGGTTGTTATTAATTTAGACTCACCTGGATTTCCCGGGCATGGTACATTATTATAAGACCAAGCAATATAACAGTGGAAAGGCTGATAAGGCATTTCAGTGCAAATGAGTATGAAGATTCCTGTGGTGAGAGAAGAAGAAAAGAAAAAAGATTTCAGACATTGTTAAGTGAACACAATAAACACATACAACCAAATCTTACATAAGATATACATAACAAGATTATCAATAGATTATCAATTCATAAACCAATGATTATTAAGTTGTATGATACTACTTAGCAACAAGGTGAAATGAAGTAGTAGAGAGTGCATTTAATCATTCATAATTTTTATACTTTTTTATGTTGGTTTTATGAGTAGCATAAATGTCCAAATAAACACATGCATGTAAGTCCATGAAAGTATATACACAGCCTTCACCTCTATACACACACACACACACACACACACACACACACACACACACACACACACACACACACACACACACACACACACACACACACACACACACGCACACACACACACACACACAGACAGAGAGTGCTTATTAGCCCAGGCGTGTGTAAAAGAGCAGATAATGGGGTTTTACACACAAACAGGGCAGTCAGGGTGTTGCTTAACAACGCAGCTGCAGGTGTAGACGTGCAGCCTGATATTATCTATGGGTGCTGTTCCCCACCATCTAAACTACCAATTAATCAAAGCCCAGCACTTAGAGGGGGACTTTCCACTTAATGGTAGGTGCAGAAAAGGCCATAGATCTAGGAAATGAGAACCTGCACCACTCAAGTCCTCCCCATGTTGGTAAAATGCTATTTGATAAATCAATTTAACAGCAAGGGTATACAAATGTGGCCTGCAGAAGGCTAACGGTTGTAGGGCTGTTATTATAATAACAACGGCGATGACAAATGACAAGAACAACAAGTGGAAATATCCTTCATAATTGTCAGTGTGATGAAAGTGAGAGCTGCTCAACATTACTCTATCCTTCGGTGGTCCATATTGCAGAATGTATTTTTAGCTATCAACTAGATTGCTTTGGCCCCCTGGTGGACGACATGTTCTCATGACGTTGTTTTGACAGGTCCCTGGTGAAATAACATTGAGTAAAACAATTAATCCACCTGGCAGACGTTCAAGGACTTTCCAGTCCCAGTGCTCCCTGCCTCTTTCTCTCCTTCTGGTCCCAGAAAGCCTCAGCTGAGCCTCAGGTGTCTACATGATGTGGCGTAAGACGGAATAAGGACCATCCAACGGTCTTGTGTGTGTGTGTGTGTGTGTGTGTGTGTGTGTGTGTGTGTGTGTGTGTGTGTGTGTGTGTGTGTGTGTGTGTGTGTGTGTGTGTGTGTGTGTGTGTGTGTGTGTGTGTGTGTGTGTGTGTGTGTGTGTGCGCGCACACATGTGCGTGTGTGTTGGAGGGGCATCGACTGTAACACTCAGAGGTGGGAGGTCACTTCCATTTCAGCTGAACTTATCTTGATGAATGAACTTAACCTCACTCAGTAATAGTCATAGACAGACCCATTGACTTCCTTAAGACCCCATTAATCATTTTATAGATTACCACAGTCTCTTACTAGTTCACACACACACACCTTTGTATGTGTGGCTAGACCTAACTTGAACTGAATATAATATTTATTTGTAGTTAATCATTGATAAACCTACTGTACGTTACCTATCTAGAACCGAGTAAATGAATAGTAGTAGAAGGTACACAGATACAAATACCAATCAGACAAGAACATAGTTAGCATCCAGCCAGCGCACAGACAAGGTTAGCCATTCACTTTTGAAAATAGAATGGCAAGCTAAAGACCTACACATATTCCTCACTAGTTGGTGAAGACTGAAACAGAGATAAAACAAGACAACTGGGACAACACAGTCCTAAAATATCTTTAAAATGTGAATGAAAGTGAAGAATAATAATATTTGCATTTTCATTCCAATTCATTCTCTGCGCTAAACATTTCCACCAACATTCAAGAAAACAGGACCTGTATTTCTTCTGATAGACAAACTAAACTGAAAACACAACCTCTTGGCAGAGGTAAGTATTGGATTTATATTTGTCAGGTTACCAACAAAATGTCTCAGAATAAATGCTAATTTTGAAGGTGTAAATAAACAACTTTATCATACTATAAGACTGTTGTGATGTTGTTCTTGTAGGATTTGGACACCAAGTAATCAGTAATGTCTAAGAGATGCACAATTTGTAGTAAATGGGTTCAAAACATGGAATAACACCTATAAAGTTATGTTGTTCTGTTCCTTTTTAACTTGCATACAGATGTTACCAAGGTTTTATTTTTCCCTGCAATCAAAGACCTGTGTCCTGTGACCTACCTTAACCTGCAGCGCTCTGCACTATAAGTCAGCTCGTCAGTAAACAGCCTTGTAAATATTGTAGTAGAAGCTGAGTGCACTGAGAGAACAGTATTCTTCCTAAAATACCCTTACGCAGCAGACGTAATTGGCTGATACACAAGGACAACAGCAGGTCAAGTGGTGGTGACCAGGTCACAGCGACCCTGACCCCACAATGCCCTGCTTCTTCAAGAGTCACATGGTACTATCGTGTGCAGCGTCCTCTACACTCTGATCTGATAAAAGTAAAAACATGCTGTTGGAATTGTTTCCCATTGTTTCCCTATTGACCTTTCTTTTTATCTTTAATTGTCTTTATCTGTGATGTCTGCGCAGAAACCCCCATACATCTATCTCCTCTTCATCCCCTTTCCTCAGCTATCCCCCTCTCCATCTCCCTCTCCTGCTGAGAGCTCATGATTTGCAGATGCTGCCTTCACAGGGAACCACAGAGAGCCACAAAGGCACCAGTATTGAAACAAATCATTTGGCTAGACTGAGATCTGATACCAATAATGAAAAAGTGGATATGAGAAAAAAAGTTGGAAAAAAGCAGAGAAATTACTTTAAAATTAGATTTAGAAAAAATAGATTTTATCCAATCAATAGGCTGTTAGTCATCGATCACATGACACTCCTTTTGATTTGAATTTGACAGATACTCCATCACCTTTGTTAGACATTGCTTGTCAGTGTCTGTGCTAATAATCACTCTTCATGAATGTGACAGCTGCCAACCCCACACAAATCCAAAATCAACAATAGCAGTGACACCACACAAAGCTCCCACTCATTCATCACACGCACGCACGACCTACCTTAGTGTAAACCCCCCATGACAGCTCCGTCTCCGTCACCATGACGACAATCCCAAACATCCCGAAGATGAGTGCGTAGTCGCTGAGCCGCTTCCGCTTCTCAAACAGCGCCCTCCGGTGGCCGAGCCTGTATCCGATGTCCCTGTTCTTCTTCTGTGTTGCCCTGCATCCGGCGCGCACGCTGCCCTCCCTGACCAGGCTCTCGTTGGACGCCTTGCTGTGGTCTTCGCCGCCGTTGCCCTTGGACACCACCACCTCCAGGCCAGAGCTGTGCAGTGTCTGCAAGGGCTGCGTCTCCGAGTCGAGCTCCGCAAGGTTGCGGCGCGACGAGGACGCCAGGCTGCCCACTAGTGGTCTCACCACTCCGCCATTGTACTTGCAGGTGTTCATGGCTATCTGAGGGAGTCGGCCGCTGCTCTCGGAGAGGGAGGACTTGGATCCAGCATGGCTCAGCTTCTTCTGCTCAGTAGTGGCCTGTGAACAGGAAGAAGAGAGGTAAATACAATACTATCACAACAGAAAAGGTGTAAAAACTGAAGGTGGTTTAAGAGACACACAGGTTCAGACTTTAAATAGAGCATTGATGTGGGAGTTACATCATGGTGAGGGCACACTGAGGGAAGGATCTTGCAAAAACAATTTTGGTTATAAAAGCAGACAGATTTAGTGCTCAGCAGGACATGCGGCCAAAACATACAGTACGGACAAAAATATACTGAAATAACCCACTCTTCTTTCATGAGAAACATATACTGAGAGCTGATAACATTTACAGTTTAAGCCCGTCTTGAAAAAAACAAGAATCCCACTTAACAGTTAAACTATAACAGTTGAAAAATCTTTGATTGAAACTATGTTCCGGCCTTTCCTTCAAGAAAATTGCATCAAAATTGGATGTCTCAAAAACAAATCAATAATGAATGGACTATGATGTATAAATAAAACCGTATAACCAATAGTGGACCTTACAAAGTGCAGAAAATTGAATCTTTGCGCTGCACAAATTTAGATATCAATGATTAATGCTCGGCGTGACCCTGTTTCCTATCAGAGAAACACTCTGCTCGATGCAGAGAGTAGAAGCGGGATGCCCAAAAGAGAACGAAGAAATGTGGTCCTTCTCAAATCAGGCATACAAGGGACCAAATGTGACATTCCCACTTTTTTATAAGGCAAACAAGGAAACCCATTTCCTCTGAAACTCACTTAGTGTACTGTACAAAGTGTGTGCGGAGGTTAAGGCTAACTCAGGGGCAAGTTAAGAATAAGAGTCACGTATATTCGCACATTTGTTCAACCAATAAATAGAATATTGTGGATGACATGTATTTTTCCTTTAGCGAGAAAGGAGAGAAATACTTCAAACTGTTTAGAAACCTATATAACTTCTTTATCACCTGTACAAAATGTTCCTATTTCCCCGGCCCACACTCCTCATCTTGCATTGAGTCGTCTATCGTGTCTGTTCTTTCCAGGAGATAGGAGGGAGTTTCTGTCCCAGTTACACAGGCTAAAAATGTTCAATCCATGCAGAGGCTGTAGAGCAGTCACCCCAGAAGCATCCATCCGCCTGTCTATCCCCTGCACTTCAGAGACTCGGGCAGATTATCATAATGGGTTATGAAAACTTCACATGGAACAGTGCTTTTTCCGAAACAAGTCAGGGGTGTGTGATAGCACTGCTGGCCCTTTTTATTAGCCTTGACAAAGCATGCCTAATGCCTTTAAATGTGCTGGTGGGAATAAAGAAGGGCGGCCCTAATGGAAATGTACTAACTCCAGTCCTGTGATGCTATCGTCTTGCGCATATTGTGGCTCCATGAGAACAGGACTAAAGGTTAAGGATTAGTGCAGCCCATAGTGTTTCTAATCCCCTTTTCTGTATTAAATGGCTTTTTAATCTGTGCCATTAGGACCCCTCTACACATTTGAAGACTGTGCAGTAAGTGAACTTTAGGTTTGAATGACAGGAAATACTGTAGAAATAGATGCTGATATAGCAATAGTGGTCGAGCAGCTGTGGTGTATTTACAAATAAAAATAGAGCAGGCAATGTTGAATTTGACGCACGATTAAATTAAATCAAATTTAATTAAAAGCAAGGTCCTAAAGACGTAATTCATTTTTGCAAAATGTGATGCCTTGTATTTTGCAATTGAATGCAGCATCAAGGATACAAATCCCTACTTATTTAATAATTTCACTGACACACAAAGCTACCCAAGTTTTGAAGCACCCTGGGTTTTTATCAGAATCGGGAAAGCACAAAACGATGCCAACTCAATCTAATATAGGAACATTTGTGGACCCAACTGGTGTAAGCCATCAAACAGTAGAGGTCATTTTCACAGGCTATTTTAATACATTTTGTTAAATATTTATAGGTCCTCACCAGTTCGTAAATAGCTTTCTTTTTTTCTTGCATCAAGCTCTACAGAAGATCTGCCTGCCAGTCTTTTGAATGCGTTTAATCTCCAGTCTTACTTAAACTGAGCAACTACAAAACATCATTTTTCTTTTGGTTTTGAGTGTCACAACATAATGTCATTCATTGTCAAAAGAGAATTTCCTGCTTTTGTGTAGGAAGTAGATCACTTTGAAGCTCCTGTTCTGAGCTCAGAGTACTTTTAGACTCAGTCAAACTTTCCGAGTGTCTCTGAGATGTTTGATGTGGAAATTCTGATGCTGGACTATGATATCTAAGAAAAAGATCCAAGACAACTCTTTCAAACAAAGGTTGCTCGTGTTTGTAGAAAACACTACTTTTGTGAATTTATAGGACATTATTATTATTTGACTGTTTATCTTACTATATTGTCTTAACACAATATTGGAGTATTATGATTCAGTATCTTACAACCACCACCCCTTTGATTAAAAAGTACCAGCACAGTTTGAGACACCTGCAAGTCAACGAGCAACGATCGTTCATATTGGTTCAAAGTGTGGATTTATAGAGCAAAGCTGAACTGTGAGTAAGGATGACTGTACAATAAATGATCAACTCTTAGATGAGTATCCTTCCTCCCTAGAATGGACAAACACACCATTCCCTGGATTGGCTGTCATTGATTTTGCTTTGGAATTTCAAACTGAACCAGTGGCGTAACAAGGTTGTGATTGGTCCCGGTGCAAATATTGTTTTGGGAGCCCCCCCATCGCCCCAAACATCTCTGCCCGTGGATTTCACATTTCTGCTTGTGGATCGTCTTTTTACACACACGGAACTTTGAGACATATTTTCCGCCGGTCTCCGCTAAAATCTACTCGTGTCACTCGGTTATTTTCGGAAACCACGTGATGGCCTGCTGATGACGACATTTCCGCATGATTTCAAAGTAAGAGCATGATGGTTTGTTTAATGCTCTGTTTTTTTTTTATATTATAATGAGCAGCGGAATGTTAGATGCATTCTTTATCACCATCATCATCATCATCATTATCATCATCATTTTATAGTGATACAGTTAGTTTGTGTTAGTTTGGTTCAATACAGCATATATCGAGCACTTTCGTTGAAGTGCAGGCTATACGCCACTTTCGGATCCCGAGAGAGAGAGAGAGAGAGAGAGAGAGAGAGAGAGAGAGAGAGAGAGAGAGAATCCCAAATTGTGGGGAAACAAGTATAACACAATAACATTAAATACAAATGAAGGCAATAGACAGGAATATATGCGTATACAGTAGAAAGGACACGATGAATATTATAACATTTAATGTAGCCTTACTATAGCCGCGTTCACACCGCAGGACTTTCCCTGGTACTTTAGTTCCGTTAGTACCAATAATGTCGCGTTCACACCGCCGGGACTACTCAGTGCCGGGAACTCTTTTGGTACTTTTTAGTCCCTGCTAGAGAGGTGGTACGAACCTGGTGACAAAAGAGTGCCAATTTCTGTTGGCTGGGCGAATTGCAAACCACGCCCCGTTAGACTCTGAATTTGTTTTGTTAGGCAGCCATTTTTTTCCTCGCTACAAAACCACATCCACACCTGAGCGAGTGGTTTTTTTGTACTTTAAAGCAGTTATGACCACACGTACTAAAACACCGGAGCGGTGGAATGATGAGGAAGTGTCGGCGCTTCTGGCAATTTACTCCAAGGACGGGATGCAGCAGCTTCTACAGAAAGCAGTTCCCAACTCCAAATGTTTTGAGCGATGTTCGCTACTTGAGCTGGGAATCGTGCACAGTGCACACGGATGCCGGGTAAAAATAAAGAAACTCAGGCAGGACTATAAAAAAATTAAAGACCACAATAATAAGAGTGGTAACGATTTTCTATTGTTATTATATATATATATTGCCACTGTTTTTTAATACTGACACCTAACTTGCACTAAGGCGTGTCTGCTGCTATATATATTGCCACTGTTACATTGTTTTGAAACTACTTACACTTTATTTTACATTTCACACTGTTATTTAACTTCAATTTACATGCATACGACACACCTGGAACAGCATGATGCCGTTATTGTTATGTCTTGACTGTGCAATAAAACAAACAAACTGGCGAAGCTTTATTTATTGTGTCCCACCCCAAAATGTGCAGAATGTGAGAGCAGACAGGTGTCGGTGGTTGAATTTATCAGAAACACAAGTCTTACACACATAAACACAAGTAATTTATCATGTCATTTGTTTTAGATAAATAAGGGAAAAACACCAAACAAGGGTTGATGTCCTTTTCCAAAATCAGCCTGAGGGGGTCATATATAATAAATACATAAAGATAAAGTCCATTGTTATAATGGGGTATTTTATTTGTAAATTACCCTTATGAACTCCATCATGTCTGAGGTCGGAAAGTAAACAAACGCCTCATACAGCGGATGGGCTTTATACCCCCTCCCCCCGTGTAGTTCTTCTTCTCTCGTTTTTTTGTTGTACTCGCCGTGAAGTGGTTTTGCGGCCTGCCAGTAAACCCAGAGAAGAAGAAGACGAAGTGACGTCAGCGTAATCGTGCTGCGGTGTGAATGCGATTGGCACTAGCCCCCTGGCGGATTTAGTGCCGTGGTACTTTAGTGCCGGCACTAAAGTACCGCAAGTCCTGCGGTGTGAAAGCGGCTTATGAAGGCTAACCTAAATACGGTGCTTTTCTACAGGTTACTTTATTACTGCACTGGTAAGGTAAAATTATGCCGATTAATAAGATGTGAAGTGCTTTGTAACTTCGACCCGCTTGACTGAATACACAAACAATGAAGAAAGAGTTTTATCTGGGCTGCTTCGCTGCCAGCTGCTCCTCCGGGACCCGAAAGTGGCGTAGGCTATAGCCTGTACTTCAACATCAACGAAAGTGCTCGATATGCTATATTGAACCAATAAACTAACACAAACTAACTATATCACTATAACATGATGATGATGGTGATAAAGAATGCATCTAACGTTACGCTGTTCATTATAATATAAAAACAGAGCATTAAACAAACCATCATGCTCTTACTTTGAAATCATGCGGAAATTTCGTCATCAGCAGGCCATCACGTGGTTTCCGAAAATAACCGAGTGACACGAGTAGATTTTAGCAGAGACCGGCGGAAAATATGTCTCAAAATTCCGTGTGTGTAAAAAGACGATCCACGAGCAGAGATTTGAGATCCGCAAGCGCATTTTTGGTCGACAAATACAAAATGGATTCACAAATGCCGAATCGAAAGTTGTAAATGTTAAAGAGATATTCACAGATATTTTTTTTATTTGTGAAAATATTTAGCGTATTTGCAGATCCGTTTTACACTTGCAAATTTATTTGTGAGTTTGCAAATCTTTTAAATGCATTTGTGGATGGTGTTTTACATTTACAAATCACATATTTACACACAAATTATTTTTATGTTCACACATATAATTATGAGACATATCTATGCCCATAATAGGCTATCAACAACAGCCTGCCCTGGCCTCAAACCAGGAGGATTACACCTGTTTCCTTGACGTTTGTCTCTGGGGAATGGGCCGGTAGGCCTAGATCAGGGGTGTCAAACTCAAATACACAGTGGGCCAAAATTAAAAAATCGGTACTAATCAAGGGCCGGACTGGTTCAATGTTTATTGCAAAACGTATTGAAATGAACTTATTGCAAATATTAAACCTGGAACTAACAAAGCTTAAATTATTGCCTATAAAAACAACATTAAATATTCAGTTGCATTCATTTCTTAAGGCTCTATCTGCAGAGTCATTTCTTATGATTACATTTTTCCACAGGCCAACAACAGCTTCAAAAACACGATTTCCCTCAAAGAAAAAACCAAACATGCCCTGCTGTCGCAAGAAAAAAAGTGCAGAAGGAAACATCCATTGAAACTCAGTTTGCTGCTCTGTGATGCTAGTTTGAGCCAGATACTTGGCATCTCGTCTTGGGTGCAAGTTCATGTTTGGGGTCAGGCTCTGAGCTGAGGAAATCCTCAGGATTGAGTGAAGGTGTGCGTGCAATATACCGGCGGGCCAGATCTAATAGTAATTAAAAATTATCCTGCAGGCCTAAATTAAATCCACCAAGGGCCTGATTTGGCCCCCAGGCCTTGAGTTTGACACATGTGGCCAAGATGGACCGGTTGCTATAATATAGCTTTTGATCTTGGCGTCGGGGGTCTCAATAGCGCCATAGAGTCCCCTATCGGTTGGGGCCCTTGGGGGAACTGTTGGGCCACCGCCGGGCACAGCCAAATCCTCTCCTCCTGGCTGGCTCGAGAAGAAGGTTGCACAGCCACGGCCACGGATACAGCTTCACTTATGGAGCTAGATGGCAATGATGGTGGTGAGGCAGGTGAGCTATCGTTAGCCTCCGGCTGCCGCTGCACGTCAACATTGCTAACGCTCGATTTCGAAGACGATGTATGACAAAAAAAACTGTCTAAATGTGTCAGTTTAGCTGTTACATCTCCTTGTTCTCTCTTGTCCTTTCTCTTTTGAGCGCTGCTCTTGTGCTTTGGTTTGCTGTACATTATAAATGCAAGCTATTACATTTGTTATAATGCTGCCTAACTTGCTGCTGCTAGCTACAGTACAGTACAGGTTGATTACGGTTCGCTCGTCACGCAAGGTATCACATGACATGAAAGGGAGCAAGGTCATTGTACAGACAAATTACTTTGAAGACTGCGTGAACCGGTCAATGCCATTGGGGCCCCAAAATATATATATATATATATATAGACTGCGTTGCACCAGCTGCACCATCGATAGTTACGCCACTGAACTGAACACACATGATTAAAGTGCTTGATAAATCCCAAAAATTAATAAAAAGCATGTAAAGTTATTCTGAAAAGTTTGGGGTTTTCGAAGCTTAGCTTAAAAGTTAGAGTAGGGCAATGGCAACAAGTCTTAAAAAATGGGGGAACGAAGTTATTGAGCTAGGGAACATAAAATCCTGGGGACACAGAAAAGCCTGAAAATCAAACCGAGGCCTTTTCACAAAGATAATTAATCTCCCTTTCAACACATTGCCTTATATTGTGAACTGACACTCAAAATGTAGCCTTAATTTGGTTTCCGATGACCAATTACATGACGATAGATCAGAATAAAAAGGCCATGTTGTGACAGTCAGGCGCCTGGGGCGTAAAAGGAGAATGTCCCAGGAAGTGTTGCTCCAATACGTACATGAACAGGATTGATGATGGACACCAAGAGAGCAGGGCTGCTGTTACATCATCAGCTTTGGTTATCTGTCTCTGGTGATCATCAGTCACTGAACAAGGTCAGGTCCGACCCAAATATGGGCGGCCATCCCATCCGTCTGTCTGTATGAACTCTCAGTCTGCTTTTCTACACATCAGGGAGATATTAGGAGCTTCAAATGAGGCAACTATGAGAGAGAGTATCTGCACAGGCACATTGTGGGAGTAAGATGTACGGCTGACGTCTTCCTCTGTAAGACTAAAGAGTCCTTCACACACTTTGCAGCAGGAGTCCTCACATCACGTTCCAAAACTTCAAAGCACCCTCAATCAATTCCATACCGTCGCCCACTTATCCAGCTATCCGAGCTCCGTCACTTTTCCCCCATTCCGCCTGCAACCCAGCTAAACTGTGCGGCTAAAAGGCACGGCGGGCCGGCGGTGCGCTTGTCGTCCCCCGATGTCCCCGCAGAGGAGACGCGGGGAGGCTTCTTGTCCAGCCGACCGACGGCTCAATTTCATTCTGAATGGCACGCAGCATCCCGGCTCTATGAAATGGAGCCTCATAATCAAATTGAAAAGCCTCAGTGCAGAACAGTTTAAATGAAGGCAACTCTCTGCCTCGCTCCTCTCCCTCTCTCTGTCCCTCTCTCCAGCCGGCTCAAATCTAATAGAAAAATGCTCATTCTTTAGTGGCATGTGGGGCATCTCTGCTGCAGTGTTTAAGGAAAATATACGCTAAAAATGGCACTGCATTTTTAAATTGTAAGAAAATCCCTTCAATTCCGCATGTTTTTTTTGGAGATTTGGGTAACAGTCTGTTTAATGATGTGTACGTGGGTGGGTGGGTGTGCACATGTGTGCTAGTTGAACAACCCGAGCCTCAGCCAGGCACCGGATTAGGTCGGATATTGACGCAGACAGTGTGCAGCAACGAAAGGAGCAGAAGGGAGGAATTCTTTGAGAAGATCCACGTGTATGCAAGTGTGTAAAATCTGCGAACGGCATATGGATCCTGACAAGGCTGACATGGAAGGAGGAACACGAAAGAGAACGAGGAAGAGAGGAAATAAGGCAGAAATTGAGGAAACATGAAAGATGGCGAGGGAGAAAGAGATAAATGAAAGAGAGAAGACAGCTCCCTGTGTGTGTCTCTGCCAGCCCCCCGAGTGATTGAGAGCTGCAGGCTACATCCTCCAGTTTGTCCCTGCACACAGATGCTGTCACATTTCTCTGACAGGCCAGCAGGATGCAGGGCTCCTCCGTCCTTTCCTGACCAGCATGTGGATCATTACTCAGCGCAGGAAAATCCTCCGTCGCAGCTCTCTGTGTGCTGCGGTGATGAAACTAAACAATATATATTTAATGTGATCTTGTGAGGGAAAACTTAGGCTCAAAAGTGAAAAGCATACACTGTAAAATATTACCATGATTTCACAATATTTAGTTGTAATATTTTACAATAAATTACTGTTTTACCACTTTACAGTCTTTACCTGTAATGTTCACAATATAACACTGTAATTTAAAATTTCACAGTGAAATCAATACAGGCACAGTTAATTACTGTGAATGTACAGGATCAATGATTACCAGGATTTCACAAAATTTTACTGTATTATTTCATCGTAAAATACTGTATTCAGACCATCCTCTGTGATAACACAACAAATTAAGTGATTTTCTTGCTTGGCTTTAACTACAAATGTCGTTCTTTGGTGCAGGTTTTACTTAAATTGAAAGGGGCACCGCTTCATGTGCCTTAAAATAAATGAGGCAACATATACATCTATGTAAAATTGAAATTGTTGTCTTGGCTTATTGTTTTCAGGTGCATCCTGGGCATTAATCCTGAGACGGACTCGAAAGCCAAAAAGAGGCATGGCAATTTAAACCCCCATGTCAGCACATTCTTCAGAAAAATTGTTGACTTTGAGTGGATGTCTGTGTAGACATGTGTTAAGTGCTCCCCTCCTTGTTTTCTGTCTCCCTGGCTCTGCCTCTGCCCAGGTGCACCTGGTCTGCCCCTGGCTCCGCCTCTGCCCAGGTGTTCCAAATTCCACTCAGCCGTGTGTATATATAAAGAGAAGCTGGAGGAGAAGGATGTCTCACCTATCCTAATGCCGGAGACACTGTCCTTAGAATACCTCTTTGCCATATTTTTGCAGATGTGTTTATGTTTAGCCTGGAGGACCTGGTAGTCCAGTTTTTGCGGCTTTATTTTGTTTCCCATAGGGTTTATATTTGATTTTTGGTTAGGCGGGGGAGTTCTGGGTCCTACGGCCCGTGGTGTGGCTGGCTCGGGTTCCCTCCTTCTGTTTGTTCCTTTTGGCCACTCCTCCAGACCTCTTTTTGTTTCCCATTTCGCTTATGTGAGCAAAAGGCTGATTATCAATAAATGCTCGTTACCAAGTACCGGTTATTGTGTGTATTCTTTCATGTTGCGGGTCTCAGCACAAGCCACTACCGCGGATTAGAGATTGGGGCCGTAACAACATTTCCAAAACACTGTAAAATGTACTTTGCACTTCAATGGAGTAATAAAAAGTTAAAATGGGCATTTTCTTTGTTGCTTGAGCTGATTGAATTATGGTACAATCCCAGTCAAATTTACAATATATTATCGTATTATTTAGATTTGTATATTTACAGTAAATTACTGGCTACTCCTGCAGTACTTTCACAGTACACATTGTAAATTCACAGTAAATTACTGGCTACTCCTGCAGTACTTTCACAATAGAAATGTAAAAGTACAGGCCCTTGTTGTAATTAATGTACAACAAAACTATGTAATTCCCCAGTAACATACTGTAATATCACAGTAATTGAAGCTGTGAAGTTACAGTATACAGTTGTACCTTTACAACAATGCATTGTAATATCATGGATGTGAAATTACAATACATTGCTGTGAAGACATTCACAGTAAATTGCTGTGAACCTTACTGTGAAAGTCATGCAACAAGTTGCCAGGTAATTATTGTGAATTCACGATGGATATTTTTACAGTGTAGGCGTACATACAGTATCTTGTCTCGGGGATAACGCAATGAATTAAAACGTGTCATCTTTATCAGTGTCTAAGTAGAAATGTTATTTCCTTGCAGTAGTAGAAAGGGTCTTATCACGCTATACTTCATGTCCTTATATCTCTGTAGGGATGTCTGTTGTTAAATAATGGCTGCTCCTGCTCTTCGGCAGGATAAGTCGGAGCTATTGTAGGTGTTTCAGGAAGACACGACAGTCCCAGATATTGAAGAGGCGGCCGACGTTCAAAGAGTTTCCACAGAATATTCTCGTGCTGACTTCACATGAAAGGTACAAGCGTGTGGACAACTGCTAGATGTACACCAAGAGACTGGACGTGTGTTTAAGCATAATGAAAAGCACGTTGCCAAGTGTGTTTTTCACTCATACATTTATTCATTTCCAGTCCCACGTCTACTCATGTATGATCATGCATACTGTTCATGTTCAGTGTGTAACATCAGAGCGACAGACCAATGCGATCACTTAAGGCTTATCAAATCAACCAAAGGTCACATCAATACTTTCAGTGTAGAATAGTGTAGATCTAAAAGCAGCCACCAACACCCAATACTTCAACTTTAGGTTAATTGAATACTGATAACATGACATTAGGTTTGTTCTTGTCTATAATTTGGGATGAGAGTTACAGTATTGCTCTCACGTTCTATATGACATTCAAAATACTGCTCATAATGAAATATTTGACAATGTCTTTCAATTCAAGATTCCCAATATACAAGACCAACCAGCTAAGTATTGGACTCCAGCAGGAATTTCACTGAATTTCTTGTCCCTCAGACACATTGTATACCCGGTTTCTATCAGTACGCGAGGCTGCTCTTTTTGCTCATGGCAAGACCTGCTGAACGTATAATCACAACAACACACTATAGGGGAAGGAATGCAAGACATTTTAGATCCAATACAATGGGAAAATTGTGCAAGGCAAGGCTGTTTACTTAAATCTGTAATATGTCTGTGTTCTTCAGTTATCACTCAAGTTAAGGTCACAAAGTGAATAAACGTGACAACACAACAATATAGTTTAGATTTAGGCTACATGTGTTTGAATCAATATAAAAACATAGTTCCTTTTTTTTCACAAGCGACAGTATTATAATAAATTATTATATGGAATGATGCTGCAACTGAACTTTGGTTGAAGGAACAGTAATCGTATTAATAATGTGGTATCTGGCCTGCACTTGTTTCAAGAAGTTGTTTGTAATACTAACTTGATGCCCAATAATAATGTCCATCTTTCCCTAAGCTTAACCAAGTGTTTTGGTAGGATAAACCTGAAAACACATGTAACATTGTGTATTGAACTTATTATTCATTGTATTAGATGGTCAAGAAAGAATTTGAATTGAAGTGTGAGGAGGATTTGTTGCAAGAGGAAGGGTCTTTAGCGTCCGTTACTATCAGTGGCTATAGTGGAATCCCCAGAGGGAAGACCCAACGCAGCAAGAGACAAAAAGGCAACGATACGAATCTATACACAATAGATTCGGGCGATACAATAAACATTTTTAAAAAAGCTCAGAACTGCAGTCGCCTCAAGGATGCTATAACATTTACTGAGGCAAATAACTAGACTAGAAAATATATAACAATAGCACTAAGTCTCAACAGAAACAAGATGAGATTATTTTACTCTTAGTTCAGTGATGGCATCCTTGGCAACTGTGAGTCATCGGAAACATGTCGTGGCCATAATTAGCTTGTTTTTTTGTGTAATTTGAAATGGTACGAATATACAAGCATGAGAGAAAGTGAGAACAATATTACTCACATTAGATTATGAAAGAACATTTACTTTGAAAATAAGAAAATAATGCATGAAGCATGCAGGGTGGCTTCTTTAGTCTTTGTGACCATCACCGCCTGCTGATTTCACTGCACACACACAATGATGGTAGCTTGATAACAGATGTATTTATTAGCCTCTAGCAGAGTTTGGCCTCCCTCACTTTCTCTCTTTTATGCTTGGAGAATAACAACCAAAAATTAGGCAAAAACAAGTAAAAGCCTCCATGGAGAAAAGGGACATAGGTACATGCCTGTGGGAATGTTAGTGTTAGGACTAATAAGCCGCTGTGTTCAACAGAGACACAATGCTTTTATAATTAGGACCCGACAAGGTTACTCCATGTGAACCTGTGTGAGTGTGCGTCTCATAAACCTCCTAGGTCCTGGGTAGATTGGGGTTAGAACTGATGGGGGGGGGTTACTTTCCCTGTGGGACACCCACTGCCTCATTAGCAACGATTTTAATTTCCAGCAAATTAAAAGTAGGCGGGTTGTTAGAAGACTGATTTGTAGATCGGGGCCACAATCGTTGAACTGATCCTGGTAACCAACCATCCAAAATACACAAATATAACTGAACCATTTGACAAATACTAAATTATATAGTTGAGGATAGGGCTGCTCGATTATGGCAAAAATCATAATCTCGATTATTTGGGTCAATAATTGATATCACGATTATTAAAAACGATTATCCATTTACTTTGAAAACATCCATTTATTGAAAAAAAATGTGAACAGTATGTTTTTAACAGTTGATTACCCTGACATTTAAGTATAATTCAACTGAAAAATCAATAAAATAAATAAATAATGTAACATTCTTTTTTAATTTATTTTGATTATGTTGTTTTCATAATCGTTGCTAGCCAAAATCGTAATTGCGATTAAAATACGATTAATTGAGTAGCCCTAGTTGAGGATGCTCCTCTTTATCAAGGTCATACCTCAGCTGCATTTGAACACACTCAAATACTATAAAAAGAATTAAAGATGCATCGTGAATAACACTTTAAGGATATCATTTTTTCCAGTGTTCACAGCACATGGCTATGCTAAGAAAAGACACAGATCTTTACTCCAGAACATAATCACATTAAGGTTTTTATTTGTAAAATAATCGAGTGATACAATGCAAAGATGAACAGCTAACAGCTCATTTTGCATTTGGTAGATGGTAAGAGTTTTTCAAATGTGAAAAAAAAGAACTATGGTGCTAAAAAAGTTCTAACCTACAACTTCACTCACATTTGACCTCCAGTTTATAACCCTTATGTGGCATGGACTGTGGACGGCAGCTCAGAGTATCTGACTTTGAATGACTTATAGTAATCAGAAAGAACACTAATACATTCCTCCACCAAGGGCAAACTTCACAAAAATGGACCGGCATTAATGTTTTACCACCAAGCTGCAACAATATTATTAAAATGTGGTGATAAAATGAGCAAATATACGGCAGACACAGCTCTCACTAATGCAGTATATCTTGGAAACTGTCACTGATGCAATGATGGTTTCTTACAGAAAGACGTTTGACCTAGAAAATGGCCAGCTGGGCCACCCCAAACCCAGGAAGTGTGTTTGCACTCATAAGTGGTAAAAACCGCTCATTGGATTGGATTGGATATACTTTATTAATCCCTGTGGGGAAATTGTTTCTCTGCATTTGACCCATCCTAGTGTTAGGAGCAGTGGGCTGCCATTTTGAACAGCGCCCATAAATTACACAACAGCTGAAGAGACGGCAGCCTGTTTGCGTGAGAGAGCATTTCAGACACAACTCAGGTGTGTGAACATGATCAGTGTCTAGATGTTAAGCAAAACAATTAAGTACTAGGAAAACAACTCATGTTATAATTTGATGTATTATAATTGGTTTCATCAAAAACTCTTTGCAGTCTGTTAAGTGCACTTAACAATTATGAGTTACCTTTGGTTTACTGAAATCTTTGCTTTACTATGCTGATTTTATTTGTTGTATTAGGCTTGATTTTATAGCTCTTATTTATTTGATTACATAATGTGATAAAAACATGAGAAAATGGCAACTCTTTTAAATCTAAAGAACCAAAGGCTGGTGAGTATATGCACTTTTTGATAGATGGGTGACAGCACTATATAAAGTCTCACATCACATGTTCTCAGTGTTGATGTGTAAATGCTATAAAGGTTTGACATTGTCCATGGAAATGGAACGTTTCCCTAATCAGCTCTCCAAAGCGTCCTCTTTATTTTAGCTAATCAACAGTATTGCCCTATATTGCTCCCATTACGCATGATTGCTTGATACCGAGTTTGTGCAGATAACCCCCTCAAAAAGACGCAGACCCAGTCCTTGAAATATTCTCACATAAAACAGAGTACATCCCTTTCAACCACTGAAATGTGTTTTTAACATTCCATTTTAGTGCAAAATTCCTCTTTCTCTCTCACATATGTTATTGCATCCTTAATGGTTGGTTATAAGACAAGAATTACAAGAATTATCTAGTGAATACAATTTGGTGGAAATGTAATTGATCTGTGTACATTTGGTAATTTGTTTACTGAATTACATTTGGTAATTTTCTTTACTGAATTAAATCAGAAGTTGCAGAAACAATGAATAACCAGGCTCGATTTAAAAACATTTTTGAAATTAATATAATTCTTTATGTCAACTCAAATTTATTATTTTATTCATAGATCGGTACATATTTCATAATTAGAGCAGACTGTCAACCTGCTAGCAAAAGAGGAAGTAGGGAATACTTATTTTTAAGGCGGCATAGTGTGAAAAGCTTATGAAATGTGTTTTTGTTTTGCACACATTAAAAATCAAGAAATTAGAAACTGTTTTATTCCAAAGACTTAAAGAAATATCAAAACGCAAACAGACCGCAATGCGCCCCAAACATATATTCAACATTTTCAAGCTTCCACCATTTCAAACTGTATAGTTAGAATTACAAGAGCTAATACTTGTGACCTTAAGTCACAAGAAATGGCAGTTCAGTGTTATTTTAAGGGTTACTAATGGGTGAATTCCGATTGGTTGATGTATTACACCTAATGTAACATAGTTGCATCTTTATGGGGCTGCCTTACATTCAAACCTTTTCCATAAACAGTGTCAAATTCAAAATGAATTCATCTCCATTCAGCACGGCTTGTTCATTTTTCCCATTTTAACAAAGGTAGCAACAGTTTAATGAGATGGACAGAGGATGGAACTTAGTAGTGTATGGATGGGCTATTATGATGACTGTGTGTGAGAAGGATAAGCTATTAAAGAGAAAATCATTGATGGAGAGAGAAATAATGATGACTGTAAAAGACATAAATAGACATAGACATAGACATACTTTATTGTCATTTCAACAAGACACAGAGTGTACTATTAAAACGAAATTGCGTTGTCCTGGCTTACAGGAACAGGACAATATAAAAACTTGCTAAAATTGTACATATAAATAAATAATAGTGACGTGGTGCTGATAAAATTAAAGATAAAGTGTGCGTTTAAAATATAAAGACTTACTATACATATAAATAAAATAGACATACTATATAAAAAATATGTGCTCTTTACATAATAATGTAATCTTTATGTTACTGGTCTACTTGCTGTTCAGCAGTCTGATGGCATGGGGGGGAAAGCTATTACAGAATCTGGCTGTTTTGCTCTTAATGCTGCGGAGCCTCTTGCCGGAGGGCAGCAGGGAGAACAGAGCATGGTGAGGATGAGTGGGGTCTTTCAAAATGTTCTGGGCTTTTGTCAGGCAGCGTTTCTGAGCGGTGTCTCTGATGGGAGGGAGAGAAACTCTGATGATCTTCTCTGCTGTCCTGACCACTCTCTGCAGAGACCTCCAGTCTTTGGCATTGCAGTCTCTCGACCAGATGGAGATGCCGCTGGTCAGCACGCTCTCTAGGTTCCTCTGTAGAACGTGGTGAGGATGGGAGGGGGGAGCTGTGCAGGAAGTGTAGGCGCTGCTGTGCCTTCTTAAATAGTGATGTAGTGTGAGTGGACCAGGTCAGACTGCTTGTGATATGCACCCCCAGGAACTTGGTGCTGTCTGTAGTCTTCACTGCTGTGCCGTTGATGTGGAGTGGTGGGTGACAGTGCTTTTTTTTTTCCTGAAGTCGACAATGATCTCTTTTGTTTTATCGACATTCAGGATCAGGTTGTTGGTGTTACACCAGTCTGTCAGATGTTTCACCTCCTCCCTGTAGGCCTGTTCGTTGTTGTCCCTGATGGGTCCCACCACTGTTGTCGTCCGCATACTTTATGATGTGGTTGGTACTGAACCTGGAGCAGCAGTCGTGGGTCATCAGGGTGAAAAGCAGTGGACTCAGAACGCAGCCCTGCGGGGAGCCGGTGTTTAAGGGGATGGTGCTGGAGGTGTTGTTACCGACCGGAACATACTGGGGTCTCTCTATTAGGAAATCCAGCAGCCAGTTACACGGGGGTGTGTTGAGTCCCAGGGGTCCCAGTTTGTTTACCAGATGCTGGGGGATGATTGTGTTGAACGCTGAGCTGAAATCCAGGAACAGCGTTCGCACATGGGTGTTCTTCTCCTCCAGGTGGGCCAGGCTCACATGGAGCGCAGAGGAGATAGCGTCCTCTGTAGAGCGGTTAGGGCGGTAAGCCAACTGGAACGGGTCAAGTGTGGGGGGAAGTATGGAGACGATATGGTTCTTTACCAGCCTCTCAAAACACTTCATCGTGATGGGGGTGAGTGCCACAGGCCGGTAATCATTCAGGCAGGTCACTGAGGATTTATTTGGCACAGGTACAATGGCTGCTGTCTTAAAACATGATGGAACAATGGCCTGGTCCAGCGAGGTGTTGAAGATGTCTGTGAGGACATGGGCCAGCTGGTCCGCACAGTCCCTGAGCACCCGTCCTGGTATACTGTCGGGGCCTGCTGCCTTCCGGGGCTTGACTTTCCTCAGGGTCCTCCGAACTTCAGCTGTGTCAAGGCGAAGTCTTTGTACCCCCTGCTTGGGGACAGCTTTCATTGCAGTGGTGTTGTTAAGTGCCTCAAAGCGACCAAAGTGATTATTGAGGTTGTTGAGAAATATAGTATCATTGTCACAGGGTGGTGGAGCAGCCTTGTATCCAGTGATGGACTGAATGCCCTGCCACATGTGCCTGCTGTCCATGGGGTCATGGAAGAAACTCTGGATTTGTTGGCTATGAGCGAGCGTTGCATCTCTGATGGCATGGTCCAGGTTGGCTCTTGCTGTTCTAAGAGCTGCCACGTCACCAGATCTGTAAGCCAAGTTTCGTGCTTTCAGCAGAGCACAAACCTCCATATTCATCCAGGGTTTCTCATTGGCACGTGTGGTGATGTTCTTGAGGACAGAGACGTCTTCCATGCACTTCTGAATGAATGCAGTCACAGCATACTCCTCCACATTAATCTGTAGGTTGACAGTTGCGGCCCATGTCCCAATCTGTGCATTCAAAACAGTCCTGCAATGCTGACATGGATCCCTCAGGCCAGGTCCTCACCTGCTTCACCGTGGGCTTTTCTCTGATGAGCAGGGGCCTGTATGCAGGAATTAGCATAACAGAGAGATGGTCTGATGATCCGATGTGGGGGCGGGGTGCTGCTCTGAAAGCCCCCTTAATGTTGGTGTAGGCCAGATCCAGTGTATTTTTGCCTCTGGTTGCAAACTGCACATGCTGATAGAACTGAGGGAGAACTGTCTTCATGTTAGCCTGGTTAAAGTCCCCAGCAACAATAAAGACACCCTTTGGATGTGCAGTCTGTAGCTCACTGATGTTGTGGTAGAGAGCAGTCATGGCCTCTTCAGTATTAGCGCTGGGGGGAACATACACTGCAGTGATGATTGTCGTAGTGAATTCTCTTGGCAAATAGAATGGTCTGCATTTTATTGTTAAAAACTCAATGTCCGGAGAGCAGTCACTGAAATGTCACTGAAGCCGTCCATTGTCATTCACATTATGAAGTTATCCTACTATTATGGTATAGGTCTATAACATGAGTGTGAGTGTAGTTGTGTATTACAGAACATAGTGATTGCAAGTGAAAAAGGGCAAAGTGGTGTTAAGGAAAGTCAATCATTATGTAACATGATTTTGTGGGAGAAGAACTATGATTTACGCCCTAAATGGCCTCTCAGACCACTACTTTACATTAAATTACATTGCATTTAGCTGACGCTTTTATCCAAAGCGACTTACAATAAATACATTCGACCAGGAAGACACAACCTTGAAGAAAACAGAATCATATAAGTACTTCAGGTTTCATAGAGCCAAGTATTTCAGGTGCTACTCAACTGGCTATAGATAAGCCAGTCCTTTATTAGTATATAAGTGCTTTGTTAATAGTTCTATCGCTCGAAGTCGAAAGAGATGAGTTTTCAGTCTGCGCCGGAAGGTGTGTAAGCTTTCTGCTGTCCTGATGTCAATGGGGAGCTCATTCCACCATTTAGGAGCCAGGATAGCAAACCCACGTGTTTTTGCTGATGGGAACTTGGGTCCCCTTCGCAGCGAGGGTGCAGCGAGCCGTTTGGTTGATGCAGAGCGGAGTGCACGTGCTGGGGTGTACGGTTTAACCATGTCCTGGATGTAGGACGGGCCAGATCCATTCGCAGCATGGTACGCAAGTACCAGTGTCTTGAAGTGGATTCTAGCAGTTACTGGAAGCCAATGAAGGGAGCGGAGGAGCGGCGTGGTGTGGGAAAATGTTGGAAGGTTGAAGACCAGACGAGCCGCTGCATTCTGGATGAGCTGCAGAGGTCGGATGGCACATGCAGGTAGACCAGCCAGGAGGGAGTTGCAGTAGTCTAGGCGTGAGGTGACGAAAGCCTGGACCAGAAGCTGGGTCGCTTTCTGGGTCAGCTGGGGACGTATCCTCCTGATGTTGTAAAGCGTGTATCTGCAGCAACGGGTTGTAGCAGCGATGTTTGCAGTGAAGGACAGTTTGTTATCTAGGATCACACCCAGATTCCTTGCAGTCTGAGTCGGGGAAACAACAGAGGTGCCGATGTTGATAGTCAGGTCAAGAGTGGGACAATCTTTTCCCGGAAGGAAAATTATTGGTCGAAATTACCAATAATGCAGGCGGTTAGGAACCACACGCACACACACACACACACGAAATATAGCTCAGTGGACACAGAGGACTAAACCATCTTCATTAGGTGACTGGTCCCTTGGTGGCTATTTGACATCCCAACAGGACCACAGGGCCATATATTCCATCACCCTTAAGTGCCCCCCATAACCAACTCCACTATAACATGATGTTAACCTCTCATCAAATGGCACTCACCATTGTGGGATCCAATAACAGTATCAATGTATCAATGCCACAGCCTGACAAGTTGTGTTTCCATTTTGAGATGATTGTAAGTCATTGGAAAACGAGCCCTCTGTAAATTCTGGCCGAGGCACTTTCTTTCTTTCCCCGAGGCGAAAACATCAATAGAGGAGAGAGAGGCCAGGCCAACCTATAGCACAGGACAGATCAATAGCGCAACAAACTCGGAAAAGATTGACTGGAGAGTTGCCTGGAAACGTCCTGTTTGAGATTTATGACGTGAGGAGGACACGAGCCAAGAGGAGAAGCGAGAGGACATGAGAGTGAGAGGAAATGAGAGTGATGGAGAATTCTCTTACTCTTTTTTTTGCCTTTCAGGGTCAAATTGAATCCTCAGAGAGAATATATAAATGTTAAATACGATTAAATAACATAAATAGGTTTTTCCTTGCAAATGTGCAGCATTCAGTGACAATAAACGCCAATGAAAGAAATCTCAAACCGTGTTAATCTGAAAAACCATTCTGTTTTATTCCCCGTATTCTAGTTATCTCCCATTTTTATTTAAAATATGAGACTTTCCCGTTGAGAAAACGAGAAGAAACCGATATCTCACGAAGCAGACGGTATATGTTTGACATTCCAATGGGAAGATTACTGAAACAGTGACGAGATGAAATTAGAAGATATCAGGTTTCATTACTTCCCCACACCAACAGAGAACCCTTAACCCGGCTACAGCGTGCTCTGACTGGTGCAGCAGTCTTCCATAGAAGCGGCTAATTGAATATCCTTATCTGGCTCTGAACCCCCCTTTTCTCCGCTGAACCGAGACACAGGCCGGTTGGTAAAGCGGCACATTTGTATTCACCCTCAGATGCAAAGGTACACCACAGACACACAGATAGATGTATTTACTGTATTATGCTGCAGCACAGATAATTGTGTTTTTATAAAGAGGAACATCATAACCAGACCCCACACGGTACTGTACTACAGACAAAGCTATCTTTCTCACATGCTACTCTCGAACGTCTCACATGATAAAAGTTCCCCGGGAATGTGCTAACAGCCTCCAGCTGTGATTTGTTTGGTTATGAAATTAAGTGCAGCAGTTTTTCGAATGCCCGTTGGGCCCTTTAGTGTAAATTGATTCTATTTTAAAAAGGTTTTTTTTTTTTTCTGCAATCTGACAGAGAAAGAGAAGAAGAAGAGGTGGCTGGGGAACGAGAATGGACTCTCAAAGAAAGAGAAGGCAATTGATGGAAGCCAGCTTTGTTGGTGAAAGGGTTAAAGAGAAAATGGCAGTGACAAAAACAGGAAGTGTGCAGACCGATGGCCCATTAAGGGGTTAACAGTCGAAGAGAGGCCGATAATGGAGGCTCGAGCAGCTGTATAGGAACTTCAGCACGCAGGAAGGCCAACACCATAGAAACAGCTGACAAACCGGAGGAAAACAGAGGGAGAGTGAGGCAGGGAGGTGATACATTTCTCAGCATCAGTTAACACTGACAAAACAACAATACAATAACCATTCAAATATTGTTGCAAAAATCGATGTTTTTCTAACGGACTGCAAATGTTCACACCTTTTTCTTTGTACAGTGTGGTGCGTTCACCCGCTTTGTCAACACGACTGCAGATGCATAATTAAGCATGGAGCCCCGGCAGTGTGAGTCTAACAGCGGAGATCCAGCGGAGGATTCCTGAAGGAGAAGCTCTTCCACATGAATAGAAGCTGAAATAGAGTAAATGTGACCTTTACCATCTGAAGAATGTGGCATCCACATGATACTGATATACTAAAAGCTATCCTTTCACTTATTCGCTCCTTTACAAACATACATGCACATGTAGCAGAAATATGTCCCATAGGACAGATGTTTTACTGCAGCCCACATCTAGCAGTCAACCTCAGAAAACCCTCAACAGATGACATTGTTGCTGTACATCCATAACGGCTGTTTTATATTCACAAGGTGATTTGAGGTAACGATGGAGGAGGGGAGGGGGATTGAGGAAGCTGAGGGAAAGCTGCTTCATTCAACTTGTCTTCTGTTTCTCTTTGTGAAGCTCTTGTGCTGGAGAAGAGCCACTAAGGCTGCTGACAGCAAAGCACACACATATGCACACACAGTATTTAAAACACACTTGTAGTACACATACATACACTGATTGGAGGTTGAATTCCCTAAGCAGTGTGTTTTGTTTGTAAAAAGGTAACAAATTGTGTTCACATTTTTCTATAAACAGCTGAAGGCAGAGTAAGTCTGAGTAGATGCGGATCAGCTGAGGCTTTTTGTTCCTCAATGAATATGTATCAGTGGCCAGAGGAGGCTGTGATTGAGTTTTGCAGGGGAACGGTTGTGTATCATGTGCTGTAAATTAAGTAGTACTGCAGCTCAGCAGTCAAACTCTGACCTGAGGGCATACAGACCTGATGAGAAGGAGGAGGGCGCACAGGCACAGCAGGGAACTCATCACAAATACACACACATGTATTCGTAGGCCCGTCTGCCGCAAAAGGAAACCATGCACTATGTATACATGGTGCTTTACAATGGCAGGAGCAGCGTTCTGAACATGCATTGTTAAAGGGGAGGCTGCAAGCGGAGCGTTAGTGGATTGTGTGCGCAAAGTATGATGAAATCACACATCTCGTTTCTGCACTCTGCACTCCCACCAAACACAGTGTTTAACAAACATTTGAAAACAGCCAGCAGGCAATATTGAAATGACTCAATGAGCTCGCACGTCGGCAATAATAATAACATTCGGTCTATATGCTGTAAAATGTATTATCTCTTCAATTAACACACGGCATCTATTGCACGTCTGTCCGTCCTGGGAGAGGGATCCCTCCTCTGTTGCTCTCCCTGAGGTTTCTTCCATGTTCCCTTTAAACTGTGGGTTTTTCTCTGGAAGTTTTTCCTTGTACGATGTGAGGGTCTAAGGACAGAGGGTGTCGTTTTTCTCATACTGATATTCTGAACAATCTGTGCTGTAAAGTGTCTCTAGGCTATTTTTATTATATGTACAGCACTTTGGCTCGACTAAAAATCGTTTATAAATGTGCTATATAAATAAAACTTGATTTGATTTGATAAGATATGTGCATGGATGTGTGAAAACACACATCTATACACACACATACACACACACACACACACACACACACACACACACACACACACACACACACACACACACACACACACACACTCACAGCCATTGTTGTACCAGTCGGTCCAGCATTGTAATGAATGACAAATATCTGCTTACAGCTGCATTACTCACACTCTCATAGTCGTTTGTGTTGTGATCATGCCCCTAACTGCAGGAACAGCCTCAGATCAATAACCTAATTAGCCATAAAGCATAGCATTGAGGTGATACATTATATGCCTGGTATCCCTTGGCTGGCGTCTCACAGGAATTACCATATAAATGACCTGCGGTCCTTTATCAAGCAAAGAGTCGTGTTGGAGACTTGGCTTTGTATGGAGTAGCAGCATTGTGAGTTACAACACACATTAGAAAAGGGAAACATCACGAGGGGTTGAACAGTCAGGTTACAAATTGCATTGACTGCTGGCAGAGCGCAAACATCTGCCATGCTGCGAGTCAGTAAGCAGCGAGGCTCACGGCGACCGAGGAAACCCCCAACACGCTTTCTTTCTTTCCACTGGACTGCAAGTAATTCAATACACCTCGTGTGCAGGTTCACTCAAAGCGAATGGACTAGAGCAAGTGGGGCACTTACAGTAGTGTGTGTGTGTGTGTGTGTGTGTGTGTGTGTGTGTGTGTGTGTGTGTGTGTGTGTGTGTGTGTGTGTGTGTGTGTGTGTGTGTGTGTGTGTGTGTGTGTGTGTGTGTGTGTGTGTGTGTGTGTGTGTGTGTGTGTGTGTGTGTGTGTGTGTGTGTGTGTGTGTGTGTGTGTGTGTGTGTGTGTGTGTGAGAGAGAGAGAGAGAGACACGTGGACATATGTGCCTATTTGCGCATTCTTAAAAGCAAGTGTGTAATGAAACGTGAATCCGAATAGATGAATCTTGTTCTGCACATGATTCCTTGACCAAACTCAATACCCCCCCGCGAGAGAGACGGCTACAACAATACCAGGCTGATCTCTCCATAGCAACACACATGGTAACACAAATCTATTTCAGAGCAGGAGCGCAGCGTAGCACTTAAACGCAGCGGACAAAAAAAATAGGGAAAACAGCGATCAATTATTAAAAGAGCTTCATGTTCATACTTACAGCCTGTGTGTTGCCAGCTGCAGCCGAAACTAAGAGGCTCCTACGGCTCACACCTACCTCTCCTCGCACAATGCTGAGCGTTATCAGGGATCTACAGCAGTGCCGCTCCTTCGTCATATACAGAGGATGTGATCTAGGATCTGCCCCTTGTTTGACATTTAATTGTTCAGTGAGGTGTGTTTACTTTCAAGGTGTTGGCTGCCCTCTCAGACTCAAACGCAGACAAGCAGTGGAAACATGGAACACTAATGAGAAAAACAAACTCAGGGTCCTGTAACAACAGCGGAGAAATGACCGATAGAGAGTTTAAATCAACATAATGTTTCTCCTGGCATAAGCTCGCTGGTAAATCACAAGGCTGAAAGCAGATCTGTCGACATCAATTGTTCAGAGGCCCGAGCGTTCAGCTTTACATCAGCGTAATTGCGAAGCCAACATAAACACACAGCTGATAAGATTAACTGCTTTTTTAAAAAGGGCCGGCAGCGCAATTACCTCAGCGTTTTCCTTAATTTAGACAAGAGGGAAAAACACACAAGTGTTCTGGTATTTACTTGAAATAAATGGTCTTAGTTATTGGAAAATCTGAACAGTGAGAAGCAAAAACTGGAAATACTGACACTTTGATGGAGAAAAAACAGAACATGTTTTCCTCCTTTACAGAGAATACTTGCCAAACCATTCCCTTTCCACTTTCCAAAGCTCTACACACAACCACCAGTAAACATGAGTCCAGTAAATCCTCCAGACAGCATCAAAGTGACACTAAGTTGGCTGAAAGAGCCACTTTGATGCACCCTCTGCTGACCTTTCCCAGATCATATAGCCTGATTATACACGTGTTGGACTGACGTTAAGCAGGATCCGCACAAAAAGCTTTACAGTAAAAGCTTTCCTCCTCTTTTGAGCAGCCATTCTGCAGTGACACATACAACGTTATGTTCTTCAGAAAGGTTGACACACACACACCAAACATGGGTGACAGGAGAGGAGAGAGACGGCACCAGGCCATGAATGTTTTTTCTTCTTTTGACCCATGATCTGATTTTCTTCATTTGATATGTAACGATAGATGGGACTTGCATGATAATAAGTAAATGGTGACCATGCAGCAGAGATACACAGTTTGTGAGAATTTGTTGTTTTTACTTGTCGTACATGTACAATTTGTCCATGATCTGTTGAAGAAATAAAAATAGCTATTTCAGGAAAATCTAATTTGGCTTTGGAAAATTAACAGATATTATTTACAATAAACAAACCAAAATTATGAATCCATCGATAGAGAAATGAACCGGCATACATTGAAGGTAGATTTATTTTAGTAGTTACAAATAATCAACAGAAAAATTGATAATAATATGAGTTGTTAGCGGCAGCACTACAATATGGGTCCATTAAGCCACGGAAAACGTACCAGGAAGGATTCCCCATGCTCAGGCTCAAACACATGCCCCCCCTGAAACCCCCTACTGCACATATTTCCTTTATTTTATATATGACCTAGTTCTTCCCTTGCATGTTTTATGTCCTTCTAATATGTTTATTGATTAAAACAAACGCCAAGGCAGAATTATTTGTAAGGACAATCCTATTTGGTAAATTAACGTTATTCTGATTGTTGAATAAGCTACATAAATATAAACACATGATACAAAATACAAGCAAGCAACAGAAGGACATGCAATTCCTTTTAATAGTGGATTTTCTGTCCTTTCAATATTTGCAGGCATTTGAATTATTTTCAGGAAAAGCACTTTATTTTGGGCCCTAAACGGCACTAAATCAGACCACCTGTTAAGTGGTTAATCACAAGCATCCGCTAGAGGAGACATTCGCCTATGCTCTAAATTCCACCTTGTTAAACGAAAGCAAATCCACATCCTATGTTTATGTACAACACTGTAACTGCAGGAGATATCACCATAGCAGTAAGTGGAAGGCATTAGAGTACTTACACAGCCTATCACAAAAGAAGCAGCAATGCACCTTTCAAAGCACGATGTTATTGAGGCAGGACACAATATCGTACTACCTGCCGTTGGTTCAGTGGGCTGGGTGTCCAGTTTCAGGGTGTGCTGTGGGATACTGTAATCGTATACACTTTATCGGGCTTGTTCAGTCACAAGTGTTTTGTTTAAGGGATTTGAAATGGGGGCGGGGGCACGGGCTGTCTCATTGTGGGCGAGTCAATACGATGTAACCACGATCCCACGAATATCCGTGAATAGATAAGAGTGTCTGGCCATATCAAAATACTTGGCATGGTCAGATCTGAGCAAAAAGGTTTGATACTCAAGAGTCTGTCCTGGGAGTACTTCTAAGATTTTTCTGATTTGCAGTGGAAATTGGATTATGTAATAGTTGTGTAATAAATAAAGGTCTTGTTTACAGAGGGAATTACGTGCTTACGTGGCTATCAGACACAGACAGGATCAGTTTAGAAAAGACAAAATAAATCTCCTTCATAATCAGAATGGATTTAAGAGACATAACGGCCCTGCAGCTTGTTAAAATCCCAGCTGTTTTAAACGGTAATGAGTTTTCACTGGGTCTATTATACCACTTACCAAAGACTCTTTTTACTGATGTTTTACTCTATAATTAGTACAATATGGGCTTTATTCGCCAGTATTTGGTATAATGATGTCAAAACATTATTCAAATGATGGCCTCAACAATGCAGTGCACAGAGCAGATTATCAAAATGAAGCTTTGGCATGCATAGTTCTTATATGATGTTAAAACACAAACTGGTTCCCGTTTTCTTACCAATATTAGGAAAACGCACTATTCATAATTCACCATTTCATGTATTGGGTTTTGCTTCCCTATCAGGAAAACACCCTGTGATTTTAACTTGGAAAAAGGTTGGTTGCAACTTCAAGAAAAAAAGTTTACTTTCTCTTCAGTCATTTCAGCATTCTGCTGAAGCTCCAAAATTGAGGTAAGAACAGTCATGTCAAGGTGGTTCAACGTACCACATTTTGCTACTGGAGCCAGCTAAGCCCCTGAAAACAACAGCAGCATTTTAAGAAGGAGAGTGGTGTTGTTATTTAGATGATACACCCTCATCAGGGCCACCCGTTGCTTTCCTTTTCCTATCCTGCGATATAAAAACTCCACATCACCTGCACCTTGAGGAAATGCTGGGGGAGGACAAACTATACAACGGTGGGGACGAATCTGCCACTCGTACGATATCTTTCACAATCAAGTCTGCTAAAATGTCCATATGTCTGTTGGTCTGATCAATTATTAACCATGTTTGGTCAACCAGATTTTTCAGGGAAGAAAACTTGGTCGTATGTAGAAAACAACGTTAATTTTTAAGCAGCTAGAATAAAAAACTATTTACTTCAACGTCTTCCAGTTGGACTTTTTTGTATTGCTCTCTGCAAGGGCCAAAACACGTAGCAACCAGAGAGAGACATTCAACGCATGTATTTATCGACAACATATTAGAAAAATGTAGATGAGAATGATTTTTCACTTGAGTTTTCTGTATGTCACAGTGAGGATTAATGGATAGCAACCTTTGTACTGCCAGATAATCTACATGATAACTAGAAATAGATTTTACTTAATTTGAATCATAATACTTTAAACTCTTAGTATTGTCAATCATACAGACTGATCCCCAGATTCCCACTTGTTACTGCAGTTTCATCTAACCTATTACTGCATGAACATTTGAACTTATTTTTACCAGGTATTATCTTCCAATAATCGTCTGTTTTATTATTATTTGACATGCTTTTACTCTTGATTTTCTTGCCATCATTTGTTTAGCCTGATGCTCTAAATCCTTCAAGGTTGATGCCTTAACTTTAATTATTTATTTTACTTACATATTATAGTGTTGACCTGTTACATACATCTCATACACCTTTATTTAAAGTGTTTTTTTTAGTATGTTAATCACTGCCTTGCTTGGAGCTGCTGACAGATACAGGCCTACATGATATAAAGCTAACGCTGTGTCTGTAAGTCAGAATCCTGAAATTCCCCTGCTCAGAAACCCCTCGGTTCTGTGGAAACAATACACGCTTTGTTTCTAATTCAGCTGCTTGGGAGCATCATTATTTTACAGTGGGTTACCCAAAACAACACTGCAACATGGAACAGGTGTGTGTGCGCGTGTTTGTGCGTTCGCGATGCCGTTTGCAAGCGCGTGCTTGTGTGACCAAATGAAACAAATACCAGTTTAGATATGATATGCATCACGTATAAGGTTACATGTGCGGTAGTTAACATCGGTGGGTTTTGGAAAAGCTACCTAACACTGAATGACGTTTCAAATACCTTCCACCCCCAGCCCCCCTCCCGTACATACACATGCGCGTGCACACCGTACACATTGGCGAATGTTCTGTAACAAAATCATATGACAGGCGTGGTCATTGAGTGAACACGTTAAGGCCAGTTTGTTTTTGTCATAAGAGCATAATAAGCTCCGATATGAATGTGAAAAAAGCCTACCTTATGGAGGTCGATGCGGATCCGCTCCTCTCCTTTATGCGGGCTCTCGGGCCACAGGTGATAGCTCGAGCCGTAGTTGGGGCTGTCTTTGCTGCTGTTGCTGCCAGTCGCAGACGAGTTCCCCGCGTACGCCTGTTGCGTTACCGGGGGGGTGGCGCGGGAGTGAAGCTGCGCCTGGTCGCCTGGCGCGGTGATCCTCCCAGACTTATTGCGGTCTTGTTCACAGTGCTGCGGACGCTGGGGACAGAGCCCCAGTGCGCCTTGCTGCTGCTGCTGCTGCTGCTGCTGCTGCTCTTGTTGTTGCAGCAGTGGAGCCTGGTGAGTCCTACATAGCTCTCCTGAGCCGCTGGCGCAGTAGTTGATAGGCAAGCTGCTCCCCACCAGTAACTGTTGCTGCGCTCGTAATTGTGGGATCTGTTGCTGCTGCAGGTCCGGAGTCTGAGACTCGAATGCTCTCTTGTTAGCCTCGGTTGACTCACATACATTTAAAGAGCGCCCTTTCTGCGAGTTTGCACGGCTTCCTTCAGGGGAGGGGTCCCTCTGTTGGAGTCTTAAATGACTGTGCTGCTGCTGTTGCTGTTGCTGCTGCTGCTGCTGCTGTTGCTGCTGCTGCTGCTGCTGCTGCAACAACTGCCTGTGGTCTCGGTGCCCTCCTGCTCCTCCTCCTCCCCTGCAGCGGTCCACGATGCTTGCCTGTTGGTAATTATTGGCACTCCTTTGGATACGATCCTCCCTTTTAGATTCCCGGGAAAAGGAGGAGGAGGAGGACGACGTTGGTGGCGGTGGTAGTTTAGGCGGCGGAAAAGGTGGGGAGGGCTGCGGTGGGAGAGGATCGGCTGGATGGTGATGATTTTGAGAAAGGCTCGCCTCCTGCTCGGAAAAACTGCAGTGGCAGCTGGGGGAAACAGGCTGCTTCTCCGACTGCGGCGGCGGCAGCTGCTGCTGAGAGCCAGCCGGGGCCCAGGGATCCTGCTGCAGGTGCGCCGGCTGCCCGGTGCTGGGTTCAATGGTTCGGTGTGAAGGTCGCTGGGCGGTGTCGTAGCTCGTCAGAGGTAGAGGGTCGCCGCTGTGCACAGGTCTCCGGGAGGGCTGGCTCAGACAGGGGAGCTCCTGGAGGCTCTGGCGATGAACGGCGGTGGTCGAAGTGCGATCTCGGTGGTGAGAAGAGGGCGGGGGCGGGAGGTTGAAAACAGGAGCGAGTGGGTCTGGGCTCGGCTTGCTGGTTTCTTGCTTTTCGTCGGGGATTTGGTGCTGATGGACAGCTCCCGCGTACCGATGCCGCATCCCCTTGATCGCCGCGTCTCGCTGTGGTTGCTCCTTTGCGGTGCAGAGCTCCGACACCCGTTCATTGCGATCAGTCCCAGCAGACAGACTTGTATCATTGGTAGGTTTGACCAGGACCTGCCTTAAAACGTCACCGTACAGCCAAAACACCGCCTTCGCCTGAATATCGGTCCATTGCTTGCTATGCGCACAGGTTGCAGCGGATCGATCACTTAAGGCTGTTAGGATATTACAAGAATGGGATTATTGAGATGTAGAAAGGTGTTTAAATCTCACTCACATGGTCGATCATTGTAATCCTGTGGAACCAATAGATCGACGTTGTCAATGTTGCCATAACCACCCTGCATTATAAGAAATCACTTTTGCTGCCACGTCACCCAAGCAGATCCACAGGCCTTTCAACATTTGTTCTCATCTTAGATAAACCCAGAACACTTTGCTTTATGATTAGCTCCAAGTGATTCCCTATAATGTAATGTGCATTAAGTGTTTTGCAAAAATCATGCGAGACAATAAACCCACTCTTGGTGTCTCCAACTGAAACTCATGTCCACTTGTTGGCCCACAGACACGCATCAAACTGTTACGATTACCTCATGTCATACAGCCTGAGCACTGCAGTATGTATGTTTTATTTTTTATAATTCAGCGAAATATAACTGTTTTTTGTAATACCAGGCAGAAATATGAAGATATATTCTGCATTCAGAGCCTGCAGTATGCTGTGTGCGAGCCGCTGCTGTTGCATGCTCTCAGAATAACATGGTGAGGGCTTCACTGTCACAGCGGAGAGGAAGCCGGCTAGGAGGCGCAGACGCTGCTGTCCGTGGTGCTGAAGGATTTAGGACGAGCATCACTAAAATAGCTTCTGTCGTTGAGTCAAGTAGCCAGAGGATGGACAGATGTCCAGCACACATCGGCCAGAAAGTCATCTCAGCTGAAATTAGAAATGTTATAACATAGAACTTGGATTAAAGGATACATCTAGTGTTTTTTTCAAGTCTGTTTTTATAACAAAACAATACAAAAATGCCCATAATTGAACAAGTAATCGGTGGCTATATCCCTTCTGGCGATACTTGTTTGTAGCCTTTATTTATCAGGTAAAAATCCCATTGAGATCAACGATCTCTTTTACAAGGGAGACCTGCCGCACATTGGTAACACATGTAACAGAAATACAACAGAAAACAAAAAGGACACATACAACATAATGAGGGGTACAATTTACATATTCACAATGACAGGTACCAGGAGTATCAAATATCATTTCATCCAGCTGTGCTTTAAAATTATGCAGGTGAACCAAAATGCTCATTTTCAATATGTTTTGCAGAGTGTTCCAAGCTAGAGGTGCTGCGCACATAAAAGCTTTAGTGCCAAAAACAGTCCGAGCACTTGGTACATGTAATAAAAAACACATCCTGGGATCTTAGGCAATAGTACTTGCGACTCTCAGTGATATCAGTGAGCAGATGTAAGGTGTTTACCCAGCATGGCTATATGAACATGTACCAATGACTGAGTCTCCAAAATGATGGCAGACCTGCCTTGGCATACAGGGTACAGTGATGAGTAAGTGCTTTACAGTTTGTAACAAATCTCAGTGCACTGTGATAGGCGGCAACTTGATCAGGTGCATTCACATAGACCAGATCACCATAGTCCAGGTAAAAAGGTCACAGAGAATAGCCTTTTCCTCAAGCGAGAAACAGGACTTGTTTCTGAAAAAGAAACCTAGCTTCACCCTTAGCTTTCAAAGCAGGTTATTGACCTGATGTTTAAAAGAGAGACAATCATCAAGCCAGATACCAAGGTATTTATAACAGGTACACTTCAAGTACTTTTCCTTGCGTATAGTAACAATACTGGCCATGTAGAGGATGAAAATTCACATCCTGCCTTTAGGTTTCCCTCGACAGTGTTTCCTTGTTGATACGAAAAACAAATAACAGAAAATGAGGACTACCCCCTCTTCGTCGACAAGTCAAGTATTTGGTCGTTTTGCTCATAAAACAACGATTTCTAGAGTTGATTATTTTTGTATTGCTTTTTCTAGATGCATTAGTTATTTACAAGAAAACCTTCATAATGTAGTCAGACTCGGAGTGCTGAAGCTGCTCAAATTGTGTTGCTTCAGCTGAACTTTAAAAATCAGACCTGTCAGGTCCTGGTGGTTTTCTATCTCTCTAAGTGAACTTTTTGACCATCCTTAAAACACAAAATTGCAGACTCAGCTGATCCGATCTGAACTGAGGGGGGTTTGCTCCATAGTGTTGAGCTTGGACTGTGCAATTTCCAATGTGGGAGCTTTCAAAACTACATCTAACACCAATTTGAAAATCTTCTAAGGTTCATGATTAGTCAGCATTTGTTTCTATAGACATCGTCCCCCATGTCTTACAGCGCTGGTCCCTTTACAGCCAGTATGGATAAAACATAATGATTACAATAATGTGCACCTAGACATTAGTTTATTGTAGTAGGATCAACTGATGTCTTTGTTTCTGTCACACTCCATTGCATAAATAATAGAACATTTAAGCTAACACAACAGAAAACAGACCATTTTAGTGCAAGAGAGAGAAGTTGAGGTTGAGCCAAATAGACAGAAGAGGGAGCCAGCTTTTACATCATACATTAGCCATTCTTAATAAGTAATTATCCCTTCCTTAAAGCTGTTTCAGCCATTTGGAGTTTTGATGAGCCTCAAGACTGCAGCGGTGGCACACTTTGCCTATAACCACTGGAAGAAAGCTGAGGTACGTCTTTGTACTGCGGGAATTTGGAGCGCGCTCTGCCCAGGGCTGCATTGGAAACCTGATCATTTTCATTAAGTAATTGGTCGCTGTGACCTGTGTGAGTTCCTTGGCAAGATGGAGTTTCATTTGCTGGTTTGGGAAGTAATGTTACTGCTTCCATATGAATAATTAAATCAAACTTTACTACTCCTGGACACACACAAACACTCATTCACCAACGGGCTTTGAACAGCAGTGCCCACCATTTCTTTGCGCCTGCCTCCCCCCTCACAACCCTAACGACGCTGCAATATTTCATTTGAACAGCCTCTTTCTAGCAAAAGCTGCCATTACGATTTAGTGCCACTTGGATTTGTACCACGAAGCTGTCAAACTCGGCCATGTCAAAGCATATTGGGCGTCTCTGCCTTGTTGGCTCCTTTAGGGAGAAGCAGCGGAAGATCTGTGACACTAAAATGGTAGAGGAGGAAACATGGAGGAGGCCACTGGCTGCAGCACGTAACATAGGAAGTAAGAAGCCTGTAATTACAGAGAAAGAGAAAACTAACCACAGCGAAGCAGAGAGATGTGTAAGTATGTGTGTGTTTGTGAGAGTAGGAAAGAGAGAAACTGATAGTGTGTGCGTGTGCATGTGTGTGTAAGAGAAAGAAACCGGACCGAGTGGGAGAGATATATCTAAAAAGAGCAGGTGCGCCAACACAGAATAGATCAAAAGAGTTCAATTGAAAAGAAGAGGCAGATAGAAAATGTTTTGCACTGTGAAGTGAACCAAAAATAATTACACACATAGGTACAAAAATTAGCCCATTATCATCTACAGTACGCTCAACGATAAGTCACATGTGCTTTTATAATCACTACCCCAAGCCTGTTTTTCAGGTCTCAGGCTCGAAAATGACATTTCCAGAACAAAATTAATGACCATATCTTCCCTTCTAAAAGGGGAAAATTAATAATCTTTTTTTTCAAAGTAATGATAAACCTGTGAGTTGGATGTAGAAAAGTCAGAATCAATATAGATGTTTTTTTATTTTAAAGAAAATTCAGATTGAACATAGTAAAAAACTGTAAATTCTAGTGTCCGTCCAAAAAATATGTTTTACTTATAGTGAAAACTACCCTTGGATGATGGGTTAGTAGACTAAAAGCTTTAGGAATCCGAAGTACAACATATAATAAGTACCCTATCAAGATTGATGCAAAACAAGTGACATTTGACCTTTTTAGAGAGGTTTAGCAAAAAAAACTCCACCTCTGGGGCTAATTTTTGGTCAGGACTCCCTGGAAGAAGAGATCTTGTATCTCAATGGGACATTCCTGGATAAATAAAGGATAAATAAAAAAATAAAATAAACTTGGGTGGAAATGGGCGTTTTTGCCGGTTCTCTGCACCCATTGGTCGATTTTGATGATTGACATCTCTTTTGAACCGTTAGAGCCAATTAAATCGATGGGGAATTTCCACAAACACACCTATGATACACACCAACGTTACCATTGAGAAGTGGGGGCTATGCGCACGCAGTTTGCCAAAAGCGAAACCTATCTTACGCTCTGAAATCTGAAAACTATAGGTTTATTGCTGATGGATGATCAGAAATCATTTCAAAGTGACACAGACACATTGGATTCACCTATGGATTCACCTTCAGCAGCGTTTTTATCATTTTAATGCCATTGAAGACAACTTTTGATCAGACAACAACAGAGGTAAGACATATTGCCGTGTTTGCTACTGTTAGTGTATTCTATAACCCTGAAGGCAGGAGAGACTGAAAAGAGTCACGGGAAGCTTATAAAAGTTAACAGCATTTAATTACACAAAAGATGCGGTGGTGTACAAAATGAAATGTGCGAGTGGAGGCGCTCTCCTCATCCGACCGGTCAATCCAGATCAGCAGGTAGAAGAAGCTTGCTCTTCCTGTTGTCATCTGAGGTCTTCTCCTATTGGCCGGCGTCGTCGGGGGGCGGGTCCAATGCAATTCCTGCCTTTTTCTGTTGTTAAATTACATCATTCTGGTGTCTGTGGTTATTTAAACATTCCCTAATAAACGTTATTCAGCGGCAATAAATGAGTGCTAAACCCAGTGTGCTCAGTGTGCAACATCACATGTCATTTCACCTTTGATTCACGGTTTGAAAATGCAGCATTTCGCCACATGCTAATGCTAACCGGAAGTGAAGGATTTTCAGAATAAAAGTATTAAGTTAATAGTTAGTGAACTTCAGGTTTTTCAGAATAAAACTGATTTAAATTAAATAGTGTATTTAATTCAAATTACGCCATATCAACATTGATTTTAATTTCTAACACTACCTAATGCCACGTGTTGTGATGTCTGTTTTTGTTTCTAATGTCGCGAATTCTGATCATGGAGTAATGAAATAGATACCTGTCGATTCTGTGTATTCTCACGATGCTAATCGATATGTTGGATGTGCAGTTAAAATAAGTAATAAGGGTGTTATACCGTGAGTTGTTAGCATTTTTTCGCTCAGGGCTAATTCAGAGGCTCAGCGTTAGCCTTGTGTTATTGCAACAAAAAAACGAAATCATCACTTAGCTGAGTTTCTTCCCGTTACATGGATATAAAACATTCATAGTTTATTAAATCTTAAGAAGTCCTCAGACACTGTTGCTTGCAGATGTTTTGGTTTCGGACCGCCGAAGGGTCCGTGGGGCTTAAGAGGTACAGATACTTGGGTTTGCCTCAGTGAAATGTCATTTTATTAGGCATCTAGACCAGTGGTTCTCAACTGGTGGGTCGCGGACCCGTTTCGAGTGGGTTGCAGATGTGTGAGTGAAGAAAAAAAAATGAAAAAAAAAGAATTCCTTTTTGGGAAAAAAGTCAAACTTTTATTTTGAAGGCCCGATTTTCTAACTCCGTGCAGTAGGCATTGGACCGGAAGTACCGGAGACCATACATGGTTTTGAAAACTTCTGTCACGTAGTGATCATCTTCTCAATAAAACATCTTTGCTGATGTTTTTTCAAGTCTTTTGGCCAATCAGAATCCAGATTGTTGCCGGAAGTCCCCACGGAGAATAACTTTGCGGTAGAACTATGCTTTATACATCTGTCACTACCCGATGTCACTACCCGATCCGTCCCAATAGAGTCTAAATGCAGACCGCAGCAAGGAGGCGGATCCTAAAGGGGGCGGATCATATAGGGGGCGGATCCTAAAGGGTTATGAACCCCGCCCCCCACGTATTTCTTAAAGGTATATGACGCTCTGTTTCTCATTTATTTTAATGCTTTGAATGAATCATAAACTAACTTTGAAAAATTATAATTATAATTAATTTGCATAAAGAATGAAGAGTATACAACCCACAGAGAAGACAAATTCATAAATTGTAGGCATATCATTTTTTACTGTTTGTGCAGTGGTAGTAATTATTATTCAAATCAATCAACTACGTTTTATGGAAGATATTGCTGTATATCATTTGACAACATGAGTAGAGGTTTCTGTACACCTAAAATACTGAAATTGAAGTTACTGTCCTGATGTGTATCATTCATTTGTTCATGTTGTGTCTGGTGGTAAGATTAATTAATTAATTAATGTATTTATTATTTTTGAAACATTACAACACACATCAAATACTAAACATGAAATGTATAGTACATACCAATACATTGTTCTAATTCAGCAACCACAAAATATGTGCCCAGATTTCATTATCTCTGACTTCATCAACCAAAAGATCAATTTTGATATTTAACATGACATACTCAGAAAGAAAAACACACTGTCTGCCTTATACAACTTGTGTTGGTCATCTTTGAATATCATCCAAGTTTTGTAGATGGACAATTTTGCTATTATTAGTACAAGGGTTACACTAGGCTATATATTTCACTATGGGGTGTGTTAAGACCCAGAATGATATTTGGCTATTTCTGTGTAAATTTCACTTTGAACAGAGACAAGATAAGGGCAGCAACTTGAATTGACTGCTAAAGTTTCAAATGTCGCATAAGACTGATCCAGATCCTGAATGTTTTCCTATCTGACCGTGGCTGTCCTCTGTCTCCTGCTATCTGTATATTTTGCGCAGTCTATCTCTGCTCACGCTGTTGCGTCGGCGTGTTCTCCTGCGTGTTGGCCATGTGTTGCACTGGAACCAGACACCGCAAAGACTTCAGCCGAGCACATGAACTGCACATGCGTGAGTGGCAATAACTCTCCTTACCAGCAGGCGGCGGTAGTGTGTATTCATCATTCAAAACAGGCAACAACCGGCAAACAGAGAAGAAGAACAGACTACGTGATATAAACCAGCGCCATATAAACAAACAACAAATAGCTGTGCGTTAGCTTCACCTTAGCATGTGTTCTTTGCAGGTGTTTGTTGAGGTTTGACGTGGTGTTTACAGCAGTGGATAACAGCTTGGGCTGGACACAGTTTGCACCTCACCGTCACATTCCTGTATATCCTTCGGACGAACTCAAAATAATGGGCATACCTCCATACCTCTTGTCTGTCAGTGTGATTATGACTGATTTTAGTAAGTAACGAAGTAATATTATGTTACACCCAACTCTGAACATAGGTATGATTAAAATGAGCTACGCCCTTACCCTCTCAACAACTAATACATTATTATTATTAACAGACGTGACTAGGAACTCTCAAGTAAACACGTGATTAAATAAAGCCTCTCATTTTTGGTATAGATCTTTGAAATAGGGCTTTGAATTTGAAACATTAAGGCTCCTACACAATTTCTGAACCCACGATGGCAGCAGTTAATGCAGAAAAAAAAGAAAAGGCACAGTAAAGCTGAGAGTCATTCACATCCCTAGAATGCGTGGGGGGCGGGGTTCATAACCCTTTAGGAAACGCCCCCTATAGGATCCGCCCCCTATAGGATCCACCTCCTTGCTGCGGTCTGCATCCAGACCATGGATGTATAATAAGAACTGGATACAGCGTGGGAGGCGGGGCCTCATTCATTCCTATGAGAGTTGCTCAATGGCGCATGATGACAAAATGGCCCAACTTTTGAGAGAGCGAAACGTCACAGATTACCCAGCATGCCTGAGAAGTACCCGTATGTGCACTCATAGAGCATGCGCAACTTTAACCAAAATGCTCGTTCACATCAAGCACGTCAATTTGCGTACACATAACAGCACCATGCGTTCATGAGAGCATGGTAATGGATTTATATTAACGAGGCGGCAGTTAGCAGCTAGCGGCTAGCTAGTAAATTATGCTAAATTACACATCAATCGTTATGTACTTTTATATTACGCTGACATCAGGATCTAGTGATATCCAAGCAACAGAGCTTCATTTAGCATGATACTTGTGTGGGTTGTACATGAAACCACTTGGTAATATATACAAATGTATATGTTGAAGCCTGTTATGATCAATTGTGAGTTAAAACTTTATCTAAAAAGTAAAGCTGATGATGGATTACTGTGGTGGAGTTAAAATAACAATAGCCTATTTCTTTTTGAAATGTGATGGAGTAAAAGGATAGTAATTCATGTTAAGTAGCCCACAAGTAACTAAAACAATTGCAAGTGCAATAAGAAGCTACAGGAACGTTAATCTACGTCGGTAATATTAACTTTAATTAATACAACATTTACGGTACAAGATTTACATCATACAGCCCATGTAGTATAATATTTTACCAATTATGAATTACAGCAAACATGTACAATATATCCATTATTACAGCTCCGTGGGCTGGCAGTAAGGCGATATGGTCCGTTGTTATTGTGCATCCATGGGTAAAGATAAACGCATGTAGTACTGAACATGTAACATGAACGTGCCGGGCGGCGTGGTCCCGTGGGTTAGATGCGCGTTCATAATGCAGAGGGAAATAACTCTCAGAATAACGTTATTAGCACATTTTTACAACTTGAGGAACGAATGTTTTTAATAAGGGCTATACAAGTGTTCATACTGGGTTGTTTATTTAGTTTAAAAAAAAATATCCAACGAGTTACAGACCACTCTTTCCCAATGTAAGTCAATGGGAAAAAGTGTTTCCGGGCCTGGCAACCAAACGGAAGTGTAGTACCGCCGTTTGGCCAGCACGAATATTTTCATCTGAGTGCGCCGGAGTCTGATGAGAATATTCGTAAAATATTAGGGAAAGAGTGGTCTGTAAATCGTTGGATAATTTTTTTTAAACTAAATAAACTACCCAGTATGAACACTTGTATAGCCCTTATTAAAAACATTCGTTCCTCAAGTTGTAAAAATGTGCTAATAACGTTATTCTGAGAGTTATTTCCCTCTGCATTATGAACGTGCATCTAACCCACGGGACCGCGCCGCCCGGCACGTTCATGTTACGTGTCCCGACCAGTCTATGGTCCCGACCAATCAGAGCACACTGTGCACACTGTGGGGGCTGGAGCTATTGGAGCTACAACGAGCCGTTAAAGGCAGAGAGTGAAATTCAGTGAATACAATACACGTAGTTTACAGAGATGCTGTTTGAGAAACCAATGTGAGTTGCGTTTATCTTTACCCATGGATGCACAATAAGAACGGACCCATATCGTCTTACTGCCAGCCCACGGATCTGTAATAATGGATATATTGTGTTTGCTATAATTCATTATCATACTACATGGGCTGTATGATTAAATCTTGTACCGTAAATGTTGTATTAAATAAAGTTAATATTACTTATTATTATAAGTATATATATATATATATACAGTGCAATCATTCTTTCATGCTAAATGAAGCTCTGTTGCTTGGATATCACTAGATCCTGTTACAGCGTAATATAAGTACATAACGATTGATGTGACATTAGCATAATGACTAGCTAGCCGCTAACTGCCGCTTCGTTAATATAAAATCCATGATAACATCAACCCATTACCATGCTGTCATGAACGCACGGTGCTGTTACGTGTACGCAAATTGACGTGCTTGATGTGAACGAGCATTTTGGTTAAAGTTGCGCATGCGCTATGAGCGCACATACGGGTACTTCTCAGGCATGCCGGGTAATCTGTGACGTTTCGCTCTCTCAAAAGTTGGGCCATTTTATCATCATGCGCTAATGAGCAACTCTCATAGGAATGAATGAGGCCCCGCCTTCCACGCTGTATCCAGTTCTTATTATACATCCATGATCCAGACCCATCTCATCCGTACCCCTGCCCGATCTGTACTGCGCATGTGCGAGATGGTCCGCCATATTGGAGAACTCTGGACGGCAACCCAAGAAGGACACTTGGCACAGTGGCTTTTGGCAAAGCAGAAAAACAAAACTCGAGAGAGATGAGTTATTGTTATTACAACGTAACTTCACTATTATTTAACAACTGTTTTCAACCCGTTCAAATCCAGTTTTGGACAGTCTGCCGTGGTTCCATCCCATTTCAAGTGCTGTTCGAGAATCGGCTTAACCCTCGGAGCACACTCTCCAATCACAGAGCTTGAGGACTATCACAGGGTTTGTCAAACAGAGCACATGGTGTAGTCCAAACGATAGCTGGGGATTCTGGGTAGTGTAGTGTCTTCTGCCATCCTTTACTCAGAACAAATATTCGTTTCTCCGAATCGAAGGGGGAAAATACAAAAGCATTGCACACAATTTAAGCCAATCAATGTTGTGTAATTAACAAGGATAATCTGGTGTTTTTTAGTCGATGAGTAGTGCAGATATCACTGTAAAATCAATCGACAGTAAGAGGAATACTTACATCCGGGTGTACAATTCTCCGTTATCCAATGGGAATGGACGCTCACATTACCTTTAAGGGCAGCTGACACAAACGAATGCCGTGCTTCCATGAGCGTCAAATCCCGACGCAGATGGGAATACATTGCAATCAGTTGAAAGCTATTTGCGTCCCTTTATGACGCTGAAGGAGCCTAGGAGCGTCACAATTGGACGCCACGGACACTGACCAAACGTCGCTATTGGACGCTTAGGGAGTGAGAGTGTGTTGCTGTAGCGAGTACAACTCTAACACAGAAAAGACCTGTCTATGCTGCCCCAGAACGCCTCGTTGGAGATTTGTCTTTTTCCATTGTTTTCTTCCTGGTCACAGTCCAAATAGACCAATCCGTGGAGCTCCTCACACAAACACACTCACTCAGCCTTATCTTTTCTCAGCCGCACGACTCCGGAGTTTCGCCGGCACACACACTGATGTTCCGCTGCAACGGTGGTGGACTCATCAGAACAGAGTGGGCGAGCTGACCAATAAGAGCACAGTGGGCTCATAGGGAGTGGGGCAGGAGCTCCAACAAGCCATTTAGGACAGAGAGTGAATACACATGCAGAGATGCTGTATGAGAAACCAATGTGAGTTTGGAACATTAAACAATGGAAATCTATTCTAGTATACCTCAACAATGGAATTATGATCAGTAGAAATGGCCATGTCATGGGACCTTTAATGAATATTAATCTGAACAGTTGTGCTTTTACTTTGACAGAAAACATGGCTGCTTTGGGTTCAAACTGGAGTCCATCCGCTAATAAGACTGTCTTTATAACTTCCAGAGCAGAATGGCATGTAGAATTTAGGACATACGTTTATGCTCCTATAGTTATTCACTTGAATCCATGTTTGTTTGCTCGTATTAGATTATAGTGATCACAGTTGTGTGAATTTGCCCATGTCCTTTTGAAATAACCCAGGTGAAAGTTACTGCCTCCACAGGGAATCTTTTTAGAAAGAAATGTCTCTTAATAATTTACTTTAGAGAACCGCTGTGATGTTGATATTTTTAATTTGTAGTTAACAAAGTCCTGTTCTAGGGTTTCCAAACGGAGGATCTAAGGATAGACGGGGACATATGTTGTAAAGCCCTCTGAGATCTTTGGCTCTATAAACAAAAATGAGTTGTGAAAAACATCAACTTTTATTGAGAAAGAAAAACTAATAATACTGTACTTTTGATCTGCCATTAGATTACCCACGCATTTACAGATTAATTATTGCAGCAGTGCAACCAACACCTGTCCTGAAGAGAGAGACATATGGTATAAAGCGAGACAAAGAATTAGAAGAAAACTTCCCTTCTGGGCCAAAGTATGTCACATACTGTATAATAGCTGAGTGTAAGGCAGCCATCTTGAATTAGTCTGTCAATTCTCTGAATGTCATGGCTATGTCTGTCATCTCACTCAACTATGACTAACTGGAGTGATGCCTCTAGGATGGAGAGTTTGGTGCTGCTGGGGTGACAGCGAGCCTTGATACAGTGTCATGACCGGTGAATAATGTGACATATATTTGCCTGGACAGATGCGGCTGGCCTGCGTAAACACTGATATGCTCCACGCATGATAAACAACGGGTGATCCTGGAGACAAGAGACGAGTCGTGACTCAACGGCCGCGGCGTCATCGAACACTCGCTGCAGCCAGAGTGAGAGGATACTGTGGGCCTGAGACGGAGCGTCTGGGAGAAACCAGAGCAAAAAGGACCCTGCGCCCATCGCGGGAATTTATGTCTGACAGCTAAGATCATTAGGAAGATTTGCTTCGGCTACCTGGATGACTAAGCAGCTTTTCCGTAATTTGGTAAGAGGATGGTGCCGTGAAAGCCATGGTTAAATAGCAGCTGACATGTTTGCCTTCCAAAGTCCCGTAAGCGGAAAGGACCTAAACAGGGCGGGGAACTGTGATGAAGTGTTTTCTATTAACACCACAGGCATATACAAGGTACAGGGAGTGATAAAGTATCCCGTGCAGGTGGCAGCTGTAATGCATGAGCATGCCAGGTGACTCCAGAGATTAGATGAGATCCCATTGAGGAAATAAGGCTACTCAAGAAGCATCCTCCTGGGTAATCCTGACATACAGCCATAAACTTAGAGGAGCAGAGGGAGTGTTCTCATCCATCTCAGAGGAGGAACAAGAGGGCAATTAGCCACACAAAACAACCTGCACCACACACACCACCTTGTTATGGTCCTTTCCTTTGCCATGCTTAAGAAAAGGCCATTTGGGTTCAGTTCTATTAATTAATAATAATAATAATAATAATTAAATTGCTTACTTACATCGTTTGTCAGTGGCAGTTATTTCCATAAATATTTTTGCCAGAACACAGCTGTAGCTCAAACTGAATCCTTCATATAGACAGATACAGCAAGATGTAAAGCTTCTTCAAAGATGAGTTTTTCATCTGATAGCTACCACTTTCATTTACCTCTCATTTGTCTATGCGAGACATTATCTCACTAGCTTTTAAACATAATACGTAATATTCTTTCCTACCTCTAATCAAGGTCTGGCAGTGTTAATGCAGCAGTGACAGAGCTGTATCTGGGTTCTGTCTTCTACTCGTAAAAAAAACGTTGTTTTTGGCTTACACAACAATGCACACCTGGCTTGTTTTCTCCATCGTGGCCTTGGCAGAAGCATTGGACCCATAACCCGTGGTCCCAAAGCACAATGATGTCACTGCATTAAATGGAGCAGATGATGACGAGGGGAAGCGGCGAGGACAAAGAGAAATAGTAAAAAGAAACGGCAAGGTTATGAAGCCTGGGGTGTGTGAGGTAAATGCTGGTTTTGGTATAATCATGCAAACGTGTGTGTTCAAAACATGTGCCTCGGGTGTGTGTGTGTGTGTGTGTGTGTGTGTGTGTGTGTGTGTGTGTGTGTGTGTGTGTGTGTGTGTGTGTGTGTGTGTGTGTGTGTGTGTGTGTGTGTGTGTGTGTGTGTGTGTGTGTGTGTGTGTGTGTGTGTGTGTGTGTGTGTGTGTGTGTGTGTGTGTGTGTGTGTGTGCGTGCGTGTGTGCACGCATCACATGTGAACACAAGTGCATACCGGTGTGGGTGGATGGGACCTGCGTTTGACAAGAGAGACTCGGTTTGCCCAGTTATAAAATACGGTGATGAGAGATAAAGAGAGGAGAAAGCTCATCACTAATGCAAAAGTTCAAAGACGCAGGCCCCCTCTCATCATCAGAGCCGCAACAAACACAAAGGAGGTGACCAACTGACCCCCCCATATTCACCACCAGCAGGCAGAAGTGGACTGTACACTCTTCTATGAACAGCCTTGAGAAACATCAAAACAGCTTCCAGAATACTACACACTTCAACGTGATCACCACACAGCATCTGCACAAGGACAAAAAGTTGAAATACTGCACACACAGGACACCCTTCGTCAGACTAATCTAATGCAGGGGAAAGCCCTTACAGTATATATTCCACACTGCACTCCAGTAACTCAGAAATGTCTGATTCCTTAAGGTAGCTGTGTCAGATAAGAAAATTCACCCCTGCAAAAAAACAGATCGAAAAAAGTCATGCACTAGTGCTGTTGGGTGTGAAAATGTAAATGAGGTGGGCTATAAAAAGATTATTAGCTACAGATATTAGAGCCTGCAATTGCAATTTCCTCATGCGATCTCTCCATACCCCTCTTTTTTAACTAATACTGATAGAAAAGAAAATTAAGTGAAAGGGAAGGACATACCTTTAATATGATGGAGGTGTCACGTGCAGGGCTCTCTCCTTGCAGAAGACACATCAACGTTGATTACAAATGACAGCAAGTAAATCAATAGTCCCCTGCTAAGAATAGGGGCTCTCCCAGTCATTGCAGTCTCCTGTCGCTTGTAGCATGGAATAACGGGGAATACACGATCTTATTCTTACAAGCACATGCTCTGCTTATTGTCACATCTATTGGCTGCTGCCTCTGCTTTCCTCGGGTATTTTCTCCACATCTCCGGCACCGGTTTGTGATTAAAACCACGAGTCCTCTTTATTTATTTTTATTTTTTGTCCCCGTAAAAAAAACTCATTCCCACCTCTGTGTCATGAAATTAAATATAAGAGGGGCGTTTAATATGATTTATAAGAGATCGATAGCATTTTTTTATCAATTGAAAACGATAATATAACATCTGACACGGTGTGGGTCAAAAAAATAATAATTCAACAGAAGCACTGGAGGGTTTTTATGACCTTGTGTGTGTGCTGACGTCCGTCCGCCCCCCCCCCCCCCCCCCCTCCCCAACCACCACTCCTCCCTCTGAATTGATGCGGGGATTCCTGATGCTATTTTTAGCCTCTTGGTCGTGGAGAGCGGAGCGTGGGTGGACGGCAGCAGTATCAACACAAAGATCCCACTGTGAGGGCTTTGAATCGTGACCAGGCAACCAGGAAAAACAGAAAAGGGAGCGCCGTGTCCTTTTCTCCACACACGATGGTACTGCTTTCTTTGATTTACCGTCATTTCTCTTTACACCAGTCTTAAATTACACAGCTCTTTGAAAACGGTGGAGAGGAATCATGCAGAAGCATGGAGGATACTTGTATTATGGAAAATGAAAGGGGTATGAGGCTGATAAGTGTTCAGTAATAAACCTACAGAAAGAAACCTGTAGTGGCATTTAGATTGATATAAACCGCATTTTCTCAGCTATTATTACTAATGCAGGCCGATATGTCATTGTTCTTTGTCATTTCAATGTCTAATTTTACAACCATTTGTTGAGAGCCTTTAAGCTAAATTATTTGTTATAGGTCTTTAAGGCGTTACACACTCCTGATGGTGGTTTGAACATCTGTCTATAATAATGCTCAATTAATTGACATTGTAAAAGATTATTCCTGATTTATTTAAGCTTTTATGGCTAATATTCTCAACCGTTAAACATCTAAACACATATATTTCTCGACACCCAATTCAAATTAAGTCGTACAATAAGCCACACAGCCAAAAATCTGGAGGAAAGTAGGGACGCTTGGCATATGGGGAGAGGTTTTATTATTTATCACCAGCAGACTATTTTTAGCCCGTGCTGCCGTGTTGGCGACGAAGGTTTCCGGGCACATTGATGGCAGGTTTCCCCGTCACCCGCAGGTCACACAGCGGGGAGAGACCCAGGAAAGAAAAACCGCAGGCATCAGAGAGGTCTCCTCCAGCTGGTTGCATTATTCACTCACGCACTTAATCAGAGGAGTATAATTACTGGGAGAAACACGAGCAGCCAAACTGCCGCAGAGGGGGCGTACACTGTATAGTGGTCCGTGTGATGAAGACAACTCAAATGATAAAGCAAATGTCTCCAAAACCTTGAAGCTAAATCGTGTTTGAAGCTGCATGCCGGCCAACAACAAGCACACTTGATACTGCAAAACAATAACTAACAGGACAAAATATAGCCACTCATGCGATAGGCTATTTAAATGTTGTTTACCACAATCTAATGTTTCAGGTGTTGTTTAATTAGTTATTAAAAAACTTCAGAACATCTGCAGGCAGGTTTTCCTTTTATTGCTTGTTGTCTGGAATTTTAAGTAGACGTTAAAAATGTGAATTAATACAATGGCTTTATTGTTTTGTATGGATATCATAGGAAGGCACAACTCAATTAGGAACACGTCATATACAATCTGTTTCATTATTATTTACACAATTGCTTGGGCTGCTTTGAATCTTAAATGCTTTGAAAGCAAACTGTGACGTAGCAACCTTCCCTGGATATAAACAGATATGTTGCTGCTTTTCTACAAAAATAATTAGCCCCAACGTCTAAAGATGAACAGGAACAAGGAGTTATCAGATTCTCCCCACAGAAAATATAGGCCAACATTGGTGTGAAGAACAGCTCAGTGGTCACCAACCAGTCGATCGCATGTTGCGGGTAGATCGCGTAGCGTTACAAATAAATAAAGAAAAGTAAACAAATTAAGTTTTTAGATGTAAGCCTATCATCCACCACCATGTTAGCAGGTGCCACTTGATTGATGTATCTTTGAGACATTCCCTGTTGCTCCCGAAAATAATAGTAATAATAATAATAATGACTTCAAGTGATGCTGCATATTTTTGAACTCACTGCACTTATGGTAGATGCTACAACAAAATGAACATATTTTATTATGATTTAATTGTAATACACGTTTCAAAATGATGCTAAAGTAACTACATAGGCCTGCTGATACCGGTTAGTAAAAAACATGAATTAATGCTTTGACAAGTGTGCAGACAAGACGGCAGAAGAACAACCTTTTAAAATGCGTGTTTTCTGAATGGAGATCGGATCGATCAGGCTAAGCTAACGTTGTAGCTGCTCCGTCCGGACTCACAACAACATGACACAGACACAGATACAACAGCGACTGTATTCGCAATGACACAGACAGTCTGTGTTTTGTTCATATTTAACTTTTGTCCAGTTTCTGACCAGATATAAGGAGCGGTGAGCTCTGAGTGCTAACAGCTAACGGCTGCTGTTTTGGTTTTCTGATTCAACGTCAGTGACGGCAGGCTGAGATCCTCACCGGTCCGCTGATTAGCGAACGCGCGAACGCGTCATTCGCATCGCCTCCGGTGTGAACGCACCAATGGTCTATGCACGGATAAAGAATGTTGTTAGCATTTTTAATTTGTAAGAATTGTGTTAAAATAACTAGTTGTAATGTTCTTAAATCTTAAATGTTGCACTTGCATGAAGCTTCAGTGGATAAGCCTCAAAGTTAAAATGCACTTTATGTTATCTGCTCACTGCAAGATGTTGTTTTTTTCTTTGTTGTTGCTGTCAACAAAATAATGTACTCATTCACTCAAACAAATGGAAAATAAGCTACATACATTTATATTTAGGATTGTAATGAAGGAATTAATTAAACTTAAAATGATGGGTATTATGTAAATATATATATTTATCCTTTTTGACATGTTAGTTATGTTGTGTTCTTGGTTTAATCAAATTGGAAGTTGCACCAAATGATTTGATGTAATTCAGATGCAATTAGCCTACATAAAAGGCCTCAACTTGGAAGTACTGTCTGGGCTGTATTTTCACTCAATTGCAATAGGTAGATCTCGGCATGGCCGAAGTCAGGGATCTTGGGCTTAAAAAGGTTGGTGACCACTGGTTTAGAGGATATTGAGAAGTACACTTAATAGTGCATTATCTGCTCTTAAATAAAGAATAGAGAGAATATCTCAAAGCAAAATAACAATAAAACAAAAGACATGAAGTGAAAAGACTACAATTGAGAACAATAGAGGACTCTGAGGTAGTGAGTTATAAAAAAAATAGGGTTGTCTGATTGAGTGGGAGCTGAGGAGGGAGGGGAGGGAGACAGAGTGCATTAGAAATGATTGGAGGGGAGCGATAGAAAGAGCGTAGGCCTATGGATGGGGGTAAACTCAGATGTTCTGGATGATAATGTTGCCTTGTGTCCTAATGAAAAAAAAACAGATGCTATCTCGCTGCTGGAAAATGATAGCCCTCTTCCCTCCCTCCCTTTCTGTACAGGGTGTGAAGCCACTTTGTCTCTTTATGGAGGGCCCTAACTGGCTAAACAAAGCCGAGGATTAGCTTTAGCTTCTCCTTACAGCCAAAGTGTCCTCCAGGGGTGGAGAGGCCGGTCCCTGCAGCCTGTTCTCCATCTACTCTGCCTGCTCATATCCATCAACCTAGGTGTGTGTGTGTGTGTGTGTGTGTGTGTGTGTGTGTGTGTGTGTGTGTGTGTGTGTGTGTGTGTGTGTGTGTGTGTGTGTGTGTGTGTGTGTGTGTGTGTGTGTGTGTGTGTGTGTGTGTGTGTGTGTGTGTGTGTGTGTGTGTGTGTGTGTGTGTGTGTGTGTGTGTGTGTGTGTGTGTGTGTGTGTGTGTGTGTGTGTGTGTGTGTGTGCGTGCGTGCGTGTGTGTGTGTGTGTCCACTCGCCTGTCAGTTTTTGTCTGGCCAGCTGTTTGTCCAGTCTGTGTATTATTTATATTCCATGTGTATATTTGTGTATCTTCCCTGACAGCCTCCCTCTCATGTCGTCCTGTGTATTGACGCTCCGTGTTTGACTTCCTCCATTTTGCAGGACACCTCTGCCCGCTGCGTGCCGATTCGCCCGTCTGCTGCACTGCCTCGAAAATAGAATATAAAATTGAAGTCTCAGCCCCTCCCAAAATAAACATTACTTTGTTATTCTCCATACGACCTTTCTGCTATGAGTCTTACTGTTCTGCATGTGTACATTTGGTGGCTAACTTAAAACGGAGCCAAGGGAAACACGGAACAATGACACAGTTCTAATTAAGGAATTAAAGCGGCTTAGGTTTAATTTGTAACAAGGTCCGTGCATCAGAGAATTTAACGCCTTACCTAGAATGGGCTGTTTCAGGATGCAGCTCTAATTCACAGCTGACGTCATCCTTATAATCTTTAAGAATGATTCAACCGCTATCAGCCATTAAGCAGCATTGTTTTAACCTTCAAGGGACACAGTGGCATTTCCAATCTCGCTCCATTGTATTTTTTCACCAAGTCCTTAAGGCTATGGATTATTTTTAGCAGACAACCACCCTGGAGATTCACTGTCACCACTAGGATTTTGTCTCTTAATGTTAATGCGTGCATACAGGAAAAAGCTATTTGGTCAAAGTTGAATTCCAACCTGAATCTGACTTTCAAAAGTGTATCAATTGTTAACTTATTTTAATAGCTGGGAAGCCTGCATTTTAGGGTGTTATGTGACAATAATGACTAGGGGTAAAATAATCTGTATAAAATGAAACCACTTTCGTAACGCCAGACGGAAAACTTTTTTTCTCAACTAAATGTCTTCAGTAGGTTAGAATATGCAGCATATTGATCTAAAACACTACGTTTTTTCATCATATCTCAGTTCATATACATTTATTTTGTAAATCAGTATCTCCCTTAAGTTAAGGGGCTGTGTTTTGAGCTGATGCTGTTTGTTGGCCAGACAGATGTGCTCGCCATCCATCAGCCCACAACATCCTCCATGTGCCGCTAACGGTCTATTTCCCTGTGGTGCTGCCTCTCTTTAAAATGTGTCATTTTATTGTTCTGATTTCTCTCTCTTCTCTGGGGAATGGAATATGATTTCACAGAACATTAAGTGGATGGGATCTCAGGGAATAGTGTGGGGACTGGGGACGCTGGTGGTGGAGAGTGGCGGTGATCTGGCCTAATTAAGCCCTCTCCCCATCTCCCTCCTCCTCCACCTTCCCCCCCACGAGCCCTCCCCCTCTGTGCTCTTTTGATAGGTCGGTGACTTTCACCGGAGTGTGAAGGGCAAAAGGAGTACTCCTCAAATCGTAATCCAGCTGACTTTGGGAGAAAAAGGATTAGTCCGGCAGTAGCGTGAGCAGCTTCAGCATCATGAGTCTGTTTAACCCATAATGTCATATATATATATAAAGACACAAATAGACATATTAAGGCATCAGCGTGGTGGAGACTTATTCCTTCATGATGTTTATGGACCGAAATTATATCAGGCAATAAAGCCACAAATCAAAGCCATGCACTTCATCCAACACCCTTACATACCATGAAGCAGCCTGCTGTTGGTTTACGATGCTCCCCTTGTCGGCTATACAGCCGGGGTTTACATATATTTCTCACGAAGGCATGACCTCATGTTTTCTTAATGGCTCTGACCCAAGTATCATTGCACGGATGAGTGGTGCCAGGTGGGTCTGAACCAACCACGTTTCCCCTCCGGCCGGCACATTACCCAACCCTTAAAAGCCTAGGATCCATAGGGTTGAGATGGAAGGGAAGACTGCCAGAGATTACGCAGCAGACGAAGACCCCAAATACAAAAACACATGCTATAAAATGCACCATTCAAATGACGGATGACTGTAAGTGTTGGTGTCACCGGCACGGAGGTACAGGAGAGTGGGAGGGAGTGGGAGGGAGGGAGTCTCGCAACCACAACACATGCCCCCTCCTGCACATCGGGCACGGGGCTCGGGCAAGCGTAGGGTGATTGATAGCAGTGCCAAGACAACATCTCGTCAGGGGCCCGGTGCACAACGGTGCAGAGCAATGATGGACGAGTCGTAGACGCTACATAAAAATCTAACCCGGCATAGATAACACATTCCCAGCTCCCTTTCTTAACCTGTAATGTATAGTGATAGAAATGTGTTTCGCAGTCCATTGCCACGGACAGTGATGGATGCCAAAAAGAAAGAGAGGCAAGGAGGAGAGAGGGGAGGAGTGGGGATTCAGGTGTGTCTGTTTATGACACTTATGCACATATACATCCACACGAAAGCATACTGTACTTATACAGACTTGACAAATGTGTTGATGCCATTTAGAAATAGTCAAGTGGTGACGTCCAGAGTGTGAACAACTGTTTACCATATTTGAGAACACTTGGCCATAGTGCACACATGTGCTTTTACATGACCCATCATCACATGTCTCACACTCTCGCATTCAGACAAAGACATGATTTATATTGAAATAGTGGTAAATTATTGGAAAACCTTCTTTTTTTTTTACACGTAAAATGAATTATAAAGTAGTTTGCTGCATTTGCATTTAAATTGCACAGTAAAACTAATTTGTTATAAAATGATTCAAATTCAAATTAAAAGTAATAATTTTGTGCTAAATGCATACATGTTCACTTATTTCTAGTATTCATTAGAATCTTAGTACAAATAATTTAAACAAGTTTTGTATACATATATTTATAAATGATTTAACTTATAATAACCAACCCCTGTCTATATGTATTCTCAGAGGAGTCCATGGTCATGTGTGAACTTTTTATGCTTTTTAAATGTAGACTCAAATACCTGCACAACAAAAACGACCACCATTGTTATCTAATTGACATGTCGTCACGAGTCTCCCAGTAGCTGATGAATATTAGATGGGAGCGGATAATACCTCGACAGAGGAGGCCTCCCCCCACCACGGAGAGAGGTTGCACACTCAGCAGTGAAGCGCTGCCCGCTGAGACCAAACCTGCTGAAATATTCCCTTGCAGTTGTGAGGGGGACTCTGTATATAATTGTGGGTGGATTTGATGTGACTGACCGGGAGAGTAAGTGTGTCCATGTGTGAGTGTATGAGTCCATATTTGTGCATTTGTTTGGCAGGGAGAAAGTGAGAGGAATGACGAAGAGAGCTATTCATCTCCATCCATCTCCATAAACCTCCAATTGGATTTTACATCAGTTGCCTCCTCATCATGAACTGCAATGGATTGTATTCCAAAGCCCCGGCTGTAAGACGAGGATTTCAAGGCTACATTTCTTTTTTAAGTTATGTGTGAGAATGACAAGGAAGGGAGGAAAGCTGTACGTCAGAGATTTTGTTAAGGATGTGTGGACTTTAAATACAATCCATGCATGTGCTAGACGGTCTGAATGGACACACATGCAGCTGTGCATATGAAGATGAATAATTGAATATAGAGTTATTTGGTATGTCAAAGGACAGTCTTTCTCTTGAGTTTTCCCAAGGGTAAATACATTTTAGTCAAATATTTGTATACAAGGTTTAGATATATACACTCTTACACAAAGCTAAATAAAATGTTACGTCTTCAAACTCTATAAAATATTTGATCATAATATAAATACTTGGTACATTTGTGTTGATAAAGCCCATATTTTGAATCCCAATCAAAAGCAAACACACATCTGTAACTCAAACACTTAATAATGAATGTGGAATCCATTTACATATATAGTCAAAATAAACACAGATTGGGCCTTTAAGAGAAGAGTAAAAGATTGAGGTTGTGTTGACAATATTCCCATTATGTCAAGTAAGTCCTTATTTTAGAAACTGACTAAAGCTCTTGCTGGAGATTTGAATGAGCAGAGTGGTAGAACTGAGAGAAAAACATGGATTGAAACAGAATCAGCATCCACCGTTTTATTTACATAAAATTGTGTGGTAAAATGTTGATTTGTTTACATCGTTGCTTTAATTTATTGCAAGATCAGAAAGAGCTGGACGTGAGTAATTGATGCTGGCACATTACAAGGTTGTTTCATTGTATATGACTGACATGCTCTGGAGAGCAATGTATGATACAACCCCCACTGTTTGCAGCTAAATCCACCAGGCATAATGCATGCCATACCAAACACATCAACACACTTTAGACTGATGAGTTGTAGCACACTTGGTAAAACTGCTAGATACGGTTTGCTCCTTTATTCAAAGTAATACACATTTTGCAACAGATTCAAGAGTGTTCTTGTTTTATCAGCTTAGATACATTTTTTGGGTAGCTGAGCTTCTCTTTCAATTTAGTGTCTTCACTGTTTTGGTCCAACATCACCTCTCTCATGAGCATTGTTTACAGCAGACGCAAGCAGCTAAAAAAAGAGTAAAGCATGAACTACCAAAAATGTTGTATTGAGAAAAACGAATATCGAAACATGCTGGGTCTGATGGGAAAGTGCCTGAAGATTAATCAGCAGATGTATAAAAGACTACATTAATCATAACTGCATATAACCATAAACTTCATGTTGTATTGCTCAGAAATGCCAATAATTTAACCTCTTACAATGAACATTACAATACAAGTACCCAGAAGTTAAGAACTACACTGTATGTTGTAGGTTGTTCTCCCCCTAATAATGAATCCCAATGGTACCCCTAGATATGAGCCATATTTTAATGCCATACATGTTCTGATTCAGTCAGCAACTTTATTGACAGTTTTCAGCTTAAAGGATGTTTTTATAATGGTGTTTTTGTACTGAAACAATACATATCCATCAGGACTCTAATGAAACATTTGATCGAAGTCCCCTTAACTATAGGTAAACATCTTGCAATAGAAACATCTTATAATTACTCACACACATCTGTAACACTGGCTCACTGAAAGGGCTATACCCTAGCAAGTTTTTTAATTCAAATTCATCTGTGACACCGTCAGGCCTCAATTGTAAATAGAAAAGATTGGCACAACCTAATTAGCATATCGAAGGATCTACCCAACAGATGGCCTTGGATTATATTCAAGGCTTGGCTCAAGCTAGTGCGATGGAAATGTCTGACACAGGAACTGCCTCTCTGTGTGCTCATGGCTACTAGATACATGTTATAATCATGAATAAGCACTTACCCGATCTCCAGGAAGGGTTTGGATGCCCTCCAGTAGAGGCAAACTAGCTGTTTACTTTAAGTAGTTTTGTATGTCGTTACAAAGGATGATTCAAGACCGAATTAGTTTCTCTGCTGCAGTGACTCAGAGGGAGTATTTGCCAACTATTCTATATATTGTATTTTGATACAATTCAGGCATTTTGAATTACTTCTTGCCGATGTAATGAATCTCTGTTATCCTATCCTAATGTTGGCTATGGCTGAGCAAGCAGCCAGAAACATTACCAGTCTAAATCCTGTAAAGCCTTAAAGCTGGTGACAGGGCCACCAGTGTGTCAGTGGTACAGTAGCTGCTGGAAAATGCATTAGCTGATAAGATGGACTACCTTGTGTAATAGTACTAAAACAGTAGAGGCTAAGAAGTGCCACCCTCTTCCAAGGGTTACATTAACCTGGGGACCGAACCTGAGAGCAAACGTGATAAAGTCCCAGTTCAAACAGCTTCCCTGAAGCGGGATGATGAAGACACAAAGTCTTATGTCTGCATATCGCAATAGACAGCAATGTAAATCAACGTAATCATCCTATTACATGAACATGTACATTGCTTTACTTGTTACTAAACAGCAAAAGTAATCGGTTACATTATTCGTAACTAAATCACAGCACCATCAAAAGGTAAAAACATTTAAAAAAAACTTTAAGTCACATCAACACATTTGTGAAGTGTAGAAACATGCGATTCTTAAATGTTAGTAAGTTAGCTACAGTTACTATCGTTAGCATGCCAGGTAAGACACCACACAAAACATAGAAAGTAAGTCAATTCTGGAGCTTTCCGCCAAAACTTAGAAAAGCTGACATTCCAAAATGTAATGTAATTATTGGAGCGTTATAGTATTCATCACAATGCTGTTACTGTCCGACACTTTATCATATTGGGCTTACAGCCGGAGCCTCTACTTTCAGTATAAATGGTGTTAAATGAATGTCTTCAATTAGAGTGCAGGACATTTGCTGTAAGGAGTGATATGGCAGTTCCCCAACATTTGCAAGCATGTCAGCAACTTAAGATTCACAATTGAAATTAAAGTTAATATAATAAACAGTGAATTTCTGCTTAAGTCAGAGTGATTCATATTCACCAGCTGATATGAATAGATGATCCAAGAGATTCTTAAATCAGGTATTACTGTATTCTGCAGTGTAGTGGAGACAGGATGTGGGAGTGAATCTGAGAGACCCTGAGTTTCACCCAATGCCTTACTTGCTGAATTAATGAAAATACATGAAACTGAAAGAAAGACGGAAGTCCGATACTTCAAACTCATTGAAATGCACATTGACATGGAGTTGGCCAGACCCCAAACATCCCCTTGTCTAACGCTGGAGGAGAAATACACAAGCTGATGGAGCTCCTGCATTGAGTATTGATGAGTAGGACTGGATAGGATGACAAAGTGAAGCCAGAGACCCTTCTCAGGATGAGGCGGGGAGGGAGGCAGCGGCGGCAGTGGTGGCTGTGGTGGTGTGATTTAGCATTTTAACATTATCACATAACAAGACAGTCCTGGCACCCGGCCAGTGTCGGGCCGAAGAGAGCGGGAAAGGAAAGGAAGGAAGGGAAAGAGAAAGGGTGGACAAAAAAAAGAGATGTCCAGTGCTCCCGGTCAGCCTCACCTCTCTTATTCACAAGAGAGCCAAAAAAGGAAGACAGGACGAGACGGAGATAAATGAGAGAAGAGATAATGGAGAAAGAGGGAGAGAGGGTGCTCTCCCACTTGAAAGTTAATTATGCATGGCAGGGCAGCTGGAGCAAAAAGAGAGGAAGAGAGATGGATGGAGAGGGAAAGAGAAGCGGACCCACCTACGCAGAGGTATCGGGGGCAGGTGTAGAGGAAGGGGAGTAGGGAGGGCAACGAAGATAAAAATGAGTAAGAGGTGGGGGGGATGTTTCTGTCATGCTTCAGGGGGGTGGTGGGTGGTTAAAGTTGAAAATACACAAGAGGGCCCATTGTGTCGACTGAGCTGCAGGTGATTCTTCTGAATGGTTAATCTGGTCAAAATGTCAAGAGGGGGAAATAGATAGAACACTATATATATATATATATATATGTATTTATATAATAAATGACAGTCGTGAAATGTTATTATTTATGTGGTACAGAGTGCAGAGTACCAGTGCAGGGTTCTGCCTTAAGACTAAGTCAGGTCAAGAAGAAAATCCAGGGAAAAAACTGTCGCAAGAATCTGTATGGTTGAACAAATACTAACTGTCTTTAAAATGCTAACCTTTAAGCGAAAGGAGTCTTTGATGGAGCGGGCTATACTAGCCATGCTATACATGCAATTTAACTCAACCCTGCCCTGCCAGAAGAGAAACAAAGCCATCACAGTATTCCTCTTTGTGCCAATTTTACCAACGACAGGAAGCCACTACAGGAGCTAAAAGAAGTTATTCTGTCACCATGCACAGCCCTTTGCGAAAGAACACATTCATCTCTTTTGTTTGAAGTGAAAACAAGATTTGAAGAAGAAATGTGAGACAACTAACTATTAAAGACGTATGTAAGAAATACAAGACAACTAAATTGTGTCCCTATCCTTTCTTTCTTTCTTTCTTTCTTCTGGTTCGGTTCGGGTGTACCGTGCTTAATGGCACATTTACTGCAGAGGGGGCCAAACCTTGAAACCATTAGGCCCCTGTTTTCACAAATGGACCCACTCACTGGAAGTGACCAAGGCTGTTTAAATCTCTTAAAAAGCCCCCTAACTGTACTAAAATACTGTAACTGCCTCCTCTGGGGTTAGGTATCCCACTGACTCACAGAGAGAATGGGCGACATAACCTTCACTTGCCAGGAAACGCTCATTTGGTCTTCATCACACACCCTGATGAACTGGAAGTTACACAAGCAGCTTAGCTTTGATTAGGTGAAGTGTATTGAGTGGACTGCTCATGTTTTAACAGAAGCCTCCCCCCCGAGATGGACCCTGCTGATAACAGTGACAGGAATATCGAAGCAGGCAAGATAAGGATGCATGTGTGTGTGTCTATGTGGTTGTTTTAATACTGCCCTTCTTCACGAGAAGACATGAGATATTTGTTAATAAGTCAGAAATTATAAATAAACATTTCGTTAACTTAAACAAAAAGGGAGTGACGGCCATAAAATCAATGTTTCCTCCACTATTAGGCCTATTACCTCCATTATTTAACTCACTTTACCCCCAAGTACGATCCCCTCCTTTACAGCAATGTCTTTCAATTGTACAGCATTGAAAGAGAGTACCCCCACTCTGGAGTATTTTGTCAAGATTGCATCAACAGCCCAGTCACACATGAGTGTGGAAGATTAGACAGGGGGAGTGATGGACGGAGAAAAAGAGGGAGCAATTGGGAGCAGCTGTGAAAGAGCGGCTGGAGTAATGGTTTTTTTCCTGGGCCGGCCCACCGCTGTCTCAGTCACCCTCTCTCGTTTTTGTCCAGGTGAAGTGGCATTATTTTTCTTACCTACTCGCACACTTTCTACATGTTTGTTGAGCTCCGACCGACAGTACGCATGTGTGTTTGTCAAACACGATGTGCACAGATACAGAAAGCCAGCTGAGTCTTGGTGTTTACTCCAATCACAAGAAACCCATGACTTCAAGCATCAGAGTAGAGCCGCGCTGCATGGGTGGACGTGAAGTAATTGCATCACGTATGAATGCCAGATGAAGTGGCATCACGTCACAGTTATGGTCAGGGCAGATCTAGGGTTACCTCAAGGGAGCGTTAACGGTAGATTAAGAAAGGGAAAGGGAGGAAGACGGTACAAACATTTGATCTAACACAGCTTGGGAGAAAACGTTTGTTTGTTTGTTCATATAAAAAATTGGAAAGTACTTTGTAGGAACTGTACATTGTATCTTTATAAATGTGAAACAGAGATGGAAATGTCTGAGAGAAAGCAACTGGAAATAATTATTATAGAAAATTATCTTTTATCAGAGAAAGAGAATAAATAGATTGCACTAGGTTAAGTTTAGATACGGTGCTGCCTTAGTATCTTAATGCAAAACAAACGATGGATTCCGGATATTCAGCATGCATGCGTCTGTGAGCAGCAGCAGCACAGAGCGTCACATTCTCTGCGCGGTGGCATTCAACTCCGCAGCTGCAGAAAACTCGCCTGCAGACAGTTAAGCGGCTGCTGCTACCACACTGCCCTCTACCAGCTCAGCTCTATTAGTTCAGCTTCACCACCTCCCAGTGGCCCCAAGGTTGTGACAAAGTGGTAGTTAATGTCTCTGTATGTGTGTGTGCTGTTTGCTGCATGTGCTACTATTCTTTCACTGGACAGATTAAGTGGATATAATGACATGCATATGAAAGACCGTATAGGGCGAGAAACTAATTAAGGAAGTTGAGGTAATAATTGCCCTTGGTTCACAGGCCACCCACTATGGGAATCTGGGGACGCTTAAGTCGTAGAAGACTAAAACTGAACATTGACACTAAATACTCATGGCCCAATAGAAGACAATTTATAATATTTGAATGAAGAACCCCCAGAAATAATAATAGTCTTTATGCATCTATGAAATAATAGAGGACAAAAATAGCTCAATACCTCTGAGGAGCAACATAATATATGTTGCATACAGATGAATGTAGAAAGAAATACTATATGCATAATCAAATGAGGAAGGTATTTTCAATCACAACATGGCTATTAAAAAGGGTTGACCGTAAGTAATAAAGCCATTTAGATGGACTACTTTACTACAGTTTTTCCCTCTTTATGTCTCGTAGTAACGATGCTAATAGTGAAGCAATATCCTTAGGCATGCAGCTGGTTGATGAGGAGATCAGAGACAACAAGAAAGCTGTTTTGGAGGCTCGGTCTTCCTCTCCCTCGTCCCCTGGGAGCAGCGCCTGATCACACGCTGCTCCTGAAGCTGTCACTGCTGGTCAGAGCGTCTAACTGTTGTCAAGAAGAGAGGAAGACAGACTTCTGCATCGCTGAAGAAGATGGTGGATAGTGTGGAAAAGACAACCAAGTTAAACATTATAAGGGATGATGTTGGGAGGGGGAGTTGTTTACTAGAAATTGATTGAAGACTTATTCCTTGAATTTTAAGTGTTCATCAGCGGAGGTGCGCTTTGTCTTTTTTTAAAAGCTTTTCTGAGCAGGACCACATACGTTCAGTTGATGGTGGTTAATGGAGTCCTAATGGCCCCATGATGTGTTCACATCAGATTAATGTGAAGCCCTGAAGGCTTTGAGCAGGGCTGTAAAACCTGTCAAAGCTGTCATCACCAACGAAGGACACAATGCCATTGTGGGAACATAGGTATAAAATGTTGCCTTGTGTTTCTCAATTGTATGTTGCAGGGGAGGAAGAAGAACAGGGGTTTTTTTCTGTACTTTACATACAATCATGGATGAAAATAGAACTAGTAGTTCACATTTATGATCGGAAATAAAGTGCATCATCCGAAACAAAATGATATTTATATAAACAGCTCTATACAGCCTGTGCATACAACTGATAATCAATTACAAATACACAACCAACTTCCTCACTATCACAAGGATCACCCAGAAAAGAGGCTAAAACTCAGAAACAAAAATGACCAACAATAAATAGAAGAGCAAGTGACACAGCAGCAGGTGCAAAAAGCAATATTTAGTTAGATACATTATTTAACTTGACACTTCTTATCAACAGCAGAAAAAAACATCAGCAGCAAAGCGAAAACACAGAAAGGTAAAACATGTGTGCAAAAGAAAGAAGAGTAGGGCAGTTTTTTTAAAGTGTAGCACACACACACACTTACACACCACTTACTAAGAAGCGCCATGATTACAAAAAGTGTGTTGTACTCATCTGTCTGAACCGAGGCTCTCCTCATTCTACTCCAAGTTCATCTTCTTAACTAGTCCTTATCTTCAAAAGTCCAGTTTCCCTGTCCCACTGCTCCTCAAGTTTTCCAACCATTCAAGCTTTTTATTTTTTTTTATTTATTATTATTTTATTTATTTATTTGGTATACATTTTTTATTTATTTCTTATTTATTTAATTGTAATTCTCACACACCCAACAAATGTTAAAGTCCATCTGTGAACGTATAGATATCTGCTATAGGTTCAACAACACACACATGTTAGCACTTAGCATGTTAGCACTTAGCATGTAAGCTACCTCCATCATGCACCTGTCGATGACGCCGCAGAGAGGGTGTGTTTGATTCTGTGCGGGCTATGTTGTGAAGTTGGTTGTGTATTTGTAATTGATTATCAGTACAACTTATGTTGCTATGGTCCTAACCAGGTGGTGCAATAAATAGGTTTTTTTATCAAGGTAGATGCCACTTGTTTTAACGAGCTCTGCCCTCCTGCGGCGAAAGAAACACCTGCAGCTTGTTCTCTGCTGCAGCTGCAGATTTATTTCCTTTCTTCAGTTTAATTTTCACTGTTTATCAGGACTGAACTGTATTTTTTCTTGTTTCTAATTTACTTAATTAATCTTTGTTGTTGTGTGAATTGCATTCATGTAAAGCAACTTAGGAAATTAGGAAAGCACTATATTAATGTAATGTAGCTATTATTGTTATTGTTATTATAATTATTATTTACATTACTCTATAGTGTTTACTATGAGGGATGCTACTTCAAAGTATCGCAGTGATAGCAGAGTTAGGCTCCCTTTTCTTGGCAGACTCAAAAGCACAGATGTAGTTGTAACAACATTCATTTTTTCTTTGTTTGTATCAGGTGTGTCAACTAACCTATCCTTAAGAACAGATGTTGTTCTTATTGGCATGTTGTGCAGTTATCGTGCAATCAAACACCAATTTTGAGATGCATGATGGTGCCAACGCTCACACGTTTTAAATATCAGAAGTAGCTTCGATAAAGCTTTCACAAAAATATCTCTCTTCCTCTTTATTACTGGTGATAACGATTAATACAAAATTATGAAAAAATCTAGGTCAATACATTGACCTGGGGCCTATGCTACGAAGCTGGTTCAACCTAACCTGGATATGTTTGAGTTAGCCGGTTGGCCTAATCCAAAACATACGCGCTCTCGCTAAACTGTACTACGACGCTGGTTATCAAGTGGATCGCTCAAGCCAGCCGTGTCCTATCTAGTTAGGTGCGCGTTCACATGAAAGGGGTGGTATCTGGAGCATTCGACCAATCACAAACATGGAGAAGCGCACTGACAGCGCAGCGTCATACTTCCTGAATGAAAAGTGAACTTTAATACTAGTCAAAAATGAAGAAGTTAAACTTTAAACATCCATGACTTAAACACTTTATCCAGGATAAAAGCCACAGAGCTGCACCTGCAAGGTGAATACAGCTGGAAAAAGAAAAAGTGTTTGAATGCGTACATTAACAGGTTTATGATATCACTGCCCGTCTAAAACACGATCTGACTTTAATTACATTTGTCTCGAGTGTTTCGTCAACTTAATGTGTTGCTTAAAATAATACTTCTGCATACAGTATGTGACACTGTGAGTGTTGCACGGCCAGATACGGCTCAGCTGACTCAGATCAGGAGATATATGATACATTATGAAGTGATATGCCGCGGACTGTACTTAATGTACTCTGATCCGGTTACTTATGTTGTGGCCGATATTTAAGTAAGCTTTCTTAACGCTAATGTTATAATAGTCAGATTGCTCTGAAGATGGGAGGTGATATTCTATTAATGTTCACGTTCACACAGTCGGTGATTTTTGCCGGCCGTCTTTCCTGCAACGGCAGCTTTTCTGTATTTCCTTTCTCCTGTAATATGACTTGATCGCTTTAAACTCCGCACACTGAGCTCTGATTGGTCAGCAGGCAGTGCTTTCACTGAGTTGATCTCTTAGCCTGCAACCTAACCTGGTCCCGACCAGGTTAGCTGCTTAGCATATATTACCATGGAGATCTAGCCTGCTAAAAAGAGAACCAGCTTCGGATGACCGGAAAGCCGGAGTTTGCCCTGAATTTAGCCGGCTAAGCGAAAATCCTGCTTCGCAGTATACCCCCCTGGTGGTGCCACCATGTGTTTATTTGTCAAACATAACATTTCAAACGCGACAGCATTAGACTTTTTCATAATTTGTATGAATCGTTTTAGTAAAAGTAGCTGTAATCTTTACATTTTTTGATGCAAATAAATTGGGACTCGCAAATGTTATTTTTTACATAAGCGAAGAGACTGAACTCATGATAATGAACACACAAAAATAAAAAAGTCAGTCATCATCTTTACTTCTGCTCCCACACCCAAAATACTACATGCACACAACCATGGGCCCCACATGGGTTTCCTGGTCTTGCACACCCACACAGACACACAACTATGTCCTAAAATGGACACATGCAGAGAATGAATACACACACATTCACCAAAAATTGCATCTTTAGCCTTGACACTTTAGCTCAGGGGTGGGGAACCTTTTTCCTCTCAAGGGCCATTTCAATTTTTACAATATCCTCAGAGGGCCGTACAAGTTATTGACCTCTGCTTAAAAAAACTAAAATCACAGCACATTCATTTCATTCTGTGCAAAGAAAAAGCAACCTCTTAATCCAGATATCTCACCATGACTCGCGTATGCATGCACGTGCAGGGTGTGGCGTGCTCCCCTGGGAAGATTTGTTTTTAAATGTTGAAGTTAAAAGCATCAATCTGGTGCACTTTGAGAGCAACATTAGGAGATCTATGGACACATCTCTCAACACCCAAACACAACTGTAAGCAGATTTTCTTTTAATTTATGGATATTTGACAAATCACTCCCCTTTCAAACTGTATTCTTCTTTATTAATAACTGTCATATAGTATTTTATACCTGTTTACTTTATTCTCTTATTTTTTTTATAACTATAATGATCATATACAGATGTGCCTTTACCTCACTGGTTGTAGAAAAAGCTTCTTATATTCGTTAGCATAGCTAGCTAACCAGATGCTAATGATAACAACACAGTTATTGACTGTCTGATCAGTATGACAGATGAGCAGATCGCCACTGGGCTTTCAACTAAAGACACAGACACGCAGAAACTGCGGCATGTGTATGGATTTATCGGTACTGCAATTTCCGAAGTGCTGGAGTGGCGTTCTGGTGCTCTCCGTCAGAACTGCACCCCTGTCAGTCGAGACATATACCACGTGATGACACGTTAGGCTCGTGTTGTGTTCAAGGACCCTGACCTTGGCCAGGAAAAACAGGTACTCGCATTTTTTTATTTTTTGCGTGTGTTTATAAATTACCTCGAGGGCCGTACCAAATTGTCTCGCGGGCCGTATACGGCCCGGAGGCCGGAGGTTCCCCACCCCTGCTTTAGCTGTTGAAAAAAAAAACTGAGAGCCGTTTCATTTGCATTCAAATTGACACCCACCGGTCCACAACACACACTCTCCTGACTGTGTGTGTGCTTGTCGTATTGTGTACTTTTCTTCATGCATGTGTGTGAGCGGTGTAGCAGATCTGCTGGCACTCCGTGAATGTGCCTTGCTGTCCTGCTGCTTTTCCTGCTCACTGAAACTAGATACAAAGAGATAGAAAGGCAGAAAAAAAGATAGCGGCTCTGATTTAATTTTCCATATTTGGTTTAGCAGCTTTTCTTTTCAGCTGACAAAACAGCCACAAACAGGAACCCATCAAAGGCCCCATGCCGCCTGGTGTTTGTCATCTCCTGTTGGCTCTGAGCAATGATGGGATGAGGCCTAAGTGTCCTCTGATAAGATTTCTCCTCTTGTCACAAGGAGATAAAGGATCACTTGAGGTGATTGAGCATTTTAAAATAATGAGCTTTGAGAGACTGATCATTACAGCAGGTGGGGAACGTGGCAGTAATGACTGAACTTGATACTGATACATTGAAGCTGTAACACCCCCTGAGTTGGCAGAATGAACCAGTTCCTCACCAGATTCAGCTGTGAGCGGTAAGTGCTGCTGTCAAGAAGAAAAGCAGTGCAGGAAGTTCACCGTTTGAAATCAGATATCTGTCACTCTCTGCTGGTTAACCTCAGGCGCTGCACTTCATCTCTGCCCTCTATGAAAAATGTATGTAGGATTTTTACTTCAGATAATAATTTACCTCAACTTTAATTTACCGGTTTGGTCGCATTATATTGATTTTTTTTGTTGTTGTTGTTGATTAAGAAGAATTTTCTCAACATAATTTATATTTAAAAAAACATATATATATATATATTTATTTATCAATAACTTCTTGTTGAAAACTTGATTCCCTTTATAACTCGACATGTTTGGCTCTCTATATGACGAAATAAATTACCAGAAGTTGAAAGTGTATCAAGAGATCAATCTTTATTTTCCCTATACTTAGTAACACATAGTTATTTCCAGGAAACTTCCTTGATGATTTTAATTATTTCATTTTTTTTCAAATAATTCATTTTCTTAATGACTATCTGAGCATATTCCATTCCTCTTAATAATGATGTTTAAAGATTATTTAAATTTGTAAATGTTTTCATTTTACAACATGCATCATCACAATTCGCTCAATGCCACAATCTTAAAAGGTGTCTTATACTATCTATATCTATAAAATATATATATTTATGTCTACGAATGCAGAATCTTTTCCATGGCCAGCAGTTAGGCCCCGAGCCTGTTTTTCAGGTTTCAGGCTCGAAAATGATATTCCCAGAACAAATGACCATATCTTCCCTTCTAAAAGGGTTAAATTAATAATCTTTTTTCTCAAAGTAATGATAAACCTGTGAGTTGGATGTAGAAAAGTCAGAATCAATATAGATGTTTTTTATTTTAAAGAAAATTCAGATTGAACATGGTAAAAAACTGTAAACTATAGTGTCCGTCCAAAAAATATGTTGTACTTATAGTGAAAACTAACCTTGGATGATGGGTTAGTTAGTAGACTAAAAGTTTAGGCATCCAAAGTACAACATAAGTACCCTGTATCAAGATTGATGCAAAACAAGTGATATTTGACCTTTTTAGACAGATTTAGCAAAATAAACCTCTTCTGGGGCCATTTGATTTGGGTGGATTTTCCTTATCTCTGGCCCCCCCACTTCCCGCGTGTGACGTAACACAGGGTAAACAAGGGGGAGAGCGGCCGGTGTAACGTATTAATAAACATGGATCCCAATGCTAATTTCGACACAGAAGACACAGAAGAAGTTGAACATGAATATTCGAATGCATATGACGGACCACAACCTTGTAATTATGAGCCTGCTAGGCGTCCAAGAGACCAGGAGCAGCCAAGGATTAGAAGAAATAACGGCCATCGGAGAGAAATTGAGCTGTGGTGTGAGGAGAACCAGTGCAGAACTGGGCAGCTATCTTGGTGAGTGACTGGCGTTAGCTACAGTTAATTTTAGCTAACGTCACATCACAACATTGTAAAGTTAGCTATCATATATCAGGCTATAACTAAAGTAGCATTGATAATATAACGTTACTGGCAGGACTGTTGATACTGATCCATAACAGAAACTAATGCGCAAGTATCAGCTGTATCTCGCGTTACCTAATGCAAATCCACACTACGTTACGGTGCTGTACCGGAGGGGAGAGCAGGGAAGGGGGGGGGGGGGGGGGGAGCAGCGAAGGGCGGGAGAAAGATGTAATACGGTTTCCTGATAAACGTTTTGTTTTGTAGGTGCTTGTGTGGGGAATGCCAGCCCATGACCTCAGCTGTGGAGAGCATGTGCTGCAGGGAGGTGGATCATTCTGGGCCCTGGTGGAGAACCTCACCCCCAGACCAGACATAACATGCCTGACACTGCACCCAGGCTTTGAAGCATGCTGTCAGGTTTTAAACGAAGCCAATAGTTATAAACTTTATCAGAGTGTTGTATTCTTAAGTATCTGCAATTTAAAAATTCAAATTAAACTTCCCTTGCAAACTAAATGATATGCTTACAGACTGATCTAAATGTATTATTCATCTTAGGGTGCTTTGTCTGATGACTCTGCAAATAAAACCAATTACACAAAAACCAATTGTACGCAATCCCTCCCTTCCAATTCCAAAATAAAACCAATTAACCAATCAGTCACTGTAGGCTGATTTCATTTGCTATTAGGCGTCATTTAGTGAGGGCTGCAGTAAAGAGGGGCAGATAATCAGCACCACATTTGATTATCCATAGAGGGAATTATAGACTCCTCGATGTGAGGAACTGGCCTCTTTACAGAGATTATTTCTGTTATTATGGAGCTGAATGGCTCAATCCGATTTAGCACTATCGGAGACAGCACCAGTGTTGTGAATGGCACTGACACTGACATTTAACTTATGTGTGTGTGCATGTTCCTAAACTTACAATCTAGTTTAAAGGGATAGTGGAAATTGAACCCCAAATAGTTTCGTTTTAACTTATATACAAGCATAATTACGTACCAAAACAATCACACCTGATTAAAAAAATATAATAATTGCCTTACGCATGTTAGAAGCACTTTATTGCAGCTTCCCCGAACTTTTTTAGAAACGAAATTATCGATTCAGCCAAACCGGAAGTGAGGAAAACTCAGGAAGATGAAACGATAACAAACCATGGCGTCTATGCAGAATGAACGTGGAGGGCAAATATACCAGACAAAGAAGAAGAATTGTACGAGGTATCCAGTGATGATAGCGAGTCAGAAACATCCTCTCGGCTTTCCTGCGAAAATGTAGTTTTAGGAACTGAATCTGAATCCGGTTCAGTAAGCGACGATGGTGAGAATATTGAGCCAGACGATGGACCATTACGTCCTTATTTGTTCGAGCCCGAGGTGATGGAGTTAGTTCACGGCATGGGCAATGGCGAGGATGACCAGGACCAGGCGCCAGATGATGCACCCCTACGCACAAATAATCTTGACTGGTAGGTCCCTAAGCATAGCTCACGCTAGGCGCTATATTATATATTGCAAAAGTTGGCATGCATGCACTGTAGGCCTATGGCTATGCGCGAGGATGACTGCATGTAGGGTACATTTCATAACATACCAGGGTCAGGTTCACATAAATTATCTTGTCACATTTATTATTGTATATGTAACAGCCTTATGGGCATTAATTACATGAATACATTTAAATGAATTGTATACTAGCATGATATACAGCTAGAGCCAATCGGTCTTTTGACGTAGTATGGTCCTAATCCTAGGCTAGCCAGGCTGCCTGTCAAGTGTAGGCTGTACTCAACAGTACTGTTAGTCTATCATGTCTATATGATGACTGTAGTGTACACATTCGACACTGTGTACCGGATTATCGGATGACGAGGCCTCCGGTCGCCTAATCGACAGGCAATAAATGGCGTTGTACACAATGGTACAGGCTAATGTTGCATTAAATCAGCTAGAAAACATAATAAAATACTCGTGCCTCGTCCAATGTTTGTGCCCGTCTTCCTTTGTTTTCGTCATCACCCGAAGATTCCCGAAGTATTTCGTTTCATTGAGAGGGCGTGGTCGGGAGCAGTAAAATTGAAAATAAAATGAAACTAGGCGCATGAAATAAAAAAAATGGTTTATTATGCTTATTTTTAATAAAAATACATAAGTTAAACCCAAAATTCGCGGATTTCCACTATCCCTTTAATTGACCCGTTTGTCATTTCAAGGTTCATTTCTCTGCAGGTTTCATTATTTCAATCAACGATGGGAAAACATCAGTGTTACTTAGTGTAACTGATTGGTGTATTGCTGGTTGGTTTAATCAATCAAGATGTGTAAGTGTTGACTGATATCCAAAGAGTCAGAGACTGATGACAGAGGAAAAGCCTTAAAGAGGACATATTATGCTCTTTTTCAGGTGTATATTTGTATTTTGGGCCTATGCATGTTTACATTATTTAATGTTCTAAAATAGCTTTATTTTTATCATACTGCCTGGGCAGCTGCACCTCTTTTCACCCTCTGTCTGAAACCAGAGCTGTTGGTGATTGGTCAACCGCTTAGAGATGTTCTGCCCCTTGGCAAATCATGTACAATTTGTTGGAGCGCTAACCAATGGAAGCACTAGTGTTACGTAGTGATGTCACTATGTTACAGAAGTAAACAAAAAAGTCCAATGGAGGCGTTTCAGGCAGGGAGGGGAGTGTGTGGGTTACAATATGTTGAGCTGACATGGATATTTTGCTTCGCATTTCATTAGACAAAGTAGGGAACAAGTCATAAAAAATTGTGAGGAATCACAGAAATCAAAGAAACCCTTGTGAATTTTCATCAAAAGCTTTATTACAGTTCAAGGGTAGGAAATAAACGTATTCTACAATGATACAGGGAATAAATCAAATAAACACAGAATAAACCATAATTTCAATTTCAAACACAGTTTTCTGTCTTTTCCCCTGCATTACGGCATCGTAAATAATTGATTAAATATGACCAACTCTCTATACTTAAAGGTGGGGTAGGTAATTTTGGAGAAACCAGCTCGAGTGCTCTAGAATTTGAAAATACACAGCCGGAAAAAATCTGCCACTTCCTCACAGAGCCCCTCCTCCAACACACACGAACGTGCACATGACCAATGAGGGCACGAGATAAGTTTGTGCACAGATGGAAGGCTGACAGCCAGGTAGGCCATCCAGTTATTTTAGCCGGGCCGGCTGAAATGATTGGTCGTACTTTTTACTGTACTACGGCTTCCACAGATGAAATTATTTTGTTATGGATTTTTTGTCAAAGCACTTAAGATATTCATTGCTATCGGGATGTTAAGAGCATCGCATGGAATATAACAAAAAGTGTATCTCGAGCCAGTTTCTCAAACTTACCTACCCCACCTTTAAGGATGTGTAGTATTTTCAAGGATGCTACATTATTGTTAAAATTGCAAACCCATCTTCACGAGTATAAGACAAATCTGTTGAGGTTTCTTTCAACATTGCAGTACAGATCAGGACATTTTAAGACACTATTTTATTCTACAATAATAGGTCTACCTAACTACATTTAGCAAAACTGGATCAACTCCCTCATGCTGCAGCCCTTCTCACAGCAAATGTCAGATATTGTTCCGACAGCCCGTCTAACTCGAGGGGACAGGCGGTACAAGTGAGGAGCCAAGGTGAACACGTCCTTTTCTCCATTGGATTCTGGCGAAGTGTGGACCGTCTCCGTAGCCTGGTGCTCCTCTGCAGAGGCGTCCTGGTCCCCTGTGTCGAGGAAGAAAAAAAAAATCTGGGATTAAGAGAGAGCCCTCGAAATGTGTAGTCGTCTGCTTGAAACTTCTAGTGAAACTCAAAAGGAAACATATACATTGGTTTGGAGTCAACACAAACAAGAGATGTTGCCTGAATAGTGAATACAAATTATATTGTGCATCATATATTGCTTAAACAGAGGTCAGAAATTCAAAAAGTTAAATAAGAACAGTAGTGATCCTATGTTTAGCGCTCAAATCTTTCTCTAAGTGTTAAATATCTCATAACTACTACAGTATAGAAGTCAGCAATGCAACCGTTGTTTGAATATTTCATATAAAACACTTACAGGTGTTTTGATGCTGCCCCAGATGTACGTACGAGATGCTTCTCCTCAGCCGAGAGTTACCACAGTGCGACACGGCCAGACGAATCAGGTCTCTCCCACACAACTGGATCCTCTCCTCTGCATGAACCACACACAGAGCAGCCACCAGCACCACCATCAGAGACACCAAACACTTAGCAGAAGACATTGTAAGACTGTTTCAGATCCTAGGGTGGTCAGTGGAGAAAGGAACCAAATGGACTGGTGGTTGAGAGGTGAGGATGGGATGTGCAGTGAGCAAGAAGGATGCACGCCGGTGATTTATGAGATGAATTTGAGGAGGCTTTTATAGTCAATGTGGTTTCAAAAATGCTGAGGCTACAGAGTCTTCCGAAAAATGTATTTAGCCTTGGTGAAGGAAAAGTATGTCCTGATCTAGTGCTTAGCCTGAGAATGATGCAAAGTCTCCTCAAGGCTGAAACTCTCATTGAGATTAAAAACCTGTCCTGACAGGGTCAATCTTAAAAACATTGGGGTATCAGTCAGAGAAGTCCGAAGAATTAGCTAATTATTTTTGGCCTTTGACACTCTTTGGAACCCAACACAGGTCTGAGTTTGGTCATTTTTAAGAATTGTAAAGAGGAAAAACGAGATAGCTTATAAACCCTGTGCTTACAGATCCTAATGTTGTTTTAGGGTTTTTCATTTTCTTTCCCACTCTTTTTATGCACTGTAAAATGTTTGGCTGTAAAATTACAGTAAATTACTGGCTAGTTTCATGGATTTCACAGTAATTGACTGTATATATTTCACAGTAATTTACTGTATATATATTTTACAGTTAATTAGAATAAAAGTACAACTAAATACTGTGACTTTACAGTTGCCATGCCCATGGAATTACTGTGATATAGCAGTACAGAGCTGTGGTATTATGGTACCTTGCTGTACATAAATTACAGTAAGTACCTGTATGTTCACACTATTACTGTAGAAGTAATGCAACACAGTAGCCAGTAATTTACTGTAAATATACAAATCTAAATAATACCATAATATATTGTAAATTTGACTGGGATTGTACCATAACTACACAATTCAATCAGCTCAATCAACAAAGAAAAACAAAGAAAATGCCCATTTTAACTTTGTATTACTCCATTGAAGTGCAAAGTACATTTCACAGTGTCTTGGAAATGTTGTTACGGCCCCAACCTCTAATCCGCGGTAGTGGCTTGTGCTGAGACCCACAACATGAAAGAATACACGCAATAACCGGTACTTGGTAACGAGCATTTATTTAATCAGCCTTTTGCTCACTCAAGCGAAACAAAAATAGGTCTGGAGGACTGGCCAAAAGGAACAAACGGAAGGAGGGAACCCGAGCCAGCCACACCACGGGCCGTAGGACCCAGAACTCCCCCGACTAACCAAAAATCAAACATAAACCCTATGGGAAACAAAATAAAGCCACGAAAACTGGACTACCAGGTCCTCCAGGCTAAACATAAAGACATCTGCAAAACTATGGCAAAGAGGTATTCTAAGGACAGTGTCTCCGGCATTAGGATAGACGAGACATCCTTCTCCTCCAGCTTCTCTTTATATATACACACGGCTGAGTGGAATTTGGAACACCTGGGCAGAGGCGGAGCCAGGGGCAGACCGGGGCCCTTTCTCATTTCATCAAATCCCCCTCCTCGACTCCTCGGTCCTCCGGTAGTGACCCGGAAATGAATTTTAGCGCGCCATGCACGTCTCTTTAAAATGACCGATCAGAGGAGAGGAGTTCTCATTTCTCTAACCGCCTGCTGCTTCCCCTTCCTCTCTCCTCGGTTCCCATCCTCGGCTCCTCCGCTCGCATCTCCTGTGGGCGGGACTAAGTCTCGAGGAGGGGAGTCGAGGAGGGGAGTCGAGGAGGGGAGTTAGAGAAATGAGAAAGGGTCCAGGTGCACCTGGGCAGAGGCGGAGCCAGGGAGACAGAAAACAAGGAGGGGAGCACTTAACACATGTCTACACAGACATCCACTCAAAGTCAACAACTTTTCTGAAGAATGTGCTGACATGGGGGTTTAAATTGCCATGCCTCTTTTTGGCTTTCGAGTCCGTCTCAGGATTAATGCCCAGGATGCACCTGAAAACAATAAGCCAAGACAACAATTTAAATGTTACATAGATGTATATGTTGCATCGTTTATTTGAAGGCAGATGCAGCGGTGCCCCTTTCAATTTAAGTAAAACCTGCACCAAAGAAAGAAATTAGTATTTAAAGCGATAAAAGCAAGAAAATCACTTAATTTGTTGTGTTATCACAGAGGATGGTCTGAATACAGTATTTTACGATGAAATAATACAGTAAAATGTTGTGAAATCCTGGTAATCATTTATCCTGTACATTCACAGTAATTAACTGTGCCTGTATTGATTTCACTGTGAAATTTTAAATTACAGTTTTATATTGTGAACATTACAGGTATAGACTGTAAAGTGGTAAAACAGTAATTTATTGTAAAATATTACAGCTAAATATTGTGAAATCATGGTAATATTTTACAGTGTGTCTGTAACATTTACTTATATTCATTTGGAATTTCTGAAAAGTCCAAATTCATGTTATTGTGTTACCGTGAACTACTTGAATACGTGTTGCTTTTGCACCTTATCTTGACACATCTTGAGGGATGGAGCTAATTGGAACAGAGAGTGATGGGCAAAGATATGTCAAGGATATTGACTATTCACACACATGGTCACCCCAGGATGTACTGTGGTTGCATAATCATGACGGAGATGACTGTTTCCCAGCAAATGACAAATATGGAAGGTAGCAGTTTAACATCTTAAATGTACTTCTGTCTTGATTGCAATTCTATCTCTCATTCTCCTCAAGGGTAAGCAGTGTTTGGCTTATTAGATAGCAGGATTATGAATTGAAAATAACAATCTTACTTGTTTATTATTTTTGACTCACAGATTCTTAATGTGTATTTCCTGTAGAAGGTCCTACAGTTTTTTTCAGTTAAAAAGTTCAAATTGATATTTTTACAATATACAAACAATGGAGTAAATGACTATGTGTAAAAACCTTTCACTTCCAATCATTCCTACATAGCATTTTATCTTTTATTGCTTTTGTTTTTAGGACTGTTCTGTCACCGCCATCATCAACCTTGATTAGCAGCAACAGTTGTTCACAGCTCTGATAAAAATGTGTGTTTGCTACCTGCCCAGCACCAAACAGCAGAAAGGGAACAATAGCAACTAGCTGGTAACACAGTGGATTATTTAGCAGCCAGATATTGCCCTCAGAAGTTTGTGGCGACTTAAATTTGTGAACCACACCTCTAAGCTAAAACGTATTGCTTAATGGTCCCCTATTATACTCTTTTAAAAAATATATACATATATATATATAATATATATTATAGGTCTCAGATATATACAAAAAACAGATGGAAACATATATCTGATATATATCAGATATCTACAAAAACCAAGCAGATCATGCGTTGTAGCATGTCATATACTACAACTGTTTCAGCACTGTTTCAAAAGTGCTGATTCTGTGTATTTTGCTTTAAATGCAAATGAGCTGCCACTCCCGACACCTCTCTGCAAAGTGTTTGGATTTAAAAAAAAACACAATTGGTGCTCTAGGAAGAGGTGGGCGGGTGTTACCTTCGTTGGTTATTGTCTAATTTTCGCCCAACCCCAAAAAACAGTTGTGACTTCAAAAGAGAGAGAATATTTTTTCCTGAAACTTTCCGACTAATTTTCTTATCACGGATGGGACACAAGTTTTTTTCAAAGACATGAAAAAGTGGAGTTTGCACAATAGAGGCCCTTTTAGGTCATGTATACTGCTCTAAGTTCATTCAAATTGATATGCTTGTGTATGAGGTATAGTCACACTTTTTCTGGTTTGAAACAGATGATATATGAAATATAACTTTTTACAAGCTAAACTAAAGTCAAGATTTTGATCTTCATCTCTTCTCCAACATTGGGTTTGGGCCTCTGCCTGTCTGTCTGTATTTCCCTCACCTGATGTCCCTCTTGACTACATAATATTCCCCTCCAGTCAGTCCTGGCTGAGTCACAGGGGACAGACAGAATCTCGTACTCTTGAGTGTTAATTTATGCTGACGACACTACTAAACCACTTGCATCTTTCGAAATACCCTGTAATACTATTAGACAGGAAGCATCATCCCTCCCCAGCCAAGTGTCTGTTAATAGCAATGGAAGTTTGTCTAAAGGGAATGTGGATGGTCCTGATTATAGTGGAGAGAGGCTAATACAAGATGGAGTGCTCTTTCTCTTTTTGTCATTTTAACCGGTCTATGGAACAAGTACTTTTATATATAATAAATTCCAGCGTGTTTGCACTCTGTATACTGTAGTTTTTAGCATTTGCACAACAAAGAAAAACAATGACACAATAAAATATTGACCCATTTTTCAGAATTTGCAGAAGAAAATATGTGTGTATATTTGCAGTAACTGATTGGACTATTGTTACAAAAAATAAAGCATGTATATACATCAAAATGTTATGAAATATCTAGAAAATGCCTGTAAAATGAAATACTTATCATAAATGAACACTCTTTGGCCAGCTTTTGTTTGCACTTTCTGACTAAAGTTCATACAGTAACATATTTTAAAGCACTAAAGCTGTCAAAAAACACAGAAACTGGACATAGTTATTTTCCTTCAGCAATTATTTTTGTAGATAACAAGGGGGTAATAGCTATATTAATCTGATGATTTTCACATCATCTCATTGTACATACATCTTATAAACTTCTCATAAATATGCAGAAATTGTGTTTCATATGGGAGAAGTCGGGAGCTAATACTTCACAGGGCTCTGCTTTTCTAAATCAAATGCAACCAGTGCATGTGCTGGGTGTTTTGCCATGAGTGGAGGAACCTCTTCAGTTGAAAAAGGTGTGTAAATCTACATAAACATATGTTCGAGAGTAAACTGTAATCGTGGTCTGTTGCATTTAGTGAATAATCAATACAATATAAATGTGCTTCATAGCTCTCTGGTCTTCAGAGAACTGCTGCCCAGGACAGGAATCTCATTATTGGTCTTAGCCAAGCAAAGCTGGCAGGTCACGGCTTGAACGCAGGACAGGGTCATGCTTGATCCTCACACCTCTGGTCAAGAGAGTTTAGCTCTCCCTCCCTGTTGTGATCAAGCCAAATAATGACATGTTGAATGACTTTAATACAGTAATTGACAATGCCAATGTAACCTGTAGCCCAAAAAGTAGTTTTTCCTTCTTTATCAAATGTTACTTCCATCCTTCCTGAAAGCGGCTCATAATATGTCCAAACCTATACATGAATATATATCTACATACACATGCAGAATCTGTTGGCAATAGGACAAGATTTTGGTATTGGAAGTTTTCTGGTTTCCACTTGCAGTCCAACTAGTATTGACCCAATAAGTGTTAGCTGGCTGCTTGAATGTTGGAAAACAGTCTGTTTAAAAAGCTCAAAAAGCAAAATGCATTGACTGAAATGCAATCTTGGAACCCATCAGATATCGTCTGATAAGATTTAGCTTTTTATTTATTTGCCCCATCTTAAAAGGTATGTAAGAATGGAGAAACCAGCTCGAGTGCGCTAGAATTTGAAACTACGCAGCCGGAAAAAATCTGCCACTTCCTTCAGACTTCCTTACAGAGCCCCTCCTCCAACACACACAAATGCGCACATGACCAATGAGGGCACGAGATAAGTTTGTGCACGAGATGGAAGGCTGACAGGCAGGTAGGCCATCCAGTTATTTTGGCCGGGCCAGCTAAAATAATTGGTCGTGCTTTTTACTGCGCCACGGCTTCCACAGATGAATTTGTTTTTTTTATGTATTTATTGTCAAAGCATTTAATGTATTCATTGCTCTCGGGATGTTAAGAGCATTCCATTGAATATAACAAACAGTGTTTCTGAAGTGAATTACCTACCCCACCTTTAAGCCGGTTCCGAAATTGGTGCACACCTGATCCGATTATCTGTGCCATCAAAATAGTCACAGCACATGACTTCTGCCGTTAGGCAGGAGGCCTAAGCGCAAATCCTGGTAATCCTTGACAAAATAAAAATTACACTACTGCACGTTTGTTCCTGTGATAGACCCTGGTTCACCTCTCCTCCCCTCACAACATCAAGAGCACGCTGACTAGACAGAGAAATAAATGCTTTATTTGTCAATAATATCATGATCATGATGCATTCACAGAAATCTGTGAGGCTTTATTGCTTGTACATTTGTATTTTCTTAGACTAGAAAAGTAGAAGGCAATGACTACAATGCTAAAACTGACTGGTATTTAAATCAAGGCTATACTGCAGTTGTGTGGAAAATCAAGAATGTCAAGAGATTAGCTGTTTAAAATAGACTATGTATAGCACTTCCTGTTAAATTGATTAAAGTATGACATTGCTTCTTAATAATGTTATTCCTTGACCTCCTCCTTCAGTTAAGCTGGAATTAGTAGCAGTCGAGTACTATTCCTGGAAGCCGACAACAAGCTGTCCAGCAGGAGCATCTTGTCCATTTGACAGAAGAGTCATCGGCCATAGCGTGCAAACAGTACCTACTGCAAAGCTGAAGCTTAAAGCTTATCTCAACTTGCCACCGCCTCCATTGCCCCCTCCCCTGGATTGTCTTAAATCACGTAGGCTGTAAATTGGGAGGCAGACACTGTCTCACGATTTCCCCACCCATTGGTGATAAGGCCTTTCAGAATGTGCAAAGTTTAAACTATTGGGCAGCTAAGTCCTCGCTCTCGTGGACAGTTTGCCTTCCAATGGGCCGATAGTGAATCTCGTCGTCAGACTCCTCCAGCTGGGGATCGAAGCAGTTGTCAAACTTGCGCCTCAGACGTTTCTTGAGCTGGAATGAGCGCACAGTGTTTGTATATGTGTATTCTTGTTCCTTCAGTTTAGCGTAATAGTCTGAGAACTTGTTGAACAGGATGGAGATGGGCATGCCGTTGAGGATGATGCCAAAAGAGATGCATCCAAACGCCACACAGCGGCCCATATAGGAGATAGGGACCACATCCCCATAGCCCACAGTAGAGATGCTCACCTGTAGGAAAAGAATCAAGTGAGTCAGCATACATGCAGCACTATTTGAAATAAGAAAATGCAAGAGCAAGGGGCAGGATCCCCATGCTCAATACTCCTGTGCCTCTGTTTTGATTATTTTTTGGAAAATTATAACTTAAGATGGTGGAAGAATGTAAAATTGGGATTTCCCTTTTTACCCCCAAAGAGCAAATGCTCATCCTCATCGTGCCTATCCTAAAATGCCCTTTGGCCTTGGAGAGTGCAATAATTAAAATGTTTCTTGTACTGATCAGTTGATGTATCGCTAAGATGAGAGTTAAGAGGATCAAATAAACATCCACAAATTCTCTTCAACACTTTCCGTCTCTCGAATGCAATCACTCTGTCGAGCCACAAACAAGATGCATTATCCGTATTAGAGGGGATTAGACACATATCAGTAACAGCTGCCACCAGATGAATAAAACCTAAATGACCCTAAATGACAGTGCATGAAATTGGAAAAATAGACTAGTAAATTAAAACAAAAAGCAACCAAAGTTTGGGGAAGTTATTATTTTTAAGCAGAACAACACAACATAGTTCATAAGAAATGATAAAGAAATAGCCTACTATTTTTTAATTACCATAGTTTGCATCAAAAAAAATCAAGAATGATTTAAAGGAAATCAAAAGTATTGGTGGAGCCTTTGAATATGTATTCCTGTACATTAGCATATAGTTCAGATAGTTTATTAGCTAAATGTACTGCATCCTATACCCCATAGTCAATTGCCGGATGTATCTGACACAATTTCTATCGACTAGAATTGTAAAAGAAACCGGAATCTTTTGCAATTTCTTTGGTGGTCAGAATGTGTTTAGTCCAATATTAGAGGAAAATGCCATGAGTTATAAGAAGATTAGAGTTACCAACAAAAATAGTGTTTTGGTAACACGGGGTGTTCAGGTAACACTTAAAGACTTTGTTATGGAACGCAAAGCAGAGTAGGGGGCTAGTACACCCTCCTGAGGGTCCGAGTGTGGATGTCATGCGAGCATAACATGGTGAAAACAATCAGTCTAAATTAACAATCGGGACGGAAATGTTCGGATTTCCAAAGGGAGGTTCTGTGAATAAATAAAAAATCAAGAACCGAAATAATTGAACTATTCATATCTTAGACTGCACTGTAACTTTTATCTTTTAATGTTTATTTTATTAGCTTTTCTTTTTAATGACTGGTTTTAAATGCCATTTTCTTAATGTCTTTCATTTTTTGTTTTTCTTTTAATGTTTCTTTTATTATCTTTTACTGTTTTTAAATGCCTTTCTGAATGTCTTTCATTTTTGTAAAGCACCTTGAATTGCCTGGTGCTGAAAGGTGCTATATAAATAAACTTGCCTTGCCTTGCCTTGCCTTGCCTTGCCTTGCCTTGCCTTGCCTTGCCTTGCCTTGCCTTGCCTTGCCTTGCCTTGCCTTGCCTTGCCTTGCCTTGCCTTGCCTTGCCTTGCCTTGCCTTGCCTTGCCTTGCCTTGCCTTGCCTTACCATTAGAGTTGGTCCCATCTTCTAAATGCTTAGTACCTTTAGTTGTTCCATACAAATAATAGTGATTCACATGCTACCTGGTACCATATAAACATGTTGTTTCATGACGTGTCCGTCAAGGTCAAGGAAAATGGTAAGAAAGGGGAAAAATAACTGACTTTACACTATTTGGATGCAGCTAAGATCGTATGATACAAATGTTTTTCAGCAAAAATAGAGTTCTACCTCTAGTCAAGGTCAAGAAAATAAACCAAGAACCAGAGTTTAGGATGATTTGGACGTTGAAGTTTATTCCACTCACCGCTGCCCACCACCAGGCGTCTGGTATGCTGGTGAACGGTGTTCCAGGCTGATCGATCTCCACAGAGTGCATCAGAGCAGAGAAGGTGAAGATGCCCATGGCGATGAACAGAAACAGACAGCACACCTACATAGTGACAGAAAAGTACATGTAAACAGCTGTGCCCAATCATGTTTGGAGATCTATTCATACATTGAAGACAACCAGCAAGTCACATGACAATTTTAAGCTGTATTATGACTGAACTAAAATACCTAAATATTGTACATGAACTACTAGAAAACGGTCACGCAGATCTTTTTTTAAATGAATAGCAACATTTTCAGTTTCAGTTTGCCAAGAACACCTTAAAGCGTAATTACTTTTTACCACCTTGACTTAAAAACAACAAAGCCTTTACTGTGCTTCTTCTCTTTTAAAAATGGCGAAGGTTTACATAACTCTTCGTGGGTCCTGAGTTATCAAGTTCCCAGGATAAACAGTACACATCCATCAATGGATTTTGGGGGGATTTAGGCGGCAGGGAACATAAGCTCAAAATATTTGAATGTTATGATCATACAAAGCTGTATAAAGTCGATAGAGTGACTTTAGCAACATTAGCATCTGCTGTTGGCTTTGTTATGGTCTCTGCGCACTCTTGAGGGAAATATCTGCTTTTTAGCTGCTTAATGTACCACTTTATTTACTAGCTAGCAGTAAACTTTGTCTCTTGGCAGTTAAGAGCTTGGCAGGAAGTGGCAGGCATGAAAACAAAAACCATGAGTTGAAAGACCCTAAAGTGTGTGTAATCGTTCTGTGTCAGGCTCATTAATATGAGTAGTTTTACTTTTATTGTAAATAAATTATTATAGCCTTAACTTTGTATGCGTGTTAGCTGGGATCCATTGTTTTATTTGTGCACGTCCCCTCAATAAAGTATTTTTGTGTTTCTCATATATTTGCCTCCATACCTGCTCAGAGCACTGTCGGATGGTAAAGCCAAAAGCCCTCATGCCTGTTGAGTGACGAGCAAGCTTCAAAATACGAAAGATGCGCATCAACTTGACCACCTTGAGCACCTTGCTGATTTTGCTGACCCTCGCCATGGCCTTCAAATCCTCTTTTGCACCAATGTCTTCTGAGTCCATTACAAATGTTTCAAACATGATCTGGAGGAAGTAGGGCATTACAGCGACCACGTCAACTAAGTTCAGGGCACTCTTCAGAAAATGCTTGATGTTGGATGTGGTGAATAAACGCAAGAAGTACTCCAAGGTGAAGAAAAGGATGGAAGATATCTCTACCCACTCCATGTAGGTTTTGCCTCCAATTTTGTACTCCCTCAGTTCATTTACTGTGTTCATTGTCATGGCAACAATGGAGATGAGCACAAAGAGACTGGAAAACACGGCAAATGCTTTTGCTGATAGTGAGGAGTAAGGATCCTCCATCAAGTCCCAGAGGATCTTCCTTAAGCCTCCGAGAAACATCTTCTTGTATCCATCGTCATCTTGGTGAGGCTTAATCTCATCGATCAACTCCTGGTTCACCTTCAGTTGGTCTCTGATGTCGTCTACTTTCTCCTCAAACAGAATGCGGCAGCACCTGGGAAGAACAACATGTATTGTCTATTTTGAAGAGAAACGTACGCTTAAATTACACAAAAAGCAACAGACCAACCTCTACTTTACACAAAGTAAATATTCAGTATCTACAGCATACCTTGGAGTGTCCTTCAGTTTTAACCCCCAGAATAACATCTCTTGTTCAAAGTGGACAGGGCAGAGACTATCCATCACCCACAGGACATTACTGCAGTAGAAGTGGAAGATGTAGTGGAAAAACATGGCGTCCCTGTCGAAAAAGAACTCGTTGTTCTGAACGTTGTAATCGTCACAGAGCGTCAGACGTTTGGCCGGATCTTTACAGAGGACAAGGACTCCAATCCTGGTTTTTGGGTGTTTGAGGATCAAATGTGTCGGAATGTGAAATACCTTTCCTCCTACATTAAGGTTGACAATGTTTGATTTCCTAGGATTTTTCGCAGGTTTTTCCTGATCTTTTCCCGTCTTTTTTTTCTCATCAGGTGCATCAAGGTTTTCCATAGATGTCCATGGTTTTATAGAGCTGTCCTGTGAAAAGGGGAACTCACAATCCTGGTCTTCAATGCTGAGTGAGAAACTCACTTCCCGTTTTATGGTTGCAAAAAGACTCGAGCGACGCTTTTTCAGCACTTTCATATTGGGCTTTAAAGCCTCCATTGTGACAGATCCTCAGAAAACAAAACAAACAAACAACGGTTTTGTGTCAATCAAGTCAGTGAAAAACAATAAGTATTCAAAGACATCTCCATTAAGGCTTAATATCGACCTCTGAAAAAAATGCTTTCAGGTTGAAATAAATGTGAAGAAAGAGCGACCGTGCTTGTCTCTCAGTGTCCAAGAAGATCAACAGCATGAGTGAGGGATTCAGCCTCTTTACTGATTCTCTAATCCTATTGCTGTTCTTTCTGTCCAAACGCAAGTTAAAAATACTATTCACGAGGATTAGTGTTGTGATTTAAGGCTTTGAGTTCTGAGAGAGGCGGAGAGAGTGCTGTGATCACAGTGTTGTAAAGCTAACAATGCTATGAAGAGGCTTTAGCACAGGGAATTCGTTTTAATGCTGCAGTTATATTACACTGGCTATAGTGTACAGCTAAAAATAACAGTCAAAAATAAGCCTGAGTTTGTATTTCAATTAAAGTCACAGAATAAATAAATGGTATAAATCATCATGTTAGAAAATATATTTTTGTTATAAATAATATAATTCCTGTTTGGCATTGGAGCATTCATTTTAAATGGATATTTACATTAGTTTCTCAGAACATAGTCAAGCATAGTCAAAGTTAAATCACATTTTGATTAAACGAAACAAAATTACAGTGTATAGAATAAAACTATGATTAAGTTTAACTATGCACTCTAATAATTAGAATATGCTTAAAAAATAAATAGGCCTATGTGTTTGATGCTGCAATAGAGAAATGGAAATATGTGTAGTCTCTGAACAAATACAATAAAAAAACAGGCAATAATTAACAACGGCATGAATATATGTTAAAAATACGGTTGACCTTATAGAGACATTCCATATTAAATTTCAATCAAATCAAAAGTTAAAATAAGTGCTATTGGAGAAAAGATTACAATACAAGGATGAATGGTATAGCCCTGGATTCCACCCATGAAAGTGTGTGAATGGTGTTGGCCATTCCCCGGAAAAGGAAGTGGGTATCTTAAATATTATTTCAATTATTTAAAAAGAATATTGCGTGTTATTTATACATTTATTTTTGATATATGATTGTTTTGATTTGATAACATTTTAAACAAAATTGGGACGTAAAAAAAAAAAAACAAGAATTACATTTACTATATATCACTGCCGCGCACCACGTGACTTCCTTTCCGGTCTAACCTGACAACATGGACGCCAGCCGCGTGCAGCCGATCAAGCTCGCCAGAGTAAGAAAATGCATAATAAGGCGAAAATAATCATATCCGAACGAATAGAGAGCTACAGTAACGAATAATGTAATATACGGTCCTAGAATATTGAAGCTAAAACTACTTTAGAACATAGTTTAGCGGAGGCACAGCGGCGCTCATGCCTCCAACATGGAGGCCTGTCCATGCTACAGCCTGCCCACTGTTAGCCTGTTGTAGACGGTTTGATACTGTTTCTAGTTCACACAAGAAAACAAGCTTAATTTAACATATCGTATCTACATTATAACTTGTGTTTTTTTTTTTAACAGGTCACCAAGGTGCTCGGAAGAACTGGTTCCCAGGGACAATGTACACAGGTATGCTAACAGCTAGCAGTTTACCCATTTAATACAGGGCTTGTCTCTCATCGCGTCTTTTGTTTAGCAAAAGCCTTCATAATTATATTTTTAAAAACACAGTACATCCCGAAATATACCGCGTTGTAGATTAATGCAATTGTTTCTTCGTCTAATTGTTTTATTTTTTACCTGGAAAAAGACAACTCTTGCATCCTACAAATCTACGTAAGGGCTTGCGTTTTAGTCACAAGCAGAGGTGGAAAAAGTATTCGCATATTTTACTTGAGTAAGAGTGAAGGAATACTCTGTTACAAGCCCTGCTATCAAAAGGTACTCAAGGAAAAGTGGCATCAAAATATACGTACTTATAAGTACTCATAATGCAGATTAGCCCATTTCAGAATAAGTTATAACATTATTATTTTTATTATAAATATTGATATATTAAAGTGTTATCAAAGCTGGTAAAGGTGCAGCTAGTTTTAATGACTTTGTATAATGCAGGGTAGCTTGTGAATTTACTTCATTTTAAGGGTTGATTTATATATCACACCATTAATCCAAATCTTGGTAACTAAAGGTAATAAACACATGTAGAATGGTAAAAGTATGTTGCACAGTTCAATTTCCCCTGGGGATCAATAAAGTATATTTTGTTATGATACACCATTACATTTGAACATTCAACAAGCTTCTGTGTATTTACAAAAATTGTGATGTATAGATAATGGTAATACCTGTGTAGAACACTAACTTCTTAACTAGGATGTACCTCTTTCTAATTGTAATCATGTCTCTTCATCTGAACACACAGGTCCGTGTTGAGTTCATGGACGACAGCAACCGCTCCATCATCAGGAACGTGAAGGGCCCCGTCAGAGAGGGAGATGTGCTGACACTTCTGGAGTCTGAAAGAGAAGCCAGGAGGCTGCGATAGGTGAGGGGAATAAACCCAGTCAGTCATGCCTGTTAGGAGTGTTCACTAGTAGGTGTTAGAGTACATCAAGCTAACTTTGTGCATTAGAGCAGGGGTTCCCAAACTTTGCCATGCCAAGGACCCCCATATAGCATTATCCTCTGGCGGGGACACACCTGTTGCAATTTTTTTTTATTATGATGAGTACATTATGATGGAAAATATGACAAATTAATCATACAGCTTAATACATTTTCTTAATATATATTTGTATTAATAATCAGTTATTCTTCTAACATTTTTTTTTATTTATCTTTTGTTTGTCATTCATTACATTCATTGTGTCTTCTGTTATAAACATTCTTAACACAATATTAAACAGTAATATCAACAGTAAACATATTTTCAAGTGATTTCTGTCTTTATAATATTATATAATTTTGAACATTAATATGAACAATTAACATGTATTTTTAGCATTTTTGAAAGCTACTTATGCCTTAATAATATTATATATAATATTCAACAGTAATATTAACAATAAACATATTTATATTCATATATAAACAACAATATTTGCTACATCCGTGCTCTCATCCAGCTGCAGAGCGAAATATTCACTGGCTCTCACTTGCTCCAAAAGCTGAGCAGATACTCAGTTTCACTCTCAGTAGCGGCAGCTCGATTCTGATTGGCTTGAAAGGCGGTCGTGTGATTTAAAAACAATAAATAAAAAATATTAAAAGATTGGTATCAAAGGACAAATAGATTGATAGATATGCAGTTATTAATTACATCATTAAAAAATGTATCTTTAAAAAAAAGAAAAAATTCCCCTTTCCCTCAAACTTTGCGTGACCCCCCCTGGCGGGGCCCCACTTTGAAAAACACTGCATTAGAGAACTATTTAAAAAAACATTGGCTTGGGCTGCTATTTTGAAATGGGCACGTGTATAATTTAATACAATAAAGTGAGTGTAAAAAATATTTAGATACATCTTGTCTCGTTAAATAGCTTGTGCAACCAGAAATAATCTCTGCTCAAGCACAATGTTCAGCAAGTTAATATTGGAATCCTGCAACAAGTGTTGACCCACAAAAAAGGTTTTCCTATGTCATGTCCTCTGTATGTATGTCAGACCACATGTTATTAAAACATATTTTAATACAGTCAAATATAAAAACACTATAGTCTCTCTTTATGAAATGACCGTAGAATCTAAACTAGAGCTCTTTAACACTCGGTAACAGAAACGCTAAGCTTCTCAAATGGAGGATTATGCCTGTAAGAGTAGATGTAATAGATTCATATTTATTTTTAGTAAACCTAGTGATGAATGGTTATCTACCACTCATATTGTAAGCTTATCATGACTGCACTTGGTTTACTCTTCGTGGACTTATTTCCTCCTGAATCACCAGACGAGTGAATGCGACAGGTGGCTGAGTCGAATACGTAGCACTGTCTATTCACAAATTACAAATGAGATTTAGCAATCTGTCACCTGAACTAAAGACCCTGCTGTTTTATACTGGGAAATGTTGTTTTTATGATGTTGAGTTTGAGGTGGTGAGTTGACCTTTCAATTTGTTTCTCTTTGCAGTGCCCCTGAGCTGTGAGATGTGAGACCAATGCAGTGAGGAACCACTCGATATCACTTGTTCAGATGCTTTGAAATAAATGTGGTTATTAAGATCAGTTGGTGTTCTGTTTTTACTTTGTTCATACTCATAGTAAATAAAAACTGTTTTCATAATAAATATTATCATTACATTTTGCGTCTAAGCTTAAGGCATATTAGTGATTATTTCACAGCAGTGTGTAAATCCACTGCAGAATTATCATTCCTTTACATCAGTGACGATATCTTGTTTAAATAAATATGCTAACGTGTTACAAATGTAGTTTATAATGTGGACGTTGTGAGAGGATTTAGTTTCAATGTACATTTTCTTCATGAAGTTATGAGATTTGTATCCTTTTTGAAATGCTCAAATCTAGATACTCAAGGCTTTTATTGTCGTGTGTATATTAGCTACGGGGCAGTTATGACAATGAACATCTTGGGTCACAGGCTCCTCGAACAGATAAAATAGAAACTGCAGAATAGTCTATATACAGTAATTGGAATATTGATATGTGAGTTGCAAACTGATGTATCTTCTTTCAAAAGTTCAGGTGTTTAACATTCTTATGGCCTGTGGGATGAAACTCCCATTTCAATTGAATGCTAAAGTATATTCATGCTTTACTGCAACTATATTTCGTTTTTAAGATAAAAGTCACTTTGCATAATTGAATAAAATAAAACGACTAATATATAATTAGATAATTGGCTACTTTGCAATGTATAGAGTAATACACGATAGCCTCACCTTTACTTACTGCCACAAAAAAGGATATTGTTTTCTTACAAGCATGGGAAGCTTGCAATTTTTTTGTTGCGCAATTTTAATATCAGCCCATCCGCGCAGTGTAGTGAGTTTGTCTGATAACATTCTTGAAGACATTCACAGATGCAATGTCTTCATTTGGTTCACTAGGCCTATATCATGGAAAAAAGGTTATGTGTATTACATTCTGTCCAACAGAGGGCAGCATCACTCCTAGTTGTTTGGGGAGTTTAAATTAATTTCACTGATCAGAAAACAAATACAGGCTTTCATCCCCGAGTCTTGTCTTGAAGGATGAGCTGTTTTAAAACAAGCCTCTTGGCAAACGACCTGCTTTAAGAACCTATTCCCAGCCCACCTCCCCTGACTTTAACTTGTTCTACACTTGTGGATAGTAACAAGTGCAATGACTGAACAGAACATCACGGCTGATGCCAGTGGAGATGCTTTCCACTCTTGTTCCTGGGTGTGACAACACTTTGTCTGAAACCACTTATCTGTTGGCTGCAAGGATTCATGATGTCGTCAAGGCATATTCTCACACGCCTAAATTGCCTTTTCAAGGTGTTGATTATAACCAAGCTGTATCAAAGCTTATTTCATGTGAATCAAGTGTTGTCAATGTGCAGAAATCCTTCCTGCATTGTAAGAACAAATCCTGATGATTGAATACAGATCAGTTTACTGGCAATCTTGGTAGGTTTTGAAATGTTAATGAGATGAGACATTTCAAATGAGTCCCACCCTATTTCATGCTGTTTTATTTGTCCTGTGTCTTCTGGATCAACTTTTGCTTCTTACAATACAATCTATGAAGCCAGAGCTTTAATAATATTAGCAAATGCTCATGCTAGTGCTAATGGGGATGCTAATACAAATGATGATCTGATGCTGAATAGCTTGATCTATCACTGCTCAGTTTTAACATAACTTAAAGCCAATTACTTGTTACAATGCATGATCTTGGATAAATGTTTCTAACCTCACATTTTTATATATTAAAGATTTTGGTTGACAGGCTTGCTTTTCCAGCAAGAAGGTATTTGGGTGAACTCCAGTTTGAGGTTTATGAAGGAGTCAAGTGTTTGAACAGGAAAGCAGTTTGATTTGTGTGTTGGGCTTTGGCTGCAGAATGTATTCTGTATGTTAAATGTCCTTATACTTTCCGTCTCAGTTTGACCTACTTTGCACAGAGCTTTGAATGGTGGCAGTGGAGAAAAAATACTTTATTTTACTTAAAATCAACAGTGATGTGAAAGCAGTGCACCAGGCACAGTGGTACTATACCATACTGCTTTGACAGGTATATAAACAGTGCATTGATTTAGCATTTCATATTTGTTAAATAAATAAAACACTCACCATATTAAAAACACTACAACTTTTTCCACTGTTTTGTTTACACCACACAGCTTTTTATGGTTGCTTGTTTTTCTTATGGCTTTGGCTTGCAAGCAGTGGGACCTTTCAACAAGTTAAAACACACAGTAAATCATAACCGACAAACATGTCAAAATGCATTGGACCCTATTTTAAGGTAGGCCCAAATCCCTTATATGTTCTACTGGAGTGGAAAAGAGAATGCTGGAAAACGACTATAAAAGCATTGTGCTTTTGTTGTCATAGTCATCGGCATATCCGTGCAGAATGAAAAAAGTGTATACATTTGTTTTCTCACTGTGCAGATTATTTACCATCATACTGTATGTACCAATGAAAAGAGTATTGCAGCTGCGTCTTGAGGCTTTGAAACTTCCAATAATTACTGTGGTCTCTTGCCAAGAGAGCATCAACAATAATGTGAAACTAGAGACCGTCTGCGATAGGATCAGAGTGGCAGCGAGGCTAAATTGGGCCAGGAGTGCTAAGTGGGTGTGTGGGGGGGACATAGAACCTTTCCCTACCTCCTACCCCACAATTTCTGCCACCCTTCCTCAGACCAGGGACCACACCCATCTTCAAACTCAGCCTTCATTTGATCTCAATCTACCAAAGAATGTGGCCAGGGACCATCACCGTGATGAAATGAATAAACAGAAATGGAGAGACAGAAATATAAAACCTGGCACAGTACTCAAAACCTCCTTTGTGGTAGTTCCTGCTACAGTATGTTTCCCCAACTTTGCCATGAAGACATACACACAGACTCAAAAGGTAAAAACACAACCAGCATTGCGGCTAGTAACCAAAGTGTCAACTGACACCAACCAATTAATTCTTGGCAGCTATTCCTTAAGTTAAAGTTAGACATGCAAAACCAAGAAGATGGCTTGCACTTGAAGCAGAGACAGAGTTATATGTAAGAGTGAGACTGAAAAACATTTTATTTTGTTTACATAATCTAGGCAAAAGAATCTGGGTAAACATAATTTATTTTACAGAAATCCACCCACATGCTAGCATTCATCTACAGCAGAGTGAACCTCCAGTGCCCCACGTGGGAATAAACGAGTGAACAACGTGCCCTAAAAACAGATAAACAGGTCCTACAGCTTCAGTCTGACTCATGTTCAAAAAGCTGCTAAACCTGCACCTTCTTTATCCTTTAAATGCACTTTGACCTACAGATGAAAAGAAAAGAGAAGTGTTATTCTTGAAGGGAATTCCCAGTTTGTTATTCAGCAGGCTTCACAGTCAACAACAGCTCTGGGCTTGACAACCAACTCGGAAACACCTAACATCCCCTGTCAACAGAATTCCACACCTCTCCATCCGCCTGCCTCACCCATCCATATAGACTTACGGGTGGTATGTGTTTACCATCTCTCCTCTTCCGTTTCTATCCCTGAAGCACAGGCATACCAGGTTGGAAACATCTTCCCCAATGTCACTCACAGTTTATCTGCATGCCATGGTCAAACTCAGCTCTGAGAGATCAGCAGCAGTGGACATGTGTGTCTGCAGGCACTGTCTGGGATCTGCAACACTGAGGCACACGTGCACACATCAATCAGAACAACAACGTGGCTGAGCCATATCTAAATCTCAAAATCTTTCTTCTATTATCTATAAAGAGATTGAGACATCAACACATTTGGGATGTTTTTGTTTATAGTCACATCTTTGTTAATATGCCTTCCCTCAATGACCAGTAGTAGTGAAAGCTGGGATGTAATCCATTTTAAAGTGCTGAGAGTTTGACAGTTTTGCAGGTGTGAGTATAGTTACTTTTAGTTGATGATGCTTATAATTGCTTAATGACAAGTATATTCTTTGCATTTAAACTTTCTTAAGTTAAAGAACAAAAGTTATATTGGCAAAATGTACTTAAGAGATTAAAATACAAATGTATGCTTGCATGCAATTGGCAAATAAATGCAGTGGAGTAAAAATATGTACAGTATTCACAGAGGATGAATAAAGATGGAGGCGGGGGGCTTTGTCTCTCCCATGCTGATTAACAGGATGTGAGCAGCAGGGAGGTCATGGAGCGTCCGGGGGGGGGGGGGAAGAGGCCTCTGATTTACACACTGAACCTGGCCATGGTCATGGCCCACACATTTAAAAAATGGGGCCCATAGGATGCAGGGAACATAATTACCCCAGAGGTAACTATAAGATATTCCCTGCCTCTCTCTTTCTCTCTTGTCTCTGCCAGTTTCTGTCCTTCTCTTTTTTTCAAGCATCTTCATACACTCTGAACTTTAGTAAACCCAGCATCTCTTCCCATAATCCTTTCCTGCCATTAATTGCATTGGGAGAGGCTGCTCTTGTTAGGCTCAAGGAGGGCAAGCCAAGGTTTTATCACTTGCAGAAATGAAGAGAGCTTTAGTAAGAATACAAAATGAAAGATGGTTGTTAGCAAGAGCGATGTCCTACAGAAACAATTAACCAGAACGAGTTAAATGACTTTGAGGTTGAAAAAACAAGCCAAACACAGCTTGGACTTTTTTGATTTACTTGTATGTAAGCAAAAGTGCAAAAGGGGGAGGCTCCAGTGTGTGAAGGTCAGAAAAACAAGCCATTCATTTATTTTGTTAAGGCTCGTCCCCTGCAATGCATGTGACTTGACCAAATATATTTCTATTTGCTGCATAACAATGTCCCAGCACAAACAGCAGGTGCAAAGACAGACAGAAACTAAACCAGGCTGAAACGTAGGGTCTGATGCTGATGATGGGCCTGTTGTGGCAGGGTTACAGAAAGAGCTGTTTTCTAGCCCTGTAGCCACACGTCCTCGAGTAAACACTTTAAAAACAAATCTCTGTGGACTGGACTAACATGAATGCTGGCACAGGTTACTCCCTGCAGTAACAGTCGGGTATTGTTCCACAGGTTCCACTAGTGCTTCTATAGCACTGAGTGAAAATATGTTATGTGATCAGGCTTGTTTTATGTGCATTATACATGAGAGCTGTGATCTTAATGTTGTTCAGGTTCAACTTTACCTGAGAAGAAGAACTACTTGCTTGCAGTTTTCAGTTAAGATAGGAATGGTCCTTAAGCAATAGTTAAACATTTTGGAAAAGTGTATTATTTGTTCAAGAGGGCTGCAGGAATGAGTCCTAAAACACAAAAAGGTTTGCACTTCTGGTACCCTCTCTTCAAAGTCAACTGGTATTTTAAATAGCTTTTTTAAAATAAAGTCTGTTTTAACAACAACCTTTAAAGATGTTCACACTTTGTATAATCACAAGACAACAGTTGTACGTTTTAATGCTTTGCACTGAGACTACTGAGGTTGTTAGGGATTTTAAACATTATCATGCTGCATGGGGAAACTCATCTACTCAGTAGAAGGCAAGTTGAAGTCATTTGACCGAGGTGTAGTTTGTTTATAACCCTTTGTTAGCCATTTACTTCTGGCAATTTCATTCAGGCTTCAAAAACATAAGTGTTCATTTGTTGAAATCATCTGACTGATCAAAATGTGTGAGTATCATACACGTTTGTTAGCAACAAAGCTTAATTAGTTCAACAATCCAATTTGTTGAAGGTACCAGGGCAGTGGTAACTACCTAATTGGACTTTGTGTTTTCAAAAGACTTAACAAATGTGTTAATTAGTAGGATTTAGATGCAGCGTTATATTTACAGAACAAACTAAAATACTAATAATTAAATTAAGGCAAGGAAAACATTTCTCATATGTTGAAGTTTTTCCTTCTACAGCATTTGTGATATCTGTTGTCACAGTTTGTTTTGCAGACAGTGAGTCAGTAGTTAACTGTCAAACATTGAGAAACATTAATTATATAAATCAGCAAGTCTTCCACTCTGTCAACAGTCATCTTATGTACAGAACACATTAGTCAACTTGCTTGAACAACTCAAATAAGGTTATCTGGGTTAAAGGTTGTGTTATGTTCCTTCAGTTTTGTTTCCCTAGTGTTCAGGCTTGTTCTCACAGCTAAAGAAAGATTGTGTCGATTGGAATACAAGCAGTATATGAGATACACCAGTCAATAACATTTTATCAATCTCAAATATCTCACAGCAGAGTTGAGTTTCAGATGTGTTTCAATCTGCTTTTATAACATGATCCAGGAATAATTTGACTCTTTCATTGAAATGATACATCCGAAGAAAATGTAGCTGTTGACACACCTGATGAGAGTTTATGCAGGAAGCCAAGCTGGGTCAATATTTAACAGGAAACGACTTGGAAATTTTGATTAGTTTTTAGCCAAAATATTTTCATGCAAGGTTACTTTTACTTGCTATAAAAGATTGCATTGATCTGCTAATCATGCCAGTGTTTAGATATCTACTCAGGGAGTCAGTGGGACAAATATTGGACATGATTTTTGGTTTGACTGCTTGGAAATAAGTGTGCCGCCAACATACCTCTAGTTGGCAACCAAACATTTTTACTGCAGGCAAAGACTGTTTCATCTTAAAAGTAGGCAACACAAACAACAAAATCTAAATAATACAAAATACAACAACTGTTATTCATAGCCAGACTAAAACTGTTACACATGCTAAATAATTAACTAGAACTAACGCTATCCCACGTCTCCTGAGAAGACTCACTAAATATGTTTGTCTGGCCTGCTGAACCTTGAAAACAACCTGCGGCCAGCATTGTGAAAACACAAAAAAACACAAATCTGAAAGCACTTTGAGGCCATTCAATTTCAATTAGGTTTCAGGATTTAAGATTAAACATGGATCAGGTCAGTCATTAGAGACTCAGCAAAGAACAGATGGTCAGAGGTCCTTAACTTAATGTGACATCTGATCATTCTTGAAGTGCAAATGTGGCTTTGCCATAAAAGGTCTCGCTAAAGAAATCTCCCCGTCATTAAATATTTACTAATTCATCTCACAAGTGCCTTCAAAATGTAACGGACACCTCTTTTAAACAAAAATAATATGCCTATTTGATAATAATGAATTGTGTGCAAGGAGTTTTAGTAAAAATAAACCACTAGAGAAAATAACGCCTGCAGGTGTTGTTATGAGGCAATGACTCATACAGGTAACCTAGTGGAAATGTGTTTTTTTAATATTCACTTACATAAAAACAGTCTAGCCTTGCTCTCTCTATATGTAACAATACATCTAACAGCAGCTTTAGTCTAACTATGATTAAATACTAAATATGATTGAATAGGCAGTTACGGATTTGTGGTCACACTCACTCTTCTCTGATCTACTGCTGGACACCGGAGCCCCCCAGGGTTGTGTGCTCAGCCCCCTCATATTCACGCTGTACACCCACGACTGTAGCCCTCGAAGAGAACTCTGTTAGTAAATCTGCGGATGACACTACCAGCAATCATCAGTTGGATTTCAAACAACGATTAGACTTTATATAGCGAGATCATCAACAATCTTGCAATTAGTGCTCATAAAATACCTTACTTCACATCGTCAGTAAACCAAGGATTGGATCGTTGATTTAATACAAGTTTAAAACATCAATAGAGTAGAGCAAGTGGATTTTTTAAATGTTCTGGCACTCAGGATCACCAACAACCTAACATGGTGATTTCATGTCACGATCTTGATGAATAAAGCTAAATAAAAAAACGTACATTTTTAAGAAATCTTAATAAGGCTAAATAACACAGCCAAGTTATTTTTGACTTTAAGAGGGGTAACAGAAAGCATCCTGACTGGAAGCGTTACAATCTGGCATGTGCACGGCCAATGACACAATGGCTTTTCATCAGAGCTGCCTGTGAAAAGCCAAAAGGATAATAAAGGACAATACATTGTTTAGTCTTATAGCAAAATGGGACTATAACTGCATTTTATTTTTACAGCACTGTGTTGCACAAGCACAAAAAGCTTTTCCTCATATTTTGCCCAATTCTAGAGGATCCAGCCCAATTTGGCAACATTGACTGTATGTTTCACTAAAGCACTTTCAGAGGGTGGTTGGTTTACTCTTCCTTTTAAAACAGAAACAAAAGAAACAAGTGCATGGTTTCTGCAGAAATGTTCCTGCTAAAGAGTGCACAGCTGCAGTGGCGCAATTATAGTTCAGAACCCCTACTGTTCTGGAAGAACACTTTGTAACTCAAGCCCTCTTTTTCCCTTTTCTTCTCCAAATCACCAGCTGCTTAGCACTGAGAGGCTGTCTGCCAGTTACAAGCATTTTTTCCAGAACAGGCTACATTCAAAGTCAGATCCCACTTCAGTTCAAGGAGCCCCTCAATCCAACTCCTGTTGATTAAAATTAATTGGGCAATGAATAAGTATCATTGTGATCAGAAATCTACACCCATTGCCCTTCAGTGCTTTCTACTCCATGGTAAACACAGTAGTAGTATTTGAATGTTCCATGAGGCCAATTAGTTCATGGGATTCAGACTTGATAACAGGGGCTTTGTGAAAAAAATATTTCTCAGAAACTCTGGGGAGACTTAAGAGCTACTTTTTATTATATCTGGAGCTCTGGGTCCATGAAATGTAAAACATGGGTTCTTGAGAGCTTGTTTAGCACCCACAGCGGCCTCATTTGAGCAGAATCCCCGGACAATGCAAATATGTGTTTAAGCTATTTACAGCTCCTGCATTTAGCATGGAATTCATCCTTGACCTTGGCAACTTGTTTTGGTCTCTCAATGGATTTCTTACTGAGCAAACAGTAGCATATACTGCTGCAGGGTTCCTCTTTATCTACATTAATACAACATTTGATGTTGTTATGCCAAACATCATTCAGTATTTAATATTGTATGTACATTATTTAAGGAGAATTTGTTTACAGAAATACGCATATTCATTTTCTAGAGTTAGATAAGACAATCAATAGCACTGTTACGACTACATGATATCTAGGCATAATTCCTGGATATGTGAAACAGCTAGCCAGTCAGCTAAACATCAGTTTGTTATTAAGTAAACAAATATAACTTTCTAAACAGTGGTGCAGGAATCAGTCCAAAAACCTATTTTGTATTTTACCACGTCTGGTTCCCTTGTCTCAAAGTCAACAGTTTTTTTAATGTGTTTGTGGTTAGAAACCTGAAATAAGGTCTGTGGTTTATACAAGATTAAGAGATTTTGATGTTTTGTTCCACAAAATAAAATGTATCAGTAAATATGTAAATACCTTACTCCTGAATGTCCTAAGCCTCTATGTTGGCGATTGCTAACAAGTGACTAAATAAGACTAGCAAATGTCATCAAGAAGAAAAACAGTCTATATTTAGCTTGACGGTATTGACATGCAGCAGCCATGCAGCAGCCATGCAACTATGATGTAGTTTGTTTATAGCCTAAGCTAATCATCACCTGGCCCTAACTGCTCAAGTATATTTTCAAAACATGGAAATACTTCTTTAAACACCAGTTCTAGTTCATCTAGTCTATTCTATCTCCTTCATTTGTGTCTTGCATGACTGATACACTCAGCAAGTCCTGTTGTTTTACAGCATATGTGTAAGTCTGAATTTCCTGTCTGGAAATATTGACAAATCAAGGTGAAGCAGAAATGACTCCATTTCCTTGCAATCTGTCTCCCAACTGCCCTGATTTGAAAAGTCAGATACATTTTTTGGAAATGTATTCGCCACAGTTTGCCTGAGCATCAAGTCAAGTAGTGTTGCATTAGTATATAGGCATCATTTCCTAGTTCAGAATTTTTTTTTAACCAGTATAGATTTCAAGCACCATAACAAAAACTGACAGCAAACACAGCTGCTGAGGTCAATCACAGTCTATACGTATTTACATTATCCAAATTGGGATATGTGGACATTCTGTACTTTTTTGCTTCCTGCCAGCTGGGATACTCATTTAGTCCATAAACAGTGAAATTACAGAGGGAGCAGCATGAGCAGTATTTGGGTCGTCCATCAGCAAGAGTAAAAGTATCTCATGGCAAACAAATACTGAACCAGTCAAGCACAAGCAATAACGAAAACACATTCATCTGTATCGCGTAACACGTCTGTGCATGCGTAAGCTAAGCATGAGATGTAAGGAATGTAAGAGGAGACGACTGTGTGCACACTGCACTGTATAAATGGGTGTATCTAAGCATGCAAAAAAGATACATGCATGAACTTATTTGGTCAGCTGCAAGAACAGGGCACTGGAGCCTTATCTAACTTATCACTATGGTTTTGACCTCAAAGAGAAGAAACTGCTTTTTGGAAACTTTACAGAAGGTTACAAAAGCTAAGCACATGTCAATATTTTAAGTATTTGCGTCATAAAAAGGCACAAGTCAAACATTTGCGTGGGAACTGAGGAAGTCTCCTGACACTTGTGCAAAATGTCTGAGGACCACATGCTGGATTCCTCTCAGGAAATCTCTTATATCCTCTCCCTGCCTGGGCCTGTTTGCTATGAACTAAACCAGATGTTAATAAATCGCACCTTATCTCTCGGGACTGCTGCAGACTCAAATGCAGCTCCTGGGGCAAGAATAGCAGAGCAATCTCCAAAGGGGCCCCACAAATAAAATGATATGCCACCACTAGGAGGCAGTAGTGTGTTTTACCTGACTGGCTGGTGTATGAATCAGGAAAACTATATCCATGTTATCTGCCCAAACTGATTTATTCCCTTTTTTTGGCAGAATGTGCAGTCTCTCGGTTATGTCTCTCAACAACGTAAAATGGTGTGCTTCAAAACTGGGGTTGGTTGTTTGTTTCCTTGGGGTTGGTTGTTTGTTTCCATATACAACGTGTTTTCCTTTAAAAGGAAATACAAAAAAGACCTATAAATCCCTAAAGTCATCACTTTCTCTGTGAAATGTATGAAACAGTGACACTGTTACGCTAGCAGGAAATGGGCACAGGTGTAACTTATAACCAATTATGGCTGCATTCCTTTTAGGCTTACCAGATTCAGGGTCTGACACACTGACATATCCTACTGTAAGTGGACACTAAGATGAAAACCACCAAAAAAAAGAATTCCAATATGTTATCTACTTGTCGTAGGAAAGTTCAACAAAATCTGGGAACATGAGCTACTCTATAGTCAAGCTATAAAACCAGAGAAGTAAGTCTTAACTTGTTATAACATCAATTATATAGTCGACAGCTTCTCTATTGACTATGAACAGAGGGGTTATCTCGTTTAGTTTTTTTTCAATACCGTCAAGCTCGTTTAGTTTTTTGTATAGTGTACTCAGAAAATGTCCATATATACTCAAAACATCCACATGCATGCTTTCAGTGTCAACTATAGAATATTTTCTCATTCATTTTCTATGGAATCAGAAATTATACAAATATACATATTTTAGTTTTGAGTCTCTAGTTTTGAGATTTGGGAGAGAATTACTCGTGTTTACTTAGATTTTTGGACTGTATTAGATCATGGGAATAATAAGATGGGTGTAGTTCTCTTTTATTGAACCGAGGCCTTTACACCTGTGCTTTACATGCTATGAAATTAAAAAGGCATGCGTATAAATCAAAGAAAAGTTCTGACTTAAAATACTATAAATTCCTGACCACACCCCAACCAAAAATATAAATCTTACAACTTCTATAATCCTTTTCTAATTTATTTCCATCCATTATTTGTATGATACCCCTTCAAAGCAGCGTCCACTGTGTCCTGCCCTGAAGCCCCTATAGATTGACCTATCCAATCCAGTCATGAGATCCAACCACTAACCCTGAACCTTGGTCATTGTGCAGTCGGCTAAAAAGGTCACTGCTTCCCTGACACTCATGAATATCTCATGATATCAGAAATGAGAAACATACATGTAGGGCAGGTGACATTTGTCTGACTCCTAATCTGACGATGTAACAACATTAAGCCTTGTTTAAATATTCATATGTTCATATCTGATAGGTCAGATAGAAATAAAATATCAGTGATTTTTTTTAACGTTTTTTTCCTTTAGTTTTTCTCTTCAACTTTGGTAAAAATATTGATTGAAGGCTGATCAAATCAGATATGTATTTCTGGCATACATAGACGGGGGAAAAAATCTGTGACAATAAAACCACAAAATCACATAAAACAGTCCCAAATGGAAAAGATCCCATATCCCAATCGACCATGGGAACCAGAATTTTACGGCTGTTTTTTGTTCTTGTTCTCTTTTTTATTTTCTTCCTGCCTCCGTCCCCTTGTACTACGTGGGGGCTGCACTGGGATTTACAGATGTTCTGTGTTTGGAATCTGGGTAAAAGTTCAGCAAGCCGGCAAGAGATGGGAGCGGCCATTTTAGGAAATTAAATAAACAGCTGTTGGGAGGTGTGGTTGATCCGGTGATGATCAGTAACATACGACTCTGACAACGTGGTTTAAGAGTGTGAATTAGAGGATATCGAGAACATTGATCACTGTGAGAAAGGCCCATTATACTAGAAATTATTCCAAAAAAGTAATGTTTATCGAATCTTTTTGCTACTCTGTCCTCAAGTGAATATTGTCTACAAATGTGACCTGTAGTCTGTTGGTTCGTCTTGTTCTTATTCATCTGTAATACTGACACAATCAGACTTACTTGCCTTGTAGTCTACTTTTGACACTTCTTCTTCCACAACTGAGTCACAAGGGTTTCAATGCTGACTGACAATTTGCTATTTAATTACGACGAAATTCTGTCTTTACGGTCATGATGGAAACAAGAATGAGTCATCCCACATTTACAGTATCTTCACAAAATCAAACAACACTCATACCTCCCAGAAATGTGCCATACAATTTTCCTGCTTGAGTATTATAACGTTACATTTAACGCCACCCAGCGCAGCTTGGATGACAAATAGCTGTAATTTATCAGCATCGATCAGCGCAGAAAACGCCTGCTGCTCTTCTTTAACACACCTACTGTTTTAAAAGAATGCAATAAATATGTGCGTTCTTTACATGTAAAATCATGTCAATCGTCTACTAGACAGTCACCAAAATGAAATACTGAGATGTTGCGACTCTGCTGCAAACAGATATGTTCAACCACTTAGCCTTTCTTTACCTAATACTTTAGCAAATCAAGAGATGTGTTCCCATTCTGGGATAATCCTGCTGTATTGGATCGTACCGTTTGAACAAACAAAAGCTAATCTGTTTGTATATAGGATAGGTTCAATTAGAAACACCTATTTTTAACTGAATCACAGCAGGACTAGTTTATCCTATTTGAAGGCCCTCTCTGCCAAGGCTTTAAATGTGTTACATTCCATGGGCATAAGAAAGGACCCCTTTAATTCCTCTGCTTTGAGTTTCCCCTCTCAGAATTGTCAGCAGTCTCCCAGTTACCTTTCACCTACTTAGTCTGTGCTTCAGACAGGAGAGGGTTAAAGCAGCTCCTTATTTGTGGTCTGGCCCTTAATCACGCACAGCTCCCTGACGGGGTTGTAAAAGAATGACTGCCCCGTAATCTGGGCATTCTGTCTGCTGTGAACTTTCCCCTAATTCTCACAGTCCTCACTGCTTTCCAGAAGCTGATATTTGCTGAAGAGCAACCAAGGCGAAATTGCATTTAATTCCTGACGTGCGCCACCGTGTCTCTGACCTCATCCACTAGTCACATTATCACAAAACGCTAGAGGATTAAGAAATAGGGATATTGAAACACTGAAATGTGTTTATTAAAGGATGATCTCAGCTATCAGTAAAATAACATATGGTCATAAGCTTTTTTAAAGGTTATCGGTATTTTCGTTTATGATTATCATCAGGATAATAGAGTTTAAGAACATTTAATAATTTAGGAAATGCTTCTCTCCCATGACATGCAGTCAGAGAGCAATATCTGTTTGTCTTGGCATTTTATACTGTCAACCAACTGACTAGTATCTCTTTTTTGTCATGCAGAGCAATTCAGTTTCCCTTAATTCACCATGATTTTTTCTCAGTCTTGTGAGGATGACATGCACAGTCTGTAATGGCATTTCCCCATTTCACTTTCATAATTAGTCCATTTATTTTTAACATTTGATTTCAAATCAGGCTTAAATGAATGGTGCTGCCCTACCTTCGCAAATGTACAGTTAAAAGGTTGCAGTGTTTCTGCAGATGCATCAGAGATGTTTTTGATTGATAATCTGTTGAGTTATCACCAACAGGCACACCCTCTATTCTATGAGCCTAATGGGGATTCTGGTATCACTGTTGACCAATTTCAGGGTGTTGCTGTGTCCCGATAAACCAGATTAGCTCATGTTCTCAGAAACAAAACACATAATACCACTAGTGTTAATTCAGAAGTAAAATAATGCATTTGTTTCACTGCTGGCGATTAGTTTCCTCCAGTAAGTCATGAAGTCCCTGTCTCCAACAGTGCATAAATGAAAGGAAATATTTATGTTATATTATGTCCCTCCTCCACCTCTGACATGAATAGTTAACAGAGAGGCGGAGGAGGGACAAAAACCTAAGAGTAACTGCACCCCTCCCTCTCCTCGGCTGGCCAATGGCAGGCAGTTTACAGCTTAGAGTTGAGGGCTGTGAAACTATATAAACTGTTCACGCTCTGATCGCTCTGCCAGCCGACTGAGCTCTCAAATCCAACTCAAAAACACAGGGCAGAACACTTCACACTTCTGCAACAGGACACAAGATTTAATGCAATATTACAACAATTTGAAAACAGCAACAATGAAGACAACACTCGCAACTCTGACTCTCTGCCTGGTGGTGCTCATGGCCACAGGTTTCCCCTTGGAGAAGAAAGGGGGCTCATCCTCTGGCAGTGCTGCCAAGGAGAAGCGTGTACAGTACGCAGCTTGGGATGATGTGAATGTCATCGCTCATGGCCTGCTGCAGCTGGGCCAGGGGCTGAAGGAGCACGTGGACAAAACTAAAGTCCAGATGAGGGACATTTCCACCAAGCTGAAGGTGTTCAATCGCACAGTGACCGAGCTGGGGAAGGAAAGCCAGAAGCTGCGAATGGAGGGGGAGGCCCTGAAGGCTCGAGCCCATGGACTGGAGGACAGAGAGGGGCAGCTGCTCAATGTCACGGCCGAGCTGAGGGAGAAGGCGGAGGAGATGCATCAGGAGAGGAAGACGATGAGCGAGAGGATGAACCGGCTGGAGGAGAGGGTGGACAGCATGCTGCAGAGGGGCGCTGGGCTGCCTGACTCCAACGCTGGGGCCAAGAACATCAGTGATGCTCGCAACATCCAGGTGAGAATGCAATACTTGTTCTCCTTGTTCAGTGAAGCATTGGAGTTATAGTTAGTTTGGGAGGGAAATAAGGTTTCTTCTGTTTTCAAAACATGTTTCATATTCTTATCACTTCAAACTAAAGTCCCATTCAGAGTAGGACATGTTGCTTTACTGCAGAAAGGGACTCAAGTTAGTGGATGTACAGTATGCATGGGCCATTGGCTTTTATGGGGGGGCTTTTTCCCCTCAGCTCAAAGGCACTAAATCAAAAAGCACAAAGGGCAAGCAGTGGGTGGTGGGTGTAGTGGAGTGGAGGGGGTTGCTTAACAAGCCTGCATGGCATTAAGCTAGACCGTGCAGTACGTGCAGGGAAACACTACAGCCTGACAGACAAAGGGATCTGCACGCATCAGCTGCAAGAATGTGTGAATAATTATCCACAGCTGGGTGATTTTACAACCTGTAGAGTATTCGGCCATATGATACAGTAGAAGGGGGCTTATGCGAGTTGCGCTTTCTCTGCAAGTCTCAGCTTACAATGAAGTATGTGAGCCTGAAAGGCTTCATAGTGGGATGGAAAACCCGCGCTGTGAGTGAGTTACATAACCACACCACAGCCGGTGAGAAAGGAAAAGGGCTTTTCATTGAGGAGTGGACATGTGTATGGGGTCTATGTTTAGGGCTTCTCAATGAAACCCTGCAAACTGTTTGTTGTGTTCATCTGGTTACTTCTGTGGCTGTGAAGCGCAATGCCACATTGTATGCACAAGCACTGTGTAATGAAGATGACCAAAAGCTGAACATTTGGTTCTTTTGTGTCGGTTTTTCTCTCAGCTGATGCTGGAGGGTCAAAACAAACGCATTGACGATCTGATGGAGCGGATCAGACTCCAGCAGGAGAAGCTTGACAAGCAGAATGTGCGCATCAGGACACTGCAGAGCCAGGTGAGGAACAATTACCATTACAACTTGCATCAGAATAATCTTTGAGAATTATCTTTCTTATTTTTCTTTATTTTTCTTTAATTACATCATTGGTTTGTCACTTCTTCAGGTTCAACAGGCCCGTCAGAGAACTTCCCTGCAGAGCAGCCAGAATGACATGCAGAGCAGCGTCGCCGAGCAAAGCGACTCACCAGTCGGTAAGTAAAGCCAGAAAGCGCCCAAAATCCTCTCCTTACACCTTCTTAAGCCGACTGGACAAGATCTGACGCCAAATGTGGCACACCATCTGTTTAGTAAGGTCAGAAACAAGCTTAAAATCACTAGCAATTAAAATCAAGGAATCTAATCAATCGAGGACACGCTTCTCTACCCAGCGTGACGCCAGAAATATAAACTGTTAGGCTTCTTGCAGCAGCTGTGCTTTTTAGCTACTGTACTTTAATGTATTTAAATATATAATTTAGGCATCCAACTTTTCCGTATTCTGAACCAAAGTATATCTAATTTGCATTTGGTTTAATAGCATTATTTGAAACGTATTTAAATCATCAGCGTTTCAAGTGCTTACAGAATGAAATGGGCAAATTAAAGTTGTCAGCATGAGGTTCAGTTAAGTCCCCTCTTACTGTGGCTTACAGTAATTGTAAAAGGCAGTAAATGATGCCCTCAGTGTGAAGCCACGCCAAGCAGCTGCTGCTCCCAGACCAGCAGTCATAATGAATGCTTTTATCCAGACTGTACCTGGCTGAATACTCTCAGACTGGGACACACGCTCAGGTTTCTTACCCAACACACACTGGTCAAACTTAAGGTCTGTTTGGCCTTTAACGAGGAAAAAAGGAATGAAGAGAGGAAATGCTGAAAAAAGTGAATTGCTGCATAGATGGTAGATTTTAATTCATAAAGATGAATACAATTGAGTCAATTGGAAATACATTGGACCTCTGTTTCTGATGGCCGTGGATGAGAAGTAGGGGAAAGGTGAACACTGCTGAGGCAACAATTGAGACTAGTCAGCCAGTCACAATACACCTCAGAGCTCTGACATCAGCAGGATTTGAGGAATGAGGAAAGAAGGAACAAGTTTATTTGGCAAGGTTTCAACTGGGGGAAAGTTTGCTGGCCTCTCAGAGTGTTCACTCAGGGTCACACAGTTTAACGGGATTACTCATACTGTTCGTTTCTGTGGTGTGGGGGGTGGGAGGTGGATGAGGGGAACCTAGAAGGCTTTGTACAAATCTAGCATGCAATGGTGCTCGGATTACAGCTCTTGAGCCTGAGCCAAGAAAAAAAGTAGGAGAAAATGGGAAAAGGTGGTCTATATTTATCTGTGAACTTTGTACAGATATCCCGCAGTTTTTTTTTTAACACTTTAGTTTTTATTATATAAAAGCATTACAACAACAGCTGTGCACGTTCATAACAACACAAATAAAGTAAACAATGCAATGGAGCTATAGGTACAAATACAGATAGTATACAATAAAAAAATAAACATAAAAGGTAAAAATGCAGTCGGGAATCACATTCTCATTTGAACATTTGTTTAAACAGTACTTCTTAATCAATCAGTCCGTATTACTTGTCGCTGGTTTGCTTCTTATACATTGACCATTTCTCCCATTTCTCTTCATATTGTGTTTCTTGTAGTCTCAGACGATATGTCATTTTCTCCATTATGTGGATCTCCTCCACGGTCTCCATACACTGCTCCACAGTAGGAGGCTCCACCTTGCACCACTTCCTAGTTATGGCTTTCTTGCCAGCTATCATCAGTATTTTTACAAGATATCTATCTATGTAGTGTATATTTTCCTCTGTAAAATTGCCCAGATAGAATACCATGTAGTCCATAGGAACCTCATAGCTCAGTATCTTTTGCATAACCTTGTGTATCGATTCCCAGAACTTGTGTATTTTCTGGCATTTCCAAAATATGTGTGTATGGTTGGCCTCTGATTCTCCACATTCTCTCCAGCACAGAGAACCTGTATTTAAATATTTACTCTGAATCTTAGGTGTGATAAAAAATCTGATCAAATTCTTCCATGAGAATTCCCTCCATGTCCGTGAATTGGTGGATGTTTGATGTATCTTCCACATGTTTTGCCAATCATCATCTGAAATGGTTGTGTTAAATTCTGTTTCCCATTTTTCTTTTATATATTTAGTTGAATGTTTATTTGTGGACAATACTTTGTATAGAGCAGTTATGATTCTGATTGTGGTTTCTTTGTATGCATTAGTTATGAGTTGAATCACACCATTCACTTCCGCAGAGGGGTCTCTTTTAATTTGCTTTTTGTAGTAGTCCCTTACTTGCAAGTACTTATAGAAGTCATGTTTGTCCAGATAATATTTATCCTTCAAATTCTGGAAGCTCTGCAGCTCCCCATCCTTCTCTAATGTGCACCATGCTGATATCCCCTTGGTTATCCATAGTTTGAATCCCTTATCATATCCAGCAGGTTTAAAACTACTATCAAATGCTACCCATTTTAGTAAATGTATATCTTTCCCTATCCCGTGCTTTTTAACTATTTGAAACCATAATTTCAGAGTGAAGGATGTAATTAAATCTAGTTGGTTCTGTATTTTCTCGTATACTTCTTTATCGCCAATAATATTCTGGATCGGATATTCAACACATTCTTTTTCTATTTCCTTCCACTTTGATGTGTAATCTGGTTTGCACCAGCATACAACATATCTTAATTGAGCAGCATTATAGTATTCTTTTAATTTTGGAAGTCTCATGCCCCCTTTGTTTTTAGATAACTGGAGGGTTTCATATTTTACTCTGGGTTTTTTGCCCCCCCAAATAAACCTTGATATTTGCCTGTCCCATGTTGTAAATTGAGTTTGGGGGACCTCCACTGGCAGGGATTGAAACAGGTAGAGAAGTCGTGGCAGAAGATTCATTTTCACCGTCTCAATTCTAGAGGTAAAGTCTAGTGGTAGAGTAGACCATCTCTCGATATCTTTTTGTATCTCTTGATTTATCTTATTGTAGTTTGCTTTGTATATTTTATTTAATCCTCTAGTAATGTTGATCCCCAAATATTTTATTTGCTTTAAATTCCAATTAAGATTGAATGTGTCCCTAATCATTGTTGATGGTGTGTAGTTAAGTGTTAGTATCTGTGTTTTTGAAATATTAATTTTATATCCAGAAAGGTGTCCATATGTTTCCAGAAGCTCAATAAGCACCGGAAGTGATGTATTAGGTTGTTCAAGGAAGGCTATGACATCATCTGCAAAAAGCCCTATCTTATGTTCCATCCCCTTTATCTCAACACCCTTAATTTCTTTATTTTGGCGAATGGCCTGTGCCAAGGGCTCCATGAAAAGAGCAAATAGAGTGGGTGATAGACAACATCCTTGTCTGGTTGATCTCTGTAAATCAATTTTGTCTGTCAAGCTTCCATTAATTTTGATTCTAGCTGTTGGTTTTTGATATAATGTTCTTATGCATTGTGTTGCCTTCTTATTAAATCCAATACGTTCCAATATTTGATACAAAAATTCCCAGTTTACCCGGTCAAATGCTTTTTCCGCGTCAATGCTTACTAGTACAGTACTTTGTTTAGTCTTTTGTGCATGGTCCACTATATGTAGGGTTCTTCTAATATTATCTTGTGCTTGACGTTGGCTTACGAATCCCGTCTGGTCTTCTTCTATCATTTCTGATATAAAGGTGTTCAGTCGTTTAGAAATAATTTTTGTGTATATTTTATAGTCTACGTTCAATATTGAGATGGGTCTATAGTTTCCACAGTGTTCTTTATCTCTTCCTGGTTTAGGTATGACTGAAATAATTGCCTCAGTCCATGATGGTGGCATCTTGTTATTTTGAATATCCCGCAGTTTTTAAAGACCCTCGCCTCCTCCTCCTTTTTCAGGACGTCCCACCTTTTTGTGTAAAACAAACATTTGTACATCCCTCAAGAATGAGCAACCTTTCCCCTAGATCTGTCAGGGAGTCAGACATCCCTCCTCCTCCTCTTCCACTTCATTCATCTTCTCTCCTCCCCCATCGCCAAACACAAACCACCCACCTCCATCTCTCTCAGTGTGCCAAAGTTCAGGACAACCCCTGACCCTGAGGCACATTACAGCCTCAACCAGCCACCAAGGGTTCATGCCTCTAGAGGAAAGGTCATTACACACTAATGAAGTTCTGTGGTCAGCTGGTGTCCTCACATTGACACAATATGCAGGCCAATACCAAACAATAATAAATCAACCCATTTTGACATTTTATTTGTAATTATTACAGCTATTCAACAAATAGCATCACATGATGATGTCATGAATGATGAGAAAAGGAATGCAAGAGATGCGATATTTTACTCCTTCCTCATTAGGCAGATTACAGCTCCAAGTGGCTCTGGAGTCCCCTGCCCCCCCCCCCCCCCCCCTTCACTATCCTCTGATCACTCTCTGTGCATGCACCAGCCATGCACCGCTACGTCACCGCCGGGCTGTTGTGCACGTGAGGGGGATGTGACAATCCAAAGAGAAGGGGGAGTTGAGGAATGTAATAGGTAGTAGTGAGTGAAACTCAATAGCCTGGTAGGCCAAGCAGCTGTAAAGAGGGAGGTCTTCTTGGGAACTGGGAGAAAGGTCATATTCAAAACTGAGACATGTTCTCTCTTGAAGCTATGTCAAATGCTCTATCAGGTAAACATTTATAACTCAAGATAAGCCCACTCGTAACGATGATCGTATTTGCAGACTCCCGGCTCATGCCGTGCAGAGAAACACGTTGCTGAGAGGTTTCCTAAGTGTACATGGGCCTACTTATCAATGCTGGACTAGGTAAACAAGCTCAGATTTCAGCTAAAGTTTGGCAGCAGCCCAGAGAACCTCCATTACATCAGCAGAGTTCAAGGCAGTCGATTGAGCAACACATGTGTCACATATTCAGGTTGCCAAGCCCTGAAATGATGATAATGATGAGCTGATTGTCTTAACCTTTGTATGTTCACTCTTCTTCTAGAGATGGCATCCAACTGTCATGAGCTGTTCATGAGAGGAGAGACCACCAGTGGGATCTATACCATCCAGCCAATCAATGCAGAGCCCTTTAAAGTCTTCTGTGAGATGAAAACCGGTAAGCCCATTTTGGCCCTTTGGGTCCTCATCAGTTCAATTGTCTTACTACTTAGACAATTAGTCAACGACTTGGCAGTTTTCCCTGATGTTTTGGTTGAAACAACATTTTCTGATCAATCCGTTTCTGTCTTTCTGTTTAGATGGCGGATGGACAGTGATCCAAAGGCGCCAAGATGGCTCAGTTGACTTTGACCAGCAGTGGCAGGCCTACGAGAAGGGCTTTGGCAGCCTGAATGGTAAATGCTCTTTTGACTTTGATCTCACTCTCACTAACTTAACATGTGCTAGCCAGCCTGGCCATGGTCAGATTAGTTCAAACAGAATTACTGTCATTTACAACCACTGCATTAGAGGGCAGGATCTGTCCCCAAAGCACCTTATTGCTGATAAGCTTAAATGGATCAAAGGCAAAAGGAAGTCAACAAAGTAGCAGGAGTCAATGGAGCCACTCAGGGTAGTTTTCTCACCATGTATATTTGTTCTTTTCTAGGAGAGTTCTGGTTGGGGCTAGAAAAGATCCACTCCATTTCTAAAGATGGCAACTACATTCTCAACATCAAGCTCTCTGACTGGAGTGGAGATTCAGAAGATGTGCGCCTCCCCTTTCATCTGGGCGGAGAGGAAACCAAGTACTCGCTCAAGATTGAGAAGGCCGAAGCTTTCAGCCCCTTGGAGACTTCCCTGGGGACTGACGCCACCTCCGGCCTGCCTTTTTCCACCAGCGACCAAGACAACGACTTGAAAAACGACATCAACTGCGCCAAGCACCTTTCTGGTAAGACAATCACAATGATAAATGACTATGTGATTTTATTCCCAGTTTTAAAAATAAGGATAGCTCTTAGAAGCAGCACCTAACATCATATTGTCCTTTGTCATGCTAGGTGGCTGGTGGTTCAGTAACTGCGGTCGCTCCAACCTGAACGGCAGATACTTCCAGAGTCCTCCTCCCAAGCAGCGACACCAGAGGAAGCAGAGCATCTTCTGGAAGACCTGGAGGGGCCGCTACTACCCTCTGAAGTCCAGCAGTATGATGATCGCCCCCGCTGCGATCACCAATAAGTCATAAAAATATAAAGAGGCAGATTCAAATTGCGTTAAAAAGAAGGGGGCAGAAAGAAGTAGATGTTGTACTATTCTTTCTTTTCTTGATGCTTGGTTGATGAGGTAGACGCATCATTTCCCCTGGTTGTCTCCCTGCAAGGCCTTACAACAAAGTCAAGGCCCTCAAAAAAAGAAGCAAAAATAACTCACATTACATGAGTTCCAGGTTTCCCCTGCTCTGTTCTCTGAGAGAAGAAAAGATTCCTCCCCTGCACCCAGAGCCACAGATGGAAAAGAGACTAAATGTGCAGTGGAAAGTTTTTCATATTTTTCATTGCAGAGGATTCCTTCTATTTGGCACAGGGGCCCCTAGACAAGAGAACATTGCAGGGCGAGTCCCGGCACGTCCACTGTGCTGTGAGCCACTGATGATTTGCAACAAGTAGAGGCGCATCGCCAGACATGTGGTGTTAACTATATATGTGGGCTGTTGTTGAGATTGAATGTGGTTTTGTAGCAGGTAAACAGCACTGCCAGCTCAAAAACAGATTTGTAAAGAATGCATGTAGGGGTGAAATGGAGGCTGATTAAGTAGGAGTTTTAAGACCAATGGTGCGGACCAAATAATGACCTAATTTAAACAAAGACTTGTTTTTTGCATGAGCATGATGACATTTGTTTTCAAAAGCATTATGTAAAGTTATAAATCACTGTAAACTAGTATAATGAGCAGAAACTGTGTTAAGACTGATGTTCATGGCGCACACAAAACCATTCCAGCCTTTTGAACGACATATTTTCCGTTTACAATTGTGGAAAAAAATCAAGCATATTCTTTACTGACATTTTTCCTTGGTGATTTTGACGATGTTAGGTCATATTGACCTATTTAAAAAAGAGAGGCATGGTTTTGTACATAGTGAAGGAATGTCTTCTGTCTTTCAGAATATAACTGTTACTGATTTGTTGTGACATTATCTGTTGTACTCATGACTTCAGTGTTTGTTCTTTTAGATGTTCCCCTTCCTTATTTAAATGCAAAAGAATCCATATATATATAAATATATATTTCTGGTGCTGTCTGTCTGTAATTTATATTGTCTTTGTCGTGTTTACCAGATGTACAGTTGTTTTTTAAGAGGCCTAACCATTTTGGGGCCATTATGAGCTAATAAAATATCTCTAAACTATCATTGCTTTGTCTGTGTGTTATGTGCCCCTTATCTACAAGTATCCACAAGGTTGCAACTCAATTTAGGGTAGTATATGAGCATGAAAGTAAACTGACAACAGAACTAATACAAAAGTTCACAAATATCAGAAAAACAAATATGGATACAACATTGCGAATTTTTCATAGATTGTTATTTTCGAAGGATCAAGATTTGACTTCAAAAATAACCCTCTCAGTTAAACAGAACATGATCTTTTTTAGTAACCAAACTTGGGTGGAAAAATAGACTTTCTTTGGAATCCATACAGTATTACTAAACCATTGCATTAAGCCACACATGGTTCGTCTCTGTCTTATTTTTATATAAGCTTAGTTACATTACGTGGAAGGCAACTTGAGAAGCTTCAGAATGTCAGCTTTAATTTTTCACTGTAAAACTTCCTGCTTACTGTCAAGGTGCTTCATCCCTACTGATCTTGAGCACTGACAGTGGCTCAAGATCGGCCTCAGAAACAGCTGATCTGATGCAGTGTGCTCTGAACTGACCTCTGCCTGCAGCTGATCGGTGGAGCAGCAGGTCAAAGTCAATGCTGGCCGCCACGCAATACGTTATGTAAAGACATGGGGACAGCCTTGTTACCTGCAGAGAAACATAAAGAGCAGCTTACTTACTCTACAAACCTCTTGTCAAAAATATTGTTTTCTGACTCATAGTAACTCTAGAGCTTATTTTCTTATCTTGTCAACTTATATTTTAATCAACTGATATTTTAATTCAACTAATATGTGTTAATGGAACCAAGCCAGTGGATGCACAAACCATTCTGCACTTGTATTGAGACTGCCATTTAGATGCAATTCCCCTCTTTTGGTGTTTATGAATTGTCATGGTGGTGTGTTATTGTATCTTATTTGACAGTGCCAAAGACACATTTCCATTGTGTTTTACACATGTTGCAAAGTTGTATTCAATAGTTTCCGTTCATTTTTTTGCTGATGGTAAAGGATGATATTATTGATAATTAAATATGATGCTACAATCTGTTAGCTTGTCTTAGCATAAAGTGGAACTGGGGAACAGCTATCAGCGGAAGTTAGCCTGGCTCTGTCTGAAAGTTAAAAAAAGAATGCTAACCAGAAACCTTTAAAGCTAAATATTGGTAATGGGAAGGTTATTTATTTACTATTCTGAGGCTGGGAGTAACCAGTCGAGCTTTTCTCAACGTTAGTTACATAACACAGTAACCCACATAAACTGCCGTTTTACACTTGTGTTTGTGTAAAAGCAAACAAAAAAACGTTATGTTGCGAGCTTTAAAATTGCTTGCAGATTTTAGCTTCATACTAAACTAACTAGCTAACTTGCTTTTTTGCTGTTGCCACACTGAAATGAGCGTCAATCATTTTAGCTAACGCTTCATGGAGCACATTTGTCGAACTATTCCTGATAGTTTCAAGATGTCCTCATCATACCTTATCACCTGCTTGAAGATGTTTCACACCGAGGCTGAGCAGCAGGCCTTTGTGCTGACTGAGGTGATTTAAATAAGGCCAGCTGCCTCCCATTTGATCTGTGTGTGGTTATAAGATCAAGGTTGGGCATCACTCACTTGTGAGAGGAGTACCCTATTATTGAAAGGTTTCCATAGCAACTGTGCTATCTGCAAATTGAAGGAGGCAAGAGGGCCATCAAGCAGCTGCTACTATACTAGAGCAAGGTGCTTGAAAGCCGTGATGTTGCAGCAGTGGTGGAGCTTCAGGAAAGAGAGGAGGCCTATAATTGTGTCTAATTATGGGTTATAGGGGAATAGCAACATAAGAAAACACAGTTTATAAAACATTGCCTGGTTGCATCCTGCAAACCATGAAACAGAACAACACAGGAGCCACAGAGCATGTGATCGATTCATACATTTATTCATTATCATGTACAAATTGTATTCCGGTGGTACAAAGCTGTTGTAAGACTCCAGTGCTCACCCTCCTGTTGTCTTTATTGCAGTAAAAAAAGGAAATACCAGCATGATCAAGAGTCATGAGGTACTTTGGCAAATATAAATTATGTGTTAAGAAGGCAAGCAGACATCTCGAGCAATGTAATGTGAGGGGAGAGAGAGACGCACACATATCATTGTGCGGCCAGCTCATGTCAGCACTCATTTAAAAAAAAGAATAAAAATTCATAAAATATTTTATTTTAAACAACACACACACTTAGAACAAGTGGATAGAGGAAGAGTCTCACTTTTACTTCATGGTTACACAAATCGCAAGGTTCGGACTCACAGTATGTATGGATATTGCAATTCTACGTGTGTGCTTGTACTGTATTTCACATTACGTTTAGTGTGTGAGCTCATGTCTGCGTGTATAGATTTCCTTTTTTATCTGTGAACTGTAACCCCGTTCCTACCACTGACTCAAGTGAATAAAACAAGTGGAGCGGGGGGCAACACTTTAACATTTGGCAAAGACCCTTAATGGTTGCAGAGATGAGGACGTGGGTGAGCGATGAGTCAATACAGCCTGCAAACATTTCTCCATGTGTCCTTGTCTTTGTTCAGCTTTCAGGGTGAGACACCACTTCTCTGTACTCGTAAACCATACCCCAGACTGTACACAGAGCAGAAGGGGGGGGAGGGGGGCATTGATGAGACAGAGAGAGCAAAAGAGGGAAGTATAGTGAGGGGACAAGTTCACCGGAGACAGTGTTTGGCTGCAGAGTGTCCGATAGTCTCTTGATGACATGGTGTACAGGTGGAGACTAGGGTTGGGGTGCAGAAGTCAGAGAGAGAAAAGATGGGGGGTGAGCTGAAGGGGTAAAGGAGGACAGAGGGGACTTGACTTCTCCCTTGTCGTCTCATTTCAGAGGTATTGTTGTAGAAAGTGCAGCAGCATTATCTCGTAGTGCTCTCCAGACTCAGGGCAGCGAATACTGTGTCGCTCGTTGGGGTAAACCTGGAGAAATTAAACAGGTCGACAAAATTAGAGCTGCTACTAAGGATCCTTTTCATTTTCCTTTTCTAGATTATTTGATTGGTCTACAAAATGTCAAAAAATACTGAATGTCAATCGTAGTTTCTAAGTCAGAGGTGATGTCTTTAAATGTTTGTTTAGTTAATCAAAAACCCAAAAGGTATTCAGTTTAGTATGATACAAAAGGTTCCGTTTGAAACACCTTTTCTGTGACTATTATGTAAAAACTGCTTCGAAAGATATCTTCTCACCCTTCACATATATTCCTGACAGTAATTCATCCGTTGTTTTTTACTACCGTTAAACATTTTAGTATTCTAAGCCAAAATACAAAAAAAAAATCAGATGGTTTTCTAGATTTTTTTAAGGGAAATTCAAATATTTTTGATGAAGGTATAAGTCCGGAGATATTTCATAGTAACTTTGTGAGTGGGTGAAATATTGCTTGTAATGCTAACCTGAAGCTGATAGGGCTTCCCAGCACGGATTATCTGTGACACTAGGAAATTGGTGTGGAAGAAGTGCACATTCTCATCTAGAAATCCATGGAGAATCAGCAAACGGTTGGGCCTGTAATGACAAGGATTACATGGTTACAATATGATACGCTTCCACACAATGGTAAGGCATACAGAACACATGTTGCACCCCCCTTCCTTTTTGATTTAAAACAGGAAAAGCCTTCATGGGTTCAAATACATTTATAGAAAGTTGAAATGCTGCAGCTGCACACAAGTTCAGCATCCAGGGGCAGTGCTCCAACACGCTGTTTGTTCAGTTCCTAAAAACAGAGCCTACTGGCACTAAAAATCCTAATATTGCCTCTCCAGATTTTAATAACAGCTGCTATAAAAGGATGGGGGAGAACAGTTTGTTTTTCATTTCCAAGTAATGGAAGGAACATTTCACCAACGTGTACATGCCTGTGACAACGTGACACATTTTCTTTAAGCATTGCTTTGAGCTCAAATGGCTCACAATTCTGAATCATTAGATCAAAGAATAGAATGAGCCCAAAGACACATTTCTGTTGAATGAAGGGTGTCCCAACGTGTGTTAAAAACAAAACTGTAAATGATAGGACTTCGATGGGATTATTAACAAATATGACGCCAGAGTTAACGGTAATTAGGAAGTACCCCTGCAGTCATGATGGAACCAGTACAATATCTATTGCAATTACTCAGAACATGCAGTATGGTTACATTGGTTTCAATAATATCTGAACTATTGAGAATTGTGTCTGTATGAGTGTGTCTGCATGAGTGTGTATACTGACTCGCTGGGCAGCTTGTCCACGTGCAGGGCCACAGAGCCTTCCTCGTAGCCCTGCTGGTTGTTCTCAGGCACATCCATGTAGCGCTCTGTGTAGCCTGTGTCGTACGCCATCCATACAGTCACTGGGGCACCTGCAATAGCCAACTGGCAGGGAAACACAATGTAGCCAGTTAGTCAATGTAATAATGTTAAGTAAAGGTAACAAATATATAGTATCGTTTTTTTCATTTATTTTTTATTTAACCAGATAAAAGCATTGAGATAGAATCTCATTTGCAATGCTGACCTGGCCAAGAAGGCAGCAACGTTACACATAACACAAACATATAAAATACAGAGAACATAACTAAGAAAACAAAAGACAAAAAAGCAGTCACTACATTGTGCACATTAGGACATTTTGACAGGATAAGCAAAAAGAAAACGTGGTAGAGGAGAAACTTAGCGGCTAAGATTTCCTGTATAACTCTTATAAATATGCTCTGTTCTCTGATGGATATAAAAAAATGTAAATAAAGTTTTCACTTTCAATCCCCCTAGCACAAGGATAGATGTGCAGATGACTGAATGAGGGCCATAAACCAACACATTGTACAACACAGACACCATGTGGATGGAAGCTGCAACTACATCACAGGTTCAGTTTAGAGAGATCAAACTTCATTTTGTTTCAAGTGGTGATTCAAAATATCCCTATTTAATGCTTTATTTCTCCCTTCTCCACAGCAGAGAATGATCGCTGACAGAAAGAGTGTGTATGGTTAAAGGGTTAAAGACGGGCTGAAGGACTAACCTTGAAGACATTGGGTCGCTGGATGAGCCCCATGAGAGAGAGGAAACCGCCATAGGACCAGCCGTGAATGGCTACACGGCTCAGATCCACAAAGTTAAACTTCTCTGCCACGTACTGCAGCCCCTCCACCTGGTCCTCAATCTCCACCTGACCCTGAAAACACAATAGAATAATTGTAGTATTAATTAAACTGGAAATCATGCTTATGCTCTTGGTGTTATTGTTGTTGGTTCAAATAAAATTCCCTTCTGAAGTTATTTATGCATCTTATATTAGTTTACCATTTTGTTTTTCAATGCTCCTTCAAATTCAAGCCCCCTCTGACAGGAACCCCTCCCATCAATGACGACCACAGCATAGCCCAGAGAGGCCAGTGTGTTCAGACGGAGGTACTTCATCCCCTTGAAGGAGTTGTTCACCAGCTGAACCTGAACACACACACAAAACATTGTTTTTTTAACAAACCAAACAAAACAGATTTTGTAATATATTGTGAACCCATCATAGATCCAGATTAAACTGAATGTATCCACAAACCTGTGGGCCTCCATACACGAACAGAACAGTCGGGTGTTTCCTGCCTGGCTGCATGTTGTGAGGCTTGTATACCATCCCATAAAGCTGGAAGCCTGACTTTCCTGCAAAGTCAAAAATCTCAGGTGGATTGTAATCTCCCGGGCAACCTGGAAGACACAAATGTGATCATTAGGTTAGCATTATCTCATACTATCAGGGATTGTGGGGCAACTACTAGAAGAGGTAATTGGCCTGCAAAACGATATGATGGATTTCGTGTATTAAAAAAAGCTAAAATACAAGGGAGCAATTCGTACTGCAAAAATAGGCCACGGAGGACAGAAGGACATTTACTGTGTTGTTAAAATAATGTAACTTGTAATTTACTGTAATTAATTTACACGCAAACAAACATGAAACGCAAACGAACCAAATACGATAGCAAAAAAGTCTTCCGTTCACACGAGACCGCTCAAAAGCGCTGGAGGCGCTGTAGTACATATGACGGGCCTGTAAGTGGCGCTGTACGTCCGCCACAAAATACACCAAAAGCAGCGAAGAAGACCCCCGAGCATGGTTGCTATGGTTGCCCTTCTGTTTATGCCCCGCGGTGGATTTAGCAACATGTAGTTCATGTAATTCTCCATGTCCACTTGTTCCTGATGGTTGTGGAAGAGGAGCTCTAGATTTTGCACTAACATCTGTAGCATGGTCAGTAGCTACTGACAGTAGATAGTAGAGGTGGGAAGAGGGAGGCGGGGCTATGGCTTCATCGTTATCAGGAAATGATCGTATAGGGCGTACACACTGAGCCGTTTGGCCCCCCAGAGCGGTCCGTTTGCAGATCTTGGGACCCGTTATCGTTTGCGGGGTCCATTTCCGCGTTTCCGTTACGGCCTCGTGTGAACGAACGGGCTATACGAAAGAAAAAATGTTTGCTTTCTCGTGTAAACAGCACCTAAGTCATCACACCGTTGGCAGTTACTCTGTGAACCCTAGACTTTTTTTAAACTAGAGGTTTTATTTAAAAGTTTTGCCTCCTCACTCTTTTTTAGAATCATACCCGACAATGAACCCTGACATAAACCTCTCCTGATGACGAAAGTGTTTGTGCAACACATTATCGGATGCCCTCAGGATTGTCTGGAGGACGCGGCGGTAGATCGAAAGGACTGTCCTTGATCTAATTAAACAAACCTCAACTTTCCCCTACAGTCTGAGCTTTATTGATTATTCCAAACATAAAATCCACTGACAGTCAAGCAACCTTCAAACTCAGCCAAACTGCTCACTAGGAGAAACCGGCCCAATGATGTTAAAACTCTACATATCGAGTTCATCAGAAAACAACTGTGTGGCTCTTGGTTGCATCACATCCTGTTTACCTGGTGACTCCATCATGCTGGCCCAGAACTCCGGTACCATGTGTAGTGGGTCGCCTTCTGAGCAGCTCAGTTTGTAGACGTGAACACACGGAGGCGTGCTCACGTTACTGTAGTGGCTGACAAAATAGTCAAAGTTCTACAGGGTGAAAGAAGCAAGAGAGAAAATAATAAATATACAAAACTATGTAAAATATATAACTGACAAGGAACAGAAGGGCTGAGGGAGGAGAGGGTGACATTGCAATGCTACACCACACTCTACAAGGATCAGGGTTTAAAAGCCCAACATGAGCTGCTGTTGTAAAGCACAGCTGACAGCCAGAGAACCTTTATCCCATATAATACTGCAGACTATTCAAACAATCCCTGGCTTTGACAGCTTTCCTCCGGTTTAAAGGTGATTTAACTTGCATCGTTCTTACGCAGGTAAAGTGCAGTGTTTCCCCTACCATTGTCTCGGCGAGGCGCTGCGCCCTGCCAATGGAGCCCCGCCTGAAATTCAAGGTGTATTTGTATTTATTTAAAAAAAATATATAGCACCAAATTGCAACTGAAGTAATCTATCTACGGTCATTTTTCACATTGAACATGTGCTCTTTTATTAAATAAACTAAATGCCTATGTTATTTATCCAATGTATGTGCATGTTTCAGTGTCCATTGCTTTGCGTATTCACATTCTCCCTCCGCTCTGTTTCTGAAGGCCGCTCCCCCCCCCCCCACAGACACACACACACACACACACACACACGAATGTACACACTCACAATCAGAGACAACAGCGGAGGAAAGGAGGAGAACAACAAAGTGTAAAAAAGTCAAACAAATCTGCATTATTGCCCCGAGCTCTGCTGTCTGCCCGTTTGTGTGTGTGTGTGTGTGTGTGTGTGTCCCAGTTTCAAATTCGATTATTATTATTTTTTAACCTTAAGCCGTTATCGTCACGGGAGAAGGACACACACAGCCTGCCCAGGTGAACGTGCGCGAACACGACAACGAACGTAGCGTGCGCATTCTAAAAATAGCTCACAGATGGTGAGCAGGTACCGCGGTTTTGAACTACAGTATTGAATTTGACAGAAAAGAACACTGAAACGCCAACAGAAGAATAGTCTAATGAGTTGGGTGAAAAAAAAGACAGGAGATGTGAGTTGGTTTATTCAGTAAATTAGCTCAGGATAATTGGATGTTCTGTCTACACCTGTTGATGTGAGGCTAATGCAGGATTTGCTAGCTTGATGTTACCGGCATGTAGCGGCAGTGACTCAACAAATTGCCACTTAAAATGTATCGTCAGCAATGTATGACTTGTTTAATGTTAGACTCACACCAATAGCTCAATGATCATAACACGATTGCTTTCATATCAGAGATCAGATGAGGTGAAGCTGCCTCCAGCAATAGAGGATGAGGCAGAGAGAAGCAGCAGCAGCACAGGGTTGCAGCAGGTATGTTATATGCTGTAGTCAGGTGATTTAAATGTATCAATGAAAGGAAAAAGTGTAGGCTACATGATAAGAAGGCAATACAGTTTGAATAAAAGTACAGTACAGTGTAACACTGTAGCCTACTTTATTACTTTGTAATGTACAAATACTTTGTTTCTGTACGATATCAATAACAATAATCCACTGCTCCTCTCTCTGCTCCAGAGGATAACAAAAATTCAACATTTAAAACATTTTTTCAGGTACCCAAGCAGCACCCCAAGGCAGTAAACCTAGGGGAAACACTGAAGTGGTCTCTTTGATCTGCCTTAAACCATTCCATATCTTTCCTTTGATTTGTGTTATCCAAGTCTGTCAGCTATAACTCACTTGTTGGGATTTACACTGAACAAAAATATGAACGCAACACTTTTGTTTTTGCTCCCATTTTTCATGAGATGAACTCAAAGATCTAAAACATTTTCTATATACACAAAATAACCATTTCTCTCAAATATTGTTCACAAATCTGAACAAATCTGTGATAGTGAGCACTTCTCCTTTGCCGAGATAATCCATCCCACCTCACAGGTGTGGCATATCAAGATGCTGATTAGACAGCATGATTATTGCACAGGTGTGCCTTAGGCTGGCCACAATAAAAGGCCACTCTGAAACGTGCAGTTTTGCTTTATTGGGGGGGTCTGAGGGGGTCCGAAAACCAGGCAGTATCTGGTGTGAGGGGTAGGGGTAGGGTTAGGGTTAGGGTAATGTTGTGAATCGAGTGGCCCATGGTGGTGGTGGGGTTATGGTATGGGCAGGCGTATGTTATGGACGACGAACACAGGCCACTCGATTCACAACATTACCCTAACCCAATATTTGAGAGAAATGGTTATTTTGTGTATATAGAAAATGTTTTAGATCTTTGAGTTCATCTCATGAAAAATGGGAGCAAAAACAAAAGTGTTGCGTTTCTATTTTTGTTCAGTGTAGTTCTATAAGACTTTTCACATACCTCTAAAATTCACATAAAGAACACACAACTGACCGAAGAAAATATACAATCTTTTTTTAACCATGCCAATATATACCTTTACTAAAACATTTACTTTAATATGGATATATTAACAGCTGGATAGGAAGAACCGTCAACGTATTTGGACATGTGAAAATAAATGAATGGTTTACCTGGCTAACAGAGCAGCTATGAGAGAAGCCGGGCTTGGTTAGTCGGACCACGTCTCCCGGTGAGTCGTAGCTGACCACGTACAGGTGGTGCTCCAGTGGAGTGTCTCTGGTGCCCTGGAAGTACACCAACTTCGATCCCTCGTTCACCCAGATCTACAAGATCAGAAACATTCAAGTGAATTAGAACCATGATACTGTGAAGTGAAGAGCTGATGGAGACACTGAAATATCTTTGAAATAAACTCTGTATCACCTATATGTTAATGTGACTTATGTTTAGCGCACTGGATTTAAATACAATTTGTAAAAGGTTACACGAGGTAAACTATGTGTTTTTCAGTCACAATAACAGTTTGGTTTAGATCAGGGGTCTCCAACCTTTCTTCACCTGAGAGCTACTTTGAAAAAATGAAAGTGGCCAAGAGCTACTTCCATCACATCGCTTACATTTATTCACACTCATCAGTTGAATTAAGCTATACTTTTGTACACGTACAAAATTGCAATACCTAAAACTTATCACAAATCTTAACTTCACATCAAGGTCCAAGAAAACGAAAATGTCTCACATATTATTATGGCCCACATAGTAAGTAAGTCACTGAAAATTCACATAAATGTCCTTAATCACCACCTTACAAGCATCGTGCACTTATAAGTGCATTCACTTTTTACAGTTAGTGAGATGAATGGCGCTGCATGGAGTCCACCATACAGGTGTATGCTGGAGTGGACCCACTTAGGTTCACTCTAATAGAGTCATTTAAATGTTCATCAGTCGGTCTTGTTCTGTATTTAGATTTCATTCATGTCAGAGAAAGCTGCTTAAAAAAGGTCTGTAGAACAGAACCAAATAAAGCAGACGTGTTCAGTGCTGCTTGGTGAATGTTCTTATCGTTTTCTGGGTCTACAAGGCTCCAGAAATGTTGTGAGTTTTGCTGAGACTTTATAACCTCCATCTCCATCTCCACAGGATTGACACTGAACAATTCAGCCATCTTTTTCATCTTCTTCTTCTTCGTCTTGACATGAAATTATAAATCAATTGTATAGGTCTAGCCTCCCTATATCTGTGTGTGAAATTGTTCCATCCTCAAAAACAAAAAACTAATACTTCTGCCGTCTAGCTGCAGCTTCTAGCAACGGTCTTCTGTTGAAAAAAAAAGGATACTGAATGTCCTGAATGAGGCATCACACACATGACTTGAGTCTGAACACAGCAGACAACAGCATTATAAAAACATTGTCTGTCTTACTGTTACATGAATCCCATGAATGTATGAGACTAAGTTAGCTTCATCATCTCAATCAGTGATTAAGTGAATAATAAAGTTTCTATCAGGTCGCTATCAGCCTGTCACTCATTATTTTCAGGAGGGGGCGGGGTTTGGAGGAACGGAGAGGAGGCGGAAGCTTTCCTCCTGCCTTCACAAACTTCACACAAGTATTTATCAACTGAAAATAGCAAGAGGACATTCATACTCTGCAATCCAAGACTTGATTAAATCCACCAAAAACCTGACATGACGATAACGAGTGTTTTTCAAAAACACAAATCCCTCCCTGTGTGTCTCTGAGCCGCAGCGACAGGGCCTGATTCAGAGCGGGTCATTCTGCTGTTGGTTCTGGACTGGTGTTGGTGGAGAAAGCAGACTGCTCCGTGTGTGGTGTCGCTGTGTCGCTGTGCCGCTGTCACGTCTGTTCCTTGATCACTGTCACGGACCAATTTGATATTCATGTGACAGAAAAAATTCTAAAATAAAAAAACGTTATTGTCCAGCCGTGGCCGAAAAATCAAGAAGCAACCTTACTACGCTATAATCGATAATCGAGCGGCGAGCTACTGAAAAGCTGCCCGCGAGCTACTGGTAGCTCGCGATCTACGTGTTGGAGAGCCCTGGTTTAGATCCTCATTGGATGAACAATGTAGCCTTTTCTGGAATTGTTTGAGTATTAGTCCTCCAATTTTAGACAGCAGCACAGCGACCCTGAGCAGAGATTTATATATTTTTTTTAATTCTCGTAAAAGAATGCAAATAAGACTGCATTACAGTCAATAAATATGTAAAAACAGAAGGCAAAAAGCAAGAAAGGCCTCTGATGCAGATATAACACGCTTATATTACATGTAGGCTTGAGATCATCATAATGATTATTATTATTATTAGAATGATAATGCACTTTAAACACCTGTAAATCTATATATTGAACACTGATGGACTCTAACCTTGGAACCATGTCTTGCCAGCACTTCCCATTCTCCACTGGTCAATGTAACTTCCTCCTTGATTGCACATTTGAAGTCTCCTGCAGAAAACAGATAACAGAAACAACATGCTCTTGACATACCGAACACTTGATATAATCATTTCAAATAAATGCAGAAACATCGCTGATAACTTACCCTCTACCTGTTGGTATTCCTCCGTCCAATGGTAGCAGCCCGGTTGTAACATGGACGTGATATTATACAGGTGGCTGAAACCCGTTTTAGACTCGTTTACCCAAATGAAACTAAACTCATCTTCTGTCGTTTGAATAAAGGGATAGAATATATCATGAACCTGCGAGAAAAAGGATAATCAGTTCTCGAACTAAATGTTCAGGCAATCACAACAATAACATATTTTTCATTAGAAACAGGACATTGGTTTTAAAGGTCTCTTATCATACTATTTTTAGGCATATATTATAGGTCTCAGATATATAAAAAACATATCTATGAAGTGTTTTGCTCAAAATACCAAACAGATCACCCATTCTAGCCATGCCTCATATCCAGTGCATGACATTAAGGATGTTGGGAGATGGCCCTGTGGGCCATCTAAGCTAATTTACAGATGGCCCTGAGCCCAATAGAGATTGCCCTGATAAATGCGCGAGGACGAAATGACGCACGAAGGGTTTGGGGGGCCTCCGTCCCCCTAGAACATTTAGATTTTTGCAGGTCTTAGATGCTGTCTGGTGCATTCTCTAGACTGAATTATAAGATGAACCACCACAATATTATATTGTACAATTTCAATTTTATTCTTCATTTCACTTGTTTGTTTGTTCTTGTTTGTGTTTGCTCGCTTGCATGCCCTGCATAGCTATAAGAAATACTTAAGTTGTTGGTCAAAACACTTTCCATCTGATGAAGGCAAATGCCTTCCCAGATGGAAAAAAGTAGAAAACATTACATTCAGTTATAACTGCCAAAACAAACATTATTTACACTATTATGGCCCCTGTTAAACATTTTTGTAATGTTAACTACTGTAAGTTGGTCGAACGAATGCCTCCTCATCCGGAAGCTGACCGAGCAGACCCGAGCAGCAGTCGAGAGGAGCCGAGCGCATCCGCGAAGCACACGTCAGAGTTCTCGTTAGCCGGCAAATCTAAATATCTTCGGTCAAAATAATTTCCCTTTAGAGCAATACCGCTTCAGTTGCGCCACTTATGTGACAGACAAGAAGAGTATGTGCCAGACAAGAATAGTCAACTCTAATGTCTAACACTTAATGTGGAGAAAGAGATGTCCTGGATGGGTTGATTGTGCGTTGATCTGTTGGTAATGCCTCGGTCTTCCGGTGGGCATGTAAACAAATGCATAATGCTGCGCTATACTTTGTGGCCTCATCCAGTTGCATAGCGACACTTATTGTTTAGGTGTCTTTTAATAAGCAGGTAGTCCTATCATTAGCTAGAACTAGCTGGATCTGATCGATAGGGACATAAACGCGAGTGAAGTCTAATCTGACGGGAGAGAGAGATCAGCTGCTGCTGACGAGTGGAGACTCGACACGCAGCTCTGCATAACCACATGCAGCGGTGAGCGGAACAAAACACACACTTCAGGTTAGAATATCACACGTAGCTATTTTAATTACCTCTCAAACTACCTAAACTAGTTATAGATATGTTTAGTTTTACTGTCGGGTCACTCATTACTGGATCCGCGAGCTGCATGATACTGGCATAATAGATTGCCCGATCGGGCAACCAGCAGGTGAGGCTTCATTGCCCGAGCTAAATACTAGATGGCCCCGGGCCATCGGGCAGTCGTTAATGTCGAGCCCTGCTCATATCCCTCTATTTCAGCCCTGTTAGAGAAGTGCTGATTCCGGGTCGGTATCTGAAACAGTATGGAGCTCAAATGCTTTCTCTCTCACGGGTTTACCACAAGGTGAGTTTCTTTCTTTATTTCCTGCTTCTTTACACATACTCTCTCCAGTACAGGTTAGCTCTGAGTGTTAGCAATGCTTGCTAATGTAAACAAAGACTATATTACGTCCAAAAAAACGGTGTGTATTGTTTCTGATAGCAACGTTTCTGATAGGGCCGTGGGTGTAAAGCCAGCCCACATTTCCGATATTACGTCATATCGGCAGCAAATCTAGATCAGCTCCGTTGTACCCCCATTTTTAGAGATTTGGGTCTGGAGGGTTTTGTTTTCTGACACTTTCTGAGTTCCCTGACACACCGGGGACACATATTTATGTATAGAGGACATACAAAAAGTGCATTTTGCATGATAGGAGACCTTTAAGGGAATCAAAGAGTGTGCCATGTGGAAAGACTTACATTAATCCAGACGTCTGTGGTCTCCTCGTAGATTATGTATGGCTGTGTGTTAGTGGGCACGGTCTCCAGACTCTCCTGCCTCTGAGCCGGGTCGTCTGTGACCGGGATGAATAGCGCTGGAGGCAGAAGGACCAGCTGTAGCCTCCTCTGACTGCGGTCCAGAAGCACTGCCCAGCCACTTGAGGGACACAGAGAGGAGCGAACTCAGAAGGTTGCATTATACAGAAAACTGCTTTATTAGAAACAAGAGGATCCATCTTGTCCATTCACATAACAATTTGAAATCCTAAAAAACAATATCATCTGACAGTCACACTCACTATTTGCCGTCACTCGTCCATCCTACTCTGGCGATGTATTCTGTCCCAGGAAACAAGGAGTTGAAGGGGGCGACCAATTCTTTATCTTGCGTGCTCAAGATCTGCAAAGCACAACGGTAAAAACACATAAGGATTACTTATTGTCATTTTGGAGAAGAGAAAACTAAATAAGAAAAGTAGTGAAAGACTCACTCTTCCTTGCTGGTCTGTCTTGATCTCTGTCAGTTTAAGGGTAGCCTTGGGATTTTTGCTACCTGCAAATAAAGAAATAGGGAAAATGTCAAATGATAGAAATAGACTGAGCCAAGCTTGTGTGTGTGTGTGTGTGTGTGTGTGTGTGTGTGTGTGTGTGTGTGTGTGTGTGTGTGTGTGTGTGTGTGTGTGTGTGTGTGTGTGTGTGTGTGTGTGTGTGTGTGTGTGTGTGTGTGTGTGTGTGTGTGTGTGTGTGTGTGTGTGTGTGTGTGTGTGTGTGTGTGTGTGTGTGTAATGTGAGGCCGGCACTGAGTTACACTGACCTGTACGAGGATATCTGTATGCGTCTGCTTTCCGCTCTTCCAGTGCTGGAGATGGAACATGAATAATCTCTACTTCTGTCTCATCCACCTCTTCATACAGCAGGTACACTGTTTTACCTCCACTAGGGTCTGGTGGGGAAAGAAATGTAAGGCAAATGCATACAGTAATTATTGTACGTATGCAAATTAAAAACTAATTTCTCTAAACGATAAAGGTCAGACTATATAGTTAAAAACAAATCTTTATGTTTAAAAAAATTGGCTTAAAGGCATAAGAATTACCTTCCACTGCTGAAGGACTCCACCAGTAGCCGGTGAAACGGTCAAACTCTTCCTGGATGACAAACGTTGCTACACCTGCAGACTTCGGGTCCTCCTTAACATTATCCAAACCTGGAAAAAAAAATTAAGAAATAAGGCTTTCATTAATGTAGTGTTATTGGACATTAGCAATTATTGAATGCTGTGCACTTTTAAGGCATTTTAATGGTGTTTTCTTAGTTTTTCTCATGTTGCATAAGATGAGTAGGAATAAATAGGGAAAACTGAAATCATCTTATATCAAAATCAAAACAATCTTTTTAAATGCACAGCCCTATGTTCAGTGCAAGAGCTTGTTCCTGCATACAGTATGAAGCTATATATTGCATTCTGACCTTTGTGGCAGAAAGTGAGTCTCCTTTCCTCTCCAGTCTTAATGTGGGCAATCCACAGGTCGTTGTTGTTGATGAAGGCTATGAAGTCGGGGTCTCCGGGGCAGATCTTGGGGTCCATGCGGGTCCCTGAGCACTGGGTCTTGATCTCCACAGGCTTTACAGGAGCAGACTGCTAAAACCAACACACACAGTCTTAGTCCGAGGCAAACACAAGAGTAAGCATCGTCTGTAATGTGGACAGTTTTACAGCCAATAAAATGGTACGGTGACAAAATTGAGGTTCCATCAGAAAGCATTCTCAAAGCTCAGCTGTCTCCTGTTTTTTGGTAGAATGTACAACCATGGAAATGACTGTACATATGGGAAGACTCAAATCATATCTTAGTCAACCCACAAAGAAAATGAGGAATCATCTAGGTCATAAATATAGTCCAATATTTGAAGGTAGTTAAAAATCTGAGAAACACCACAAGAAAGGTTGATAGCCCATTTAAGTAGCTTTTTAGAGTTGCTTAGGGCACTACGGGAGAAACAAACACAATGCAAAGAAGCTCATATCATAAGATGCACTCAAAACAATATTGATTCAAACCAAATGATAACAGTGATTATGTTATTATGTTATGAACGTATCGTATTGAACCAAAAGAGGGTGTATTATTTATTCATGGTTACATCGTATTCCATATTGATTGTTACCGTCTACTCAAAAACTGCAGTGTACTCACGAGGAAGCAGTTGCTGCCTCCATCCTGACAGTAGAAGAGGCTGTTGCTGGCCTGAAAGAGGAACAGGCCCGTCTGGGCGTGGTAATCATAGGAGGTGATCCCAAAGGCTCCGAGACGCTTTCGCTCTCTCAGCAGCTCCTCCTCTCGGGAGTAGGCCCCCTGGTGCGGTGTAGCCTTAGAGAAGCAAAAACAGTCAGATGCACAGTATTAGACTAGATTAAAGAATTGTGTTTTATAGAAGTTTGCAAGGTTTACACGGTACATTTTAGTGTGCTCACAGTTTCATTACTGTGATATATACGTGACAGATCCACATTCAGCTGACCCCACTGATCAAATAACCATACAATGGTTGTACAGTGCAAACATTCCTCTCATAGTTTCTACTACTAGAGCAGCGTCTGTTCAAAACCTGGCTGTTCCGAGCGGGACGATAGCTTGGCCTGCTGTATAACAGCTCTTTCCTTTTCTAGAAAAGCGATAACAGGGTATATGCAGGAATCCTGAAGTCAAATGTAATACCTTTTAAGACCTTTTTTAAGACCCTTTCCATACATTTTAAGACCTCATCGCCACTTTGAGTTCTAACCGGTTACATTGGCGACACACTTTACCTCACATTTACTATACAGTATGGATTGTAAGATAGCACAACTAAACAGCTTGTGATAACTCCTTATCATAATTCAGATAGAACAAAGCACAAGAGAATGAATTGTGTGACTAACCCAATGCAAGGTTTATTAGAAAAAGAAACCATTAGAAAGTAGGCCTAGTATTTGATTTAGGCATTGTTCCCAAGAGATAAAATCTCTTATATCTTTTCTCGTTCTTAATATAGACTATATTTAGGGTCGATATGTGTTGACTTTACTTTAAAATAGCAGATCACTGTGACCGGATATAGTTCGACTTAGTGAACGTGTGTCTCTTCCTTGGAGGAGCAGCATCGGCCGGACTCCGCTGCTCCTCCGTGCAGAGTCTGCAGCGACTTGCAGTCAGGGGAGGCACGGATTGACTACCGGGAGAGTCGGAACTTAAACGCCGCGGCTTTCTGGCTATTACTTAGCATGTGGGACCGGACAGCTTTGATCCCCATCGACAGTGGCGATTCTAGAGTCTGTGAGCCCCTCGAACCAGCTTTCATCACCATCAGTGGCGCCCCAAAACACTCTCCCCCCCCCAGGCGGAGCAAGGCAACGAAACTTAAAATAAGAAGCAGAATTTTACGGCGCGCTATGCTTGAGGGGGTTTCCCGACATGTCGTTGCAGTAAATTAAAGGGTGTTTCATGTTGTCGTGGCTGTGGACCTTCTTAATACCTTGGAAAATGCTGTTTAATACTTTTTAATACTTTTGAATAGCCTTAATTTTCGCTAAATTCATTTATCAACTTTTAATACTTTTTAAGACCCCCTGTCACATCATCGGAGAGCGAGCTGTACCCGAAATGCCGCTCGGCAGAGTAACAGTTAAAAGGAAACCCTATCAACAAAAATGTGTACATAACACACTTCTAATAAATATGTCCCTTCTAGAGTTGCACTCGACACTACGCTACCTTAGCTACTCAGTAACACACCCGCCAAGTATGAAGTCAATCAGATGAAGGGGTTTCGAGAAAATTGAAGGACAGACAGAGACGTATTTAATTCATGTTAGATGAGATTGTTGCTTAATCTTTCTGAATTGTTTCTGATCATATCCCATGTTTTACAAAAACAGTGATTCTTTTAGAGACTGCTTTAAAGTAAAAAAATGTTACAGTCAAAGTATTAAACGCGGCTAATAACAACTAACTGTGAGCTATATCCCGCAGTGCTGTTTGGTACTGGCACTGCACGAACAGGAAGAGAAAGGGAAATCACCTGAAAGTGATCCAGCATCTGTTTCCATGACAACACTAAGAGGGCCTCTTTCCGGATCTTCTTGGGGATTTCTGAGTAGAGTAATGAATTCTCTCTGCTTCCATAAGGCATTCCTGGTAAGCACATAGAAAGGACACAAAAGGAAATGTCAACAACAACAACAACAAACAAAGAGGCTTTTGCTCAGTGGAAAAACTGAAATCTGACACAGTAATTGTTTAATATGTCTGTGAGGCAATCATATCCTGCTGACTAAAGCAGGAAGACATGACTAAGGACTATTGTAAAGAGTACAGGGAAATAGTTTAAAGAAAATACATATTATTTAGTGGTTACACGTCAATCGACTTACCGAGGTAGTACAACCGGTGGGAGTGGGGCCCATTCTCATCCTTCTTCTGCACAAACTGGAAGTCATGAGGAGCCTTGTTGGCGATCATTCCAGAGTATTTTCTGCTACAGTGGATAATGTCACGGAGGCCCTCCCAAGAGTGTTTCTCCACATAAAACTGAGATGGGCCGTCCTCCATCTCCACCACCTCGGTGCTGTCCGAAAGGCCGTCCACAGCCGTCATGCTCACGGTCACACAGCTGGATGTTGACATTAGAAATACATAGTAAGAGATACACAGGCTTAAATATGCATTCCTTGAATGCCATAGGTGAAAATGTGTGTTCCTCCACCGTCCTAAGCATAAAAGCAATTAAAGGAGCTATAGCATGAACCTACCTTTTCCAGGTACCCCCTTTATTGTCACAAAGTTGAACCTTCTTGACTCTATGCATTCACCGGTCAACACACCTCACTCTGATTCTGTGAACCTGTGAACAAAGTACAGCATAAAGATTATTCAAAATGAGAAAATTAACAAAAAGGGTAAACAGGGGTACAGCCTCATATGGGGGTGTAAATGACATGCATCATCATGCTACACTCTTTTTGGAATCTTTGCACCACAATAACACTTTTTCTTTTACCACCAAGTCTGGTAGGCTGGTCGATAAAGTTTAATTTAGAGAGATTCACTGGTCTGTGATCAATATGAGATGATAACATATCACATCCGTTTAAAAAGGAACTAGTATTATTTGACTTTTATATAGTATTACTAATGTGCCATGGGATTTTCTAAATGAAGGTTTATCTGAAATATGATGATTTTTAGTGATGTTTTGCTTCTGCATCAATGTTGGTCACTGATAGTGATAATTATATCATCTTTGAGATCGTTGATAATACAATCGAATTACATCCAGGTTGATGCATCATTACACCCCTACTCATTATGAAAGCTTGTTTTGACTATACTATTGTATGTGTCACTCCCCTTTCTTTTTGTAACATTATACAATCATGGTTAGGGGAAAGTTTTAGTGATTTATCTGTTACATCAGTTTTCTATGGAAGCCTGTTTGGCGCAAACAGGCTTCCATAGTTTTCAGACTACAACACGATGTGGAGAAAAAACATAAATCATACACAAGACTTTCAAGTGTATTAAGGTTAAGAAACATGGAGCCATATGGCCAGTGCTACACGAGGGACAATTAAGGATCATACTTCCTGTCAGATTTCTCATGTGTTGGATGTATGTCTCCAACCCTGCCTGAGGCAACAGACAGACAAGCTACTCAGAATATCCCACATTCCTTCTTTATCCCTCAGTGTTGTAGGGGATTGGTATAACACAAACAGCAATGGGTCAAATCACGCAACCTAAATAACTGAAGTGCCATTCTCAGTAATGTAATGTATTGAAGTACATTTCCTCAAGTATTGTACTTAAGTATAATTTTGGGGTAACTTGAGTATTTCATTGTATGCTACTTTATACTTCTACTCCATTTTCAATTCCAGACAATATTTTACTCTTTACTCCACTACATTTATCTGACTAAATGATTTACCAGTTACTTTATTATTTTAACACTCTCGTGATTTTCCTTCAGTACAATATTTTAGCAATTCTTCCACCACAGGACTTTCTTATGTTAGTGTGAGGAAGTTATGGCAGGCCAGTATGAAGCTGTGGTGGGGCACTTTACATCTGCGCTTAAGAGCTCACAACAAATACAACAACCAGCAAAATACCTCAGTTAAAGAGTCAATTCAGCAAAGACCAGTATCAAAGGTTAAAGTGTCACCTGGCCCATACAGCATATATGCATCAGACTGATGAGGTACTATTTATAAATGAGATTAACCAACATGTAGATCTGTTAAAGTGAATGTAATCAGAACCTTATGCCAACCTACTGTTTGTATTCTGCTTAATTCCTCCCCTGAAAACATTAAACTTTAACCTAACATGGCCTCAGTATTATTAGGTAAAATATGTTAAAATGGAATGAATTACACTGCAGTATGTAACGTTATATGGAAAGGCCCTACGCGGCTCATCGGATTACTTTACAGTCTAGTCATTTTAAGTCTAGGAGTAGGAGAAATACGTTGGGTTAATCAGTTAAACACCAGTAACGTTACCGTTAATGTGAACAGTTAGCTAGCCTACAACAGAGCTTTGTTCTCGGATTTCAACTCACTCACACTCGGAATAACACCGGCATATTCATGCGTTAACATTTTAAACGGTGCTGACGTAAGTCACTGTAGGCGGTGAATTATGAGACCCTACATTGTAAGAAGTATTAGTTAACAAACCGTGTCAATGTTTTTAAAAATCTCACTTAGCTTCATTTTGACATGACAGATCTCTTCTGTCATTTCGCTCTGAAGCTATCTACCGTTAGCTAGCTATCCACCGTTAGCTAGCTATCAAGCTAGAAGCTAGCGAGTAGCTACCTAGCGGTTTGCTGGTTTTCTGTAAAAACATACGTTAAGTCCACCGTCCCTACAAAACAAGCGGACATAAAGTAGAATACTTACCAAACTGGTCACTGTTTCTTTAACCAAATTATTGATGTTATTAGCTTGGTGACAATAAACAGATTGTGGAACTGCTAAAGGTTGTATCCATGGCCCAGAGCGGCCAGACAAAATGTAGCTGGTTCTAGGATCGTAAGCAATAGGAACCTTCGCCTGCTGGAGTTAGTACAGCCCGGAACTCTTTCAGGGGCGCACCGCCGCTCTGCGGACGCCGGCTGGTGGAGACAACACGATATCCAGATATATTTATTTACACCACCTATTAACTCTAATTTCTGGCAAATATGTGATATTTATAACTCTTTACTTCAAGATAAAGACTCAAAATGTCATGATGGTAGAGTAATAATCAATGAACCAGTTAAGAGTACAATGTACACTGGTTTTTCTGTTACATGCATGAGATTTTCATGTTCTTTACAACAAATTATTTTCCTAATTGCTCTTGCCGTCTCATGGTGAGCTAAATGTTTTGTCTTTCAGATTCGCCCTACTGATCACAACAGAGCAAAACCCATTATATTATTTCAGATACCTGGAAGCAATCCATAGTGTATCAAGGCAACCAACAGTTATTTTTAAAATGTGCTTTAAAAAAGAAAATCAGAAACGTTTTGTGGAACAACCAGTTTTTGTTTTATTTGTACAAATAATACAGCATTTCTACTTCAGAGGGATGAACCGAGAAGAGTGTGTAGCTCCAATACCGGGGCGACCGTGCTTGACCGGCTTGTAGGTGATGGAGAACTCGCCCAGGTAGTGTCCGCACATCTCAGGCTGTGGAGGAGAAACACGTTAGCAACAAGATACATGCTGTGCACTAACAGCTGCAAGAACAGTGATGTTGTAGTTGCTAATCATAATCTGATGTATGACAGTTAACAGACAAAATGTGTGACTTTAGGCAGCTCTTAAAAATAAAAATAAAGAAAAGATGAAAAAGCTAGATATTACTTTATAATTAAAGTCAGCTGCAAACACTACCATGTTATTAGATTATCTTCCAGTAGGAAAGGTTTTTATCTGCTGTCTTTTTCCTGTAATATCCTTTTCTTCTCATAACTTTGATGTTGACTCAATTTTAAACATTGCCATTCTTTGGTCAAGTGATTAGCTGTCATGTATTCCGCAGGGTGGCACGCCCATTTCCAGAAATCAGTTTTGAAAACCATTTCAACTTGACGATTATGTATGATGCATCGATTTCCAACACATCGTTGTGTTTTGGTCAAAAAACCAAACAGATCACCCATTCTAGCCATGCCTCATATCCCTCTATTTCACTCCCTGTTACAAAAGTACTGATTCTGGGTATAAAGCTTCTTTTTTTTACTGAAAAATAAATGAGGGGGCGGAGCTTATGCCGGCTCATAAGGGACCTGGCAGATGATGAAACGCAAGGATTATTTCTGAAACAGTATGGATCTCAAAGACTTTCTCTCTTGCTGGTTTACCACAAGGTGAGTTCCTTTTTATATCCTGCTTCTTACACATGCTCTCTCCAGTACAGCTTAGCTCTCAGTGTTAGCGATGCTTGCTAATGTAAACAAATACTATTACGTCCAAAACGCGTCGGGAATTGTTTCTGATAGTGCCGTGGGTCGGCAAATCTGGATCAGCTCCGTTGTCCCCCCGTTTTTAGAGATTTGCGCACGGAGGAAAAGAGAAAGGTTTTATGTTCTGACACTTTGGGAGTTCCCCGACACACATTTATGTATAAAAACATCAAAAAGTGCATTTTGCATGATAGGTCCCCTTTAAAGAAACGTGTCAACCACCTTTTACATAATGATTTAATGGAATCATTGTAAGATGTTACTCTCCCTGTGAAATGTAGCCTGTTCCCAATCTTCATCATACTGCTGTTCAGCAAAGTATTCTTTACAACCAAGATAAAAAAAAAACGGTCCACAACTTCAATGATATGCCTACTGTCCTGACATTACTTAATGGGTGATAACGGCTTTATAGACAAGGCGCAGACCCACGCTTAGATGGAACTAGGACAAGTCAAAAAGCACTAGTTTTGGTGCTTTGACATCCGACAGCCTACTCTACATAAACAATATACTCCTACCTAATATTATGCATTTAAAAAATTGTATAATTTCCACCAGAAGTCAAACTTTGTTGGAACCTCAAATTGCATTTGTTTGCAGGAGTCTGGTCAAGGCGATGAATAGGAAGTCCATGTAAGGTCTCAAAATATACACATTCTCTCCATCCCACCAGACCAATGGGCCCCATACCTTGATTTCAACCTGGTTGAAAGTCTTGCCGTTGTACACTCCAACCATGGACCCGACCATCTCAGGCAGGATGACCATGTCTCGCAGATGAGTCTTCACCACCTCTGGTTTCTCCATGGGGGGAGCCTCCTTCTTGGCCTTGCGCAGGCGCTTCAGGAGGGACTGCTGCTTGCGGCGCAGGCCACGGTTCATCCTTCTCCTGGGGCGGGCACAGTACAGCTGCATCAGCTGCTCACTTTGGACAGAAAGAGGACAATGTGATCAATGAGAAGCTCTGCCATATTTAAAATAATAGGTGTTCTGTGACATGCAGATTGACAATGTGGTAGCAATTGTATAATGATATTGGATCTAATATATAATATTCCAATCACTTGTATATAGACTCTTATTGCACCATTTCTCTTTTTGCATTTACTTGCACATTTCTCTGTTTTATTGTGTTGCATTGTTGGACTAGCCTGTGACCTAAGATTTCCATTGTATTAACTACACTGTAGCTATGTACATATGACCAATACAAGCCTTGCACCTTGATAACATTCACTTTGAATGGAACTGTAACTGATAACATGTATTTTCTGTTTCAGTGTAATGATTGTGGATCTCTAGGTTAGCACACCACAACAGTTCGCAAATCTAAGAAATGTCTCATACGAGACTACAAATCACCCGTTTAGTGGCTAAGTGAGAGACTTAATCATTGACTAAGCTATGGTTTAACACTGTTTGGGAAAGCAGGATGCAAGTGTACAAGCTAATGTAACTAAGAACAGGTAATGCAATGTCGCCAGCTGAACAACATCTGCATAAGCTGTTTTAACATCACTTACTAGGACATGTCCAGGAGCTGGTCCAGGTCCACACCTCTGTAGGTGAACTTCCTGAAGGTACGCTTCTTCTTGATCTCGGTTTCTGCCTGAAAAAAAGATACAGCATCCAAGCTAAGTATGTGTTTTGTACACTCAAACTAATGCACACATGCCTTGAACACAAATGAATTTAATAAAACTGTTGAGCATTTTCTGAACATTCGCTCGGACCAACAATGACACTAAAAATAATATCATATTTAGCTATGGGTACAGACTACGTTGAAGTACCGGGTTAGCTTAGCCGAGCGGCCATAGCTCAGGCTAATACGTTGCATTTAAAAACACATTGATCTGACACTGGCAGTAGATATCCTTCGGAAAGGTGAGTGAACAGTTATAATTGTCGGGTGCCATGGTCAGCTATCATAAATAGTGATTTTAGAGCTCGGATGCTTATAGATTGTAGTTTTACAGGATTCACAATCGGTTGAACACCTACCATCTTGCCTGAAGTTCAGTAAGGAAAGATCGAGCAGAAGTCTCGTTAGGCCTGATATCGCGCGATTTAAGGCAAACATCCGGTGGTGTCTTCCGGCAGTAGTCCCCCATGTGAACAACAGGTGGTGCTGCTGTACAATAACTCTGCATAGGGTCCACTTTTTCAACGATGTCTCTTTTTTATGTGTTAAATTATTACAAGGAGATAATAAAGAGAGAAAAACTTACCAGAAAAAAACGAATAAGAGGATCAAAGGTAGAATGTATCTAAGTACATTATATAAGCATTTTATTAATCTAATCGTTACTTCAGTATTTTTATTTCATGTGACTACGTTACTACATTAAAGACAGAACTATTTTAAGTTACTTAAATATTTATAAACTACATGTAGGCTATTTAATATTACTTTAAAAAATAGATATTTACAAAAAATAAAAATGTTATGTTTTTTAAATATATTGTTATATACGTTTATAATATGAAACACGTTAAAGATTAAAATGGTGGGTAATAAATATCATAGACCTACTGTGTACATGTTCTTTATTATTATTTGTATTTATAATTTTTCTATAATTTCTACTCTATTAAGCATTTCACAAAGCGCCAGAATCTATTTCTTAGACATTTGAATTCTTGATTGGCAACCAACAGACTAAACCATTTTACTATAATTAAAGTTTTTTGTTTTTTCAACATCTCTTTATTAGTTTTTATGCGTAGACATGACACTTAATAAACAAGACAGACTTTACGTACTATCAGCAAAACAAACAAAACAGAAAAAGAAAGAAAGAAGAAAAGAAAATAGAAACACAGCCGAAATAATATTAAAGTGTCTTCATTCTCCCAATCATGTTGTAGACCATTATGCTCCAGGAAGTCGTAAAAGGTTTTCAGATTTCCCAAAACTTATCCAGTTTGTTTTTAAGGAAAAAATGTATCTTTTCAAGAGCAATGTAGAAAGTCATCCCTTTCAGCCATTGAGAAAGTCCCCAGGTTGATGGTTCCTTCCATGTGCGAGCTAGGCACCGTTTAGCCTCCAAAAAGCAAGCATTGAGCAGAAACCTTACATTCTTGGAAGTTACAAAGTCATGAGGGTATATATTCAGGATAAACAATTTAGGATCAAGAGGTACCTCAGACCTACCTCTTTACCAATAACCACCCTGATCAGCTCTAACACCCTTTCCCAAAAGGAGATTATTTGTGGGCACTCCCACATACAATGAAAGAGCGACCCCTTCACGTTGTTACATGTAATGCATGTATCAGGAATATTAGGATTAAAGTGGTGCAACCTAGCCGGAGTAATGTGCTGTCTGGTTAACCATTTATACTTCAACTGTACATATGTGCCAGATTTGCTCCAGTTTGTGACTCTTACAACCTCAGAACCAGTGCCTGGATACGGTTCCAGGTACTGCTGTGCGGACTGAGGCTGGAAAAAGGAATCTTTTTCATTCTGGTCCTTGGTCTTGGAATGACCTTCAATCACGCCTTAAATTGACGGCACTTATATCTATAGCCTGTTTTAAATTGAAGTTGTCTGAGGTCCTTACCAGCAGCTGTTCTTGCAGTAATAATACCTTTGTTACTGTCCCAAATATGCACAATAGTGACTGCTTTTCGGGTTTTTTTTTTTACTTAGTTGTGTTCTCTGTATTTTATGTGTCTGTGTTATGTGTAACGTTGCTGCCTTCTTGGCCAGGTCAGCATTGTAAATGAGATTTTATCTCAATGCTTTTTATCTGGTTGAATAAAGGTTAAATAAAAATACTGTAGTAATTTGGAGTGTGTGTTCGTTGTTTGAGTTTGAGCCACGGAGCAAGCCTTTGACCATTCCTCCTGTGTTATAATTTGTTTTAAAGTTCCCATGTCATGGCCATTTCTACTGATCATAATTCCATTGCTGAGGTATACTAAAATAGATTCATATTGTGCAATTTTCCAAACTCACATTGGTTTCTCATACAGCATCTCTGTATAGTATGTGTATTCACTAAACGGCATGTTGGAGCTCCTCCCCCCCTCCCTGTGAGCCCAGTGGCCGTCTGCGAGACAGCGAAACCCAGCCCGAAACCAGCCCCAGCACACACGCACGCACACGCACACACACACACACACACACACACACACACACACACACTCACACGCACACGCACACACACACACACACACACACACACACACACACACACACACACACACACACACACACACACACACACACACACACACACACACACACACACACACACACCCGCAGCCTGGCTGGGAGTTTGTGATACAGACTCACAGCCTCGCCGTCTCGGGCGGAGAAATCGGCGGAGCTGCAGCTGAGAAAAGATTGTGTGTGTGTGTGTGTGTGTGTGTGTGTGTGTGTGTGTGTGTGTGAGAAAGTCCGCAGATTTAACATAACGGCTCCGCGGACGTAACGTAACGGACCAATCCGCGGAGCCGTTACGTTACTTCACTATACCCATATACGTCACTGTACCCAGGAAGAAAAAGAGAAATCTCCAACGAGACGTTCTGGGGCAGCATAGACAGGTCTTTTCTATGTTAGAGTTGTAATAATAATAATAATAGATTTAATTTAAAGGGATAGTGGAAATTGAACCCCAAATAGTTTCGTTTTAACTTATATACAAGCATAATTACGTACCAAAACAATCACACCTGATTAAAAAAATATAATAATTGCCTTACGCATGTTAGAAGCACTTTATTGCAGCTTCCCCGAACTTTTTTAGAAACGAAATTATCGATTCAGCCAAACCGGAAGTGAGGAAAACTCAGGAAGACGAAACGATAACAAACAATGGCGTCTATGCAGAATGAACGTGGAAGGGCAAATATACCAGACAAAGAAGAAGGATTGTACGAGGTATCCAGTGATGATAGCGAGTCAGAAACATCCTCTCGGCTTTCCTACGAAAATGTAGTTTTAGGAACTGAATCTGAATCCGGTTCAGTAAGCGACGATGGTGAGAATATTGAGCCAGACGATGGATCATTACGTCCTTATTTGTTCTAGCCCGAGGTGATGGAGTTAGTTCACGGCATGGGCAATGGCGAGGATGACCAGGACCAGGCGCCAGATGATGCACCCCTACGCACAAATAATCTTGACTGGTAGGTCCCTAAGCATAGCTCACGCTAGGCGCTATATTATATATTGCAAAAGTTGGCATGCATGTACTGTAGGCCTATGGCTATGCCCGAGGATGACTGCATGTAGGGTACATTTCATAACATACCAGGGTCAGGTTCACATAAATGATCTTGTCACATTTATTATTGTATATGTAACAGCCTTATGGGCATTAATTACATTAATAAATTGAAATGAATTGTATACTAGCATGATATACAGCTAGAGCCAATCGGTCTTTTGACATAGTAGGGTCCTAATCCTAGGCTAGCCAGGCTGCCTGTCAAGTGTAGGCTGTACTCACAGTACTGTTAGTCTATCATGTCTATATGATGACTGTAGTGTACACATTCGACACTGTGTACCGGATTATCGGATGACGAGGCCTCCGGTCGCCAAATCGACAGGCAATAAATGGCGTTGTACACAATGGTACAGGCTAATGTTGCATTAAATCAGCTAGAAAACATAATAAAATACTCACTTCTTATGTATTCCACTTTCAATTTGAGCTAGAGACAGAGGAATCTCGAAACAATCGTCAGTAAAATGACGGGAGCACACGACTGCCGAAGTACTCGTCAGCTTCGACTCCGTGAAGTTTGCCCGTGTTATCTGAACAAATTTCACCCACTGCCGAATGGTTGGGTTTCTTGGAAACGCATGCGTCGAAACGCCATTCTCTGCATTTGCTGTCGCACTACAGCCATACAAAACACATCTATTCACCATAATAAAGGTTGGCTATTCACATGAAAATTCTATTGAATGTCCGCCATTGTTTGTGCCCGTCTTCCTTTGTTTTCGTCATCACCCGAAGATTCCCGAAGTATTTCGTTTCATTGAGAGGGCGTGGTCGGGAGCAGTACAATTGAAAATAAAATGAAACTAGGCGCATGAAATAAAAAAAAATGGTTTATTATGTAAACACATATTTCCATTTGAAAGGGGAGTGATTAGTAAAATATGCATGAATAATAAAATAAAAATGTTAACTAGGTGAAAAAAGGTAAGATACACTTGTTGAGAGCTAAAACTAGTCTTTGCTGCTGCCTCAAAGAGGAGCAGGGGGGAGACGGGGGAGACGGGTGAGGCTGGTTCAGGAGCCCAGACACACTCACAACTATAAATGAACCAAAAACAAATATATACACAAGTTTCAATGTTTTTTCATATTGGTTATGGTATGTTATTGGTTATGGCCATGTTCTTATGATTTTATGATTATTTAAATGTATACAGTTCTGTTTCATATGGGTGTAGTCTCTTTATTTCCCCCTCAAAATGCACCAGATTGATGCATTTAAGTCCAACATTTAAAAAAAAAATCTTACTGGCCCCCCTAGAGGATTTGAGGTCCACCTCCACTTAAAATATGTTCACATGGATAGGTTCCTAAATAGATTTGAACATTTTTTTTAAATAGTGACCCATGTCCATATGTTTATTCTGGGGTAGTAGATTTAAAGTTTAGGGCTATCACTATGGGCAGCAACGCTGTAAATATTGACAAATAAATCCAGGAAAATGGCACAAAAGAAAACTGGTAGTGGCCTGGCTGGGTGTATAATTCCCGGCCTGATTTATTGTCCCAGTCCGGCCCTGAGCAGGTCTGTGAGGTAGGGGGGGGGGGGGGGCCTGATTGTACTACTTTTACTCGCTACAGGGTGTACTTTGAGGGTTTGTGACTCTGCAGACCGTTTACATGCAGAAAAAGCTACATGAGGGGACGGGTAATAACCAGAAAAGCATGACATGGGACCTCTCAGTCCAATTTCCTCTTTTACTCTTTTACTTGCAATAGAGTATTTTAACCATTGTATTGGTTTTTCAATTCTGAGAAAAAACCCCACATCTGATATAAAGATTGTACTTTTATCACATTTGTCTAAAACCTGTAATCGAATTTATAGTGTGGATTATATGTTGGCTTTTTAGAAAATGAAAAACTCCTTAAACACTGTAGCAATCATGTAAACATTTACCTGATTGCTACATTAACCTTATTAAATGTGTTTTGACTTGCAATATTTAAGGATTGATACCTGCATCTTCACATTTAACTCGGTAAATCACACAGAACTAGGCCTTTTAAATGTTAGGTCTTATGGGAACTTAAAGAGTGAGTTCACTATATCCCAAAAATACATACAGGATTTTCTCACTTCCTCTATTGGTATGTACTGTAGCTCTGGTTTTACTTTTGCCAAGGTATTCATATATCCTGACTAGTTATACTTCAATACAAATGATACAAGATGGATCTTTCAAGTTTTCTTTCTAATCTAACCTAACCAATGAAAACCAAAACCATATATGCCTGGATACCACGAGACAGAGAGACACTTTAAGTTCCTTTCATAAGGAAGTTAGTGTGCAGTAGTAATACTGCAAGTTGTGGACTGCACTAAGAGCTTGCGTTTCATTTTTTTTTTGTTGCATTCATCATCTCTGGTCAACTGTATTGTCACTTCATCATTTTTCAAAATGAGAAATGCAGTGTGTGTAAATGTTTCCATGCAGAAATGGACCGTTTGCGTGTGATCTTATATAGCAAAGACCAAAACAATGCAAAACTACTGCAAAGTGTACGAATCTCATCCTATGCGCCAGACAATGCAACACATGGTAATGAATACACATCTTTATTACATTCTTCACAAAAACATACTTCTCAATACAAAAAGAAATAAATGAGGCACATACCAAATGATACTCGGAGTCAAGGCAAAACAACCCCCATTCAAATATGCATAAATAATAATCTTAAATGACCAAATAGTCATATTTGCTTTGCACTTCAACCCTTTAACTTTACTGACACAAAAGAATCCAGTATTTTTGCTCGGAATGTTAAAAACGTCACTTGTGTTATTGTGTCCACTTCCCCCCCCCCCCCCCATGTTTTATCCAAAGAAAACAAGCTTTACTCTAGTTGGACTGGTTATGCAAACAGGAAATATTTCCTTCACTTATGAGAAAAAAGGGAAATGAATCTGAGAAATGACACTTTATAAAAAGCTAAGACTATTGTTCCCTCATTGGTCTCGGTAACCGAACATTTTCACTTCCGTTTGTCAAATAACAATACTGAGGGGGAAAGACGATACTGAAGTACAAACACATTAACATTCACAGGAATCATGGTTCTTTGTATAGAAGATGGAGTGTAAGATTAACACAGACATGGGTGTTTGATCAAAAACATGTTTTACATTAAAAAACAAACTCTAACGTTTCACTTTTTAGTTGCCCTTACTAAAGCCTTGGAATCTCCTTAATGTCATCAATAGCTCAGCAAAGAACACTGAGAAAAAGAAGGGCTTTGGCACATACAAAAATCCCTGGGATAGAAAACTAGCCAAGCCAAAGAGATTGACTTTTGTGGTCACTTTAAATACAAAAATCACAGAAATACAGTTCATCATGAGATGTGTAACATTGGTTCTCGCACAAATAGGGGTAAGAAAACAATTCCATACAATACTAAAAAAGGATCTGACCAAAGAAAAAGGTTCAACATCCTGTGAGACTTGAGGGTTTATGCCTTCTTTGGACAATCTCTTTCCCTTCCTTCCTAGTAATCTGTCCCATCTTCTTGGCACACCGGCTCTTCTTCCTGGTAACCTTGGTAACCCTCATCTTGTAATTCTGGGATGTATTCGCGGGCGCCGACAGCTCCGTTTTGCTCATCTGGGACCTCTACGGCTTTAGGACAGTACTTGGCGTCATAGATCTGTCGGCCCAGGCCAAAGTTCTGGCCGCTCTGGTTGGCTCCCTGGCTGTAGCCCATCTGCAGGGACATGGTGCTGTTGTCACACTTGTCCGTGCCCATCTTCTGATCGTAGATGGCCCGCCGTGTCCCCGGAGCAGTCATCCCAGCCTGCAGTGGAGACGGGGACAGCGAAAATAAGTATCACATGTAAAAAACATTTTTCAATGACAGTTTTCTTTGAGCAGATTCCAAATGTACCTACTTCTCATGGCCAATGGTCTTAATTATACGTTTATGTTATTCAAAAGAAGTTCATTTGCTGTTAACATCTCTTATGTTATTTTTAGTGAAGTACACCACAAATAACCTTAAAACATTCATTGGCTTTCATAAAGCATTTCGACATAACCCGTCAAATCAAAGGATTCAATATATTCATTACAAAGATAGTGTTTTTTTTTTTTGTTTTTTTTAAAACAAGGGCTTAGGGGTGCTTATGCTCTAAATAAAACAAGGAGAAAAATGCATTGTCCACTATTTTTCTAACATTAACATTTTCACTAACATTTCTATGAAAGCTATTTAGTTTTGTATTATCGGCTCTAATACGCAATATTCGGCCCGATATATCCTACTTGTTGTGAGATTTGTATTTATTTAATGATTTGGCGAACAGATCCAGTCTTCAAACCAGAAGTTTCTACAAGAATAAACATGACACTAGTTCACAGCAGTGGGAGAACATGTGATGCCCTGAGGCTCATTTTCACTGGCGTCCTATAATCAAGACTTCATGAGAGGTTGGAACGTGAAGCAGTACCTGGCTGGCGCCCTTGTTGGTTCCCATCTGCAGGCTGATGGTTGTGTTGTCCATGGGGGGCTGGATCTGAACTTTGGGGTCATAGAGGTGCCTCCGGGTGCCATATGCGTTCATACCTGCTTGACTGGCACATTTGTTGGTCCCCATCTAAAAGACAGAAGCCACAGTAAATATTTGGGAACTCAGAGGAGCCGTAAATTACGGCTCCTAACCGTAATAGCGTAGCAGACCCAGAGATCCATACTCGCCATGTGCACGAGCATAGCCGCGGCCGGGAAGACATTTTACTTAGGTGTGCAAAACATAGCAGAGTCGTGCGGACTCAGAGCCGTAACCGTATAGCAGCAGATCCAGAGATCCAGCAGACTCGTCGTCATGCAGGACAGTGCATGACGTTAAGGATTTCGGGAGATGGCCCTCTGGGCCATCTAAGCTAATTTACAGATGGCCCTGAGCCCAATAGAGATTGCCCTGAAAAATGCGCGCGGAGGGTTTGGGGGGCCTCCCCCTAGAACATTTAGATTTTTGCAGGTCTTAGATGCTGTCTGGTGCATTCTCTAGACTGAATTATAAGATGAACCACCACAATATTATATTGTACAATTTCAATTTTATTCTTCATTTCACTTGTTTGTTCTTGTTTGCGTTTGCTCGCTTGCATGCCCTGCATAGCTTTAAGAAACACTTAAGTTGTTGGTCAAGACACTAAAAAAGTAGAAAACATTACATTCAGTTATAACTGCCAAAACAAACATTATTTACACTATTATGGCCCCTGTTAAAAAGGTTTGTAATGTTATCTACTGTAAGTTGGTCAAACGAATGCCTCCTCATCCGGAAACTGACCGAGCAGACCCGAGCAGCAGTCGAGAGGAGCCGAGCGCATCCGCGAAGCACACAAAATGGCGACGTCAGAGTTCCCGTTAGCCGGCAAATCTAAATCTCTTCGGTCAAAATGTCCGGTCAAAATAATTTCCCTTTAGCGCAATACCGCTTCAGTTGCGCCACTTATGTGACAGACAAGAATAGTCCATTCTAATGTCAAACACTTAATGTGGAGAAAGAGATGTCCTGGATGGGTTGATTGTGCGTTGATCTGTTGGTAATGCCTCGGGGTTCCGGTAGGCATGTAAACAAATGCATAATGCTGCGCTATACTTTGTGGCCTCACCCGGTTGCATAGCGACTAGGGATGCTCTGATCGCCAATTTCGGGGCCGATCGCCGGAATCAGTATCGGCCGATACCGATCGCCGATCCGATCGAGTGGGCGGGGCCTAAATGGAAGATTTAAACATCACTTTAAATCTTCCATTTAAAGTGATGTTTAAACTCAGTTAATGCGGCTCATTCACTGGCGCTTCCACAAACAACAATCAACTTAATTATTACATTGAAATTATGTACATTATTCAAGTTTACATTCACTTTGGATAATAACACGGGAGAAATGAGCGGAAGCGCTCTCTTTTCCTCTCTCCCCCTCCCCTCTCTCCCCCCCTCTCTCTCTCCCGACAGCCTGTCAGTATCTCATGCAGCTCACTGATCTAGTAATGAGTGACCCGACAGTGAAGAATAAATATTTATAATAACTAGTTTAGCTTGTTCCAGAGGTAGATAAAATAGCTAAGTGTGTTAGGTCTAACTCTTGTGTGTTTCGTCCCGCTTACCGGTCCGGCGGGTGGAGCTGCAGGATTTCTGCTTCACACACACGTTGCATACCGATATTTTACTGTCTTTTTCGGACACCTTAAAATAATGCCAGACCGGTGAAGCCATGTTGGCGAGCTTGTTTTGCCACACAGAGAAAAGTGTCATGTATTTTACGTCATGCGATCGGCTCTCGCGATCGGTATGTTTAGAGAGCAACGATCGATCGGTAGAGAGTGAGTATCGGCCGATATCGATCGGTGACCGATCGATCGGAGCATCCCTAATAGCGACACTTATTGTTTAGATCGCGCATATGATTAGATCTACATGCACACTGTTCTCATGACCCAAATATGTATGTGTATATATATATATATATATATATATATATATATATATATATATATTCATTTTAATTAATTTCTTATTTTTCATAGTTATTTTATCATGGGTGGAGATACTGGGTGAAGATATGCTTGATTTTTTTGTGTGTGCATTTAAAAAAATAAGTGTTTTGCATTATATGTATATAGTTATTTTAATATGTACCTGTACTAAAGCTAATTTTGCACAATTGTGTTTTAATAATAATAATTGTATAATTAAGACCTTTTATATATTCTAACTGTTTTGCAATTTTCTATCATTTGTCATTGTTTTTCTTTTTGTGTGCTATGTTCAAAATAAACATTTTGCCAAGTAAGATCCGTATTGGAAATGCAGCTATTACACGCAGGAGACTGTTGCACAACATGACAATTTTGTTAGAAGTCTACACTGAAACTTCGTTTAGACCCGGAAACATAATGGACTTAATCAAAATCGCGGGATCCGTGAATCCAGGACAATGATTGAGAGAGACCAGTAGCCTACGAGTTAGTCAGCGGAACTTCACAGACTCAGATTCGCAAATCCTGACTCACTGTGCAAAACACAGCAGACTCGTGCGGACTCAGAGCCGTAACCGTATAGCAGCAGATCCAGAGATCCAGCAGACTCGTCGTCGTGCACCAGTCAACAGCAGATTCAGATTCACCAAATCGCAAAACCACCCTTTTTTGTGATCAACATTTTTTATTACAGCAAAAGGCACTGTGTAGCGGAGGTTAATATAACGTCAGTTTAATATGCTCGTGAAATGCAACAAGTTTTCGGTTTCACCGGTAGGATTTCTACGCTCTTGGTGATGCTGACTCATATGACTCAAATGACTCGTATGATCCGGATCTCTTCAATGACTGACTCAGAAGACCCTGAGTCCGTAAAAGGATCCGGATTTGCCATCTCTAGAACACAGTGGCTCAATGTTGCATAATATCAACAAGGATGTGAGTGATGTTTATCTTGTCATGACACTAGGCAAAGATTTCAAGTTTCAGTCAGCTGTCAGAAATGATACTCAGAACTCAGCAAGTCGTACTGCACGTTCCCTCACTGTGTACAGTGGGTAGCCCTCATCTCTACCTGACATATATCTTGTCAACTGTGACAAGGACAAAACAGAGGCATAGGAAGCACTGAGAAAAATGAAGGATTTATACTGAAGTATGCGAAGCTTGACATGAGATGATGCAATAGTTTCGACACATGAAATAGTGAGCTCGGCTGTCAGGGCACTCACCTCTGGCGATACAGCCAAAGATATCAATCCATGGAGTAATATTTCATCAAGTTCAATTTTATACTTGTATTGGCAATGTTTTATCTCGTCACATTTGATTATTTAGTTTGCCACAGTATTGACTTTGACTGTCAAAACTGGACCAACAAAAACATAAAAAGGGGGGATTGATTTATATGAAAGAAGAAATAATTGAGAAGTCTAAATACAAGGAATGCGATACGTTTGGAGATTTTAGGATTTGTTTACACGTATCTTCTTGTTTGCTCAGTAACAAAAGATAGGTTCATATCTAATTCTTAACTGAAAAAAAGACATGTACCTGTAGTCCAATGACACACTGTCCTGCCTTCATCTTCTCATCATCAAACTTCCTCTCCTGCTTGTCAGAGTACTTCACCCCAATGTCAGTGTTCGAATGGCAGCCCTTGGTCTTGGCCTGTGAACAAAAAGAAGCAGTAATTAGCTGTGATGGTAAATAAACTAAATCCGATCTTTCACCATGATAGTATAAAACTATTCTAAGAAAACTTTACTCCCACCACAGATTCTGGTCACTCACCATGCTAGCGAGAGCGAGCAGCGTCGACTGGACCTGCGTCATGTTTCCGTTTTCAAACAGGTCGTTGGCTTCGAAGAGATCATGAGGCTTCAGGCCGAACACTGTGGTGGCTCTGCAGAAGTTAGTCAGGTTCTCCAGCTAAAATCACAACAAACAAATATAAAGTCTGTTGTCATTCATATTTCTTATTTATATGAACAAGTCCTGAAGTTGTGAAAAACTGTTTTGCTATTCAGCCGTACTTGAATAAGGGAGTGCTTTAACTGTGACTGTCTGCACGTCAGAATTAGAAACCAGTTTCAGAAACAGCTCTAAGCAGCAAAAGAAACTGCCACTTCCCTCGTAGAGAAAAAGGGACGACAAAACAGCCTCAAAGAAGAGCTACCAAAAGCCATTCATTCTGCCGCACCTTTAATTGGTTAAAAAGTGTGTGTGTGTCATCCTCCAACTCACCTGATGCCAGTTCAGCGCTGACTGGTTGATCTTTTTCACAGAGCCTGGGCTCAGTTTGTTCATAAGGCTGGAAGGGGGAAAAGGGGAGTTATTAAAGTGTTTCAAAGCACTGTACAAGATAAAAACAGAACATCTGGAATGTTCTCTTACGTGCACAGAATGACTCCATTCTTCAGGCCTTTCTGGAAGTCGGGCCCGATGGTACAGCCGGTTTGGTCTTCGATCCAGACCCTCAGCTCCTCCTCTTTCTGAGCGTCATACTTCTGTGCGATCTGGTTGGGCAGAGAGGTCAAAGGTCACGTGTGCCAGACTAATTGCAGTAATAACAGCTAGGTGATTTGTTAAACAGTCAATGCATTCATAGAGTTTGACTCCTTTGTTACCAGGTGAAACATATCTTCCTGTCCCCAGTGACCTCCCACACATCACTTACTTTTTAAAAACCTAAATACACAGATTGTTGTTGTTCTCAAAATGTGATCATGACTGCATTGATAAAGTTTCACGGTCAGCTCTTATTTTCTCTTTGCCTCACTGTAGTATGCTACTACACAGAGGGTTTTTTGTCTTTGTTTAAGACACCACACACAGTTTGGTAAACTGCTAAAAACTCCCCTGAAACACAGGAAGGCAGTGGCTGAGAGTGGGAGGGGGCTGAGCATTTTAGGGGGCTTTTTTAGGGCACAAAGATTGACTTTCTTGTGAGGGCGTCACACTGAGGTGCTACTTTGATTTACAGGCTTCATTTTATTTTATTGGATGACATAAGTGCAGGAAAGCTGGCTCCGAAAGAGGCCACAAGAAGAGCATTATGATCACGTTATCAAGACTGAAGTCTGTTGTGTGAAAAACTAGCAAAAAGAAAGAAACTAAAAGTTATAGACTTCTTCTCCCCAATAAAGGATAAGGTGTTGACTTTGAGCGTGCACACCAAAACAACCAGCTAACAATCTTGCTCTGACCCAAGGGCAAAGAGAAGCTGAACCGCAGAGTTAAAGCTACCATATACAAAGACCACGGCCACAGTCGGCTCACAGCTGGTTGTACTCTTAAGGAATGTCTGTCTTCTAATTACATTTCCTTCATTCAGTTAACCCCATATTTAAAAAAAAAAAAACTCTAGCTGTTTTAATTGACCACAAAAAGTCCTAGAGGTAATTTAAAAAGACAAGCTGAACACAAGGAATTTACCCCATAGTGGTTGGATAAAAAAAAGAGCTGAATGAAGCAGAACTGAGTGTGGATCCAGTGAATGAATTCACACTGTTGCTTATTGCAGCTGATGATGATTTTATACATCTATAAAAGTTAAACAAGGGGGCTAAGAAGAGTGTTAATCTTCAAATGCCTCAGATTTCACGGAGGAGGATACGTCACTGATGGCAGGAAATACCACTCATATCAGCATCTCTTTTGTCCCCCCCCCAAACCCACCCTCCCCTTCAAGGACATCACTGTAGTAGACAGAGGAAATGGGTTTACTTTACGTCCGGCAAATATTGTTCTGTAGGACTTGGAGGAGGGGACATGACCTATTCTCTACCATACAAGGGCACAGCCAAGGAATGCAGAATAATAGAAAAAAAAAAAGCTGAAGGTGAGTTACTGGTTGGCATGTGAGCAAAACATTAATCTCCATCTCTCAGGAGAATAAGCCGGCAAGCAAATGATTGCAAAGATAAAAGTCAGTGCTGCTATTAAAAGAGGAATAAACAGAGTCACACAACTTTAAAAAAAAAAAGGGAAAAAAAGGCTTGTATACTGCTCAGTATGATACACAATACTGTTGTCAGGAAAGTAATCTCCAGCATCAGCCATGGTATTTTAAGTGGATCCGGGTGTGCATGCTGGTCTAAATAAACAAGGTGCTTTTCCCCCCCATCAAGGACACACTCCAAAAGTTCAAAATGACCAGAGAGAGGTCACTTTGGAGACGGTTTCCTTTGTGTCATGTTAGCATACAAGGGGTATTTTGCTGCAATACAAAAAGATGCAGCAGGGACAGGCAACAAAAAGGATGAATGACATTCAAGCTGGGACTAGCAGATAAATTACATTATCTGATAATGCGGGTCACAACGCCGGGCAACAAGCTGCACGGGGTATAGAAAATGCTGGAAACAGGGTCAACTATTTTGCCACAACGACACACATCTTTGCCAAAGAGGGCAACGCCCATAATCTGTGTTTTGCATGGAGGGAAAAGTTATCTATATTTTGCTATTCAAGACAGAACATTCAAATATGGAATTACAATTGGGAAAGTGTACTTATTAAGTTTTAAGGACATGATAAAGTAAGCGTATCCGGTATCGTTTTAACATACACCTCAAAATACCTGACCTGAGCACGCATATCAAAATGGAGGACAGGTGATACTCGCGAGAATCACAAAGAAGAAAAGTTCAATACAACTTTCTTTATATAATATATATATAAAACATTTGACCACCTACCTTGTTTTTGATTTCCGCTGATAATCCGAAGGCTGGACCCTTGTTAAAAGACATTGTCAAATAGTTATATTTTTTCTTTTAGGATAAAAAAAATAGACAACGACTTGAGGATAAACACTGCTCTGAATAATCTTCGACTTTCTCTTCCAATGAGACCTCGCAGTGAACTAAATACTTCCTTTCTCTTCTGCAGCCGCCAATTACAGCGCTCCCACGGTCACTGCCAAAGAGCGTCGATCCGAGAGTCAAGATAATTCCCTGCCAGCAGTTAAGCGAGAAAAAACAGGCGCGCGAAAATGTATTTTAGGTTTGTGTAGGATTCAGCATTTTAGCTTTTGCTAGCAGTATGAGGCTTTTTATCCATCGGAATAAAAAAAATTAAATTAAAATCACTCAACAAGGCTGTTGAGTGTTAAGTGCCCTTATGTGCACCTTTGTGTTTTTGATGTTTTCAGTCGCTTGATTTGTATCAATTAGTTTTTTTTTGCCACCTGGGTTGGTGACTTTATACATTCCAAACATATGCATGAAAGGTACTTTCAGCGGTGTATTTCAGACACAATATGTTTATATTGGAAACATATAAATAGGAAAAAAGCTTCAGCGTATCTGCACCTCATTTGTATAATTTGTACGACCCAACCAGTGTTACCAGATAATTATTTGAAACAGAAGTAAGACTTTGTGTTAGGAAATAGAATGAAGAAGCTCAAATGTATGTGCCGATTCACAAATGTGTACAAAATGCAGTTGTCTTTCTTGTGGCAACATTAACAGATGTAGTTCTTTTAATACATATAGCCCTAATGTCTGTAGCAAAAAGGCCTGTACAGACTCGAGGGATGTAATTTTACAGAAATACCATAATACAAACTGTATACGCCTATCCTTAAAACAACGTTTTTCTTTTTAAATTGATCTACTCATCCCTTGTTTTTGTATATGTACATTTCAGCAATAACGGAAGTACACATGACTCCTCTTGTTCTTCCTGTATACTCTTTGGTTATATGCTTCGTTAATCGATCATTGACTCCACCTTTCCTCTTCTTTTCCTTAGATCGCGATTGACATCAAAAACTCCTTATATGGAAGGAAACTTCCCAAATTCCTGAATAGAGGGAGTGATCCCGCGGTCCCACCCTGCATACCAGACGTGCAGCGGCCTAGAGTCCTAGGCTGCAGTCGGATAGTTTAAAAATCAGCTCCTAAATTCTAACCCTATCGTCTATTCCTTGACCTCTGAGTGAAACGTCACGGGGTTAAGGGATAGTGGATAGGAGAATTAAAAAGGACTTAGGAGAAGAGACTGCGGTACTTTAGAGAATCCGAATGCACTTTCACTATCCGACGTGTTTATGATGCGCCAGCGGACGTCATTTTCTGCGTCTGCTGCTGTGGGGAAACTATGGAAACCACAGTTTTCTATACAGCGGACTACAACATGGATGTTTAATAAGAACGAGGGACTGATGTAAACTCATCTAGAGACTCTGCACCGTGCTCTGATGCTGCTGCTTTGCTTTATGAACGTGGACAACAGAGAAACATATTCTTCATGACCAAAGTTGGAATTGAAATAAAAAAGGAAAGTGAAACTTATGCTCGTCACCCTCTCCCTCCGGTCCACATTAATACAAATGATCCCAATACGACGTATGATTGTATGAACTAAAGATCTAAAAATCAATACAGATGTATTTATTATAAACGTTAGTCCTTAACATCTATCACTGTGTATATCACCATTCAAGCATCTTTTAAAAGTTGAACAAACCCCACACAGCCCAGTAAAGACTGAAATGTTGACTTTATTTGATAATTTCAGTGAAAACTAACGTTCATATTTCTCTTTTTGAGTATAATACTGATGAACGTTCAAAACAAAGCACTTTGGCAACTTACCACCTATGTTTTAAAAAGCTTAATAAGCACCGTAACTCTCATGATATCATTTCTCGGTCATAATCGGTTGTTTCCGTGAACGGCCGACTGTTGAGTGACGGCAAATGCTGCGGCTGCAAGGCATTGTGGGGCAGCATTTTCGCTTCTCCTGTCAGTTAGGGAGGTCCAGTGGTTCCTAAGCTAAAGGAGGTTATAAAGGAAGTTTGAAACCTCCTTTCCTATCATTCTCATCATTCTAGAGAATTCGAACGGCACTTATCATGGCTGCCACTGAGGGACTTCCGGGTCATTTCACTCCTTTAGGAAGGTTCCTAAGCTAAATGGACTATTCGACTTCAGCCCTAGACCCACTGTCGCACTTGTTTGACTCACGGTCGAAAAGAAAAAAAAGAAGTTTTGAGGAACTTCAAATGTAGCACAATGAGCTACTGCAGTGACGTAATGTCGGGGCAGTGGGGTTTGAGATAAGAGATGCAGCTACCATTCACACAGGGCCGGTTCTAGCCAATTTGATGCCCTAGGCGAGATTTTAGCTCCCTCCCTATAGAATGTATAAAGAATAAATGAAAAATCTCTACAAAAGACAAATACACTACAAAAACAGAAACTTATTGACATAGGTAAAATACATCAAAATGCTTGAAATGTTTGAATTGGGGGGTGGACATCACCTACTCTAAGGGGGTCCGGGGGTATGAAATGTTTGAACATTTTAAAGTAAAATGCTTCAATCTGGTGCACTTTGAGCACACAATTACTGGAGACTAGATCTGGGGGTACAACTCTAAACACCCATATGAAAAAGATCAGTTTACATTTTAATAATCAAATAAGTATGTGAACATAACCAATAACCCACCATAGCCCATAACAAACAAATGTAACTTATTTTATTTTTGTTGTTCATTCATATCTTATTTTACCTAGTTAACATTTATTTAGTAATGCATTTTTTGTATCTCTCCAGTTTTAAACGATATTTTTGGTTTACTGTCCTATAGTATACATTGAAATTATTTCAAACCTGTTTATCCCAATAATTATAAAAGAGTGCCTTGGAAATATGTGTTTACATAAATTGTGATCAAAACTTTTGAGACCCACTTAGACTAAAGTTAACTATCTAAACACTGAGAGTCCTTTACCTCACTGAGCTGTAGTTGTCAGCCTCTCAGTCTGACAGGAGAGCTCCCCTCCACCTTTGTTGTAGAAACATCTTCTTCTTATATCCGCGCAGCTAGCACCAGATGCTAATAACAACAGCGCCGGTACCTCGCTCCCACGCTCACGGCGGCGTGCGTTGAAGCTTCAACGCTTCAGCCCATTCACTTTGAATGGGGTGACGTCAAGCTTTGCCGAACTGCATTGTGGGAGCGTCGCTTCGCTTTGCTCGCTTCAAAAGTTGAGCAATGTTCAACTTTAGAAGCTTTGACGGAAGCGTCAGCCAATCAAATCATATGCCAGTACAAGCTCTAGCCAATCAAACTGCGGGCTTGTGTGTCCGGGGCGGGAGATTCATGCGATTGATTGGCTGACGCTTCCGTCGAAGCTTCAAAAGTTGAACATTGCTCAACTTTTGAAGCAAGCAATGCGAGCAAAGCGAAGCGACGGAACCACAATGCAGTTCGGCAAAGCGTGACGTCACCCCATTCAAAGTGAATGGACAGAAGCGTTGAAGCTTCAACGCACGCCACCGCGTGGACATGCCGTTACAGCGCCCATCGTACAGGGCAAATGAAAAGTGTAACCGGGGAGAAAAGGGTGTTACCTTTACTTAATTATGAATGTTGTGGCCGAAAATTAGGATGAGCACCAACGGTCAAAAATGTTTTTCCCCCTCCCAGAGCTGCCAGCGCAGCGCCCCCCCAGATCTGGCGCCCTAGGCAATCGCCTATGCCAAAAACCGGCCCTGCATTCACAATGCCAGGATTTAAATCTGCATGTCTTTTTTCTTTTCAGTCTTTATTTCGAACAGATTAAAAAATAACAAAATAACAAATGTGAAAAACAGAATACCGTATTGTTATAATACAGTATTTATCCACATTCATGGTAATATTTGTATATTCAACAAAAAAAACAAAAAAAAAGTCTTTATATTTATAATAATAATAAATCATATGTGTCCGAAAGGAAGTAGGAGGAAGCAAATGCTTATTAATTCCCACCCCTTACTTGATCAATGATTGTCCTTTAAATCATTATGCAAGTTATTCCTACATACATTTACACATACATATACAATAATTTCTCATCTTCAATCACCTTTCTTCATTCTCATATTTTTCCAAAAAAGTGTTTCTGTACATCCTTTTAAACTGAATTATGCTTGTGCTTTGTTTTAACTCCTGCTCCAAACCATTCCATAAAATCACCCCACAGATTGTTATACTCATACTTCTCAGAGTTGTTCTGACCTTGAGTTGTTTAAAATGTAGATTTTCTCTCAAATTATACCCACCCTCTCTGTCTACGAACAATGTTTTTAATTTCCTAGGAAATAGATTATGTCTGGCTCTGTACATGATTTGTGCCGTTTTAAATTTAACCAGATCCATGAACTTCAATATGTGTGACTTCAAAAATAATACATTAGTGTGTTCAAGATATCCAACATTATTGATAACTCTTATAGCCCTTTTTTGTATTGTGCATAACGGCTGTAGGTTGGTTTTGTACGTGTTTCCCCAAATCTCCACACAGTAAATCAGATATGGCAATATTAGTGTGTTATATAGAGTATACAATGAGTTATAGTCCAGAATGTATCTGGCTTTTCCCAATATTGCTTTTACATGATTGATATGAGGTTTCCAGCTGATTTTGTGGTCTAAAACCACACCAAGGAACTTCATTTCATATACTCTTTCTATGTGTATGTTATCTAGTATTAATTGTATCTGTGGATTTGTATTATGTTTTCCAAATAACATAATCTTTGTTTTGCTTATATTTAAAGGTGGGGTAGGTAAGTTTTAGAAACCGGCTCGAGATCGCTAGAATTTGAAAATACACAACCGGAGAAAATCTGCCACTTCCTTATAGAGCCCCTCCTCCAACACACACGAACGCGCACATGACCAATGAGGGCACGAGATAAATTTGTGCCCCGATGGAAGGCTGACAGGCAGGTAGGCCATCCAATCCGTTTAGCCGGCCCGGCTAAACGGATGTACTTTTTACAGTATTACGGCTTCTACAGATGACATTTTTTTATGGATTTTTTGTCAAAGCACTTAAGATATTCATTGCTATCGGGATGTTAAGAGCATTCCATGGAATATAACAAAAAGTGTATCTCGAGCCGGTTTCTGAAACTTACCTACCCCACCTTTAATGATAATTTGTTTGTGTCAAACCAATGTTTTACTTTAATCATTTCTGCTGTTATCACTTCCATTAGCTCTTTCAAATTGTCACCGGAACAAAAAATATTAGTGTCATCTGAAAATCAAATACATTTTCTATATATTTGATACTCTGCAAATGTCGTTGATGTATACTGTATTATGAACAGCTTTGGACCTAACACGGACCCCTGAGGTACTCCACAAGTTATGTTCATGTATTCTGATTTATGTTCACCAATTTAAACAAATTGTTGTCTGTTGCTTAAATAATCTCTCACCCAGTCTAATCCCACCCCTCTGATGCCATACCGTTCCAGTTTTATCAGTAAAATGTTGTGATCTATGGTGTCAAATACTTTTTGTAAGTCTATAAATATTCCAACTGCTTGTTTTTTATTGTCCATGCAGTTTGCTATTTCCTCACTTAATTCCATTAGTGCCATAGATGTTGATCTGTCTTTCCTGAATCCATATTGACTGTCGTCCAAAAGCTGATGTGTTTCCATGAAACTGTCGACTCTTTTTTTTTAAAAATCTTTTCAAGGATCTTGGAAAACTGGGAGAGCAAAGAAACAGGCCTGTAATTTGTGTAATGGTGTTTATCCCCAGTTTTATATAATGGTATAACTTTTGCTATTTTCATTTTATTTGGGAATTTACCAGATTGAAAAGACAAGTTAAAGAGATGAGTCAATGGTTCTGCAATTTCTTCAATAATGTTTTTTACTATAATCATATCAATATTATTCCAATCGGTCGAGGATTTTCTTTTACATTTTCGCACAGTATCGATGATTTATTTTTCTTCGACTGGTGTGAGGAAGAAAGAGCTATTGTTTTCATTCCAAAGGTCAGTTTCTTCCCCTTTAGTTGTTTCTACGGTTTTAATTTTTTCTGCCACATTTACAAAGAATTCATTAAAACCATTAACCACATCTTCTGTATTATTAATAACATTATTTTTGTCCACAAAAAAACTCAGGGTAACCAGAGCTTTTTGCTCCATTTCTAATGACACTATTTAATACTTTCCATAAACCTTTCATATTATTCTCTAATATGTTATTATAGTATTCTTTTTTTTACATATCCTCAGAATATGGATTAATTTATTCTTATATTTTTTATATTTATTTTCTGCTTCTGAAGTTCTATATTTTATGAATTGTCTATATAGTGTATTTTTCTTTTTGCAGGCATTTTTTAGGCCATTAGTGATCCATGCACTGTGAGTTTGTTTGTGTGTCTCTCTGCATTGTTTCACAGGACAGTTTGTGTCATAAAGTGCTTTAAAGATGTTTAGAAATTCATCATAGGCCTTCTCAATATCGTCTCTCTCATATACTACCCTCCAATTCTGCTTTAGTAAATCATTCTTAAATGCAATTATGTTATCTTCAGTTCTCAATCTTTTGTATTTGAAATGGCTGGCGACTTTCGGTTTCTTAGAACTGCAGTGATAGACAATAAAAACAGGTAAATGATCACTTATGTCACTATATAATAGTCCGCCTACTGTATTGTTTTCCTTAATGTTTGTATATATATATATATATATATGTATATATATATATACACACACACACACACACACATATATATATATATACACACACACACACATATATATATACACACATATATATACATACACACATATATATGTATATATATATATGTGTATGTATATATGTGTATGTATATATATATATGTGTATGTATATATACACATACACATATATACATACACATATACATACACATATATACATACACATATATACATACATACACATATATATATATACACATACACATAAGACAATAGACACACTGTGGTGGTGGTCTGAACATCCAGAGCTGACAATTGGGCAATGAATTGCCAATGAATAATCAAATATTTGCATAATAATTCTTAAAGCAATCTTTTAAAGCTAGTTATAGCTGTTTACACTTGGAATTTTGGTTCTTTTTTGTAATATGAACAAGTTCATTTTAATTATAAATGTTTTATATTTGTGTTGATTTACAAATCAAATAGACGACAAACTATTAATCCAGTTTGTTAGGAAAATCATCAGCACATGATACATAATGAAATGTAATACCAATCACAGCATTACTCTGATTGCATGGAATAGTGCAACTTCACTCTGACGTAAACCCGTCCTGCTCAACAGATTCTAACAAGAGACAATGGGATATAACGTTTTGGAAACTAATAATGACGTAAACCCAGGTGTGTATCCTCAGCCTCTGGTTATAAATACTGCTGCTTTATGGCAGGTGATGACATCATACAGGTGTGCAGAGGACTGAATCACAGTCTGAGAGCAAACAGAGGTGGAGAGAGGCAGCATGGTAATTACTCATCCTTAAGTCTGTGGTGAGATTACATCAGCTCACAGTCACGGCATGGAGTGACATAGTTATGAGTCAATCAAACGTGTAGTGACCCATGTGCAATCACTGTTAAGGCTTTTTCCGAAGGTCACTTTTTTTTTTACATATAAGGGCATTTCTTTTGGTGTTGACATTCTCAGCTTCCATTGATGGAGGACAAAACTAAATCTTGTGTGAATCTTTTATTTAAAAATAGATGGCCATATATTCTTTTTGGTACTTGAAAAACGAAAGTATAATCAATTAATTCTCAATGAAAATTACACAACAATCCCACACTGGCCAGACAAAGGATCCAAATGGACAATGTGCACCCCCGCATGGATGAAATGTGTAAGTACAACAAATTCAAGCATTAAGCAACTTCGACAGTGAAGCTCAAAACCAAAAGCAGAAGTATACAGAAGAGCCAAGACTGGCCATTTCAAGTTTAAACGGGGCAAAAATATTCAAAGTTTTTAACACCAAGGCACTGTAAAGGACCCACGAGTCAGTCGACTGAGCTGAAGATTTAGATCATTTTATTTTTCAAACAATTGAGATGTTAGACACTGAACAAATAAAGATGCCCCAGTCAAAACTCCAGAAAACAGATCCTTATCAACCAGTTGTAGCACTTTTCCTTTATTGCCAGCAGCGCTGTTGTGCAGTTTCTCATTGTCTGCAGCTTCACCCTCTCTAGATCAGCGTGTACAAAAATTAACAGAAACGGGGCGTAAAACAGCATCGTATTGATCGTGGGATTTGTAATTCTTGCACCCAGCTTTACAGAAAGGTGTTTTTTTATGCTGAAGCAAATCCAGATTTACCAAGGCACATTGGTAGGGATGAATGACTGAAAGAATGAATGACAGAGGCTGCGCAGAAGCCAATCTTAATTTAAGGTATGTGAGGAAAAAGTGGTAGTGACTGATGAGTATAAAGGGAAATCAAAATTAAGTATTAGATGTCACAAGGAAAATACCAACAATATCTGATTCACAACTTCGTCTCTTTGTTTGATGTACAAAAAAAAAAAATGGAAGCAAAATAAATGCTCTTCAAAATGACATCCTCAATGTATCCTTAACGCTTTAAAGCAGTTGCAAATAAACTGTGGGCCCATAGGTTGCAGTTGCATCAGTCACTATCACATGTGAATTCAGTCAGTGATGAAATGACCAACAAGTTGTTAACTTGTGAGTAAGTGCATTATAGATCTAAATCCTGTACATTCACCAAGGCTGTTTAGATCAGGAAAATATTGTGATAGAAATCCAGAAGGCAAACAATATCCAGAAGTAAAGGAAACAAAGTGAGTCCTAGCTGTTCAAATATCTCCTTGTTTTTACCACCCTGATTTTACATTCTTTAATAGTTTAAGCTCCGGAGAGAATTAGTGTGGGGGGTAAGGTTATCCATTAAGCTGAGTTAATGTTAAATTAGCAGCACACTAGTTAGATAAATCCATTTTGAAGCTCAATGACTTTCCTTAATACATTTCTTCTTGAGAGTTAACATAGGATGGGGATAGAGAAGCTGAGAAATGAGACAGAGCGAGCGAAAGTGTGAGACGGGTGGACTATGGAATGTTAATAACCAAAATGCATTGGCCAGTCTTAAAGAAAGACCATGCCAGAAGATGCGTATGCCCCTTTAACAATGAAGCTTAGACTGACAGCATTGCAATGCTAACAGAGGAAAAAACAGATCTAAAAGGTTTCTGAACGTCTGTTTGGATGAATGTCCCATAAATGAACAGGTCAAAAATAAATAGATGTATACATGATAAGAAATTTATAATTTACTCTTTTTATCTCACATAAAGCTTCTTGTAACTACCGAATATGCTCCAGTACTCCGGACATGTTCGGCTCTACCTGTGCTAGATCGATCAACTCCTTTCTGGGCACCAACATGGCGGCCTTGACAGGACAGCTAAACCCGGCCTTCCCTCAGATTTAACCCTAGATTGTAATTCCTCATTAGAAACTAGAAGGTTAAAAAAACAAAAACGGTTTCATCCCAGAGAGCTTGAAATGGAGGTACGATTGTGCACTTCAAATATTGACATGACAACACCATTTCCGCTTGTCTGGGATAATTCTGTCCCGTCTTTCTTGCCTTCATTGTTAGTAGCAGCACTCTGAAAATAGGGCCTCATCATTCCTGTGGCTTTCAGTTTGAAAAATAAAACGGAAACAGCCCTTGGTATCAAACTTAAACTATTCTTTAAATCTTTACTCTTTTTGTTTATACCAAAATCTAATTAGATTATCACAGAAAGAGGCGTGGGAGAGGGAGTTTAGCAGGCCTGGCTTTTGCTGAACTCACAGTGGACAAACAAAATCACAAAGTATTTTGTCTCTGATGGGAGACAAAAAAAGGATTGGAAAATGACAGCCACTTTCCCAAACCCCTCAGTCTAGGCAAACGTATGGCAGGATGTTCAATTTGCTTTCATCCCCATGAGGGTCCAATGATATGCAATCTGTCCAATCATACCAGGCACCCTCGGTGTCATTACAACCGTTAACGCCCGGCCAGTGCTGTGTTTGTATTCTGTCCAGATCCCCGTCCGTCACCTCCCGGCTTATGCCTGGTAAATCCCCTACTGGGTTGTTTGTCTGCAAAACATGTATCTTCCGTGAGTCCTTGATATCCTGTTCTTCCCTTTTCAGATACTCCGCCATGAAAAAGTGTGCACTAGGAGCCTGGACCCCAGAGGAGGTAAGCACATTGCTCTGGAGGTTCAAGTAGGACTGGATGATTTCATTTCTGGACAGCTCTTTCCAGTTTGTCTGATGAAAAGGGTGAGGGCCGGGACCTGGGGCTGGAGCAGGGGCCAGAGCCAGGGCTGGGACTGGGGTAAGGACAGCGGGCGGTTGTACAGTGCTTTCAGTTCTCTGCCTAGATTCAGCAGGTTCAGGAGTGGGGGCTTCCTCTGTTTGAGAAGGTTCTTTATGTACCAGATGTTTGATCTGACCAGTGACAGGGTCAAACGTTAACCTGCGTTCTTTTAACCTTACAGGTTTAGTCGTGTCCTCTATTTTCTGGCCATCTAGGTTGACAGCGTAGTCTCTTGATCTGTACTTCCTCCTTTTATGCTCCGAGTTTGGAACTGGTGTCCCATCCGTGTCATCAGATACAGACACGGTGACCTCAGATGGCGGTCTGTGCAGTTCTGAGTTGTGTTGGGGGTGAGAGGGTGAGAGGGAGACTGTTGGGGATTCCAATGTGGCAGATATTTCTTGAGGTGGGAAATGAGAGGGGACTTCTGACGGACTGGCCCAGTGCATTGAAGACCTATGAGAAGAATGTGGTAGCTTCTCGGCGCAAGATGCTTGGGCTGGTGAGGATACAGGCTGGGAAAAAGACAAAGGAGAGTCCCTAGAGGAAGGGCTTGGGATAGGTGTTCCTTTAGTTGCATATGCTGAGGAGCGCTTGGTCACCGTGTCTTGCTTCATGCTCCTTGGACTGGTAGTGAGGCCACGAGGACTTTTGGCTTGATTATACCCTCCGCCTCCTTCATCCAATCTGGCCTGTTGCTGCATCACAGCAGCCTTGATCATAGAGGAAGTGCTAGGTAGTTTGGCCACCCCTGGGGAGCTGGGACGAGGCTTGACAGCATTGACTGGAATTCGATTTATTTTATCATTATCAAGGTGCTCTATCCGAGATCTGTCAGGAGACGGGACGACTTGCTGGTCAAGCAGGGTGTCAGGGCTGCCTGCAATGCCATTGGTGGATGGTGGGGAAACAGAGTTATCAAACGAGGACAACTTGGGTTTTTTTTCTGGTAAGTGCACTCCACTGTCTCTGTTTTCTGCTCTGCGTTTGCGGCTGCTTGATTTTTCAGCTTTTGGAGAGTATGTGTTGTGAACATCGTTTCTGATTTTGACTTCAGGGACACCCTTCCCAGACACAGAAATGTCCGGAGGAGCGGCATCCGTTCTGCAGGGATGAGAACTTCCATTGGTAGAACCGGGGGTGCTGGTCGGTACAGCTGGCCCAGGTTCAATCAGCTTTTGCCAGGCCTTTAACAGTTTCTTAGCACGCTTAGCAAGGTCTTCATTCTTGGTCTTCTTTCTCACATCGTTAATCAATTTTCCTAGTCGAGTTTCCTGCATAAAGATAGTGAGGGTTACGGAAAACATTGTATTAACACAATTTCTGCATTGGGTAGAAGATCATGTATAATCAACTGTCTTACCTCAAGTGCTTCTTTGGTGATAGGATACTTTTCAAGACCGGATATAACCTCCATTACAGCCACCATATTGCATATCTGCAAGGAGTACAAGCAAACATGTTGTATTACTTCTGCTACATTCGTATGAAGCAAACATTTAGTGATAGCTAATCCCCATTAACAGAGGAAGACACTGTTAAATGAATATTTTTAAATAGTCCTTGTATATTAAAGAATGCTAAATATTATAGCTATATTAAATATATAACTATGAACAAGACTGATATTCACATGATATAGAAACTATCCTGTGTATACTAGAAACGCTGTGGCATAATCTCTGCAACGTGTGTGAGTATGGGTGCAAGTTAGCTTGTAAATTAGCTTATATGTATGCTTCAGATCGATGTTCAAAAGTAACGATGGCTATGTGTCAACTCACGAAACCTTCACCAGTGCTAACGTTTAAACATAATCGTAGCAATAAAGCAAAAACTAAATACAAATAGCAGTAAACTTTATTCGGTCGAGAAAGTCAACCAGCGTTTTAGAGTCGGCAGACTTAGCGTACCTGTGTAAGCTAATGTGGCTACTGCTAGCGTTGAACTAACTTGAGAAGGAAGGGTTCTACTATTTCTAAAACGTAGCTATAAAAGCTAAGAGTTAGCTAGCTACCTCCCACACTTCGCCAACAAGGAACTGGTGTACGAAGAAACCTCAGTCAAGAAGTAGAACATTCAGATAATTTCAGAGTAAACCTGATATTCTCAACGCACATGTATGTAATATATTCGGCCAAGCCGTTAACTACTCTTAACCCGCTTTAGTGTTGCGGCTAAGCTAGCAGCTAGCATGCTACATAAACCAGCTAACGCCAGATTGCTGTCTAACCAGCGTAGCACCTCTGCTAAGTTAGCTTACAAGCTGTCAAACCAAGAGCTAAGTGTCTCTCCATATTTTACAGTCATTCGAAAAGTCGCTGCCAACCCAAATGTTAAATCATGCAGTTATAAATACAACTAAATAGTTAATTGACAGCTGTTGTGTGAACTGGCTTGTGAAGTTTGCCGGAGGTACAGGTAAACAAGCTAACGTTAGCTTCCTAGCCTGTTAGCTTCACTCACATTGCTGTGACTGTCGATGGCCTGCACCAGCCGGTCCCTCATCTGCTGCGGGGTTGCTGAGACCGTTGTCATTGCCTGTTCGGTGCGATCCAGAGGATGGAGGGAGGAATCCTCCAAAAGGAAAACAGGGGGACAATGATGACTCAAAAGCCGCTGCGGTTACACGCCAGGCGTCCGAACTGCATATTTTTCTGTCGCCTGTAAGGTAGACGGCTGAGTTTTTCTCACATGGAGTGGGAAATGTGTGTTCTGTGTTGACCGTTGGCTGCTGCCTGTTGGGCGCACTAGCAACTCACTACCAGCTGCTGGATCTCTCAACGGCCTCCTGCTGGCTGCTGCATGCCGGGATACGATGTGTGCGCTTTGACGTCTGCACGTAAACATCCCTGCCGTCCACCTACACTCCTTACTCATAAGTATTACCCGTGGATGTATTATACACACACAATAATGTATTTCGTAATAGAGTACTCTACTGCTTCTGTGTTATTGTGCTCCTAATATGTTGTAACATTATGTTATTGATTCCTAAACAGGGGCTTATGTAACAAAAAAAGAGTGTCAATTATTTTTGAAACAAATTGAAAAACAAATGAATACATATTATGTATATTTCTTCATATGTTGAGTCAGCTGTAATGTGCAATTTTGTGCATGAAATGTAGTAAACGGTACGCTAAAATAAAAGGAAAATACCCTACAGTTCAAATTGTTATGTAAATCGTTGAAATAGCTAAATATATATATTATATGTAGCAGAAATGCAAACAAGAGCGAAAAAACCTAGACATTGACACTGGTTGTATGGAATTTTTTTGAAACAGTTGTAGCTTGTGAAAAAATACTGAAAGAGTGTTTCCAAATATATCCAATATCATATGTCATATCCAAATAGCCTTCATATGAAAACATGTGGACGGTGACAGGGGTTTTTGATGAAGGGATAGGCCTACTTGAGTTTCTAGATACAAGATGGGAAGCCACTGCATTATATAATATATTGGTGTATGTAATCGTATTTTAGGCTGGTTATGAAATAAGCACTCATTGAAAATATAAGGGTAATTTTAAAGATATTTACCAGTTAATGTGTTTTTTAGTTTTGTCTGTAACTAATGTCTTGTTGATCAACTAAATTGCGATTTCTAATAATCTTTTCATATCTCATGTTATGTTTAAACACTACAAATTTGTCACACTTTTATCAGTTTTCCCTGTTTTAAGAGTAAAAATAAGGAGAATGTGTATTTGTTTACAATAACTTGCTATCTGTTTTCTTTTCCAGTCAGTAGGCCTACCTTGCAAATTAGAAATACATTCGCATTACCAAATATCACTTTTGAGGTATATTGATGTGTTAATTATCCATATACCTCAAAAGTGATATTTGGTTCATAATACCCTGCATGCTATAATAGCATGCAAGGTATTATGAAAGATCAATGTTGATGATTTTATTTTTGCAGCATTCTACCAGCAGAGGGAGTCATTCAGTTTCCAAAAGAAGGTACAAGTAAAGAGCAGATGCTGCATAGACATTATTGAGCCATTTGAGGACACCAGTCTATGGCCTTTTAAATTAAGGCCACATTACTGCAGGGAGCATGACCAGGCAGATCCTTCTGGATCAATTATGCTTAGTATAAGTTAATTTGCATGTTTTTTTCAAGGTTAACACAAGGCTTAATGTCGTCAAACAGAACAATTGAATGTACATATTTTTTGCTGAAAAAAAGTAAAACATTGGAATTCTGTTGTGAAGAACCTTATACAGTAGTTTATAAAAAGTGCCAAAAAAGCCAGAAATCTCCCCACCAGAAATCATGGTCATTACTTTTGTCATACCCATCCCACACACAAAATGTCCAGTATCCACTCATTAAAGTTGTTGGTGTGGACAGAGTGGGAGAGGCAGGGCGTGAAGCTGTGGAGTGGGAGTAAAAGTCTAAGTTATGCCAGTTATGGGGGCAGTAATCCTCATGTAACTACTGTTTAAGTTCATTGCTTTAGAGTGCTTGTTGTGGTCCAACAAAGGACACAAATGAGATAAAAAACATGTCTTTGCTTAGTCACATATATTTTATTTTCATTTACAAATAATAATGCAAAGATACAAAGACAGAAGCCTTCACACAAGAAAAATACATCAGGTACAGTTCAAACAGAAGCTTATTTCATCTTTAATATAGCACACATTTACAGCCAACTTGGATTCTTTTGGTCCGATTTGACAGTTAGAATAGAAAACACACAATTTGAAGAACAAGGTTTGAACCAGTTATCTTTAAAGGGTTATTTCAAAAAAAGTACCAACTTGCCAAGCTGTGCTGCAGAATGCTAGATTTTGCATATTCTATGAGCATATTGTTTCCTGTTGCTGAGAGTGTACTATTGGAGCATAGTGCACTCCTCCACGACAGTAAAATGCATGTGCAGTGTTTGGAATAGTATCACTGTACTCAGAAACCAAATACATAGTATAACAATTTAGCTGCCATTGTATGAGGCTTGACCAGCAGCGGGCTGTCCTCAAAATGCACACAAAGGATTTAAAGATGTGGGTAACCCACCGAGACTGTATAAGACTATGACCGTTTATCTTCCTGATTCACTTTATGTTTTACCCATAGACTGTATATATAAAGGTTTAAACTTGACTGTACAGTATTTGAATCTGCTATTTCTTATGTTATTTCTTACTGTATGTCTATGTGTTTTTCTCAGACAATATGTATATAGTAATAATCACTACAAAATAATAATGTTCGACGGCAGATTTATAAAACAAAGCAAAACACAAAATACTTAATTTAAAGCAAAATACAATAAGTCAGGGTATTTTCAGAGATATTTTGAAATTCAGCATCATGCAGAAAAAGATTCCCCAGGTAGTGGATAAGATATGTCAGTCACAGCTCAAGTGATGCAATTATCTGAAACAATGTTCAATGTAAACAATGCGTTGTAACATGTATGGTTTGTATATGAAATCATTTCTACCACCATATTATATTTTGAAAAACAAAAAGGAGTGTTTCAACAGTTAGAAGGGTAAAATGTCTAAGTATTCTCTCATTTATGGCTGTGGACTTTGGCTTTTTGGTATAACTGTTGACTTAAAACATAAAGAATATACAGTGCTGATGACAGATTTATTATAAAACTAAATTGAATAAAATCTAAATATTACCCATCTTGGTAAAATGAACTTCTGATGGCTTGTAACTGCTCATAGCAAGTATAAGAAGAAGAATTTCTGCTAAATGAAAGTCTGTAAATATAATAAAAAGTGCTTCAGGGCCTCAAAATGCTTATGAATGACGTCCAAAGGAAATATAAGGAATCCATGTAACTTTAAAATCTCATGATATAGAATATATTATTATGGTGATAGTATCCAAACCACATTACCAATTCACTTTAAATCTCACTAACAAGAATCATGTTGCTGTTCTACACTGTAAGTGGTTTGTATGTAGTTGGTTATTCCAGTATTTAACAAAACATTTTTATGGAGAAAAAAACCCAACATTGCTTCGTTGTAAACTCTTGTCTCTGTAAACACTGGTATAATACCAATGGAAACCTTAACGTTGGTGCATATAAAGGTGACACGTCAGTCAGAGCTATCTACAAAAGCACAAAAAGGTTCAAAGAAATACCAAAACAGAAAATGGACCTACAAAGATGTCAGGCTCAGGTCCAGCAGTTAATTCAGAGTCACAATGACATATTGCAGCACAGTTTTTTCAGTGCATTTTCTTACTTTGACATCATATCACATAAAGCACGAAAAACATTGTTTCTACCATACAGAAATATACAAAGCTAGTCTAAATTTACCATAACATAATAAACTCTGTGGGTGTTCCACAGAAAATAAGCACATACTGTATACTGCAGTGTAAAACACAGTACCAAACAACAGCGTCTATGTGTGCATAACAGGCTAATTAACATATTTCCAATGCTTTTAGACTTTACTAGCAGTTACATTAGCCTACACATGATGCTGAATTAAAAAAGATAAAGGACCAAATTACCAAACAAGAATAACAAAACACTTCAACAAAAAAAAGCGACTCCAACCTCCAAAGGAAATAAAACCCAAGCCGAAAGAGGAAACATGTCCACATATTCATGCAGTCACAATATTATTAAAAAAATTCAGAAATGTGATGCACCCAAAACAGTTTTTTTTAATCTTCCAACTTTAAAACTTAACTTGAACTGATTGGGTCTTCCACATTTGTCAGAAAGGTTTTGATTTACATTATGTGAGAGTAACGGTGGAATATGTTTGCACAGGAGGACCTTGACACACATCAACAGAAACAGATGTTGCAGCTACACGATTCTTTCATAGTGTGAAATTAACCTATATTCATTTCAGTGGCATGTAATTGATTGTTAAACCTGGACTGAATTACAATATAAATTCCATAAAATATTTCCAGGGACTGGTTGATCCCATCTGGCACGATTTTGTGATAAAATATGCACATTTCAAATGTCACTTCGCTGTACCTGGATCTTTAATTACTTCAATTATAAACTTTTCCTTTGCTAATCACTTTATTATAAATATTTTTCTAGCTTATTTAGTTCTATTTTTTTTAAACCTGCTATCAATAGCAAAAAGAGCTGCAGCAACAAGACCAACACTCTCCCAAAATACAAATGTTTTCCTACATTTTGGAAAAACTGTGTTACAGCAGACAGCTAACAAAATACTCACTGATTATGTAAGAACTGCTCTTTTAAATAGAGTTTCTGTATATTACTTTTCAAAAATAACTTTAGTTTAATTTAGCTTTTTTTCATATGTATTTTCTTTTTTCTGGGTTTTTTTTTTAACAAGAAGGCAAGTTTAATCAAAGACAGGGCAAACAGGTCTGTAGCTCTAACAGTCGGGGGGAGGTTTGGTATATAAACTCTCAAATAAAAATGTTGAAGTCAATGCATAAAGTGCATTATGAGAGACGGTTGTGAGTGAATCCAATGGATCCGCACACTGAAAAAAGGATTTGGAGGATTTGAAAAAACAAAACAATAGATGAAGTCATAAACTCAGAACCAAAGCCCGGAGACAAATAAATCGAAGAACGGCACAGACCACACGAGCATGACGAGGAAACAGATATTCAGTGTCACTGTAGTACCAAGGAAACAAACACAGTCACATATAGATCAGTATGCCACATCTCCTTCAAAGGGAGAATAAACAACAGGTGGAACATATTTGGTCTTACAGTACATAAAGGCTAGAGATGAGAGGCAATGACGATGACAGGATGGCAACAACACAACTGTACAGATGTGACCTAAATACATTCTCATTGCGTCAACAATGCTGTTCTAGTATAGAGGCAGTTCAATTGTCTGGAAAAAAATATATATCTCAACGACACTGAGGTCACATCTTTGGGAGGAAACCAGGAGAGTTTTTACTGTATGACACGACCACTGAGCATTTCTTTCTCTACATGAAAGGAAAATGTAAAGAGTTTCAAAACTATTAAAAAGAAATATGACATGGCACCATTACTGTGCGTTTATATGAACTGTGCACATTGGCTTCCTTTTATAAGGTTTCATTTTATCCGTTTCATTTTACAGTCCTAAACCAATTCCCTGTAGTTTTGCATAGATACTATTACGCAAAACCTAATCACATTCTGTACGTGTAAAATATAAAACATAACAAGCCTGTAAACATGTACTTCATAACAAAAAACTCAATTACATGATGGTAGTGACAATGGATGAAGTAATGGGTAAAGATCAGCGCACTTGAAAAATACAACGGCAGTAATGCAACTGTGAATTATGTAGGCAAAACCAAACAGTAAAAATGACTGGACATTTAGCATTCTTTTCTCATTTACATTAATTTTTGTATTTAACCTTTATTTAACCAGATACAAAGCATTGAGATAAAATCTCATTTACAATGCTGACCTGGCCAAGAAGGTTACATAATAGTCATCTTTGCATGAAAACCAAAATGTCAAGCAATTAAGGCAAAACAAGTATGCACAGTGATTTGTGATTTCATGCATAACTTATGACCACTATTTACTATGGTAAAATCTGAATTCAGCTTCTCCTTGAAATAAATTACGTGGCTAAATAATGACTCATCGTTATCGAGACTTTAGAGGAGATTTGGGATAAATTAAACCAGGCCTGACTTTGGCTTATATGACAAACTACAAAGGGATTAGCACTTAATTAAAATCCAAACTGAATGTACCGGTGAGTGCAGCCAACTGGGATCCGGAGGGAGGGTCAACTTGACAGGTGTTTCCTCTGAGTCATCGAGCCATACCAGCTATTCTGTAGATTGTTAGGGTTTGCTCCGCAGACATGGTTTAGTCAGTCAGTTCAGTCAGTCAGTTGATGGAGAATAGGAGCCCAGCCTCCTTCTGCCTTCATGATATTTCCATCAAAATCCCTCAAAAGATAAATGTGCCATTTGCAAAAGAAAAGTAGTGACAGAATCATGAATATTTCTCATACCTTAACATGAATGTCATCAGTCGTAAATCATCTTTCCAGGTTTTAAAGGTTTCCAGTCTTCAGAAAAACTTCAAAGCATGGTGTTTTTTTAAAAGCTCTCTCAGGGGTTTGATTGGTTGGTTGGTGTGGAATCGAAGCTCTGCCAAGACGAGGTCTCGACCAGAAGAAAAGAAGAAATCTGCTCCTCTTGGTTTTATCCCGTCAGAAACAAACAATCCCCCCCCCCCCCCCCCCAGGGGCAGCCGCATTCACAACACACCTGTGCATGAGCCTGTGGTGCCGAGGTTAGAGCCGGTCGAGGCGGAATGCGTCCTCTGTGGCGGGGTCGGTGAGAATCATGTCTGGGTCATTAAGCATGTGCAGGCCATCGAGCGTCAGCGGGTCGATTTTCAGGTCGTCCAGTGGGAACTGCGAGTCGATGTCGAAGCTGACATCTGTGGACAGACAGCCGGTCAGGTCCTTGGGCAGGCTGGGGGGGGACTCTCCGCTCACTGGAGAAACAACACAGCAAATTAATAAATACAATATTATCAGGATATTTATCTGAAAAGTTTTTAGATGCGCAGCCCCACTGTCTTGGAATAGTCTGCAATTGAAATGGAAACTGAGCAATCTGGTGCCACTAACTGTTTTTAAAGCTCGGTTGGATGCTACTCAATCGGAAGCTGTTGGTACCTGTTCATGTGGATAGTTATGTAAATTGTAATCCCTGTAATGATGCTGTATGATGTCCTTTTTGTTGTTCTGTTTATGTTTTTATGTTTCATGTGGAACCTACTTGAGCAGGTCTCCCTTGAAAAAGAGGTCAATGATCTCAATGGGATACACCTGGATAAATAAAGGTTTGAAATGAAAAATGAAATTTAAGGGGGAGATGGACGGCTTCCTGAATTTTCAATTTATAAAAGAAACAAGTGTGGGTTGTGATTATATAAAAACTTCATGTAAGAGGCTTGACTTCTTAATTACACATTTCTTTTAACAACAGACACTGTAAGGGTAAATTCAGTTGGACAAAAAATTCCTGTAACATGCTTTTTTATTTTAATGCACACATTTTAGTGTGGGATTCGTCAGTGCTCTCCAGTAATTCCGATCTCACACTATTACATTATCCTTCAAATATATTAATCCCCCATTGAGTGTCGGATTATTAAAGATCGCAGGCAATTTAAAGCCAAATGGTTGTATAATGGTATAATCTAATGCACGTAACATCGCTGCAATGAATCATATCAGATGTTGTTTGTCATTGTGTCATAGTATCTGTCAGTATATCATGATTTTTCAGGGGGTTTTGGACAACAAAGGCTTTTCAACAGAAGCAGCAGTGTGCCACAGTCCTCTACAAGCCGCTTGCAGTGAGGCTAAGTGAGCTACATGATCTGTCGAGGAAGCAGCACCTGTGAGAATGATGTTGGGGATGTTGCCATGGCTACTGTAGCCAAGCTGCTGCGAATCCTGAAGGTTGCAATGGCCAGTCAAACCCATCATGAGCGCCTGGGAGTAGTTGAGGGTGGAGGTCTGGTTATACAGGCTGTCAGAGTTGATGGGCGTCTCCATCATGTTGAACTGCTCCAACTGGAACACAACAGAAAGAAATATCACAATAATATCAGGCACGCTCCAAAGCAGGAATAAACATGGACACTTGTATCTAAGATGAAGAAGAAGAAGACATATTTTATTAATCCCCAACGCTATTCATATCTACCTGTTGCGACAGAGCACTGGCCTGAATGGACGGGAGCTGCTGGTCGTAAAAGTCTGCAAACACGCTGCCCAGGATGGAGTTATGCTGCAACAACAAATAAGCCAAATGTTTAATATCACTCTGGTTTAAAAAGACAAAACTCCTGGTGCGGACCAACAACTATGAACATCATCCGGGCTGCAGAAGTTATACATCAAACATAACATTTAGAATATGAAAAGGTATGGCAGCAACAAGGCTGAAACAAGATCTGGAAACGCTCAACTCATGTATGCTAATGCATCTGTACATGTATGATATAATGATTGCGTATATATTGCAGAGAGGAGAAGCTGTGCATTCATACATATTTCTGTAACTCTGTAGTATTACTTAGCTTAATGAGGATGGCACACAGAGGAAGCAGTAAATGTTCATGTAACAAAAACATCATTCAGGAGCAACTTGTTTATTCACAATTAAATAAGACACACACGGAACAATGTGACAACCCACTGAGGAATTTGTAGCTGGCTGTTTCAATAATAAATGCAAACTAAACCAGTGCCTGCGATGTTTGCAAAACCGTGCAGTTTTTACAGTTTGCTCTGATATCCAGGTGTAGCAGGTGTACATCCACTATCACAAGTAAAAGTGCATGAATATTCCATTAAGAGAGCGACATACAAGATACAGTAGCTAAGAGCCACCTTGGTTGTATTTATCTCAAGAACAGTTCAATATTGCATGGAAATTATTTTTAAACCTGAACGAAAAATAGCCTATCGGTGCATAATGACTAACCAGAAAAATGAATGAATTACAAACAAATGAATAAGGGACTTCATTAATTATATGAATCCCTTCCTCATGATCCCAATGGTCATGTCCACTAACCACTGACGTCAAAATCAGTCGGCTAAAGATAAGGACGGACAAGCTTTACTTCGAAAAGGCAGCTTCTTCCTCTGCTGCCGACTGGCCTTGGTGTTTTAATTAACAATGACCAAATGGAGTGAAATTTGCATGAAATAAAGGGAATCATTGAAAATATAATCCCCTCTGTGACTTTATTCTCCCCCCACTGACTCATCCAGTGCAAGCTAATTCTCGTCAAGTTTCAGTGTCCTCATTGAACCAGCCACAAAAATTCTCCTATTTCATCGCGGCCTCTTAATGTATAAGTAATTGGATCATATTCTCAGGCCGTGCTCCTCCTAGTTCAAAACCAAATTATCTGTGTGTGCTGCAGATGTCCCCACAGGGCAGAGCAGCATAATACGGCACACAGCCTGTCAGCTGTGGATTAGCCTGTGGATAAACTCAGCACCACGAGTGAGACACTTCAGATCAGCACAGATCTGAGTTTGGTAAGCAAACAGCAGCACACACACGTGAAAAGAAAATGCATATACACCCTCACTTACCACTTCCTTCATCTCAAACACACACATGGTGGTAATTATAAATTAGTAGAATCAAGATAATGCTAATTTTAAATGCTATCTTAATCTGGTTCAGTACTTCATCTAAAACTGTACCGTTTTCCTTAAAGACAAATTCCAGTACCGTGTTTTACAAATGTTAAATGCTTATACTAAAGACATGGATTAACCACCCTGTTTTATGTTTACCTTGGGTGTGCTTAGTTTATCTTAAAGCACCACCCTGATAGCGAGGTGCAGTTTGTTGAGTTTGTTAAACCAGGGGAATTAGAAGCAGCTTTTCTTTAAAGAAACGCATTGAGGGGATAAGAATATCATCTACCCACCCATGCTACCTTAGACCTCAATGCTGGTGCAAAAACCACAATAAAACACAAAAATCTGACAAACATCAACAACAACAACAACTCGGTGTACGGTGTCTTACATAGCAAGACTTGGGAGGAGACAGTGGAGACGCAACCAAATACCACAAGAGCAGCAGAAGAGGAAGGTCAGGGGAACAGCTACATAACAACACACCAATGACACTGTGTTTAAAGAGACTGGTAGTCAGATCTGGGCAAAATGACTTAATGTCCATTATATCTATAACTGGAATCACATCATGACACGGTTTTTCATCATGTTTCGTGATATACTATCATTTTTTTTTCTTCCTGATCTCTAAGAATGTTTTCTGAAATATTTAGTTTGACCTCCTTTTATTGTGTTATAGCCGGCAGGTGTAATAATAGTTAGAAATAATCACAATACCGTTGCGTTGGGAAATTACACTGAGAGAAAACACCTGCCGTGAATTTCCTGCTGTGACACACTAAAAAGTCTGAATGAGCAAATGTACGGCATATAATATTTACAGAAACAAAATAAACACTATAAATAGCCTGTTTTGAATTGTCTTGCTCATGTGCTTGAATAAACTGACATGCTTTTGTTTGCCCAGATCTGCTAACGTCAACACAACACAAGCAGTTGTAGGGGTGGGGGGGGCAGCCACAGAGCCCTACTCGCCAACGATAACCACAGGACTACGATGCAGGGACCGTGACGTTTAAACAGAGCGAGGCAGCAGCTCGCTGGTTCACACGCCCTTACTTGAGGCGAGCCTCCAGGTGAGAAGCCTTGATTGGAGACGGGGGAGGTTGGAGACTGATTGGCAGAGGATCCAATCCTACTGCGGTACTGTTGGAGGGAGGAGGCCTGATACAAGAGGACACGTTTGAGTTATTTACATTGGAGGGTGTTCCTTATTGGGGAACGTGTAGATGTGCTCATATTGGACATGTCTTTGTGGTACTTTTTTCCAGTTGCAGCTGGATAAACAACATGTACCCTGCCTGAGGACTAACTAAAATATTGACTCCCTGTTTTTCATAGTTGTAAACCAGTATGCTAGCATCTAATGCTGAAAAACAATTTAAATAATTAGAGTGGTGAACAGCACATGTTACATTGACGCATTAGTTATACTGAAAAAGATCTGGGAGACACGGAGAAAGCTACAGGGGATTAATTAGGAGCGGAGAAATGTTGCCAGCCATGCTAGCTAAACAAGTGAATACTGTGAAAGAACTGGAGGATCAGAAAGAACCGACTCCTTTTGTAATCTTCAGTCATAGTTGCCCGTTTCAATCTACTCGTCCAACCGAAAAATAACATTTGTAGAAACTAAAAAAACAATGATTTTATTTGGATCACAAGATCAAATTGACTTGAGCTATATCATAAAGCCATAACTGTGGAAAGAAAATATCAAAGTTACTATCACAGTAAATAACAGATACACTATCAAATCACTGAGGTTTAAAGGTGTATCAAACAAGATTTATAATCTCTTATCATGCAAAAGCCATGATAAGGAGTTTCAACCTCCTTATTTCTAATCTATAGATAGATAAGATATCCAAATATTGGCAGCATGAGATAGAGAAGTGATAAAGCTGTTCAAAGCCTCTGGATGCAGAAATAAACTAGTGCAATGACCCTTTCTGGAGTAGACGTGATTGAACTCTCATGAAACTGAAAGAAATATTTTTCAGAATTCATTACATTGCTGTAACTGTATTTGATGGAGACCTGAAAAATACAGCTTAGAAATGTAAACAAACTATCAAAATCATCTCTGAAACAAAGTGGTACATCTAGGCTGGGGAACCAGTGAACGTTAGATCTAAGCTGGTGTCGTGCTGTGTTTCTTCACAATGTTTCACTTGACCCCACACTGCAATAACTGAGACCAAGAGAATGTAGGCCACTTCATTTCAGCACATATCCAAACACATTCCCACTGCAGCAGAAGAGGAGCAGCGAGAGCCAAGATCTGAAGGATGTACGGTGCCTTGTCTGATTTCTTGTTGTCCTACACATTTTGTTGTGTTATAATGTCATTATTTGGGAGTATGTGTCTCAGCTCTGTGCAAAAAGTGCAAAATATATTTTTTTTTAATTGAATTTAAAGGTCCCCTATTGTAATGTTTTCCATCAATATATTATAGGTCTCAGTTATATACAAAACATGTCTCTGAAGTGTTTGGCTTGAAATACCAAACAGATCATGCATTGTAGCATCCCATAATCCCCTCTGTTTCAGCCCTGTTTCAAAAGTGCTGAGTCTGTTACTAGAGATGAAAATAAAGAGCCACTCCCCACGCCCCTCAGAGATATTTGGTTAAAAAGAAACCAATGGTGCTCTAGGGGGAGATTCATGTGATAAGGTGGGGGTGTTACCTTGGTTGCTGATTGGCTAATGGTTATACAAGCCAAAAAACCATTATGACATCACAAAATAGCAAACATCTGATCAGCTCATTTTCAGACAGGTTTTTATATAAATGGATCAGGATATAAAGAGAAAATATTTTTTCCTGAAACTTTCAGAGTCTCTTTACGCAGAGGGGACACATATTTATGTATAAAAGACGTGAAAAAGTGGATTTTGCACAATAGGTGACCTTTAAAATTGCAAAGTACACACTCAATATACATTTTTATTTTCTTTCCTATGTGATGGTAAAGATCCCTATGAAACTCCAAATGCACTCTTCTATATATAAATATAATGTATATGCGAAGGGGTCTGAATATAATTTGACAATGTGTATCATCAAGAGCAACACATTGATGCTATCTGAAGACACATTTTCAGGAACAAATGGCTATCGGGATAAGCTGATGTAATGCAGACAGGCTGCTCACCGTGTTCATGTCCACCGTCATGTTGTTTTGTGAGGACGTCTGGTTGTCTGACGTGGAGCAGGAGTTCACCAAGGACTGTAGCTGGACCAGACCTGTCTGCTGGACAATAAAGAGCGGGCTCATAAATAAATACAGACACTGTGTAGCCTACTTATCAGGTATCATTTTACAGTTCTGATACTGGCTTATCACTGACTAAGTACATCAATATCTGCTTTTATAGTATGTTGGCAGATCTGATAAACCAATTAAAACATAATTGAGGTCCTTACCACCAGCTGCTCTTGCAGTAATAAGTAGTGTACCTTTCTTACTGTCCCAAATGTGCACAATGTAGTAACTGCTTTCCGTCTTTTTGTTTACTTAGTTGTGTTCTCTGTACTTTACATGTCTTTGTTATGTGTAATAATGTGTAACGTTGCCGTCTTCTTGGCCAGGTCAGCATTGTAAATGAGATTTTATCTCAATGCTTTTTATCTGGTTGAATAAAGGTTAAATAAAAAAAAAAAAAATGTTGATATGATTATGTCTATTAGACTACACAGCTTATTTAAAGTTGTTTTTTAATTGGTTTATAGTTCCAACTTTACAGCTATCTTATACACTCCATATGCAAATATCCTGTCTATCAAATCTTGTACATGTGTTTGACACAACGCTTAAATAAGTACATTTAACACATTTGGTTTACATTATGTCAAACAAATGGCAAACATCGTTATAAAAACATGTTATGCTCAAATATGAATAACATAACATTAGTCAGAATAAGACATCATAGGGGCCTCATTTTGTACTCATGACCATATCAACAAATGATGTTGAATCATTATTATTTATGAACCGCAGCTGCTGCAGTGTACATCAGAGAAAATGTTCCTCAAAGGGCTTTCTTCAGTATCTGAAGTGTTGATCCAAGGACACGGAAGAGTTTCCTCATTGCAGGAAAAATTGATGGTTTTGGCTGAGCTTTAATAAGCAGAATTATATTTGCTCTTTCCTATTACAACAGTGTTTTCTAGTAGGGCGCTCTGTGTGTAGTGCAATCAGTGAGGGAGAGAGAAGTGTCTGTTTAGGCTTAACAACAACTCAACGAGAAACATGACTGAGGTCTCTGCCTTAAAAGGTCATTTGAGACTAAATGTGTTCTATTTGTGTTCTATTGAGGTACTGTTGGTATGCTGTCAGTCAAATTATTGAAAAATAACATGCTGGCTGTAGATTTGAGATATATACACAAGCCTATAATGGGGTGAACAAAATCCTAATGTGTGGACAATGTTGACCTATAACATCAGTTTATTCTATTATACAATATCCACTTTTTCATGTCTTTTATACATAAACATGTGTCCCCTCTGTGTAAAGAGATTCTGAGACTTTCAGGAAAAAAGATTCGCTCACATTTTGTCCTGATCCATTTATATAACAACCTGTCTGAAAATTAGCTGATCAGATTTTGGCGACTTTATGATTTCATAACGATTTTTTGGCTTGATAACCATTAGCCAATCACCAACCAAGGCAACACTGGCCCCCACCTTATCACCTGAATCTCCTCCTAGAGCACCAATGTGTTCTTTTTAACCAAATATCTCTCAGAGGGGCGTGGGGAGTGGCTCCTTATTTTCATCTAAAGTAACAGACACAGAATCAGCACTTTTGAAACAGGGCTGAAACAGGGGGGTTTATGGGATGCTACAATGATCTGTTTGGTATCTCGAGCCAAACACTTGAGACATGTTTTGTATATATCTGAGACCTATTATATATTGATGGGAAACAGTATAATAGGGGACCTTTAAACAGCAGTGATTTTCATTGCAACGCTGTTATTTGCATACTGCAGTAATAGGACAAAACTTAACAATTGTTTCCAGCAATTCAAAGAGTAGTTAAACTCAATAGTTTAAAATGGCAAGAATGAATGCACTAAAGGATAAAGTGCTGGAGGGAAACTCACTTGCTGGCTCTGGTGGTTCTGGGACGACGGCTGCTGGTTGAAGAAGGTGTACTGCGACAGCTGCTGCTCAAGGTTCATGGCGTTGATGGCCGCCTGAGGGGAGCACAGCAACCAATAACACATGAGGTTACGCTTAACAGGAAATGCAATAACACCAGCACAGTTGAATGATTTGCGATGCATTATCTCCAAATCAATCTTTAAAAAAAAATGTTATTGCTGCCAATTGAAACATTGCTTATTCACACTAATGACGCATTTCCATTGCAGGGCCTCGGTCGGCTTAGTACGGTATAGTTAGGCCTTGTTAGGCCAGGCTCACTTTATGCTGCATTTCCATTACAGTTTAGTAGCCGGGGCAGTAACTATAGTAACGCAGTGTAGGCGGAGCCGTGACGTCATCTTCAATGCGAACCACAGAAAAACAACATCAGCCGTTAGCTGTTAGCACTCAAGCTCATAGCTCCTCATATCTGTTCAGAAACTAGACAAAAGTTAAACAAGTATACAGTCACTGGTTTATTTATGTCTGTATAGGCCGTTGTTGTGAGTGTGGACGGTCGGAGCATATACTGCGTTAGCTTAGCCGATCTCCATTCAGAAAACACGCATTTTAAAAGGTTTTTCGCCTGCCGTCTGTCTGCAGACTTGTCAAAGCATTAATTCATGGTTTTTACTAACCGGTATCAGTATGTTGTTACTTCGGCATCATTTTGAAATGTGTATTATAATTAAATCACGGTCAAATATGTTCATTTTGTTGTAGTTGTACTTGTAGCCCCCTTGCCAGCGATTCTCTCTCTCTAGTTTAACATACTCAGCCCGACTCAGCCTGGTTGTTGGCCCTTGGCATAGGCAGTATAGGCGAATGCTAAGGGCGCATCAATCAATGGGGGGCGCCGAAAAAAAAAAAAAAAAAATTATTTCATAACAACACAATTTCCCAATTTTGGATCAACAAATTACATCTTATTATCTTATACTAACAGAACTACGCCTATATTGCGTACAACGTCCATAAACTATGGCACACCCCCGCCCCAAAATCAAGTTGAACCGCCCCAGCCCCAGTAAAAACCAGAGGTTTATGTGAAATAGTTCTTTTTTTGAAATAATGGTTTTAGTGTGCAATTATAGGTTTTAATTTGGTATTTGTGTTAATTTAAAATAAATCAAACTTCCAAAAAACGTATACAGTTTTGATTAACATTCGAATTTACTGTGTAAGCGGCCGCGGGGGGGGGGGGGAGCTTTAGAGAGCTCTCTCCTGAAAGACTGAGAGGCTCTGATAACCTCAGCTCAGTGAGGTAAAGGCACACCTTTATATGATTATAGTTATAAAAATAATAAGAGAATAGATTTTTATCTATTCTCTTATAGTATATAGTAATAAATTAATAAACAAGATTACAGTTTAAAAGGGGAGTGATTTGTAAAATATCCATAAAGAAAAAGAAAATCTGCTTACAGTTCTGTTTCATATGGGTGTTGAGAGATGTATCCATAGATCTCCTGATGTTGCTCTCAAAGTGCACCAGATTGATGCTTTTAACTTCAATATTAAAAAAATATATCTTCCCGGACCCCCCAAGAGGAGGTTAGGTCCACCCCCTACTTAAATCATGTTCAAATGGATAGGATACTAAATACATTTGCACACATCTTGTGTCCATATCTTTCTGTTTTGGTGGTCATGCCACAACCGTGCATGCATGCACGAGTCATAGTGAGTGTCTGCATTTTGGGGGGGGTCGCCAGCTAAAATCTTGCCGAGGGCAGCAAATTGGTCAGGGCTGGCCCTGAGGGTACCTGAGAGAGAGAGAGAGGTGGAGATGTCGGAGAGAGCTGCAGGTTCTGGTGCTGGTGGGAGTCTCCTGCATTCAAGATGAGAGGAACCATGTCGTCCTGCCCAGACTGGATTTCCATGGTTACTGCGGGCTGAGAGGTATTCACTCCTACCCAGTTCACAGAAAATGGCACAAGGAAAGAATTTTTTTTCATAGAGAAATTGGCATGAAGTGCTAAATGAAATCTGAAGTATTTAACGTCCTGCACATAACTATCTAATCTGACGTTTTCTGGATTAAATGTGAGCAGACTGTCCCTGGTGCTACCTTGCGTGTTGGCCAGTGCCTGTGTGCTGTTGGAGGAGCTGAACGAGCCGGCCACCACATCATCTGAGTCGAGCGGGGTGGGCAGTGGAGGAGGAAACTGGATGTTTGTCAGGTCGGGAAGAGAACCGCCAGTGTTGTGGGCTGCCGGGTTTAATGAAGTGGTCAACTGCTGGTCAGGAGATGGGAATATGCTGCAGAAATCAGAAGAATGCAGGGAAATTGTTGGTTAAAACACTCACACACGCTGGCTGAAGTCAATGACAAAATGAAGGAACAGAAACTTAAATATGTGGTTTTCTGAGCAACATTTGGAAATGTTTTCCAAGACAAACAATGCCAGAGATATTTGGACATCATGCATTTGGACAGTCATACTTTTGCAAATGCTTTGGCTCCGGACTCATTACTTTGGCGGAGAAAACCAAAAATATGTTCAATTACTGTCAGATGGTTTCAATTTGAATGTACTCAATATTAAGGCGGCTTGTGCATACTAAAACACCATTTTCAATTCACTTTCACCAACAGAGATTAAGAAAAACGTTTCCTCACAGCCTAGGAAGACATTAAAATACTCACTGGATCCCTGGAACTTTGCAGGGTTTGGATCTTGAAATGTTCTATAGAGAAAAAAACAATTAACAACCAGACTTTTGTGAAAACCACAGATAAAAACTGAAAAAACATGTATGTGAGTGTAGAGGTTCCACCTTTTTGCACTCCCAGTTTTGGTTTTGACCATTTTCATCAACTTCCTGTTTAATTGCTTCAGCCCCGGGGACAGTGAGCAGGAGAACTGAAGAGATGGAGAAATAACAACAAATGCAAACAATTATCATAGACTCTGGACTTAAAAGATGTCCAAACTGTTGGAGCTTATTATATGCAGAGCATACGTGTCTTCGGTTAATATAACCAAGGGATATTTACATTTTAAAAGAACAAAAAGGAAAGGTGGAAAAGAAAACTGATGAATATTAATGTGGCGTTTCTAAAAGTAAAAATATTGTTTTAAACTTGAATACTGAATGGCAATAATGGACCAAACTAAAAAATGTCTCCAAGAAGATTTATACAAATGTAATCAAAGTACTCCTGAAATGGGAATAATCGGCCATTAGCAGTAAAATTCATCAGGCACTTGGATGCACTCTGTCCTCTCATTTTCCTCCTCTGCCTTCAAAGCAACATCCAGACCCTTTCATCACACACTGGAGGGCACTCGACTGAACCGTCAAGAGAAAGCAGCAACATACCAGAAAATAAAGAAAGAAAACATACAACAACACATCCCTACCTAGTACCTACTGCAGATGAAAGGAGGAAAATATGATATGTTTCACACTATATAAATTATATAATGTAAATAATATACTATAAAATATACTGTAAAACAAATGAGATAATGCGTACATCTTTTTGGCTGGAGCTCCTGGGATCCTCCTGTAAACAAGGCCTGCTGGGCCGGAGTTAATGTGCTCTGGTGCAGTGCTGAGTCAGAGTTCGTCCTGCAGCACAAATATTAAAAAAGATTACAAAGTGCTTTGTATAGTAAAGTCTGAGAAACAGACTGTTGTGAAGCAAAGACACCGCTCACTGTAAATACAGTAAGACATTTTAATATTATATACTGTAAGTTTACGCATTAAAACAACAATTGTTAACACAACTTAGTCATGCTAACCTTTAGCTACTTTAAATATTTTTGCTTTTTAACACATAATCTGAATGTGATCCTGTATCTTATAATATCTCGTGATGAAAATCTAAATGCAGCATGATGGTAAACTGTGAAAGTAGGTCACTAAATGTGTGATTGTGCAACATGTTTATGTATAACGTCAGTTAAGATAACAAAAGTCTTGTGTTATGTTCCAAATGTGTCTCTCTGATCTGACCATGCATATTTCTAGGAAATAAAATATGCAAATAGTGCAGAGCAGTGTGTCGAGTTTGAATATGAAGGTTTATCATAATTATAAGCGTAAATTCTAAAATAAACAGTCATGCAGAGATGGCGTTTCCTCCTTAGAGACTGTCTTACCTCCTCCAGCTGGTATCAGGTGGTGGTGACAGATATACTGAACCATATGGACAGCTGTCAATGTGAGAATGCAGGTTAAGAAAAATCCAGCATGAGACCGGATACTCTTGGCGCATTCGATGCATTCATTCCAGGGAAGATCTTTCAACACTAGGATGTATATTTTAAGAAGCACGGTGTTGGGGAAATAAACCAGCACGTGATCAAAGTGAGGGATAACGAAAAGTGAGGTCTGATATTAGTCAGAGTTCATTTGTAATACTGACTGATTATTGTAGATGCTGCTTATTACAAACAGAGTAATAATTTAGATTTCATTAATAATAGACTGAAGTCATTCTGCAATATAGAAGTATCTGAAACATCCATCAGCTACAAAAATCTTATAAAACATCATATAGCTTTGAAATGTTTAGTGATATCTGATAGAAATGTGTTATATGATCCTATACAGTTACAAGGACTACCAGCTATAAAATATGTTCTGTTTTATGTCACACTCAACCCACTACTTGACTGAAGGCTGGGTTATGTATAGGTGGTTCTACAATGTGTTAAAGTCATTTGAAAGGTGTGGAAAGATATTTATATTTCAATATAACAGGACTCGATTCAATTACACCACAGCCTGCAGTGGTGTTTTCAGAAAATATGAACACTTTTAAGCCAGTAATTCATTACCAATGCAAATCAAAAAATGGTCCTTAATTTACTTCAACTAAAGTGCATAATTTAAGAAAACACAGTATAATAACCATCACAATATTAACATAAAAATCCCATCTCAATTTGGATAATTATATTAAATGACTGAGCTTTTGAACAGACTGAGGTTGATAAACATCTCCATAAATATAATGTTAGGGCTTGTTAGGGCAACAAAAAAAGAAACAACTTCATCCTAATATTATACAGCTCTCAGTATCTACATAAACAGCAAAGTAATCCGGCGGTATTAAAGGATATCTGGCGTCCATGTTTGTCAACAGACAGGGGTTTCTGGTGGGGGGATGTGATGCGGCTCCGGTCCCGGTAAACTCTGTCCACCAGCCCGTGGTGTCGCGTCGATCTGTTCATGTCCAGCCCTGAATTCTGAAAAACAAAGACAGGAACAAATATTATTTACTCGTCAAAGTGTGATTCCATAATTTAATTACCATTTGTTGTTTGTGAAGGTCTCTCTAAATGAGTCTGTGTTTTGGACAGTACTGAATATGATGTGCAAAGACAACTAAAGCATTAAAGCGTTTTGAAGTCATACATACTGCACTAGTTCATGTAGCTGGGCCCAGTTACACTGGCCTTGGCCCACAGAGAATAAAGCTTGGGTCTGATTAATGAGAAAAAAATGTGCAGCATGTAGAACAGGGACGTAAGCCAATCAGAGAAAAATGTATATAGAAAACTGTGCAATGACTGTGAAAGTAAAAATGAAGATCAGGAAGGCCCTTTCATTCTGTTGACACGCACTTGTAAACGTATTTCATGAGTAACAACATGAGCCTTTGTTTTTCAGCTAACTCCCACCATCCTCTGTCTGAAGAGAAACCAAGAAAGCACTTTCTTCTTACGTTGTTTGGGTTGTCAACCTGAGGGTCTCAGACCAAATTCTTTGTATCTCTGTCCCGAGAGAATGATCTTACTTATAAAGTAAAACAGAGGTCTTAGAAACTACTGATGTCTCTACATTGATCCCATTAATTACTATTAGGTTAAAGTAGTGTATTTTACTACATATTCATGTGATGGCAGTATATTGTTTACATACATTCTTCCCAGGATAGAAACGTTAATATTCATAGGAAAAGGTTCCCAGCTCTTTTTCACTGCAGCACTAGATGAGCATTTTTGAAAATGTCTTGATATGAGTTTAGACTAAGATATTCCCTAACCCAGCTTTATTCCCTTTGGCTTTTCACTCTGATATAAACAGATGGACAGATATGATAGCATTGCCATATATTTTTTAGATGAAACCAACAACTTTCAAGCTCTTTCTTCTTTTTATTTTATAACTATTCATTGTTGCGCAAATTAAAAGAAAATTCCCCACAACTAGAAAATGTCTAGGTTCATTTGTATTTTTTTTTAGCTAACTTTTGCAACAGTTGCATGAAACTTGCATTCTTATCAAACAATGAGCAAAAAATACACAACTGTGGCTATAATCTATTTACTTTGGTACGGCACATCATTGCTGTATCTCTTAAACGTCGAACCTGGCATCATACATTGCTGATATATTGTGGGATAAATAAGGTTCAAAGTCATGGTGGAAGTCTCTTTCTCAGACACATGAATTATTATTTAAAAAATGCACTGCTGGTTTGGCATGTGCTCTTGTTCACATAAGTGAACAGTGAGGATGTAACTTCTTCTGAGACAGATAATCTATCCCAGGAAAAAAGGATATAATTGTAGCTGTTTGAAAAAGAAAATTTAAAATGTTTTATAGAGCGACGTTAATAAATAGTGCAGTCCAATGAATATTAATAATTATAAACTGTGGGTGATTAATGGAAAACATACTGTATAATGGATAAACCTACTAATTTATCATCTACATAGTATTTTACTTGTTAGTGAAAAGTTGCAAAAATAATAACAAAAATATCCTTCACCTCAAAAGACATGTCCATTGCGCTGTTTCCAATCTGATTGACGTTGGGCAAAGATCCTCCATAGTACTGCCCACGGTTCGGTCCCAGCTGCAAGTATTGAGTTTTCTGCAACTGCAACTAGAAACAGAACAACATCAGGTAAAACTAGAGGCAATTATATAAACATTACAAAAGGAAAAAAGCACGGCTGTTTACATTCAAGGCTAGTTCAGGGTCCATTGAAAGAAAACAAATAACTGGCTATAAACACAACATAGAGTCAATAATATCATTAATAATGGCAGCAAAATGAAAGACAATACTGCAAAGTGGAAATGTTTACACTTTTATATTAATCCCACCTTAATCCCATGTGGGGACTTTTAATTGTGTAAACAGGCAGCAACAATGAGAGCACCAAGCGTATTGATGTTTTCTTTATTAACCACCTGCGTGAGATAAACGCTAGATGTCTTCTGGCAAAGTACGAGGCAGCCTGCTCCATTTTCAGCAGTCATCCCAGCAGTGTGATGGGAATTCAAATACTTTTAAATGTGCGAGCACGTCAGAAATGATTCAACGTTGAACATTTCAAAAGCATATTCCTGAGAACTTTACAACTGTGTTTATTTCAAAGCGACCTCCAGCTTTATTTCAGATTATAGAAACCATAACCGGTCAATTACTTTTCCTCATGCAAGCCTACTGCTCACTGCTGGCAGGGCAGAAAATCTAATAATGGCAATTACTATGCCTGCATCGCTGGTGTTTTGTGATAAGCCTTCAACCTCAGAGTGCATCTCTGTATCCACATTCAGACCAACTCTGTTGACATAGGATTACTTATTGTAACATTTCAGGATGAGGAAGAGAGGAACCCTAATCTTTTCAACCCAGCAAGACACAGAGAGAAGAGAGACAGAGAGAGTCTGAAGGGGGGAGGGAGGGGACAGTGTTTTAAAAGGAGGAAACTCTAAACCAGAGGCCCACTTCCCACAGGTCTAACTTTGACTCAGACAACAGCTTCATACCATTTGTCCATGCATTCAAAGAAAATATCTACATAATAAACACTCAAGATGAGCTCTTTGAATAACATGTCTAGACATGTATACTGAAATAGATTTGTATAACAACATATAGTCCTGGGGAATACATAACAATACTATAACCGTATGTTGACATAGATATGAGATTGCTTTAGTGTTTTTTCCTGTTTTCAAAATGGCATTACAGGAAAGTTATGTATTTTTAGGAAATTACCTCTATTATTATTTTTCTTTTAGCCACTTTTCCATTCCGTCCTCATTATTATTTTTTTCTCAAAAATATTGTTGTGTTAATATTTAGTGAAAGCACCAACAGTCATCACTACAATATTGTTGCAATATCGATATGCTGGTATCTGACCAGAAATATTGCGATGTTTGATTTCCTCCATATTCTTCAACCCTACAACATTCGGACACATAACTAAGTCATCAATTAATATGTAGACAAATTAATAAAAATAGTGTGATTTTATAAATTGTGGTAATCTTTTATCACAAAAAAACACATCTGCCAAAGCTCCTTAACCAAGCCATTTTTACAGCAGATATTGTCATAGTAGGGAAAGCACAGGTGTTAATAATTACATTAAGGCCGGCATGTTCATCTCCAGCCTGAAAACAAATCAGCTAAATGGAATTCAGCCATCACTCATATTATTATTTACACCTGTGCCTTGCCTACTGTGACATGCTATGTCTCCTGTGGCATAGAGAGAGAGGAAGGGTTGTGTTTCCGATTTAGCCTGTTGGTCAGACTGAAATTGCAGTTTCAAGAGAGCGAAATCAATTGCTTGATATTAAAATAATACAGTAGCAGAAGCTCATTTGATTAGGATTACAAGAGGGATGTATTGAGAATATTTTTGGTCATTCTTCCTGTATATATTGCCAGCCAAACCACTGTAGTAGCTGCATGTTTGCTGTTAAATGCTGTCTTCCCATCATTCTGTAGCACTCACTACTAAAGCCCTGCCTCCAAAGGATTTATTTTGGAGGCCTGTGCCGTATGTGGCTTAAATGTCCACATAATCTGCAAGCCTTCATCTTTTGTGAAAATGTCTATCATCATATTGCAGAGCACAGGCCTGAAGACCTGTCAGACAAGTTTTCCCAGCCACGGTGCACACACACACCTCGTATCACACAGGCCTACATTACAACAAATGTAAACATTACAGAATGTATATTTATATTTTACAGCGTTTGGCTAATCTCCTCCTATCTGAGAGCACGAGACGAGGAGAAAATCATCTGCAGGTCGAGGCGCGCTGTCAAATACGCATGCACGCCCCTTTGCTTTCCTCTTGCGTGGGACAAAAAATGTAATAACTTTTTCGGACGAGGGTCACTGTCACTCATATCTGCATTACCGGACTGTTACCCCCTGCCAGCTGTGGTGGTTGTCAGTCGTGGGATAAAAAGCCTACCGCTGGCAGGAAGCGTCGTTTGTTATTGTTTACCTATGCTGCCCTGGCTGCGTGCGGTTCCGCGATACAAATGCATATTTGACAGCTCGCTGAAAACAAACGAAGAAGAGGAGGGGGATAACAAGAAGAGGTGTCGTTACCCTCGCTGCCCGCGTAATGCTCAGGTCCTTCATCACTTCTTCAAACGCCGCTGTCTCCTCTGCCTGCTTCTGGTTATGCAAAGCGATTTTCTCGCTGAATTTCCGCGGATTGTTCGAAGTCGCCATGTTTCGCTCTTCTGCTCCGTTTTCCTTCAATGGTCAGTGTCAAGAGGCACGCAGTGAGGACACACGACTTCCGGTTAGAGGCGCTGAAATAAGAAAAACACACAAGAAAAAACACCGCAAAGTAGCCTAAGTGCAGTTTAAAATTGTGTTTAGAGGTTTTTGATGTAATGTAACTAAGTGAATTGACTTAAGAAGGTTATTGAGTACGGAAGCCGAATTGAGGTAGGCAACTTGTAGACTAGTATTTCCATGTTATGCTATTTTGTGAACTTGGAATGCCATAATTTCACATTTCAGCACATTACATTTTGATTTTACATCAGTATCTAGTTTGCAGATCATTATTAATAGATCCTTTGGGGGGGGGGGGGGGTAGCTTTATCCACGATACTCCCAACAGTACGTTTGCTGGTTATGATCGTGTGAATAAAGCTTTTTGTATGTAAAGTTAGCTCTACCTTAGGCCTACTCCTTAGCAAGTTGAAAAACGAATATGTGTGACACTTGAATGCATCAATTATCATAGGCTATTGCAGTACAACTATAAACCATTTTTAACATTCTGCATGATGAGTTTTACTTTTGGTTATTAAATTGTATTTTTGTTGCACTTGTACGCTTCTTCGTAAGATAGACAGAGTTGGTAATTTCCCAGTGTAGTATTGCTATTTTCGATCTGAGTAGTAGCCTATTTCTTCCACCACTGCCACCAGGGGACAGACAATGCTCACAGAATCCCAGATAAAACAGCTAGTCACAACGTATGCTAGCAAACATTGACTGACTTTGCTTTACCTCCCCAAGTCCTCACAACTATATGTTCAGCTTGGTAGTTGTATATCCTAATGTTTTTTACACTTAGCTAATGTAAAGTTTGTCCCAAGCAAATGCAGGTAATGATAACATATTAAAACATATAGGCCTACAATTGATCATATTGATTATGTTAATATCCAGTAAACTAGTGGCTAACATTTGTTTCCCACTGAGTAAAACCGAATTCCCTTTTTTTGCGTCAGCTTTTATTCTGAAGGCACATGTGTAGTTTCCGGTATCGGTCGTTTCTGCCCGACTTGACGCAGCTGCCTCGGTTTTGCGTGATCACGTCGCCGCGCGGGGGTGTCAAGGGGGCGCCCCGCACATCTGGACTGCGGAGTAACTGCACATTTCACTTTTTTAACAAAACACGAATTTGTAATCTAAAACAAGAGCCTCCACATAACCACAGCAGAATATATTACATATACTTATTATTATTATTATTATTATTATTATTAGTGGTATAGTAAATATATCAATGCAATACATTTTTAGGGATCACTGCTTTTATCATAAAGAAGATCATAGATCATAGTTTGAATCAAATTATTTTTGTTATTTCTTTTGATCTATTTCTTTTTTATTTAATTGTACTTTTATTCTTATTGTGTGCACTATCTGTGTTTCTTTCTCTTTCTGTTGCTGTTATGACATTTTAATTTCCCTATACAGGGATGAATAAAGGTCCATCTTCTTATCTTATCTTTCATCCAGTGTGACCAATTCTTGAATCAGTTGATTCTTTTAACCTCTCTTTGGTAAACATGGATGCTTTAAGTATAACACTAAATTCAGCTTGTTTTTTCTTGCAGACAATGATTAACTTCCTTGTGGTTTGGCCTAAATGTTTGTGACTTTAAGTCTCAACAACGCTCCTCTTTCCAGATGAACAGATTCAAAAGGTGAACAAACTTATAGAGACTCACTCATGGATACTTTTGTGCTCTTAGATGAGGGAGAAAGAGGTGTTTCTGTCACATTCTGTTAAGCCATTCCCCCTAAAAATGATATCATAAACAATCAGGGGGAAAAGACCTTTGCTTGTCCGTTCTTGTTTCCTCACTTGAGTGGGAGTTTTATCTTCAGCAGCAGCATACTGTCAGCCATGAAAACAGCTGCATTCACAACAGAGAGAGGCCTATACACACGCTTTATATACCATAATACTTTACACTCAGTATAACAATACCTGCATAATCCAATACATAAGACATCTTTTTTTGTCAAAACACCACTTACAAAGACTTTCTTTGTTGTTGCTTTTACAGGCACTGAGGGCACAGAGCTGTTTCACCAGCCATTGAGGAGAGTGTAATTTGGTTGTAAGGTAACCACGGTAACAGAAAAAAGACCGACTCCAGGGCAGGTGGAGAGAGTCTGTCACAGGATTTATCTTTTATCGCTAAATAAGCCTTAAGGGGGGGGGGGAGTCTTGAAGTTTAGTGTGGTGATGGCCTATAAAAATCAAATAAACCCCCTTTCATGCAGGAATCCCATTACCAGCTGTCCTTCATCAAACGTTGTTAAAGTTTTTCTTATTGCAACACACTGCTTAAACTGCAACATCTCTTTGGCTTGAGTGAGTAGGCAGCAGCAAGGGGAAACTCTCACTTCACTTTCTCAGATAAACCTGAAAGTTTGAAAATGCCTCCCTCTTTTTCTCTTTGCACACATCTTTTAGACCACTTTCGTTTTCGTACTGTACGGTGAACAATAAACCTATATATGGAATGGTAGAAATGCATGTCAGCACAACATTTCCAGTGTTAAAAGGTAACTGTTGAGGCTTTTGTCATGTAGATTTTTCTTTACTATGATCCCATAACAAACATATACTATTTGCATTTTTAAAGCTACTTTAATACTTTACAGTGGGCTAAGAAACTGTTTCAACAAGTTCAACACTGTCTCTCACCCCACCTTACACTCTTACATGTGTGACTTGTGTTAACATGCAGTGAGAAATCATTATGTGTTGGTTCAAATGAACAATTCCCCTTTTAATTAATAGTTTATTTGCTTTTCTTTACATGTATGTGTGTATCATTAATTCATGTAGCAGTATTTACATGTAGAAAAGAGATAACACCACTTCAATTTTGGATTAATTTAAGCTTGTTTTTATCTGTGTGTTTATAATTTATTGGGATAATAAACCTTAAACATAAACTCTAAAACCCTTTCTTCAAGAACCTTTAATGCTTAAAATCATTTTGTGTTGTTTTAAAACGATTACATTTCCCAACAATGACCTTTAGTCAAATGAGATGGGCGTTCATTTTATTAATACTATCTCATATGCAACAGCAAAGTTGTAATCTTGCTGCTCTAATCTAACTGAAGCTTTACTGGGTGAGTAATCAATTATCAAGATGAGACAATATTATGGCTTCTATCACCAGCAAGATGCAACTTTCACCAAGACATGGGGACCACCTTCTTGTAATAGGTATACTTCTTTACAATGTTTTGCACATATTTTGTACATGTGACTGCCCCAGGACAGTTGCTCATCAAACGTAACCGTAGCCGTAGTTTAGTCTCACTAGCTTGCATAAGGTTGCACTGAAGTACATAACTTATTGATTGGATTTATCTAATTCTTTATCATCTATACACAGTTATATCACCAGGAATCATGTTAAACTGACTTTTTATAAATGTATTATTGGCATATCATTAACATATTTATAGAGAAACACAGTGGTCCTAATCATCTTTCCCATACAGTATGTTACTATCCTAAATGAAAAAACTCTACAAAATATCAATTTAGCCAACATTTCTTCTGTTCTTAATAATTTATTTGATCATCAACATATTAAAATCGGGCTAAACTATTAACTATTTGTATGTGTTCAGATCGGAAATGTGTCGATTGTGTCACAAAGTTTAATTTAACTGTGATTCTGCTCCTGTCAGCAGCCATCTATTTTCAGAAATAGCTTTTACAGGAAATCTTCTGGGTTCAGTGCTTCTGGTCCATGATTTCAATAAAAGGGAACTTCAGCATTGCAAGTGTGAGGTGTTAGACAAACTACTTGACTTCCCTCATAACTCAGACCTTGATCCACGACGATGCAGCCTTCTATGGTACGTTCACTCTTTGTATTGACCCATACTGTTTGACTTGGCTTCATGTACAAGGTTATCTAACAGCATTTCCTAGAGTTTATTTTGCTGTTATTTTTTTGATGTATTTTTATGTTTTAAGACTTATTTAATTTTGCTTGTGAAGAAGCATTTTTTTAACAATAATAAGCAATAATCAAATCAAATCAAGTTTTATTTATATAGCACATTTATAAACGATTTTTGGTCGAGCCAAAGTGCTGTACATATAATAAAAATAGCCTACAGTAGAGACACTTTACAGCACAGATTGTTCAGAATATCAGTATGAGAAAAACGACACCCTCTGTCCTTAGACCCTCACATCGTACAAGGAAAAACTTCCAGAGAAAACCCACAGTTTAAGGGGAAACAATGGGAGAAACCTCAGGGAGAGCAACAGAGGAGGGATCCCTCTCCCAGGACGGACAGACGTGCAATAGATGCCGTGTGTAAATCTAAGAGATAATACATTTTACAGCATATAGACCACCATAATAATACACTAAACGCTTTTGTATAAATGATAAAGAAATGTCTGTTGTTGCTAATGACTATTGAACAATGTCCTGCAGTCTCATTCTGTAATTTCTATACTTGCAGATCACGAATACCACGGAAAACCCTACTTTGGTCTCAAACCCGACCGCAGGTCTGGCTGTCGGGCTGACTCTCTTCTTTCTACTGGTGGTGATCATAGCTGGTGTAATCGTTTACAAATACAATAAAGTGAGAGATATGTTGCAGCTCGGGAAAAAAAGACGACAGAAAAAAGAAGACTTTGCAGAAACACCACAAGATGATTCCCATCAGTACACCAGCAGGATTCATGAGTCCACCAGCATGATTCATGAGTCAACAGAACAGAACCCTATTTATGAAAACCTGACAACTCAAACTACTAGGAACAACAGGCCCGAAGTGGAACAGAACACGTAAGCTGAACCTCAAGTTCTTATCTGGCAGAACAAGTTTACCCCTTTTTAGAGGAAATGCTATTATGAAATGACATTTGTGAAACTATGAAAAAAAAGACCTCTCAACGGAAATAGATGAAGAAACAGTTGTGAGTTTGTGGTTTGAATTTCCCCATTTTGCACAATCATTTTGTAATATAAGCACACATTTTGGCTGGCGTCTGGAAATGATCTCCTCTTTTGTTTCCTATGACTTGAAATGTATTAATAAAACGTGCCAACTGATGATTCATTGTAGGAGTTTTTTCTCAGGGCAAGAAGGAAATCCACACAAAAATTTGCCTTGTGTCACAATGGAAAAGTGCTTTCTAATTAAAACTACATTCTTATCACTTTTATTGTTTCTCTGTAGGTTTTCCAGTGAACCTGAAGAGGATGTGTACCTGCAGTGTGATTCACCAGATGATGCAATATACAGCAATGATCCATCGTGTAACCTCTCCATCCTGCCAGACAGCCAAGACGAAGACGTGTATATTATGCCAGATTCATAGGATTCATCTCCATTCATTGCTTGTGTAATCAATGCACATTATCACGAGGCAAAAATGGGCTGCTGCTTTTTGATACAGCTAAAACAAATAATGTAGTGTCTGTAATCTTTGGATATGCTGTGCATTATTTTACATGTTATAGTTATAATCTAGACTGTAAAGTAAGGAATGGAATCTTATGTTAAATCTGTTGTACATATTATGTTACAGCTGACATTTGATTGCTACTGTTTTTGGCACAGTTCATTTAGGATCACTCTGTACTGAAAGAACACATATTGACTTAAAGGTAGGGTAATTTGAAAGTACGCAGCCAAAAAAAATCTGCCCCTTCCTTCAGACTTCCTTACAGAGCCCCTCCTCCAACACACACGAACGCGCACATGACCAATGAGGGCACGAGATACATTTGTGCACGAGATGGAAGGCTGACAGGCAGGTAGGCCATCCAGTAGTAATAATAATAATAATAATAATAATAATAATAATTGGTTGTGCTTTTTACAGCGCCACGGCTTCCACAGATGACATTTATTAATGTATTTATTGTCAAAGCATTTCATGTATTCACTGCTATCAGGATGTTAAGAGGATTCCATGGAATATAACAAAAAGTGTTTCTGAAGTGAATTACCTACCCCACCTTTAAGTTAACCCAATTTCCTGATAAGATTTGATAGTTTTATGGCTTTCTCCCGATAGGCCCGGAATTGCAGATGAATCACTTTCCATTTTGACCTTTAGAGAGAAGAAGTGTCTGCCCTTTCTTCACACTTGTATCACTTCATGTATTCTGCTGTATTTTTTTGTATCAGTTGTATAGTTCACAAATACAAATAATTTTTTTATTACATTTTTTAAAGATTTAAAAACTGAGAAATGTTATTGTATTGTTCCACATGTATGCATGTGCCTAGATTGATATGTGCAAATATATGAAATTGTATTCATTGTGATTTATAGAATATCATCTGCTTTCATGGTAACCAAACTTTTGCCATTTTGAATATTTATCAGTCTTAAAGTCTTCGGAGGAAGCCAATGTTTGTTTCATTAATTATTTTTGTATTTTTAAACATATTTGACTCAACTAAAAACATTGTTTATTTTCATTGTCTATTTGGTATTATTTCATTATCCTTGCAATTGCTTTTTATGTGAGCTTATCTTACCTTTTACAGTCTTTAGCTAATCACCACCTGTTCTGTGTGTTAACAGTAAAACATAACAAAAAACGTATGAAGTATGTAGACAATTGCAAAACATGATGCCTGCACAGAAAGATAACAAGTAGATCATTAAGACTATTTGTTATGTTTTGTGGTCCATCAGTTTTCAGCAGAGACACATAGGGAGGATGCGAAAACTTTTCAAAAACGAAAGTCTTATTCCTAAAGATATCTTACTGGTAAGAGACAAACAAATATAACATTTTGTTGAAATGGTACCATGTGATAAGTGTGACGTGTGCAGACAGATCACATCAAGCTACGTATTTTTTAGATTTCGTATTTTTTATTTCTTTTCATCTTGTGATTCATTTCAGTGGTGGTTTTCCGGTAAGGCTACGTGAGGATTAAAACCAGGAGAAAGCCAAGTAGAGGCTAATGAGTCCACACTGCCTACCTTAGATTGCACACAGAAGGTCCTTGATAAATACTGTCTGTAATTCTTTTATACTTGTATACTTTGGGTGGTACTGTAACTAGACCTTTACATCCACCCCGCAGTTGTGCAATAACTGAGGAAGTCATCCCTGAAACAAAGAGTAGCAGGGCAAAAAACAAAGAAGTGAGTGAGTGGTTTGTTGGCACAGGTCAAATTTTACCATACAAAAAGTGTAATTACAGTTAACATTTGACTGATTAATCATGTATATATCCGTCTGCCTATTTATTCAGTCATCCAGGGTCACTTAATACGCCCCACTCTTTAATACATCTACTTTATTAATTGTAAAACAACACATGCTCAGATTGAAGTGACCTTTACCCATACAAAGATAAAAACATTAATAACTCATTAGGGTTGGTGGTGTCACTACTTTGAGTCATTAAACTGGAAATATTGCTTGCTACCGATTTCAGTTCACTTTAGTTCGCTCATTTAATATAACACTTCTTTATAGGGCTCTGTATTACTAAGACCTGCATTTTGGAAAGTTTTGACTTCCTCTTATGAGGTCTTTTACAAACGTGAATAACGTTTTTTGTGTCTTGGCGATCAAACTTATCGTATTCTATCTCACATAAGCTTTTTTGTTCCTTTTCTAATAACTTATCCCAGCATAATTGAAAGTAAATATTCCAACAAAAAGCTTTGGTAATCTGTAATTGAAAACGCATTTACCGTATCGTCATTGATATGTAATCTAAGCAGTTTACACAGCAAGCAGCTTTTATTTTTTCCCTTTCATATGAAAGTAATGATTATGTTACTTTTATATCTTGACTGGCTGGTCAAGGCCACAGTAAGCACAACTTCAAGGACATAAAAGTGAGATATAAGTTACCATATCTTTACACACTGATTTCTCTGGCACACGGTGGCCTGCCTTATCTACAGCAGTTTATAGTATTTCTTATGGATATATGACACATATTAGAACATACCATGCTCCTGTGTTTATTATGAAATGTATGTTGATATATTCAAATGCAACACATCAGTGGGAATAAATCAGAGCATTTATTAAAATCTTCATATAATTATTGAAATGCACAAGACAGCAAAGAATCCACAACCATGTGCCCCATCGAACAATACAGTACTTCAAATGATAAGTGACAATACAATTAAATAGTACAAAATATACGCTGTAACAAAAACATCATAAAACACATATACATTTAGGATCATAAATATAAGTTAAAATAAATAAAACTATGACTACTGCAGCAGTAACACATTTTTCTTCTAAATAAAGTATAATGAAAAAATAGCTATTTTAATTTAGATAACCATAACTCATTATCTCAGCATGTAACATTTCTTTATGGCAACACTCTCCCAAAAGTAAAAATAACAAAGGTACATTTCCTTAAGCGCAGTGGCATTGAGTGACAATCAGGTCATTGAAAGGAGTCAGCTTTAACTTTCCCCTACTGTCATAGTGCATGAGGACCATGGGCTCGTAGGCCGCCGGCACGCAGCAGGGGAGAGGAGACCCTCCCTTGGTGAACTGATGCAGCCGAGACTTCACCTGCGTGTGCATGCTGGCAGGCTTGTAGTTGTGGGGGCAGGAGCCATCGCAGAAATGCATGATATACTCAGTGGGGGCCACCACCCAGTCCGCCCAGCCGATGTCTTTGAAGGACACAGTGACAGACTTCCTGCAGCACCACCCTTGTTCATCGCAGACGTCCTCCCTGTTGCTGGAGCGAGGCAGCCTCGTCTTACTGGGCCGTGTGAGGCCTAGTTCCAGGGAAATGGTTGGATTTACCTTGAGGGCATCTTGTTCGGCCACAGCTATCCCCACATCCACAACCAGGGCCTCTCCACCATCCGTGCTCATCCACCTCTCCACCTCAGGGCTGATGTCCAGCAGCACATCTTGAGTGTTTGACACATTGGGTGAGTTTATGTGAGTCCATGCAGTAGAGTTTATCGACCGTATCCGGTTGATTTTAACTTTAATAACTCGTTTTGCCTCAGGCTGAACTGAAGTTGGTTTGTCTAAAATCTTCCTGGAAATCTTCAGCTCAGCCCGTGCTAGTGTCACTTCAGTCTGGATGTTGGGATTCTTGTGGAAAACGGCTCTGTACCACTGCATGCGTTGACCTGAATGTGGATAAAAGTGTTCTCCTCTCCGAATCCCTTTTCTTGGCTCCACTAAAAAAAATCAAAAATAAAGAACATTTCATTAGAACCAAGGTTTCAATAGTCCTGCAATGAGTTAAAAAGTACCTTTTGGAAACATCATCCCAAGGAAGACATAGATATTTTCAAATCATCCAGTGTTATTTTGAATTCCAATGCTCACTTCTTGTTTGGCTCGTCTCTAATGTGATAAAAACACGTGTTCAATTGTGACATCGTGTACCAGGTGTGTCTGTCATGCTCATGATTTCTAAAAGCTAGAAGGAATTTGTTTGCTTTGTTCAAAGGATGATTTGATTCTATTTACAACCATATGTTTAAACCATGCTGTGATACGTTCCACTAAGTCAGAGATCATAACTTGGTTAGGTTAAAACCAATCTACAAGATTTCATGCAGCCTTCATTCCTTCTCCCACTCAAACATTCCAATTTGGCTTTTCACACAAGTAATTTAAGCATGACAACGACCAAATGAGACCTAAGTGTGTTCCTGATGTCTCCCTGTCGAAGAAACACCTCACCTGTAGCTGGAAACAGCACAGTAGATATGGTGGATTGCTGGTTTCCTATCATCGGCTGGCTGGAATTCCCTCTCATCTCTCTTATTTGTTCCCTGTAGATCTGATACATCTTCCTCAGCTCTTCCTCCGAGGCCTTTTGAGTTGGTCTTGGCTCCCTCTCCATACCCAAAGAGCCGAGGATCCCCGACTTCACCGCCTCCAGAAGCAGGACTCTCTTGCTGTCCACTCTCCCCACATCAGATGACCCTTCCTGGGCTGTTTGAGGGCGGCTCTCCCCCGAGCTGGAGAGGAAGACGAGGAGCAGCAGCGTGCAGGAGAAGAGTCGGTGGAGTGTGCGTGATCTGAGCATGGTGAGCGTGCCAGGTAGGTCTGGTTTGAAAGTGGTGCAGCTCAGCAGATGGGGTTTGTCCATGTTATGAATGAAATTCCCCACATGCTTTTATATATAGAGCTTCTGTGTTGCCACACCCCTGGTTAGTCAGGTGAGCATGTGATGGGCTCAGCCACGGCCGTATGTCATTATGTTGCAACATTTTGCAGCATTATGTTTGCGTTAACAACATGTGACCGATGAAATTAGAAACCAGTGAAGTTAATTAACTTTTTTTTTTTTTCAGTTTTATTAACACATCAATTAGGAAATAAAACAGATTAGAGATAGGCGAGACGTTAAATAAAGAGATTTCCAAATGAGGTTTGGTTACAGCACAAGAACACGGTGTGCACCACAGCGGGCTACGTCATCGTTGTCCAGTAATGCGTCACTAAAGCAAATAAATGACCATATGTCTTACAGTCAACAGTTCTAAAGAGGGGGACAATGGCCAATTACATAAGCTGCACCAGGGTAAATAATGTTAATCTGATAGTTTATTGATCCCTATTAGACTCTTTCTTTCTGTTCCCCTGCAACTCTGCCAAGTATGGTCAGAGGTCAGGAGCAGGTACTGACCAGAGAGGCTTCTATAGTCATGTCTCTTTGACTGGACGCTAAAACCTGTGAAGGCCTTTTAAAAACTGCAAGTCACTATGAAAACAGTCCAACCTTGCTATAATATTCTTTTTGTGACAACAATGACAGAAAAAGGTGGACACTTTACTATCTGTTTGTTACCCCTCCCTCTTTATACAAGGCAACAGAGGAACTCCCTCAAGGTTATAACTAAAAAATAGTACACAAACAAAGAAGTTCTCTGTTGAAGGAACTGTCTCAAGGTAAATTATCTAAGTCTACTATAACTATAATGTGATGTAAGGAGCTCTTCAATAATCAACCAGAGTGGCCTGTGAAAGTGTTTTCTTTTCATGATGATTAAAATAGACTGAACCTGTATCTGATCTCATCTCAACTGTTGTCTCAAGTTTGAAAAAAGAGCTTCATACCATTGTTGGGATAGACTAGAGCTAAAAATAGACTATTGCTGCGTCTGCAGTGCACTTTTAAAAAAACTCACTTCTTTCTATCAGTAAATGGTGTCAGTGCACTGTTTGATTATAAAGGAGTGGCCAGCTGTGTCATTGATTCCACCTGCGGGCATTCCCGACCGCAGCACCGATTACTGACTGATAAAGATTTTATGGGAAATGTTCATAAAAGTGTATTACGGCCATTTTTGCCAAATGATGAGCTTGTAGTTATGACTATAGTAAAACTGTAAAGTCATTAGATGACCAATACAAAGTCAGATTAACCTATATTATGTGTAATAATAATATAAAACAATAAAAATGAGTGCCACCCATCTATAAACTTACATTTAAATGTTATAATTAGAAGCTCATACAATACAATATGTAGGGAGAGTTTCAAGATAGAAGTGTTTGCATAACGACTAACAAAAACAAAGAAAGGGGTTGTGGGGTTTCATTTTTTATTTTGTTATTTGCTCTTTTCTCTTGTTACGTATGAAATGCTCGAGACTTCCTCTTTATTAGGATTAATAATTAAATAATACTAACTGAGAAAGGCGAACATCCCTCTCTGGTGAAATCTCTCACAGCTTACAGACATATGTAACCTGTGATAAAAAGGTTTAATGGATGCCTACACAACGTATTTTCCCCTTTTGGGATTTAATAAAGTATGACTACAAAGGGTCATAAGCCCAAAAGGTGGTCTACAAGTATTGTCCCAGTTACAACATCAATAATATAATACTAAATTAAATGCCAGGACAATATTTGAGCATGAGAAGAAGTTACAAAAGAAGATACTGCTTGAATTTCTGACGAGTGAGTCACTGAGGTGATGAAACAATCATTTGCCTGGTGTGTCTACCTCACAAGTAGAAAGTGTGTGAAAGGTGTAAAGTGACTCATGCAAACTGGCACTATTGGTGAAACTGTCGTGTAGGACTCTCACTCCTTTCTTCTTTATATTTTCTTTATCCTTTTATCTCTTTGTTGCATCGGAGGATAGAGACGGGGGAAAAAACGTGTTTTGTTCTCATGAGAAAGAGAAGTTTCGGAGTATAGGGACTGCATTTCATCATGCTCAGTGGTAACAGAGAGAGATACAGGCTTTTATAAGCATATAGTCAATGACACCACATTGCTCTATTCACGAGGCTCAGTGCAGGGGGTTTCCAACATGGGGACCCGGCCCATTTCAAGCCCTTGTAAGATGAATATAAGGTCAAGGTTATTTAACTTTTCAGGGCATCTAAAAATGATTCAAATTAAATAAGTTAAAATACATTTTGTATTGAACTGCCCACAACTAAAACATATAATTTGTTTCTGGCTTTGCCCATCCATACGTATTGGGTAGAGATGTTCAAAACTACTTCGGAGCTAATTGGGGCCCCAGTGGCACCGAAGGCTCTTACTGCATTGTTTGGGGTCTCCCCCTCTTCACCTTCCCTCCCTACGTCCAAGAGAGACGTGATAGCTAGCCCTACTGGCTAGAAGGTTGATATTGACTAAATGGAAAGATACTGTACCTCCATCTCATACTCACTGGCCTTTTTCTGCATGCAGAGTTGTATTTTTGAGATATATATGTATAAATGTAAGGGTGAATGTGTGTAAACATGTAAATATATGCCTTTATTTACATTTTTTAATTTGTATTACAAATGTGCATTTTGCTTACATTCAACTGTGAGTGAGCACGGATGATGTTATTTCTTATTGTTATTTGTGACCCCTTGTCAGAAATGATGTCTTTTTAAAAAAAATTACTTTGTTTATTGGGTTTTCAACAGCATACAGTTATTGTCAGAGCATGTATCAAAAGTAGGTAAACAAATCTTCACTTTATAGAAAAAGAGTAACAATGCAAATACTGCTTAACACCAGGGCAAACAAAATCCCACACAGACAGAAGACAAACAGACATACAAACACAGACAAATAAAAAATAAATAAATAGAAAACCAGTCAGCTAAAACAAAAATTTCAATAATACACAATAAATGTCAGTACGGCAGCACCTCCCCGCGACAACCCGCCCAGTGCTGGGACCCCTCCAAAATGCAAAAGTGTAATCAGGAATAATTGGGAACTTTATCCTCTTAACACGTTTGAAAAAAGGGCCCGATATTTTCCCAAATCTATTTGAGGAGCCACTCTGAGAAAATCGAATCCTTATTAACTAAATTAATGGATCACTCATAATTAAGGGTTCACTCTCTCATACAATCATTTTGACCCTTTTTTTTTTTTTACAAATCTACATGAATGTGTTAGTGGTGGGAGATGGTAGAAAGAGAGCCAGGTTGTCATTCAAGTCCGCTTCATTCATCTATTCTTTCATTTATTCTTCAATTCATTTACTTTTATTTATATTTGCCAGTTTCTCTTCACTTTACCTTGAAACATGCTGCGTCCGCAGTGACAAGGGACTGAACTATTCCCAGCACGCACTAGCAAAAGTAGAGCAAGTCAATAAACATTATTATACGAATAGCTCAATTGCACCCTCTAGTGCACCTACAGCTACAGTGCAGACTTCAATTAGCTGAGTGCAGCTTTATTTGGAGTCAGAAAGAGCATCTAACATTAATATGAATCTTTCTTATATGGATTTGAGATGAAGATGTCTCAATGCTGCATCTGAGTAGAAATGTGTTCTTTGCAGGAACGTAATGCCACAATGTATTTGTGAGTGGTGATTAGAGAGAGAATAAGCCAATATTTGAAAAGGCATTGCACATAGGTGTATTTGATGCTTACTGTTGGTTGTTAGGTTCCGATCTTGTTCAAGCCTGTCTGGTAAATGTCAACTAAGATACAGCGACTGTGCCAGACGTTCATAGATCATAAACAGATTAATAAAGTACTGGGATTAATAAAGTACATCTTGTATTTTTAAATGTCCTGAGTGCCTAAAAGCTATTGTTTCTACCTCTCAGCCCCGCAGTGCAGGTAAGTGAGGGTCAGATCAGAAATAGCACAAATGACCTTAAAAAGAGGGCAGTGAAAGAGGTTGTGCTGACTTTGATGCTTGAATAGTTTCACTAATGACCATGGAGTTTTTGAGGATGAGCTATGCTGGATCACATGGAGAGCATGACAAAAAGACACATAGAGACTTCATGAAAGGCTATGCATAATCATGTTGATCTGCAACAATAAATTCATTGTGAATTTAGAAACATTAGATATAATGCAGGAGTCTACATGTCTTTTACTTGTATTTTTTTATATCAAAACTTGTATAGCGTTTCCCAACACATGCTTCACATAATGTCAATACATTATACTTTTCTTTATAAATAAGACTTATTGTTCAAACGCACATTTTAAACAAGCAAAACAACTAATCCGAATGAATTAGCTATTCAGCTTGAATTATTCAAAACACATTAAGCATTTAAAACCTTCTAGAATTGAATTGTTAGGGGCAATTTGTTCTTATATCAAATGAAATATTTTTGTTAAATTGTTTTGTTGATACTACAGTGAAGTGATCCACAACTCCTGATCAGACAAAAGGAATGAAACGGGATAAAATAATGGAAAATGGGAAATAAAGCTTGATTATTTGTCGTTATTAAAGCAGTATTAAACCATAATTTTCTGCTTGGACTCCACAAAATACATTTAAATTGATTTTATGAGGAAATCACTTGACATTAATCTTAAACACCCACTACAAAGGTTATCTAAACGTATTTCTAGATACACTCACTCTGTAGGCTGGATATCCAACACTTTCAACTGTAAACACTGAACTGCTCCAGAGAACAATGAGGGATTCACATCCCTCTGGCTCACACAAATGGACATGTGACGTCCCAGGACAAGAAACCAACCATTGTAGTTTTTGAGGGGAAAAAAACATCATGGCACCACTGTGTGACAGATCAGTCACTGCTATTCATCTTAACTTCAAGGCACAATTGTTCTGCATCCTCTCTGTTTTCCCACTCAACAGGCACTGGGTTAGTTTACATGATGAGTGAATAGCACATGAACTGCATACCACAACATATGGACACAAGTGGATTGCATATGTTACTGGAGAGTTTAGGGCATTCATGTGTAAACAGTTCCAGGTTATTGCGTAACGTGATAACATCATGGTGAATATAAATGCTTGTTTTAAGTCCTATAGGTTATAAAGGACTTTACATTAAGAGGAAGTGGCAACACACTTGTGTATCTGGTGATACATTTATTTTTTAATTCTCACTTATTTTATGGTTTTTGAGCTGTGTGCTTTTTGTATTTACTTATTTATCTTTTGTACAGCACTTTGGTCTGGATGTTTTAAAGTGCTTCACAGAAAAGCTGTTTTGTATTGTAAGTCAATTTTGCATGGCCAGTGATAACAGAATATCAATAAGAGGGTGGGGTCAACACTCCTTCTCACTTCATTAATAGATTGAGGTTCACTAACCACAACAACAGCCACTACCCTTCCTTCCTACCCTCACAATCAGGTGATCAGCCCCAGAGGTGGCCACCTTTTCAGGGGCCAGTCGTGTATCTCGCCCCGGGTTGGAGGAGGGGTTGCTTGGTGGAGAAGCAGCAAGCATCGGCAGCAAGGAGGACTGTATGCACGGTGGGGAGAGGAAGGGGCGCAGTATGGGTTGACTGATCGGAGATCCTCTTTGGGTTGTTATTGTCTTCAATGATGGATGAGCCGAATATCCTGAGACGCCGCGGTCTACAGGTAAATGGAGACTTCATGACAGCTCGGGTGGCTGTTTACACGCAAACTAGACGCTAGGAAATGTTGATCATGAGCCAAGAACCGCGTTTCTATATTTTGTCATTTTTCTTCTGCTTTAAACATGTTATTATCTGTAGAGCTCAATTCTCTGGTGTCCATTCATTAAAACAGCCTGCGGCACCATTGTGAATTGTAGTACAGAATTGCTGCACATAAATTACTGTTGGTCTTACATGTGTTTATTTTGGAGCTGTCCATTGGTACTATAGTGTAGCTGGTTGCCTTGGTGACAGGAGCTTAAAACCCCAAGGGTGCCCGCCGCTCGGATGATTGGCAGTACATCCCTTTAATCTTCTCCTAGATGCCTGGTTTATTACTCACAAATGTACAGAACGAGAATAATGAATGCTTTTTGCATGCTCTATAGTTCATTCATGTGTATATTTTCTGCATAAATGGAGTAGTGGGAGCTGCATTGTTTTCTTCCCCCTGGTCTTTTATGAAAGGCTCACAGGTCCAAACTGGGTGTTTCCATCCACTTATTATAATTGGTTTCTTTCCTTTCTTGCAATAATCTGCAATTTAAATGTAAGTGCAGGCCTGCCATTACAAATAATGCTAATGGTGGTTGTGGGGAAGTTATTGTTCCCTAAATTAGTATGTTGTGTGAAATACACACAACAACAACAATATTAGAATAAAGAACTACAAAATGAAACTTGGACATTAGTGATAAAGCTCAAAGTACAGTTTACAGACCAGATGTTTTGGTGTGTTACAATACCAGCCTTGTTTGTAATTGTGACTGAGACAATAACAAGTCACTTTCTGAGACTTCTGAGATCTTTTGGAAAAATGTAGAGGATGAAATTAGTGTAGCCTCCGAATATTTTTTTTTCAACTGTTCCCTGTCAAACCTGATTGGCAAGGGTAGGGTTGCAGTTGCCTGAGCTCAAACAGCCATGGGCTTGTGAGGATTTGTATCCTGGTCATTAAATGACTCGACGACCCACTTGTCATGCAAGAAACTAGGGCAATCTGCAGATAATGTGATTACTGCGTTTAAAGGAATATGCGTGGGATTTCTAGAAAAGGGTAAGCATTTTATGAATGCATGTTGTGCCTGTTAAGGCGTCAAAATATCATGCATTCCTCCTTATGAGGAGTAAGCTTTTCATACCAGCAGAATTTATTTAAATATCACTATCCCTAGATGAGGAAAATATATTGAAGTCCCTTTGCCAAACACTGAAAACCCCATAGCTGATATCTGCATGTCAAAGCAATGTTTCCAGCATTTTTGTGTTCTCATTTCAACACTTCCCATGTCTTCTTTTCTAGAAAGAACTGAGTCTTCCTCGCAGGGGAAATGTGTAAGTATTACCAACTGACTTATTATATGCTCTCTTTGTCTCTGTCTTCTTTTGCATCCCCCTTTTCTCCTCAAACCAGCCCAGCCAGGTGCCTATCATTTATCAGCTTCATTGTGCTTGTGCTTGTCCGGCAGTGGCTCAGTCAGTAGGGGCTTGGACAGGGAGCTGTAGGGTCGCCGGTTCAAGTCCCCGACCAGACCTAAAATGTGGAGTGTGGACTGCTACTTGGAGAGGTCCCAGTTCACCTCCTGCCCTGCCGTGGTGCCCTTGAGCAAGGCACTGGACACCCCCCTCACTCTCATTGCTCCCCGGGCGCTACCCACTGCTCCTAGTACTACTCCTGGTACTAGGATGGGTTAAAAGCAGAGAACACATTTCACTGTGTGTGCTGTGTGCTCTGCATGTGTGACCATTAAAGAGGGTTTCATCCCTCCCAATTATATTCTAATTCTACTTGACTCTCTGCTGAGAGACAAGAACTTCTGAATCTGTTAATGAGGATTGCCTGAAAGGTAGAGCAGTCTCACCGCTCGGACAGGTTTGACGTAAACTAAGGCTGCGGCCCCACGAGGACGAAAACGGCTAAACGCATAGGATTAACGCAAACGCAATCGCAAACGGCTTCCGTCCACATGCAATAATTATCCGGATAGTGTCTGCCCACACGAGACCGCTCCGTTTAGCTCCAACCGCTGGAGAAGCTGCAGTACATATGCAGGAGCCTGTAGGTGGCGCTGTAACTTCCTCCACAAAAGCAGCGAAGAAGAAGGTTGTCATGGTTGCCCTTCTGTTTATTCTCCGTGGTGGGGGCCGAGGGAACCGGGCAGAGTTTTTCGCCAGTCAGCATGTATTAAAGTTGAAATCTTCCGGACAAAATTATAAAAGTGCCGGTCAAAGGTCTTCTTTGTTATTTATTGAGCTTTAAAACAAATGAATAACGACTCTATATAATATAATGATAAAATACACGGAGCCTCTCTTTTTCCTCCCTCTCTTCGGACAGCGCCAGTGTCTGTCTCATGCAACAGCTGATCCAGTAATCAGTGACCCGGCCGACTGTAAAAATAAACATATTTATAACTAGTTTAGGGAGTTTGAGAGGTAATTAAAATAGCTAAGGGTGATGATCTGACTTGAAGCGTGTGTTTTGCTGCAGAGGGAGGAGCTGCAGGTGAGCAGAGCTGCGTGTCTCCGTCCTGTCAGATTAGACTTCACTCGCGAGAGAAAAAGAAATAATCTGAATTCAGGGTGCAGTTTACTTTGACGTGGGGGTGAGCAGCAGAGGTGGGGAGAGGCGGGGCTATTGCCTCATCATTATTGCTGTAGATGTTGCACAAACGACTGTAGCATGGTCAATAGCGTCCGGAGCACAATAGCAACTCTGCGATCCGCCATTGTTGTTGTTGTTGGTGGCGAAACACTTCAGCACTGGCGCGGGGTAAACGGAGGTGAGCAGAAGAGGTGGGGAGAGGCGGGGCTATTGCGCAATCACTATCAGTGATCTGAAAATGTCCGTATAGGGCGCACACACGGAGCTGTTTGAACCCCCAGAGAGTGGCGTATGCATTTCTAGACACCTTGGGACCCGTTGTCGTTTCCTCAGTCGTTTAGTGCCATATTCGGTCGTCCTCGTGTGGCCGAACGGTCTATATGACACTAAACAGTAACGCAAACGACCGAATTCGTCCTCGTGGGGCCGCAGCCTAAAGAGGGAGAGCAGAGATAGAGATGAAGCATGAGAGTCTCTGATGCGATAGCAGTGGGAGAATTACTGTATGCTTGGAATATTATTGTCATGCTTATTGGAATATACATTACGAATCAGTTCTCACATTTTGCTACAGTCAATAATTAGCTGTCTATGTGATTATCTATTGAAATATGTGAACCTACCAGACAAGCTGAGCCAGCTCTAACATGTTAATCAATGTTTGTTGTTTCTAAAGGTTTTTCCTGAGGTACTTACTTTGGGATTAATTGGACATTTACACTAACAGCTCTTATCAAGCTGTGTCAACAGAGGAGGGACACTTATGAGCAGCATGAAGGAACCTGCTTCTGTGTTTCCAGCTAAAATAGGAGGCGCCTCAGTCAGATCAACATCAATCTCTTCCCTGTCTCTAACCTGTTCAGGGACTTCCCCTTGTCTTAAGAGAAGAGATTACCTCAGGCTTCCCTGTCTTTGAGTCACTCATACAGCAGATCACATCAATTTATTTGTTTGTGCAACTTGCAAACTGCTTTTCCTTTGTCAGTCATGTTTCCTTTTAGGTGGAATTTTAGGTCGGACAGTATTTCTCTGTTGCACCCTGTATGATTACTTTATGGCAACACTATATGTTATTGATAAAGGTGCACCGTTTATTTCAGCCGAGACTCGATGTGTGTCTGTGGAAAATGGAATTGATCTCATCATTGGCTAAAATTGTGTATTTTTAACTGGATTAAACTTGCTTGGGGGCTTAATGATCTGTGGGCCCCTTTGGACAATCCTTTGAATTCATTTAATGTAATAAATGATTATGCAGCATGTGCGTTTTGACTCAAACGCACATGCGCTTGAGTCAAAATATGCATTTCCAAGCATATTTGTTTGGAAATGGTAATTCCCAAACAAATATGCAAATAATCGAATGACTTGAAGCTGTAAATGAGTATACAAATAGCATAGCCCTGATTTTAAAATGGTGCCCTTCAGTGTTGGACAGGGTGTGGAAAAGAGGCTATGGCCGATCACGAACCTCAGATCCAGGACGAGCTGTTAGTATTCTCTCTTGGTTGTATAAAGGTAGACCAGCGCTCTAACCCTTACAGTGTTATTAAAGGGGTCATGGCAGTTTACCCACACATGTCTTGGTGACTTAGGTTGAATTAGACAATTGTGGTAGCTGGGGTTTGTTCTGTGGGGGGTATTGCGGAAGTTTAGGGTACCAGATGTGTAACAGAAGGATGTGAATAGCTTCAATGCTTGTTGGCTGTGAATAGCTTCAATGCTTGTTGGCCTCAGTGTTTTTGCTTGTCACCAATCCTGTTTTAATTGAATGGTTCTCAAGGTGCAGCAAGAGGGAGGAGAGGGTGCGGTTTCGGGACTTTGGAAATGGTTCTTTGCTTTTTGCAGATGATGGTGGGCAGATGATGGTGGCCTGACCTTGAGTGGAGCTGATGCCTCCTTGCATCACAAGTAGCCAGTTGAGGAGGTCAGGGCATCTGACAAGTACATTTACTGGTGCATTCCTTTGGAGGTTTTCCAGGCACATCCAACTGGTTGAAGACACAGACGCTGGAGAGATTATATATCTCATCTGGCTTGGGAACGCCTCAGGGTCCCACAGGAGGAGCTGGAAAACATTGCTAGTGGGAGGGCTGTCTGGACCACCTTGCTGCCACTGTGCCTTGAGAAGATAGATGATTTTAGTTGTTTTCACGAAGAAAAGGCTTGGTTTTCACATTATAAGAAAACATTTCTGTATTATTAGCAACATATGCAGCAGAGCCCTTCCATTAAATCTTATGAGGATCTCATTATTCCCTGACGACAACAAAAAAATGCAGCATTCATGTCTGCTCGTCTCCCTGATGAAACTGGTTGTGCGATTTTAGATTTAGATATTTGTTCGACTTTATTAAAAATGATGGCATACAAGCCGGTGTCTCGATGCCGATATCAAAGGAAATACTAAGTTGCTCACCCTTCTTTCTGTTTTTCGCTGGGTGGGTCATATGTCTTCTAGACGTTAGCAGCAGATTTCCGACATTGCTTGAAGGCATCATTAGTCCCTCCTCTCTTCGCTGAGCTGGTGCGGCTGCGCGGTGCGGCGTTGCTGGTTGCTGGAAACTTTGTATCACTCTTTACATCTTGACCATCACTCGATAATGTCACATCCCACGGAAGACAAGCTGTTTCCGACCGTAAACTGGTGACAGGGGGAAGGGGACATGGCTGGTTTAGTCGCTCCTCATCACCGAGCCGCCGCACCCGGGGTCCGGGGTCAGTTTGTACCGAAGCTAGCCGGAGTTCCTGCCGCTGGACACTGCGTACTAGACTAACCAGTCCACCACCTATAATAACAACTCCTCAATAAGACTGTCTAGCATGATGCTCACACTCTAACAAGAGGACAATTCTCATATCTGGATTGGATTTATCTGTCACCATGTCTGACCAAAACTACTATTGGACCGTGTTGCCGAGCTACAAAACTAGTTTTGTGACTGGGGCCATGATGAAAAGATCAAAAAGGTAAATAAATGTGTTGATTCTAAATATGTATCGATACAGTGCCGCAAAGCAAAGGCGTCTGCCCTGCCTTGAGTTGTCATTAGCTCCCTGCTGAGCGGTGCCATCCTCTGTCTGGCAAACAGCAATGTGTTGAACGTTTATGGTGAGCTATTTGATTCACAGCACGTAAACGCAACCCCCACACTGTATGGAAACATTACCAGCGAGCAGCTCACATTGAAAATACCTCTGTGGTGTGTGTGATATCCCACAGTACGGTACTGTATGTGTCGGCTACATCCGCCCTAGTTTTTGTTTCCGACAGAAACGTGGCCATTGTAGAGTGTTGTGTATGGAGGCAGACTGCATTGTCTGCCACCAGCTGTCGCATAAAGCGACACATTCCAAATGCAGATCGATACACTGATGTGGTTAGTGGGGCTCTATTGATGTAGTTGTGCCTTATCTGTGATATACATGTAAGCAGCCCTCAAAAAGTAGAGCGGTCAAATGTGCCTGTCATGCCCTCTAATGACTAAGGGTGTTTTGGGCTTTCAGTAAATTCTTAGGGACCAAATAATAATTGATGGATTTCCCCCCATTGTAGTATATTTCACTAGTAAATCTGTTTAATTATAGCTCAGTATGTCTTAGCTGCTGTCAATACCATACCCTGCAATCCCATTGGTAATGAGTTTTGGGAGAAACCTCTCATATTTAAATATGTTATGTATTATGCTAATAGCTCAGTGGCGTGTCAAACCATCCACTCCATAAAGCTTGGGAACATGCATCAGCCATGTAACCCATTAAACACAGCGTGACATTCAGTCAGCTCTGTGAATAAATGCAGCCCCTTCACCATCAGCAGACATGGGAAACATACAGGCCTGCATCTCAGTCAGTGGCCTACATTCATCATGCTACATGGCTGCCTTCATTGGCCATACACACCAGTATTGTTAGTCCTACATTTGAGTAGCCCAGTCACTGCGAAGTGTTGATGAAGCTCTCTCGTGCTCACGGTAATACAGTGATGCTTTCATGCCTATTTTGACCTAGTCTCTGTAGTGCGAAAAAGGTGTCTGTTTATTTACTTTCTGATAAGAAGAAAATGGTGCACACTCACAGTGTCGTCCTCTGGTTGGTTGGTGCGTTGTTGAAGCCAAACTCAAGCATTTATTGGCTCTCCCCTTCCTCTGTTGCTGTGCCGCAGCTGCCACTTTGACTGTGTTTTGGGTTGGGGGCCGTGTGAGTCTGCCTCAGCACCGACCCAGAAACGTCAGGATATGTAATCATCTCAGACCCTCAATTAGTTTAGGTCATTGCGAGAGAGAAAGAGATTTGAGGCTTTGACATCGTTGGGATGAAACAGAGAGCATGATGGGATTATATCTAGTTTATTAGGGATTCTCTTCTGTATAAAGACCCTGGCAGACAATGGGTGAGAGGCCTCCAGGAAACATATATGCACAAGCAGGAACAAGAAGTGGACAAATCAAAACATCGAAGTAGTTGCATCATATTGTCACCAACATATTTCTGGTTGAGTCATCGCACATTGTCAAGCATGCCAGATTTTAAACTGGTCTGCCAGTCTTGTCTTTACGGGATTTTCATTTGAAATAAAATATGTTTCCTTGATGGAGCTTATAAGAAGTGATTGACATATTTGAATGGTTTTGTTATATTGCATTTTATTGTTTATTTGTAAGAAAAGCTGCAAAGTAGCAATTTTGTGTATTTTAAGAAAATATACAGAAATTAAACAAACATTTTCTAACAAGATGAGCACATGTTTCAAGTTGAAGCTAAACAGAAAGGGCAAAACCAACTTTCATCAAAACAACACAAGCAATGACCATAAACACAACAGCAGCATGATAATAAAACGTGGCAATAAATGGATGTTTTATCGATATTGTCTTAGATAAGTCTCATTGGGTAAATATTTAATGAAAGCACCATAATCAACCCTACAATAACTTTGCAATATCGATATAAATGTATGTGGTCAACAGTGTAGTTATTTTGGATTTTCTCCATGTTACCATACTTAGAATCCATAGATGCATCAAATGTTCAACCTCTGACTGTGCACTGGAAAACAATTTGATAATTGATTTAATCACACACTCAAACTGATCTATATATAGATTGTTTACGTATGGATACAGACTGTATTCTTCCGTGGTGATGAATCTTTAATGGTGTGGATATATGTTATGTCATGGAAGTCATCGGGTCCATTTATTCCTTTACGTTTTTTGTACAAGACGGATGATTTATAGGATCAGGTACTCCCACTGGTACAACCATTACTCTTTCAGATGTTTCTTATATTCTTACATACTTCCAGACACAGTACACATAATCTTATCTTCTGTAATACTTTAGTGTAGCACCCTACCAACCACTCCTTGTTATTCCCTGGGAGTCGATTATTTCCTTTTAGTAACTCCTGTAGCCAGAAACACTTTTTCTTTCATATAAGACAAACAAAATGCAGCCTATTTAATACGTGTTGACACCTTAGCCAAATGTAACGGTGCATACATTACTTTCTATTTTTCTTAATATAGTTACATGCATACATGTTTGTAGCTATGTGTACATATAAACACCAGTATCATGACATCATTGCAATTATCAGTGTTTTCTGTATCAGGATCAACAACTCAAGTTCATAGGTCGCCTGTTTTATTTCTCAAGACTGTTTACTGTACTGATAAAAGACTGTTGCTTGGCGATTGTGTTTGTAATTGTCTTGCCTAACAAGCTTTTTCTCTCTGCTGTTTGTTTTCCTCCTCTCACAGTTCTCGTAACAACAAAAGAAGGAGTTTGGCGGTCGGGACCACGTCGCCCACGCTCTCACGACCCCTTTCACCTCTCCCACTTGCCACAGGTACTTGTGTGTTGATGATACTTGCGTGTCTGCTCAGCTGTGTGTTTGTGCTATTGTTTCAGACTCTTTACACATGCTTTACGTAGACACAAGAGGATGAAGATAGAATGAGAAGACCACCACATTAGCTGTTTTGTTGAGTATATGCGCCTTAAGCCTTATTTAGTTTGTTGATGCATGTCACAAGACAATCACTAGTTTCACTGTGGTTTGTTGATCAAGTTTCAATTAAGGCAGCAAGCCAAATGTTCGCACGACATACAATAGTTTTCCTCATGCCGATGTTGTTCATGAAGCTTCCTTTAGGCTACTCTTTCCGTCTTCAGCTGCCGGCAGTGCTATATGGAGACTCATTCATTTGCTGCACCCATTTTTTTTTTTTGTGACTCGGGGTGTGGCAGTGCTTGGCTGACATGAAAACCCTTTAGTGACCCTTTCAATAGTATCTAGTGTTGTGTGATCAACAACAACACGTCCTGCTCTCTATGGGGTGATACTGTTCATGTAAGATTAGCTTTGTGCTGAACTCTGAAGTAAAGTCATGTGCAAAATAATCATTGAGCATATTTCAAATGTAAAACAAAAGATAGCTCGGGTAATGATTTAACATAATCATATATATAGTTTATTTAAGCTTGTAATCATTCTCACTGTTTGTAACTGTGTTTCTTCAGCTGGCAGCAGCCCTTCAGAAAGCCCCAGAAATGTCTCTGCCAGCACCTCTGCCAATTTCCAGTTTGCCCGCAGGTAAGGATTAACTCAAACGCTTGTTACTATGGACTTGTAAGGCAGTTGAGCTCAGCCACATAACCACAGAAATATTTTCCCTATCCAATACAAAAACTGCGGCGTTACTAAGACTGATAAAATGCAGTGCAGATGCCTAGATTAAGTGCATATTTTACCATACGAGGAGGTTCATCTTCCAGTAGAGGTCACAAAACTATAGAACGATGAAAACAAAAGACATAAATGCTGCTATTTTCTATCTAGGTTAATGCATAAATTAAACAAGAGAAACACTGTCACTCATTTAAGGCAGTACAATAAAAAACATAAAAATGACCTCTTTGAGAGGAACCTTAGTTGCGTGAATAATGAACATGCCTTGGCTTGTTCCCTTTGGACCCTGCAGTGGAAATGAGGCAATGGAGAAGTAACTCCAACTAGTTGAAAGGCCCTAGGGCCACTCGCTGGACCCCGGCGTTTGTCTAGCCAATTAAGGCAGGAAGTCGCTGCACACGCTCATTATTCACGGCTTCTGTGATTATGGGGGACATTTGCAAAGCTTGTTCTCTTACCATGCTTGTGGCAACTGCACATAGACTCACTGGGATTTAGAGGAAAAGTAGCTGCACCCTCGTTCAGTTGCAGAACATGGTTGCTGCTTCAGTGTCATTGAAGGTGCTCTAAATGTATATGCTGCTCATCTGGAATGTCATGTATTATGAATTAGCCTTTGATGTTGCAGTGAAGCACGGCATATTGCAGCATAAGCTGGAGGACGGAGAGGGGAAGCCTCGCAAGAGCCTGCATGACTCATCTGAATTTGTTGAGACCTTTTTAGCTGCCTGTGTGGAGACAGATGCTGTGACTGCACTTTTAAAGAGCTCCTCTGGGTGTATTTCATATTCACACATGCTGTATTGCCCTGCTGTTTGTGCAATAATTTTTTCATGTAAACATGAGAGAACCACACACAAATAGTTGGTATTGACGTCAAGAATAAATGCAAAAAATTAAATCAAGGATCCAACTCAAGGTTGTGGCTTATCGTTTAGCTGCACCATTAAAGAGGCATTATTCTGAGGGTGTGCCAACACTTTTCTCCTTGACACCCCAGGCATCGATTCTAAAACCTTGCTTTACATTTGAGCTTATTTCCTCTTAAGCCTTGCAGGACCTTAATACAACAACGTAGCATCAGCAGCAGTAAGGCGATTGGTAATACATAGCAGATGACATGCATATCTGATATGAACCAGATGAGAAAACAAACACGTCTTATTCCCATGACTAATCCTCAGATCAGTCACATTCGGAGCAGAACCATCCAATTGGATTGTCACTGCTGATTCAACTGCATGTTCCCAAGAGCTTGTTTGTGATAGAAACAAATAGAGCCTCTCTGTTATCACAGATGGAATCAGGGAGGAAAATTAAATGCCATATTGGATGGAAAAGCAGAGGGGCATCACGTACAGTTTTTAGTGATGGATAAGTGGGTTCTTCATGGTGTATGTGTAGGCACAGTCAGAAGTGTATGTTGTTGGTTTGTGTGCGTGTCTTTAATGAGTCAGGTGTCTATGGGTCTCGGTGCTGCAGAGTGATGGCAGCTTGGCAGGTGTTCCGCAGCAGACTGCCAGTGGCTGCGAGCTGTGACAAACAAACCGCTCTGACTCTGACAGCCAGACGCACTCTGTCACTATCATTAAACGCTGTATATTTTCCCTCTCACTTCGTGTCTCTGCCTGCGCCTCTTCTTTATAACTCATCTTCTCTATTTGTGTCTTCCTTATTACTGTTTTAGCCAACTGGCCCGCAACGAAAGGTAAGAAAACAACTGCGTCTTCTTTTTTATCAACACTACATATGATCTCTTAAAGGTCTCCTATCATGCAAAATGCACTTTTTGATGTCTTTTATACATAAATATGTGTCAGTAGACTCACAAAGTGTCTGGAAATACAACCCTCTCTCTTTTCCTCCTTACCCACAATTTAAAAAAACGGGTACAACGGAGCTGATACAAATTTGCATGCTTGTATGATGTAATATTGGAAATGTGGGCTGGCTTTACGCCCAAGGCCCTATCAGAAACAATGCGTAATGTTTTGGAAGTAATATGGTCTTTGTTTACATTAGCAAGCATCGCTAACACTCAGAGATATGTGTAAATAAGCAGGATATAAAAAGGTACTCACCTTGTGGTAAACCCGCAAGGGAAAAAGCATTTGAGCTCCATACTGTTTCAGAAATAATCCTTGATGTGGTTTGGAACATGATATGACATTTATTAATGGCGGCGTGTAGCTGAATATCTGGGTAGAATTCTCCTGCATGAGCTCTCGCCTCTCGTTTTCTTTTTTCTTTTTTAAGCTACAGACCCAGAATCAGCCCCACAGGGCTGAAATAGAGGGGGTATGACTAGAATGGGTGATCTGTTTGGTATTTTGAGCAAAACACTTCATAGACATGTTTTTTATATATCTGAGACCTTTAAAGGTCCCATGGCCTGGCCATTTCCACTGATCATAATTCCATTGTTGAGGTATACTAAAATAGATTTACATGTATATCGTGCAATTTTCCAAACTCACATTGGTTTCTCATACAGCATCTCTGTATAGTATGTGTATTCACTCTGTCCTAAACGGCTTGTTGGTGCTCCTGCCCCACGCCCTCCCTGTGAGCCTAGTGTGCTCTGATTGGTCGGGAAGTTGCGAGGCTCGTTGCTGCGAGGAACGGACAGGTTTCCGGGTCGGCCATACAGCGAGAACAAGAGAAACTCATCCTGAGCGCACACAAACACTCACAGCCGAAGTAAAAACAATAAGTGTGGCTTGATATTGAGTAAGAAACAAGGTTTATAACGCTGTGAGAATGGGTCTGCGGAGAGCATTTCTTCGCGATCCCAACTTATTAGCCCGAAAAACGTTTACCCATTTAAACAGTCGTGGTAGATACCTTGTTTGTTTCAAACATCATAAATACACAAACAACAATGAATACTTACAGGTTGTGTACCCGAATCTCCCGCTGGTCCAAACAAAGTAGGAACAGCATCGTTCTTCAGTGCCCTACGCTGTACATATCCGGCATGAAACGCTGAAAGGTTTGGGAAGCTTTGTTTCGTGAAAGGCTGGCAGAGGGTGTGGCCTCTGGGTATTCACACGTCACAGCACCCAGGAAGTAAACAATGGAACATGAGAAATCTCCAACGAGGCGTTTTGGGGCAGCATAGACTGTGTTAGAGTTTTACTCGCTACAGGGTGTACTTTGAGGGTTTTTGACTCTGCAGACCGTTTACATGCATAAAAACCTTCATAACACACAAGGGGACGGGTAATAACCAGAAAAGCATGACATGGGCCCTTTTTAAAAGAGCAGATTTGCATAAAATGCAGGTGTACACTTTGAAGTTTCAGTCAACAGGATGTGCAAGTTGTGTATGTGATGGTGAGCTTCTTCTTAGCAGTGTTCTTCTGTTGTGTTATAGCAGCAGAGTGGACGGGAGACGGTGGTCCGTGGCGTCGGTTCCCTCGTCTGGATACTGCACCAATGCTACCAGTTCATCAGTATCTGTAAGTCTCTTGCTGTGTCTCACTCAATGTTTTCACTACCCTGTCAGTGTGTCTCATTTCCTTCATCAGACATTCAACCTTGTTCTAAACCGCTGCCAGGGGACCCTTTAGCTCCCTGTGTTACTTATAGTCAGCGTATCAGCCAGTTTACGGGGCAATAGTGTCCTGTAAGCTTATGGTGTTGATTGACTGAACTATAAATCCCATAAGATCAGTGTAGGAAATAAATCAACCTATAAATTGTTTTTGATTTACAGTGGACCCCAGAGTTATTTCATAAAGTTCTCTGCACTTGGACCATATTTGAGTTGAGCTGTGAGGGTAGTTTTTTTTATACCTTTTTGTCACTCACAGGAAAAGACATAGATTAAAGATTTATTTTCAAGATTCAAGGCTTTATTGTCATGTACACATTAGCTAAAGTGTAGATATGGCAATGAAAAACTTAAGTCACAGGCTCCTCCAACATGAACATTTAAAGGACATAAAACAAATAAAACAGATACAATAGTGTAAGAGAATGTTTTGAGATGTGCAAGTAATTACTAATACAATATAAATATTGCAAGAAGAGTCTATATAGATAGAGATCAAATATTCTGCAGGGGAGCTTTGAGAAATGTCTTTGACTGAACTGCCTCTGTTGTTGGTTAACACAAACTACTCGCTCTTTAAAACCAGGATGTGACTGTTTTATATTTCATTTTGGTTGGAGTTTCACTTCACACAGACCTTGTGGCATCCGCAGAGCATACAGTTGAGGTCATTTGTTTAACCAATGCAAGCAAAGACACTGAACACATTCTCAGAGACAGGTGGAAAAATTCACACCATCACCACACTGCTACTTGACAGTCTGGTCGATCATAGCCTCGACAGCAGAGGTCGCGTTAACCGAATATTTTCCACCTATGATGGATTTTATTTAACAATGACGGAAAAATCTGAAAGCAGTCTGTCATTTTGACAGATTAGAACAAACTCGCAACAGCGCCAAAGCTTCCCCGCAGCGAGGCTCCGGTGTTATGCCGTGTCATGCATGCCCGCCAAAAAGGAAATGATATAGTTTCCAAACCTAACTTTGCCGTACAAATCATTGAAATGTCTGGGAGTTTTTGCGTTACGCTGTGCAGTGGGTATGCATAACACGGCATAACACCTTTGCTAACAGTTTACGAGCGTTCTCTCATAACAGGATATGTCCAACCATGATGCATCACTCCTTCATCAGCCTTTACACACACGTTCCACTACAGACAGGAGATATGAATCAATCTTTTGTTTTTCCTAGAATGAGTACAAATTAACGTTTTTATAATAATCCAACACAACATTTAACTTTATATGGTCTGTTTGTCTTCCTGAAATCAACTCTAAACTCAATATAATTAATGGGAACAAAGAGGTAATATTTGACCATGTGACCATGCTGATTACATGACTTTGTACCAAGATGATTTGGGCCGTACTCTTTCGACCATGGGGAAAGTACTGGAATTTTCGGCCTTATCTCTAAAATAACACGAGTCTTGTTAAAATACATGACTTCTATTTCCTGAATGACATCACTCATGAGTAGGGACTTAACATTTCCTCACTTCCTTTCAAGGAAAAGTCAAAACACATGGCCCAGTAACCCCCATCAGCTATTTGTTGATGGTTTCCGTGTTAATTATCTTGAGAAAGTTGAGAAAGTCATTACTAAAACTGCAGTTGGCTGTAAAAACAATGCCTGTTCTCCTCTGTCACGTCTGTAATTTTGTATAGCCAACCACATGGCTTGGAGACGGTGAGGTCAGCCTTCCCCACACAAAGCCCCTTTCAGCCTCGCTGTCAGTGAAGTCTTTATGCTGCTCTCGCCCGCTTCTGACACGTCTCTAGTTTCTTCCTCGGGGTATCTTTCTCCCCCTCTTTCTGTCCCTTATTTTCAGTTTTTCGCTCTGTTTTCCGTTCTCTTCTTGTCTCGGTTTAGCTCGTCTATTTCCTCCGGTCAGATGAACCCGCACTTCTCTTTACCTCTTCCTCAAGTGAAACACAAGATCCCAGCCAGATGGGAGTTCTCATAAATTCCAGGCTGCGTGTCACACATTTTGTCTTGGAAAGGGGAAATGAATGCATGCACGGCCAACACAACAGCCGCCACTGCGTGCCTCAGGCGTGCTGCAGCAGGGAAGAAATCAAAAGCTTTTGGAGAGCAGAACACTAAAGCTCACAGAGTCCTCTTGAAAACTATAGGGATTCATGGTGATTTATTTTACTGCAGACCTTTCTCAGCATGTCCTTTTTAAAATGTTACATCTAATTCAGAACTATAGTGGAGCGTGAAACCTTTTAGACTGTGAGCATTAACAAGATAATGAGTGAATCTGAGAGAGCAGCTGTGTGAGTCTCTTATTAGAAAAAGCATTTAACTCAGGCTGTTCTATCATCAAAGAAGCACAACCTGATATGGATACACATTTGCAAAGTGGGGAATAACAGTTTTTAGCCAGTTATTGCTTTAATAGCAACATTGGAATATATTCTAGTTTACTGATTATTATTTCCTTCTCTCTTCCACATTCCCTATTTCCCTTTACCCCACAGTCTTCTTCTTCCCAGGAGTTATTGCACCAGTTGCCCTTCCAGCCCACGCAAGATGATCTCCACTTCCTGTTCAAACATTTCCGGAGCACGGAGAGTGTGGCAGACGAAGAAGGAGCGCAGGCCTCGCCCCCTGTCAGGCTCCGTTCACGCAGTCTCAGGTAGCCTGGATTTGAGTCATTAAAGAACTTTACTGCAGAGAAGAATGGACCACACACACATCCAGGCTTGTTTACTGTGTTCGTGGTTGGCTGATCATAAAGTCTTAAAATGCTCTAATTGTAAAATCTCAACATAATTGGTAACATCTATTTAATAAAAAAAGAACTTACCGCATGCATTTCACTATAATGTGAAATGCATGCGTTAAGATTCGTATTAACGCTTAACAGTTCAATACGAGATTAAAACCCTCTAAAAGTTTCATTTGACTTTTCAAATGCTATTAAAAACACACTGGAATTACTGCGTGCATTAAATGTGGAATACGATGACTGACAGGTGTCCATGTTTCTCTAAAATAGCTCCAGAGGGTGTGTAACGCGCTTCTTATTGCCTTCAAATAGTTCCCAAGGGGTTAACTATTGCCCTCTAATAAATCCCCTGCTGTGCAACTCCAACTGTTGTAGTTGCACCAAAATAGTAACTGCATGTCACTTGTTGATATTGTTATGTGTCGTATCATGTGATGCATAGGGCACCGAGCGTTGCTATTCTTAACATTTGTGAAGACAGCTCTCTGATTTGTAATGTGTACGGACGGCTTTAAAGGTGCCCCGCTCGTAACTGAAGCCCTGTGCACACAACAGATGTGGTCATGGATACTGCAGATGAGAACCTGATCTGAATCACATTAGTGTTTTATTCAAAACACGCTGGGTTTATGGCCCGGCATGGCAGTAAATGCTTTCAGTCAAACATGTGCGCTTTAGTCTTAAGAAACTTTTGTTTAGCTTAAATAAGATTGATAGATGTGGTTTTCACAGCTTTAATATGTGTTGGGTATTTATTTAACCATTGCACGTACTACACTTTAAACATATTTCTGACATACTTCTAAAAAGAAGGCATTCATTGGTATTCAAATGTTTTTAATCAAATCCGAGAAATGCTAATACATAAGAATTAGAACTTTATATGCACATTTAATATACATTGACAATATCTTCCTGCATGGCTGAAACTGAAACCTGGCAATGTATACAGCAAAGCATATGTTGTGAAGGATACATTTCAAACAGCATGGTAATTCATTATAATTTCTTCTTCAGCTGTGGTTATTGTACATTTAACATTTATTTCCAAAAGCCATTTATTAAATGTGCAAATCTAACTTATTAAACCGTATGAGCCAAATATGATTCAGATGTAGAATCCATTTATTATTGGCTGTATCTCTGATCTATTTTTCTGTTTCTCATCCAGCCCTGGAAGGACCTGTGGAACATTTGACAATGAAATCGTCATGATGAATCACGTCTACAAAGAACGTTTCCCTAAGGTATAGTCATTTATTTTCACCGCTTTATCTTTTATTTCTTTTTCACTCTGAGCTGTAATGGTTAAACATCTTCAGTTTCCATGCAAAAAGATGATCTACCACTAAACACTTTTTTACACAAAATAAAAATCTCGACTCTTCAAACTAAAGTAAAGTTGTCACGAAGCTGCTGTCACTGTTTTAAACGAAGTCTTCCATCTTGCTTGTCTCCCAGGCAACAGCCCAGATGGAGGGTCGGCTGCTCGACATCATCGCTGAGGTCTCCCTGGACACCGCTCTGCCTCTGGCTGACGGGGTGTTGGGATTCATTCAGCACCAGCTGGTGGAGCTCGCCAGAGACTGTCTGGATAAGTCCCAGAATGGGCTGGTCACCTCCAGGTACTTTGTGGAGCTGCAGGAGAAACTGGAGAAGCTGCTGCATGAGGTGAGTGTCTCTTATTATCCAGCCATTGTTTGTTCTTTCTTAGACATCCTCAGTGGATTTCTGATTGTTGGTAGCTCAGATTGCCCTCTGGGACATTGCATGCTGTATTTTAGTAGCTTCACTGGGAACATTTAATGGAAATTGCTTGTATAGTACATCCAGTTCATTGGCCAGTAATTGTGTTGTCATTTTGTGTCATATGTGCAGTTGTCAAGTGTTTGATTATGCAATTCAATTCAATTCAAAACCTTTATTTATCCAGTTAAAATCCCATTGAGATCAATGATCTCTTTTTCAAGGGAGACCTGCAGCAGTAGGTTCCACAAGAAGACATAAAAACATAAACAACAGAACAACAAAAGGACATCATACAGCAAAATGTACAGGGATTACAATTTACATATTTAACCGTACAGGTACCAACAGCATCTGATTTTGTAGCATCCAACCGAGCTTTAAAAACATGTAGTGGTACTACCCAGTTAAAATCTCCAAGTAGCACTATTTCCTTGTAGTCTAGTTGCGATAAAAGATTTGCTAGCGAAGACAAGGAGTCCTTGCCAGCTGAGGGGGGTCTGTAACAGCCCACGACCATGACCTGTTGACCCTTTGCCACTTCTATATTTAAGGCTAAAAATTCAAATTGCTTACTGATAGATTTGGAAACTAATGTGGATACACTGAACTTATTCTTAACATAAATGGCAACGCCACCACCTTTATTAGGCCGGTCGGTACGATACACATTATAACCATTTAAGGCAATGTCAGAGGCCAAAATAGATTTATTTAGCCATGTTTCTGATAAAACAATGACGTCAGCGTCAGTCGAGCTCGCCCAGATATGGACAAAATCTAGTTTACCTAACAGACTGCGCACATTCAAGTGGATGAAACCCAACCCAGACCTAGCTTTAAAATCAGCAGGAGTAGCGATCTGACTACTACTACTGGGCGGCAATGATTTATAACATATCCTTTCCAGCAACAATTTGACTGCAGTACATACTGCCTCTTTTGCGAAACAGATTAGAGCATCTGCTGCAGACTCCAATGACTTTCTCTCTTTAAACAGAACGTTTCAAAGTTAACATCCAGTTATTCTTTAGCCACAGTCAGTACAAAGTGGATGCAGTGTTTTCTTGTGTTCCTTCAGTCTCTAAGTAGTTGATTGTATTATTTTTGTTTATCCTACAATACAACAGGGTGCACGTTATTCTGTCTATAATTTCCACTAAAGCCACATTTCTGTAATTATTCTTCCATCTTGCCAATAAAATGATTTTCCGTCTTAGTAAGAGTTTATTTTAAGCGACTGTTCCCTGCTGTCACATGTTAAAGTGCTTGAGTTTGTCCCTTTGCACGCTACTTCTTCTCTGGAATAAGAATTGCTGTTTTATAATGCTTTTTTTCTTTCCAACCTTTGGAAGACAATATCTTTGAAAACAAATCTTGCAACAGGTTCGACGGGTTGAGACCCAGATGATCAGGTTAAACTCTGACTTAAAACCTCCTCTGAAACCTCTGTTTGACCAAGGCAAGGCAATGTTAGCGTAAGATATGGAGACAATGAAGGCTAATAATAGGTTTCGCAAGTGTTTTCTCATATTTATTAATCTGGCAAGGCAGCAAACAGAAATGAGTATTAATGCAAGATGTCAAAACACCAGCCTAGATCTATTGAATCACCAAGATGAAATGGATGCTAAAAATAATATGAGCCAGAGTGAAGACAGCTTCTGTGGGTGAGACTGTCTGCCTTATGCCTCGTGCCAATTGCATTAAGTCAAAAATAATAATCCATCATCCTTTGTCTTTTCCCGGTCAGGCGTATGAGCGTTCAGAGAGCGAGGAGGTGGCCATCATCACCAAACTGGTGAAGACGATTCTCATCATCATCTCCAGGCCGGCCAGGCTGCTGGAGTGTCTGGTAAGTCTCGCTGTCAGACAGTAGTGATCAGAAGGGACACAATATCAACGTGATGTCTACCAGCTGACAGTCTAGAACTAAATATATGTCCCTTTTTTATAAATGCAGGCCTCACAGGTGACTCGTATACATTGATGACATGGTGTTATAATGATAGTCGTTGCTGTAATAATAACAACACAGTTTCATGTTGGAGTTAGGCAGCAAAAAGCCTATCTTGTCAGACTTGATTGTGTCCTTTTATTTGCCACATTTTAATATTGACAGTGGGTTTTTATGAGAATTCAAGTTCACAAGAAAAACACAGTACTGGTTTAACCTTTTCAGCCTCTTACTTCTCAACTCGAGCAATGGTGTTTCCTGTTTTTTCTCCTGTTGTGTTGTTAGCAGCATTTGTGTCCTTTTCCAAAAGTGTCCTGTGATAGTCATGAATGCTTTTTTTATCTGATCCAAAATAAATGACATTCAAAATGCAAGGAAACCACATCACGTCTTTAATTCTTCTCTCACAGGAGTTTGATCCAGAGGAGTTTTACCAACGTTTGGAGGTGGCAGAGGATCAGGCCAAAGTCGGCCACGGCATCAAGACAGATATTCCCAAATACATCATCAGCCAGCTCGGCCTCACCAGAGATCCCTTGGAAGGTGCAATGATGATTCATTTGTTAGCATTCTGTATTTTACCTACTATAGTGTCTATTTAGGCCTTTTGAGAATACCTTTAAGACTAATTTTTACAGTATGCTCGGACTGGATAGGAATGACATTAAAAACATTACAGAGCTTTATCTTCATCGCTATCTTACAATATGTGTACTTAAATCCTACGCTAAGGAGTTCATTTCCTGTGGATTTCTGTTTACTTTTCAACCAGAAAAATAAAAATAGATCAAATGATAATGTTACTGGAGAATTTCTTTAAATAATTTAAATGGGTAAATTATTGTTTCAGTAAGTACTGTTATTTTATGTATCTTTATGTATTTTATCTTTTGCACATAAGAAGATTGTATTGTTACCCATTGTAAACAAGCTTCAATTTGTGACAGGACTTATCATATTATGTCACTTTACTCAACACACTACTCCTTCCCTGTGCTGTCTTTGAACTTGTTTTCTGATTTCATTGTGTCTGTTCTTCTTGAGCACACCTAATGAATGTGGATTTCCCCCTAGTATTAGATCCTGCCTTAGTTTTGCTAAGTCTTTCATTGTTCAGTTAAAAAGGCTGTGCATTTAGTCTGTGTAATTGACCATTGAAAGTACTCCCTCTGCAGAACGACATGTCAGTATTGCTTTGTATGATATTCAGCAGAGTGGAGCGTAATTCAACCAAATTAGAAAACCTTTAATGTGTTTGCAGAGACATTATAACCTAATCATGTATAAATGTGATTTGGAAACGGTGACAATTGTAATTTCGTTAAGCATCAATAGTCAGTTACTATCATTCGCAAACAGTTGAATAACCTCTCATCGCCCTCACTGATTTTTATTTAAAGGGGACCTATCATGCAAAATGCACTTTTGTACGTCTTTTATACATGAATATGTGTCCCCTGTGTGTCAGGGAACTCGCCAAATGTCAGAAAACACAACCCTCTCTCTTTTCCTCCGTACCCAAATCTCTAAAAATGGGGCTGCAACGTAGCTGATACAGACTGATACAGATTTGAAATAGTTCTGGTCAGAAACGGGGAGCTCCGCCTATATGGGAAACTCGCCACCTATCAGGGGAATGAGAGGTTGCCGTGGCATGATAACAGCATGGTAACATGACGCTCGTGCCTCGCCCCCCTCCTTTGCAGGGGGGTGTGGTCAGCTGCAGCTCATTTGCCACAGAATCAGCCCTTGCAAAAACAGGGCTGGAATAGATCTAATAGAGCGAAATGAGGCATGGCTAAAATGCATGATCTGTTTGGTATTTTGAAAAAAAAACTTCACAGACATGTTTTATATAGGTATGGCCCTACAATATATTATTCAAATATAGCATGATGGGTCCACTTTAAACTAAAAAGGAGTTTTGTGTGTCTGCTGCTGTTTCAGAGATGGTCCACCTGGAGCAGACCAGTCCGAGCCACAGAGCCAACAGAGAGTCTGACGACACAGGAGACGGTACACATATGCAGGTAAAGCTTATATTAGATGGTAAATAAGTAGTTGAAGTGATTCTTAGTTTGAAGGCAAAATAGAAATGTAGAAACAACACTCAAGGGGTTGCTGCGACCATTTAAATGATATATAGAGCTCTTTCGGGAAAGACAACTCTTAATATGATCACAATGAAGTCCTGAAGTGCATGTATTTATGCTTTCCATGAGAAATGCAGCAACTTAGTTCCTGTTTTTTTCCTTCTGTTTCCTTTTTGTGTGATTCAGGGCCGAGCAGCCTGCACCCCTCCTCGTAGGAAACCACTGGAGAGCGACTTTGAGACCATCAAGCTCATTAGCAATGGCGCCTATGGGTGAGTAAACAGACGTCTTTGTTTCCGACTAGCTCAGATTCTTTGTTGACACCGCAGAGAGACCAATAAAAGTGGAAATTAAACTAAAAAGAGGATGTGTTGTAGTTTGGGTCAGGGCACGGACAGTGTAGGGACTACCCAATGGGAATTATTATTATTTTAATATTTTTCCTCTTGTCCCACCAATCAATTGAGTCGTTTCATTTGCCATCAGCCATTATTTTGCATTACTTGTTTTTATACTGGATCTTAATGGAAATGTGTTAACAAACTGGGCCTTATGTTCCAAAATCAAATTTGGATTAAGTGGAAAATAACAAAGAAACTTATTACAATACTACTAGTTAGTACCAACAAAAAATCTGTACGATTTGTCATGTGTTTTATTTCATGTTGTCCTCTTCCATCTGTCATGCAGGACTGTATTTCTGGTGCGCCACAAGGAGACCCGTCAACGGTTTGCCATGAAGAAGATCAACCGGCAGAACTTGATGCTGAGGAATCAAATCCAGCAGGTGTTTGTGGAGCGAGACATCCTCACCTTTGCTGAAAACCCATTTGTGGTTTCTATGTTCTGCTCCTTTGAGACACGGAGGCACCTCTGCATGGTCATGGAGTATGTGGAAGGTACGGTTAGAATTATCCACTCATACATATCATGTCTTTAAAGACTAATGTTATTCTTTACCCACTATAAGCCCAAACAAAGCAGCTGACTGTCTGTCTTTGTACTTTAGGTGGGGATTGTGCCAACCTGTTGAAGAACATCGGTCCTCTGCCTGTGGACATGACCCGGCTGTATTTTGCTGAGACGGTCTTGGCTTTGGAGTATCTTCACAACTACGGGGTTGTACACAGGGACCTCAAACCAGACAAGTGAGTCCTCATTTCACTTCTTTCTCTCTCGGCTCTGAGGTAGCTCCAAAGTACTTTAAAGCTTTAATCATTTTTAGACTTGCCATTAGAGCCTGGCAATATTTTTGAAGTAGTCACAGAAGCTTTCAGCCTTTGAGACTTTTTTTACCCAGCCTAAATCTAAGTTTTGGGTAAGCGTTTGATGTGTTCTGTTTCCTCTTTTTGTAGTTTGTTAATCACCTCCATGGGACACATTAAGCTGACAGACTTTGGGCTGTCAAAGATCGGTTTAATGAACATGACCACCAACTTATATGAAGGACATATCGAAAAGGATACCAGGGAGTTCATCGACAAACAGGTCTGTCTCTTCTCTTCTCATCTCTTCATCTCATCTTTAACGATCTCAAACCAACATCAATATTTTATCTCTCTTACATCTTCCTTTCCTCTCATCAGGTGTGTGGTACTCCTGAGTACATTGCTCCAGAGGTGATCCTGAGGCAGGGCTATGGCAAGCCAGTAGACTGGTGGGCTATGGGCATCATCCTTTATGAGTTCTTAGTGGGCTGTGTGCCTTTCTTTGGAGAAACACCAGAACAGCTGTTTGGTCAGGTGGTCAACGGTTAGTGCAATTCTCCTCAGTCATCACATACAACCTTTCCACACATAGATAGATATTGACCAACATTTAATGTTTATTTTGGGTTTTGATGTGATTAAAAACCCTTCATTGGTTGATTGTATGTTCTTCTTTGTCCAGACGACATAATCTGGCCTGAGGGGGAGGACGCTCTGCCGGCTGATGCCCAGGACCTGATCACCAGACTGCTGAGACAGAGCCCTCTGGATCGACTGGGAACAGGTTGGTGGGGGTGTGACTGATGAGGAGTGGGTACACAACACTCTTAATTCAATTCAAAGGTTTTAGTGTCATATGCACTTAAGCTACAGTGTAGAATAGGTCCTCTGACAATGTATATGTATAGAACATAGTTATATAAGACATATAAATAATAATAAAAAATTCAATACAAAAAAAAGCAACAAATAGTGCAAGAAGTCTATATACAGTACACGTAAATAGAAAATGATATATACAAGAACAGAATGTAAAACTACTGTTCCTTTGAGACACAGAGGCACAGGTCCCAGGTTACGCTAGGTCTGCTACAATTTTTCAGCGCCGCCATGACACGGGGGATTTCACCGGAGAGAGATGTTTATGAAAGTCTTATGTCAAGGAATATTTTTGAAAGATCACATTTAGCAATTGGTGGCAGTTGTCTTTAGGGCTGTGTCTGATAGAAACTTTCCATCAACATGGAACTTTTCCATTACATCAAAGCTGCGTGCCTAATGAGTGTTAATAAGGCAACAGGGAGATATAAGGATATCAAGGGAGACACGGAGTGCCTGGGGATCAACTGTAAACCAGGTCTAAGGTGTGCAGATATGAAAGCATACCTGTTTGTCTGATTTTATTTTATTTTTTCTCCAGGTGGAACCACTGAGGTGAAGATGCACATGTTCTTCCACGGTCTGGACTGGACTGGCCTGCTGAGACAGAAAGCTGAATTCATACCTCAACTAGAGACTGAGGACGACACTAGTTACTTTGACAGTACGTTACAGACCAGTCAGATGTATTCATTATTTCATGATCTAATATGGACTGAGCTAACTACAATACAAATATGGATCACTTTCTGCACACACAGACACACCTTTGTTAAAAACACAGAAAGATACTGGACCAGGAGATTTTACAGTGATGGCAATTGTAGTAAGAATATGTATTATTATTATTATTATTATTAACGCACTGTCATTGTGTTTCTTACAGCTCGATCGGAGCGCTACTGTCACCTGGACTCGGATGATGACGATGAAACCAACGATGATGAATCATCTCTAGAGCTCCGACAGTTCTCCTCTGTGGCTCACCGCTTCAGCAAGGTACTGCTCTGACTATGTCACAAATTATTCATTTTGTATAGAGTTAAAATGTAAGAAAACGTTTCATAAAGGTTTGAAGCCAAGCATTAATACAAGATTTGTGGAAATTTACATGAATATCTGTGAAGTTTTTGGGTCTTTGCAAATTAAATTCCTTTTCAAGTTATTTTTTAATAAATATATATCAATTATAAATACACGTCCCATTAAAAGATATATCTTAGAAACATTGGTGATAACCTTCTGATTAAGCAGTCCTGATATCTTGGTTAAACATCTATGTGACCCATTTCCTCTAATGCTCCAGGTGTACAGCAGCACGGAGCATCTGTCCACCTCCACGCCGTCCAACCAGAGCCTGTCGTCGTCGGAGCGCAGCCAGAGCGAGGAGAAGGAGGAGCGCTGGGAGGGCAGGGGAGGCCTCTCCCCATGCGATGGAAACAAACACTTGGCCAGTGGAGACAGGCGGGCAGATGGACCCAGGGGGAGGTGAGAACTTGAACCAGGAGAGAGGGATGTCCTTATTATGAGAGGAAAGGATTGAAGCCAGACCTCATTCTCACCTTGATGGCTTACCATTTTAGAGGAAATGTGAGATTGAGGTGTATTATTATTTTGATTTTCATTCTATTTTATCTTTATTTTTACCTTGCGAATCCTGTTTTTCACTCTGATCTTGTTGCTGCTATAAACGCCTGAATTTCCCCACGGGATAATAAAGTTCCATCTTAACTTATCTTAATATTCTCTCTTCTTATATATGAAGCATTTTATTTAGCAAATAAGCAATTTTTCTGAGATTTAAAACATGTAGGATTATAAATTCATTAATAGGACATTTTGGGTACGTACGTTTGATACCTTTCATATGGAATTGTATGTGACCCCTAATAGAGTAACCTGACATATACCGACAAAGTCGTGAAGCTTCAGCAGTGAAACCAGTACTATTTATATGAGCGGTGACTACAATGTAGTCTTTTTCCTCAAGGTTTAGTGTATTTGTTTATAGTGTCGTGGACAGTCCCCATTGATCAACTGTCACAAAAAACAGTAAATGAGGCAGCTTTAGCCAACATTGCTCATTTCCAGACGTTGTCCCCGGCCAGATGATAATGGACACCCTTAAAATCACAATACATCAACAGCATTAGTTATAAAAAAAGGATGAAAGACAAGTGGATACAGGAGAAAAGGTGAATGTAAACATACAAGAAACATACCAGCGCTAATTCATCCAAACATATGGTAATGCAAATTACACTTAATAAGCGGTAAATCTGGATCATTGATACATTTTTTTAAATTGCTCTATAGCTTTTCATAGGACGAACATTGCTGCGACATCATTGTTCTACGTAAATAGACAAGTTTTCCTAAAATCCTCTGTCCACTGTATGTTCCTTGCAGTCTGCGTCCTCGTGCTTCCTCCAGCTCCTCCCAGTCAGAGCGCAGTGCGAGCCCGCTGGTGATGAACAGCACCCAAAGCCTCGACATCATGCCCCGCTTCGCCATCTCGGCCGATGAAGAAGGTAAGATTGACAAACCTAGACTGTATTCTCCTCTCCTGTTATTTAGCACTAATGAAGCATCATAACTCACACTCAATATGTCCTTATCCTAGATGGGTTGGTTTCCAACCTGCAGCGCATTCGGCTCCGGAGCAACAGCACCGGCACCAGGCCGTCCTTCCGCAGAGGGGCGTCCCGGCGCATCGCCCACCAGCTGGAGACCCCAGAGAAACCCAGATCCCCCGCTGGAAAAGTCCCCAAGTCTGCATCTGTCTCTGGCCTGTCCCTCATCATCACCCCAGGTAGACAGGATTATAATACTGTCATTAAAATCAAATGTACATGTTGGAATAGATTCAGTTGCTTACTCAATTTCCAGCCATAGTAATATTTTGTTATATTTTATAGGCAGAACTGTAATCTCAATGCATGTGTTTACAGTGCCCTCTACAGCCTGATGCCGTGTAACTTGTGCAGTAAATACAAATACTATCTGGGGCCAAGATAAGAAGAATGTCACCTGACTAGTTATGATTCTGTATCCAAAAACCACACGTAGTAGAATAACCCCCCCACCTTTAAGCAATATTATTGTATTTTTGTTATAGCAGTTTTATCAAATACTAAATAATGCAAAATGTAGGAAAATATCCTTCCATAAGCACTCATCTGATGAGCTTTCTAATCATCTGTTCCTCCTGATCTAGATGACTCTGCAGGTCCTCCCACAAGCCCCAAATCGTCCCTGTCCCTTTCGTCCAACCCCTCGTCCAGGGACTCGTCCCCCAGCAGGGACCTCTCTGTCAACGTCAGCTGCCTCCGGCCCCCTGTGGTCATCCACAGCTCTGGGAAGAGATTCGGCTTTGCGTTACGAGCTATCAGAGTCTACATGGGGGACAGTGACGTCTACACCGTTCACCACATGGTCTGGGTACGTGTCTTCTCAGGTGTAGCCATGCTAATCTTTAGTGAAACCAACCTATTCAACCCATTTTTAAAGTGTAATTGATTAATTAAACATGCAACATGATTTTCTCCCTGATAAATACATTGGTTGTGATAATTGCATAGGTGAAGTAGGTGTAGTCATGGTTACAGCTGATGGTTGCTTGAGCAGTCATTTTAATTTTTTGTGTGTGTTTGTGTCCACAGTGTGTTGAGGAAGGCAGTCCTGCACACGAGGCAGGGTTGAGGGCCGGTGACCTCATCACTCATGTCAACGGGGAGTCGGTCCAAGGACTCGTCCACACTGAGGTCGTGGAGCTGCTGCTGAAGGTATGATAATAACTTTCATTTATACAAATATGAAACAGTATTGTATATTTTGAGCATTACATTGTGTTTTAAATTAAATGTTTTGCTGCTAAATCATTCTGTGATAGCATATCATTTTGTGGCTCCTAAGAGAGATGCCTTATAGATTATGTTAATGTGTTTTTAACAGAGTGGCAACAGGGTGACTCTGCAGACGACCGCTCTGGAGAACACTTCCATCAAGGTGGGCCCTGCCAGGAAATCCAGCTACAAGGCCAAGATGGCCCGACGCAGCAAGAAGAGCAAGAAGAAGGATGGACAGGACAGGTACGGGACTTGATGCTTGACATATAGAACTCATGTCTGAAGCTTAGTATCAGATTTCAGATTGACACCTTACAATGACTCCATTCTTAAAGTCCTTCTCTTACATTTTGGTCGGCCTTTTGCCTCATAAGAGACACTTTTTTTCTTAACAGGCATACAAAAAACAATATCATTTACAAAACAAACCTGACACCTCTCTCTGTGCAGCCGACGACGTAGCATCTTGAAGAAGCTGTCTAAGCAAACGCCTCCTCCGCCCATGCAGAGCAGTCGTAGCTTCTCTTCGGGTTTCCACCAGTCATCCAGCGACAGCCTCTCCGGCTCCCCCACACAGAGCCTCTCTCCTGGGCCATCCACACCGTGTCGCTCCCCTGCTCCCGATTACTCTGGAGGTGAGTGAGCTCACTCCACACTTGCATCCTTAATCTGCACACTTGTGTAAATATATCTTCATTCAAATGCTCAACATTTTACTGTGATACCTTCTTTCAACAGTTACTTTATCACTTTATTTTACAAACATTTTGTATTATTACCTTTTATTCTATTTTGTCTTTATTTTTACCTTGTGTGAATCCTGTTTTTAACTCTGACCCTGTTGCTGCCATAAACGCCTGAATTTCCCCAAAGGGATAAATAAAGTTCCATCTTATCTTATCTTAAAAGGAAGCTGTCAATCACTTTGTGTGTTGTGAAAAAAATATACTCATCCTAAACTGTTTTATTTATTTCGGCAGATTCAAGTTCCTCTCCGTGTTCCAGCTCCCCTAACTCTCCTGTCCCACAGCCCCGCCCCAGTTCCCTACATGTGTTGGGTCGCTACACCAAAGCTGGCCGCTGCAAGTCCACCAGCAGCATCCCTCCTTCACCTCTGGCCTGCATCCCGCCTCCTCAGCCCCTCTCTCCGCAGTGCTCTCCATCCTGCCTCCCGAATCACCCCAAGTCTCTTCAGGGTTTTCATGGAAAGACGTTGTCCCCTCCCACTATCACCCGCCACTCTGTGCGTCCCCGCAGCGCAGAGCCGCCACGCTCACCGCTCCTCAAGAGGGTGCAGTCAGCGGAGAAGCTGACGGGAGACAAGATGACAGGGGGCTACCATGCCGAGAGGAAGGCCTACAGCACCCGCCGCCACACCATGGAGGTGCCTCTGTCTGAGGCGGAGGGGCTGGAGGACATGGAGGGGGACACCGCCACTGGGTTCGTCTGTGTCGGGGAGCACGGCCGTCAGGGATTGTTCATCGGAGGGCAGAGAGGCTACCAGGACTCAGCCAGCGGAGGCAGCGAGCTCTACCGCTCCACCGCCTCGCCACAACACCGCAGCAGCAACCACCACTCCAACGAGGTGGTGGTGATGAGGAAGCTGGCCCTGTCAGAGCGAAGGGACTCCTTTAAGAAGCAGGAGGCCGTGCAGGAAGTGAGTTTCGACGATTTGGAGGAGAGAGAGGCCACCCCGAGCCCAACGCCTCCTCTCACGCAGCCCAAGGATTTCAAGGCGTCCTGGATCAAGTCGGACAAGGCACAATCTGCTGTGAAACTGGAAGGAAGAGGAGCACAGGGTACAACAACACCGCAGAAAGCCAAGTCAAAAGACAAAGGAGGGTTTTAGTTGTATCGCTTTGCCAGGAAAACAGTACAATGAAGAGTGTCAGTGAGACTGATCAGTGAAGAAGAGTCTTTGACCTGCTACTGTAACTTACATTTGAAGGCCTTGCATGTGTCCAGAAAACTGTGACCAAGTCAAAAATCATCACAAGCATCACCTCGAAGACGAAAGAGCAAATTAACATCAATTTTTGTCAGTAATATATGCATCCTGCAACACTGTTAACAGAATAATGTCTGTCCAACTTCGTCCACTTCCTAGTTGCTTGTTTTCTCTCTTGGTTCTCAAATCACTGTGGGACCTGGAACTTATGTATTTTGTAAATAGTTTTTGTTTTAAATGAAGGAGACTTATTTATGAATTTGATTTGTATGCTCATCTTTGTTTGTGGTTGCTGAAAATGCCTTGGATGCTTCAGCTACTCTTGCACAAAAAAAAAGCCATGGAACAACACTTCATTGTGGTTTTATAGCAGGTGCAGAAAAGGGCAGGTACCATCAGTCAATATTGTACCATATTCTTTTTATACCTCAATACCTGTGTAGAATTGGGTGTTGTTTCCTGTTCCGTATGGATCTTTAAAACAAACCAACGGTGTTTGTCCTGTGACGTATTATAGACTCAAGAAGATTTGGCTGACTCTCCATCATACAGATTGTGGTGGCTCACAATTAGACTCATAGAACAAAGGCCTTGTATCAATATTTTGACAAAAATATCAACAGCTCAATACTCAAGGGCCTAGCTGTGGTGCCAAAGCATGGTTTAGCCATAGGAACCATTTAAACAGAGGTACTGTAGTTGTACATAAGAAGATTCATGTATGCATGGGCTATATGTTCACTTCCTTTCTGTCCTGTAAAAAAAAGTGTGTCACTGATCAACACAGGTGTCTAGATAAAGCTTTCTGACTACCCTCAATAAGCAAACTGTTGTCCCTGTCACCCTTGTTGAATCGAGCCTCCGTCCACCTCCCCCCACGAACCTTGTCTAGCTGAAGTGCACCAGTTGTCGTATCCGTATAAAAGTTAGCGCACCTTTTAATATTTCAGGACAATTTCATTCACTGATGGATTCAAAACTTGTACAGTTGATGCCACAAAGAAAACTAGTTCCCTTGGCTGTTTTCTTAAAATGGGTCTTATGAATGATTGTTTACATTTTAGTGCAAATATGTGTGTGCTCATGGTTTTTGTTAAATTATTTAAAAAAAAAAAAAAAAAGTGAATGACAGGGAAGTCAACCAGAAGCCCTGCACGGATGAAGGAATGAGTAGAGGTGATCTCCTTTTTGTATATTTTGATATGGAAACAGTCTTGTTGCAGTACTAATAGCCCATGCTGTTGATGTATATTGTATAAACAATGGTGGACCTTATAACAGCTGTTGAAAGTGTTTTTTTAAAGTGACCTTGTAAGGGTAGATGGACTCGGATGCATTGTGTAATGTCACTTATGTGACAGGGTCTTAATCTCATGTTGTGATCAGCTTCAGAGGTTTGTGCATGTTTCACATCCCAGTATAAAATTCTTGCAATTTTAAAACATATTTTAGTTTTTCTTGAATTTGATGCCAAGTCACTGGTTTGGTCTTTAAAATTAGCGTCTTGTTAAGAAATGTGAACAAATTGTTTTTGGTTTATCTTTTAGAATTTTTTGTTCCTTTTTAAAAAAAAAAAGAAGCTGTTTATTGGTTTTATTCAGAAACTGTTTTGATCAGCAACCAAAAATGAATATTCAAACTAATTACATTTTACAGCGATAAGACTTTTGTCCTGTTGGATTTTGGAGTAGAGGGAACTGTTAATTTGGGAATTTATAACGGATGTTTAGCACATACTAAACCTTGAACGGTGCTTATAGATTGTTAGAAGCTTGTTTGTTACACATCGGTGAGGAAACCGTGTGTCTCTGTAGGATTTATCAGCGATTTTCTGATGCAATTAACATCATGGTATGTTATGATTTAAGATCCCTTTATTTTGTACCACCACCAAACATCCATATTATCTCTCCACCTTAAGTTGTATTATCATGTTATACTTCTTCAAACCAAGACTTCATTTTGTGGGGATAGGCTGTCCATGTTAGGTGTTTGGCATCACAGATTAAAATTGTGTGTGTGTGTGTGTGTGTGTGTGTGTGTGTGTGTGTGTGTGTGTGTGTGTGTGTGTGTGTGTGTGTGTGTGTGTGTGTGTGTGTGTGTGTGTGTGTGTGTGTGTGTGTGTGTGTGTGTGTGTGTGTGTGTGTGTGTGTGTGTGTGTGTGTGTGTGTGTGTGTGTGTGTGTGTGTGTGTGCGTGCGCGCGTGTGCGTGCGCGCGTGCGTGCGCGCGCGCGTGTGCGTGCGCGCGCGCGTGTGCGTGCGTGCGCGCGCGCGCGCGCAACTGTTTTCTCTTCCCCAACACTTAAGTTGTGGCTCTCCATTCAACCCCTTGTTCCTAGATGACAAACTGGCCTTTATGAAATTCCTACCATGTGGGTATCTGATGCAGACTCGTGACATTTTTTTTTTTTATTGTCTTAACAGTGCTTGAAATAAATGCATTGCAAAGGGGCTACAAGGTCCAGGAATACAAAGTGTGTGTGTCCTCGTCATTTGTCCCTCAAACAACAACAAATGCAAGGTAAACAATTGGCACCATAAACAATCAAAATCTTTCTTTGGTTTTATGCCGGTAATGTGTGGCACTTTAAACAGAAACGCATGTATAATATAAATATAGATATCATATTTTGCACTTTGTGTTGCAATAATACACAATGTAAGATAAACGTTTGACTCACTAGATACAATTCAGGTTTTGTCCTTGGCAGTTGTTGTTCTTCACAGTTTTCCACATTTAATCCAAACCAGTCACACGTACAGTATGAGTCATCTTTAAACTTTGAAAAAACGTAAGATATTGTTTGTAAAAAGTGACTTGAAGTGAACATTTGAGGATGTTCAAACATGGGAAAAGACACGGATTTCACATATATAGTCTTTTTCATAAGGACAGGATTATTTTAAATAAAAAATAATTTACAGTATACAGGGGGGGGGGGAAAGCAGCCTTGCAGTCAGGCCCGGTTCCAGAACAAAATGACTCAGGGTGCATCTGTGATTAGAGAGGGTGCAGTGGTAAAGTGCTATTTTTACAAGTGTTGAGTGGACCTAACACCCTCTAGGGGGGGGGGTCCTCACTTCCTCTAGGGGGGTCTGGGGGCATGCTCCCCCGGGAAGATTTTGTTTTAAATATTGAAGTTAAAAGCATCAATCTGGTGCACTTTGAGAGCAACATTAAGAGATCTATGGATCTATGTGCTCTTTGCTTGATTCATGCCTTCCCAGTCCCTTATCACGTAGCCTATAAGAGCATGGCGCCAGTTGTAGTAGCCAGTTGTGGTGAAGGCATCTGACTTACTTGAACCGAAATGTCTACATGCATAGCAGAAGATGGCATCTTTTTTACATGAATATTCCAGCCAATCTCTGTTTTGAAACCATGAGCTGCAAAATGAGCGCCTTACCCCACTGTACAGGCGAGTTGGGTACTTTTTTAAATATACCTGGGCAGGCTCTGTTTTGCCGAGGTCCTATGGTACTTGCCTTATTATTATTATTACTACTATTATTATTATTGTTATTGTACATGTAATATTTGTCACTTTTTTTTTTCACTTTTCATTTTTCAAATGAGGGTGCATAACGACTCAACTGAGGGTGCAATGCACCTTTATGCACCCCCGTAGAACCGGGCCTGCTTGCAGTTGAAGATAGTCGGGTTCAAATTACCATTATGGGCCGAGTCAATCCGGTGACCCTTCACTAATCGTTCGGGATTTTCCGCTCGGCATCGTCCCTTTCCGCCCTCCTATTAGTTCCCACACACTCTCCTTCCCTGCGCCGTGCTGAGCTGGAAAATGGCTGTGTAGGGGAGCAGGGAGTCATGAACGGGAGAAGAAAGAAAGAGCGAGAGAAATAAGCGAAGCAGTAAGTTAACCGAAGGTTTACCTGATGTTTACTGCACACTGAGAAGCTATCGTCCGAAATAAAGCGCCACACGGACTCTTGTCCTCTACTTGGAAGAGTTTAAAGCTCCGCAACCTAAAGTGAGAAGAATCAAGATATATCTGCGGGTGAGTTTTTCCAAGTTATTGCACATTTCCAGTACGGCCACTGTACAGGAAAATGGTGGAAGCGCTGCAAGTGTGCACACGCAGCTTCACGATGTTGACTCGTGCCCTGGTTTAAATGTTACAACTCGGGATTTATTTATGTGTTCATTTAATTTCTTTTGCGCAGTACACATTTCGATAAAAATGTATCGTAATATGTGCTCGTCGTGCAGCATGTTGCCCGGTGCTTGTCGACAGTTGGACAGTTGACTTACTGAAACATTAACTTTTATTATATATAGCTTTGGAGTTGTTTTTGTGTTGTTTCTTTATGACTTGAAACGCGTTTAAGAGGACTTTAACTAGCTAGTATCTATAAAAGCTGTCAACTTTTTCAGAATTGTAACCTCCGACTTTGTGTAGTTAAATGCTTAATGTGTTAAATGGTGCTAACAAGTTGTACTGCAGGACCTTAACACAGTAAAGAAGCCACACTTTGCAATGTACTCCATGTGTGTACCACCATTGGTACGTTAGTCAGTATAACAGTGCCTTTACATTGACTGCAGACTATAGGAGGCCCACACAGCTGAAGGCCTGACATGATGTGTGTACATCCCTGGTTTGAGGATTTGGCATGCATCAGGATTGTATTGAAATTGTGCCACTTGCATAATAAGACAAGCCACTCAACTGTGTGGAGACCAATTTTCTCTTCTGTAATTACTGAATCCAGCATTATGCAACCTAAATGTAAATTATACTGCTTTATCAATGTGAAGCACGACTTGTGGCAAAGCCTTCATTCTTCTTTTAAAATGCTCCAAATGACTCTCAGAGCTTGTTTCTTCCAAAATAGGTGAAGATTTTCTAAAAGTGTCGTTTCTCGGAGTGGCTGCATAAAACATCAGCTAACCTCAAGTTCCACCAGACGGAGTACAGCTGTGGTTAATTTTGTTACACGTCCTTCAGCAACCCAGTTAAACTGAAATGGTGTTATTTGATGGAAATAGCAGCAGAGTACGGATCTAAGGACAGCTTAAACGTTACTCCGCTGGAAAAGCTGCACAAGCTGAGCTGGGACTGGTACCCAAGGGAAAAAACAAAATCTGATAGTTGACAAAAGTATGATTGTCTTAACTTTACAGGAAGATAAGTGAGGCTATTTATACAAATATAGTTAGTCAGTTGTAATATACTTTTTCGAAAGCTCTGTCCTGGATGTGACCAATTGCTTACAGGAGTTGGAAAAACATCACTGACTTGTCTTCAGGAACAATATTTACATCTTAAGACTTTTTTATAATATCAAAATTCCAATTGATAGAATGAAAGTCAGACTTGCAAATTAAATAGATGTAATGTAGGTACCACTTAATTCGCATTACGCCATCGTCAACCAAATAAAAGCGGTTACTCATTAATCTCTCGGATGGGATAAGTATTTGATTGGATTTGTCACTGCTGTGTTTACAATGGAGGCCACTGTCTGTTGCCTGCATATATTCACGTTAAGGAAAAATAGAGTTAGTTATGGAGAGGTTAGTGGTTGTATGCATTTATATTGAACTTGAATAGTGTCCATGTAAAGTAGGAGGCTTAGTTACTAACCACTTTCTGGCCTACATACTAACTTCGCAGTAAAAAGTATTGTGTTATTTTCAACGTGTGCTGACTTTGCAGGTTTGTCAGATTGTATTTCTTTGTTCCAGACACAATGTTTACATATAACATTGTGGTTGCAGAGACTTAAGGTAGCATTTTAAAATATTTGAGGCGTTGAATTGCCTGCATCTTATATTTTCTGATAAATACAGTGAGCCGTCTTTAACTGTAGAGCCTTGTGGTGTATTTGACTTTTTTCAGTACAGTGCCGTCTCAGTGCTTCATAATCTTCGTAGCAGATGTTTCTACTTGGCTAAGTGAGCTTTTCGGCTTCATTAAGGACAGATAGAATTTAGGTGAACATAATTTAAATCATAAAATGCCTAAGCCCACATTTTATGCTGAGAAAATGAGTCCTTTACAAGCGTCTGTGTTGTTGGCCTGTCCTCGCTGCCTGTGGCGCAGTAGATTTTTCAGCTCCATGTGGACAGATGGCTGGAGGCCAGGCTGCATGCGTGGTGACTCTGTAGTCAGCTCCTCACCAGAAGGGCCGTGAAGAGCCAACGCATACACTCACTTTAAAGCATAACTGGGTGTCCACGTAAATGTTTGAACTTAGTAATGCATGTATTTCTGTTGGTGAAATTCACTTAATGACAGCAGAAGACTGCAGCCTTTCTTTATGGATGCATGCAGGGGGGGGGGGACTACCTGAGAGATATACAGCAGGAGAACACGCCGTCCACCGCGGAGAATAAACAGAAGGGCAACCATGACAACCATGCTCCGGGGTCTTCTTCGCTGCTTTTGGTGTATTTTGTGGCGGCAGCAGCGCCACTTACAGGCCTGGCATATGTACTACAGCGTTTCCAGCATTTCCAGCGGTCTAGTGTGAACGGACACGTTAATGAATCGAATGCGTGTGAACGGAATACTTTCTTGCGTTTGCGTATGCGTTTTACTGTATGCGTCCTCGTGGGGCCGGGGTCTAAGCCAAACTATATCCGGTCACAGAGATCTGCTATTTTAAAGTAAGGTCAACACCAGTGGCGGGCCGTGCATTTCACACCTAGGCCTTCAGTGATGTCCGACACAGTCCTACCTGAATTATTCCACCTCTTAATACCATCATTATGACGCCATGGCTCTAGAAACTATATATAGTATATACATATACATTTAGACAGAAACGCAGTATAACCGGGCGTTGCATCACCTTAACATAGTCAAGTACAACAGAGTTATATTAATATTTCCGAAGCATTTATAATCAATATATCCGCATTTACAATTAAGAATGTTAAACTACCAGCTTTAAGATCGCTTGGATACTGTCAAAACTTAAAAATAAAAGGGGCTTTTAAGGCATTAGTCTACAAAGTTTTATTAAGTCCACCAAAAGTATGTGAGCTTTAACAAGTTTGTTCACTAAACAGCGCATTGTCGCACCCAAAGCAGTTTCAATTAAGAAACGTGACGATAAAGACACAAACTATTCACTGAAAATAAAAGAAAACAAACAATTAATTTGCATTTGTTCATGAGGATATATTTGCGACAGTGGTGAAAGTGTATTTCTAGCCCTGAATGTCCACTTTGATAAAGGTTAAACCAAAACAATTCAACAAGTCTCCTTGAGTACTTTTACTGCACAGCTGAGCCAGTGCGCCACACACATCTCTATATCTCTTGCAGAAGCATCACACGTTTATTTTTTATATATTTGTCATTTTAATTACATATATATTAATTCGTTAATATTGATTTAATATTAACGACATAAAATGACAAAAATATATTAAAATAAAAAATAAAATGCTTTGTACTCACCAAAACAACTGATTATTTGAACACAAAATCCATCCTCCTTTCTTTCCTCAAGAAGACTTCAATGACTCTGTTGTACAGTTTATCTGTGCGTTTCAGTTCCACCAATAAGTCATTTTCTATAGACATGAAGGCTAATGATGAAAGCTGTCCAGTAGAATTTCTGGCATACGTTTTAGCACCATTGCTTGTAAGTGCCCAGCCGTGCTTTGGTGTCTCGTTGCTGCCTTGGTTAGACAACTCAAGTTTGCAAATCCAGTGTGTCTCCAAACACCAAATCGATCATTTGCAAATAGCAGGCATTCCCAGCAGTACAATTTGCAGTGCCTCTCGGAGGCTGTGAGCCAGGGGTACCGCTCGTAGTTAGTGATTTGAAAGTGGCGGACAAACCCTTTTCCCCGCTGTGATAGGCTCGCTAGCGTCGGGGTTGGCCGTTCTCTTCTCACAATGTCTAGCTTTTCTTGAAAAGTTTGTCTTGAAAATGGCGTTGTAATTATATCTGCAACCAAATCGATCTCTTCTCCTCCTTCAGCCATTGTATAAATCTACACAAATTAGCTCGTTCAAATTCAAGTTCAGTTTGCTAGCTCTACATAGCTCTGCCTCTCAATAGTGCGTATCCAATCAAAAGACGTGCACGTGCCGACGTCATCGTACGCCTGCTAGCTGGCCCATTGTCGCCAACTCCAAATCTGATTGGTTAACGCCACAGTTTTGTTTCCGTTCACTTTAAGCTACAGGCGCCCGCACTGTTGATTCTGAAGGCCTAAGGGCAGATTTCTTGGACCCTGGCAACACATTATGGCTAAAATATGATTGGATAAAAGCTCTAACATAAAGGCCAGCCCTCCAAATCTTGTTCTGAGGCTGGAAGCAGCGCAACCAAGAGGAAAGCTATGAAATGAAAAGAATAGACTATGGGGAATAATTTAATACATATTTGTGGAAAAAATATATCAAAATTAAATTTATATTCTGATGATGTTTAGGCCAGCAGAGAAGGCCTTGCTGGCCCTGACGGCCCACCAATGGTCAACACATATCGACCCTAAATATAGTCTATATTAAGAACGAGAAAAGTCTTAACATATATATCGTTTTTTGTAAACATATGACAAATGTGTGAGGGTGATGACGTCAGAGCATTGTCCTATGTGCCGGGCTTAGCCCCGGACAGCCCCAGCCCAATTTAACCCCTGGGTATTTGTGAGGGAGCTCCTATATGGCATTACCCCACTGAAGCTCACCAAAGTTTAATATATTTCATAGTTCAAAGTGTTGTCAATTGTTTTGTTTATTGGTCAAATACTGGTTTCTAATGGTTTCTGAGGAGTTTTACTGGAATGAAAGAGCACAGAGTACAGAAGCAACAAAGCAGCATACTGCATTAAACCTGACCTTCACAGAGAGGTTGAAGTTCATGTGGAGAGGAGGCTTCAGGAGTCTGTCTGCACTCTGTTTAGTTGTGCTATCTTACAATCAATATAGTAAATGTGAGGTAAAGTGTGTCGCCAATGTAACCGGTTAGAACTCGAAGTTGCGATGAGGTCTTAAAATGTATGGAAAGGGTCTTAAAAAAGGTCTTAAAAGGTATTACATTTGACTTCAGGATTCCTGCATATACCCTGATTATGCATACCGGTGTATAATGAACAGGTCAGATGGCTGACTAAACAAACCAAGTCATGCGATGTCTGCAGACAGCGGAGGAAATTTCGATGCCATTTTGCGTTCAATCTAGGTCTCACTTTCCCCCGCAGTTAAACTTAATGTGAGTGAGATAAATAGCAAATGTGAAATAAGGATAATATTGATACTAACTGTGGCTGTTGAAATATAATTGTATATTATTTATAGAGTATTCATTACTTTACTAGTACACTTGCACTTGGAGTGGATTTTGTCATAGTTTCTCATCATGTTTCTTTTATAAAGGTCAGCATTTCTTTTGCTTTCTTTTAGTTGCATATAATCATCACATTCATCATCCTGGTAACTCGGGAAAACAGAAATCCTCTCCTTTCATCTCATTGCTCCACTTCAACATGACTCATGGAATTCTCTCCAATTACACGCAGCCTTCAGTTTTTCCATGTTTTGTTTTTCATCATTATCCTGTGGCAGTTTCATTTGATTTGAATCACCGATGCATCAAAGATGATGAGCAGTCATCAAGGATGCACTGATGAAAAAAGGCAGGAGTGTGGGAAAAGCTGGAGTTGTTTGGTTCGGATGTTTGATCACTGCCTGGATACATTTTCTAATATTAGAACATTTCCTTGATTTGCCCGGCTTCTCTGGTGACTGTGGAGCACATGGCCTGAGCAGCAGCCAATCAGAGCGCAGGATTAGCTTTCCCTCTCTCTAGCAACAGTGAGTTACTTGCTGCCTATTCATTAATTATTTTCGCGTGGTCTCCCTCAGCCCGTTGGACTCTGCTGATAACAAAGTGCTCTGTCTCTCAGTTGGTATTTTTGTTCCCTGCTTTCTGTCGCTCTCTGCTCTGACTGAATACAAAGTCTTAAAAAAATGATGGATCCTGTGACGCTGAGCCTGCCAGCTGCTGCTGCCCTGAACTGTGAGCCACTTCAACACTATCAGACCAGGACTGTTTCAGAGATGACACTTCTCTCTCCTCGCACGACTTTTTCTCCTCTGGAACTAAATAATAAAAAGGGATTTCTGAATAACAGCGCTCCCTGCGTAGTGCTTTTACTTCGCCTTCATCTTCTTTTCTCCTCTTTCCTGCAGCAGCGCTCTCGTAAACAAATAAAACATGGCAACTGGAAAAACGACTGGACTTTTTCGCTGGCTGAGGATGGGGGGGAACTGCAAGTTGGAGGCAGGACTCTGTGTGTGTTTGGGGGGGGGCTGGAGAGCAGGTGGAGAGAGGAAGGAGGGGGAGTTTAGGGTTGGGGGGGGTTATGGTGGTGTGAGGATTGCGGGCTGTGGTTGGGTATGCCAGTGCCACGTGTCTCGCCTGGCACCTCTTGCTTCTCGGCTCGGAGGATGTTGGACCGAGAATCTGCCTGAGCCTGTCCGGCTTCTCTCTGAACCAAAAGTGGGGTGAGTGTTGCACTCTGCCGCATCCACGGAAACTCTTTTTTTAAAAAGATGATAATGTTATACACAAAGGTTTGCAGTGTACGTACGTTCGCCTTCAGAATATCGTGTTGGGAGAGGGGATAATCTAGACTAATGTTTGAAAGCATGCACTTTGGTATTCAAAGATGCAATTTCGAGGTTAAGGTTTATTTTTTATGTTCTCCATAGATTTTATTTAAGCGTCTGCATGCATCACTCGAAACATTTTACACTCAGGAGCACTAATAAAAATGATTGCACAACATCGGGCCTCGCAAACCAGGCCTATTTTGATTCTGATGTTTTGGGAAATTGCCCCATATAGCTCCTTACTCCTGCCATACAAGAACTTCCCTCCACTGTCTCTACCCGTCCCTCTCCACCTGCTCCATCTCCTCGCCGACCCCCTTTCATCACGTCCTGAGAGGTTAACAGGACTGCTGTCCTCGCTCGGTCCACAGATCACAGATGTACTTAATCTGGAAACCCTGATCTCTCATCTTCGCTCCCCGTCTCATCTCTTTGTATAGTTGCCATTTTGAATTGTTGAACTTTGTAGCTCAAATTTGGTCAGCCTAAAGACATAAACATTATACTTCCATGTGTTGCTGTGGATATTATACTTAAGGGTTTTCAAATACGTAAATTCTGATCAGTGTCTGATGAGTTTGATGGATTTTGTTTATTGGAACGTTTTTATTCTGATCAAATCGTATCTGTTATGTTGCTGGTAATATTTGCGCACTTTTGCATTTTATTGGGCCTCGATCATCTATTATCAGACAATATTCATTATGGGTCCGTGAATGCCGTTTTTGCTGTGCATATATGGATATTAAACTATGACACATTCGATACGAAGGAGTGTGATATTCTGCACGGAAATATTTCCTTTTTAAGTGGTATTTTCTGCTATTGTGCAAGGTTTTGGTGCCTCAGCTGACTGTCCATTCGGACACTATGATTTAGCTATTTTGACAGAGTGAAGCCGAAAATATTTGAGGCAACACAGAGCTGCCTTTTTTCTTTTCTACGGTGAGGGAACTGTTGTGAAGGGTTCTGCATGTTTCAGAAACCCCTGGTTGCCCTACAGCCATGAAGCTCAGCTTCTCCTGCATGCTCGTTCTGCGAAAATATTTTCTTCGCCTTTTTTGCATGAATGTGGATGCTGCTAATAAGTTGACGGGACGCCTATTTCACAGTGAAACTTGATGTTCCTGTGGATTATTTGATGGCTGTGGGTGTGTGCATGTAGAGTGGAGGGATTGGAGGCTCCCGTCCAGGGACCCAGTCTGCTGTTGGTCATGACGCAGCAGCATCATCCCATCTCTCTGTCCTAACCGAAGACTGCACAAGTGCCGCAGATCGCCATTTTCATGCCCCGCTTTAAGCTTCGTTTCACATAGATAAGCGCCGCTTTACTAACGGCTATTTATCGAATAGAAACAACATTCATTGGTAATAATTTGCAGTTTTTCCGGATTGTTTTCTGTAATTTTAAATAATTATTTCCTTTTTTCCCTTTTTAATTTTTGGGGTTTTTATGTCATGCAGGTCGGTCATAATCCGTGTCCAGAACATGTGGGAGCGTGAGAGAACCGAAGAGGATTAAAGACCTTCCCACTCGTCCTTCAGTCAGACCACTTCATCCGACCGTGGAGAGCCAACGACGCTGGGCCTTCGACTGGCAAAATATTTTACCCGACTGCTCCACTAGTAGCCAGCCAGCAGCTTTTGGCTGCTTGAAAGAGCATGTTGCCAAGGCGCTCCCTCTGCTCCATCATCTGGCTCAACCGGGGTATCAAGCTGAGGAAAGTGTCCACCAACACCGGTCAGGTCTGAAGCTGCTGCCCCCGCAGACACAGCAGCAGCAGAACGCCACCATATCGACTTTTAAAAAAATGCTTCTAAGCTTCGGGTGACTCCCCCTCCTCCCCTCATCCCCCCCGACCCACCAAGAGTTAGTTACTCACCAGCCTTTTTGATTTCAGAGGAGGTTTTTTGTAGAGCCGAACTCTGTCGTCGCAGCGTCATTGGTTGGTACTCCGGCAGCACCATATAATCCTAATTCAGTGGCCATTTTGATTTTTGCTTCCCGGACAAAATGGCGACGGAAGGTTTTCAGTACCTTGCCCTCTACACCTTCACCAAGGACCAGGAGGAGGACTTGGACCTGCAGCCGGGGGATGTCCTGACGGTCAGCAGGGCCTCGCTGCTGTCCATGGAGAACTACCAGGAGGGCTGCGTGGAGCATCCTGAGCGCCTGGGCTGGCTGCTGGGCTACAACGAGCGCACCAAGCAGAGAGGCGACTTCCCCGGGACTTATGTCGAGTACGTAGGCCCCGTGAAGATGGCGCTCCCATTCAGTCAACCCAGGTTCCAGCGACCCCTCCCTGTTGCTCCAAGACCAGAGTCGTCTCAAGGTAAGAGTTTTTATATTTTACATTTTCACCTTGCTACCAAGAATTTAAAGTTTAAAATTTGAAGTGTTGCAAATGTCATACATAGCGTTGGAGATAATTACCTTTGCAAGATCAGCAAAGCACAGTTGTGGACAGTGTGGTGCAAGTTGGATTGCAAACCTTCCCTTTCACACATTTTAAGATGCATTTATTGTGAATATTTGTTGTGAAACCTTCTGTATGCAAGTTCTATTTCTTATATTGGTATTGAAAGTTAAAAGACATGACCAACATGTTTACTTTTATCTTATTGGTTTGTTGGTGTGCAGAAATAATGACAGTTGAGGATAAATGATAGCACCATTTGTGAATCATCTTTTTATTTTTATTGTATTATTTTTTTAATTATCTTCTTTTAAGAATAGATCAAAAACAATTGCAGGTAGTGTTTTTGACAGCGTTGTTAGTACAGGGCCAGATCAGCTATTGGCTGTGTTAGATAATTGGTGCTGTTAATGTTTGTTGCTGGTCAACCACCCTGGGAGTTTTGATAGGTCTCACATTTGGCAGTGACCTCGAGCTGAACCTTTAATCTATACTTAAACACGTCATAAGCCTTACCTCTTTGGAAGCGCAGGTAGCCAAACTCTCTGTTGAATAATAAAGGGCTAATCCATCTGCTTACTAGACTCTCCTGTACAGGTCTGCAATTGATTCTGTCCATCTGTGTGGCCCCCTTTACATTCAACATTAACATGTGTCCCGGGCTCCAAACTGCATCTGGGCTTATCTGCACAAAAATGCCTGGCTCTCCTCCGCTGTGACTTGTTATTGACCCTCTACTCTACTAAAAGATCACACAGGCAGGAGGGGCTGTACTGTTTTCAACTGTGTAATGGCCAAGTTTGAGATATGAGGGCTTTTTTTGGCAACAGCTTGTTAACCAACGTTTAATGTGCAAATAGTTATATAACATCTCAAGAAATGTCAAATGTTCTACTTGGAGATACGTGCTCCGTTCTTTTACACCTCTCTTCACTCCTGTGACTTTGGGAAAATATGCACTTCGGATATTTATTCATAATACATTGCTTTGAGCTGCGACAGTGTCCAACTCAAACATTCTCTTGGCTCGGATTGGCTGAATTTAGCAAGCTCCACTTCAAGTAAAAACTTTGATTTGTTTCCAAAATTCTTATACGCTCCCAAGATTTCCATCATTTTTCTCCTCATAAGCACTCCCTTGCTTTTGGCTTCAGCTGGTTAATTTATATATCTGGGATGCCAGAGGAGGCCAAAAGATGAATAAAAAAGTGTTTGTATAATTGTGCATATAAAACCATCCTCTGTCAAAAAGCTGTATCCTCTGTAATTCGCCTTTTCATTTTTATGACAGATGGGCTGAGTACCACTCTGAGCACGTAGGCTGTGAACTCTGAATTACCTCTGGTTGAGCCACTCGGCTATTCATCCTGTCGACACAGTACACTGGGCCTCATTCAATTGAACTCATTTCTCAGTAATAGATTTACTTAAAAGTTAATGTATCCGGTTTTCTTTTCACATGAGTGCCTACAATATAATACAAACTAAAAGTAAAGGAATATTTTAGTGAGTAAGCACAGGCCATAACTTTGTCCTGTGGATGCAGGTGAGGAGGAGCAACAGTATCCTCGGGGTTTGACGGACAGTGAAACAAACCAGTCTGGCAACAGAAAGTGAAACCCTGAGCGGGGGGGGGGGGGGGGGGCTAAAGGAAGTATATTGTAGATTAGAAATGGTCAAGTCCAATTTTTACAAAAATCATCTTCATCTCCCAGAAGGAGCCGAGGCCCTGGGTGTTGTGTGAATAGAGCTATTGTTAGTGTGGCCATTGCCAATGTACTATTCACAGGGATTTTATCATTTGATATCGGGGCTGGTGGTTGGGAAGGTTGACCAAGTTACAGGTTAAATCCCAACGTCTGTTCTTTAACACGTTGCGGGAAAGGGCATCCTCTCAGGTGAGCCACCATGGCGTCCAAAAGCTAGTTGTTTTCTTTCCCTAGTCAGTGCATTTTGACTTACTTAAGTGACTGGCTTGGTTAGGACATGTTCCTGCTGTGCAACTTTGCTTATATGGAGTTGTTTATTTAAGTTTCAGTTTAATTCAAACATTTGGATTGAATTATTTTAAATAGAGCTACAATTGATATTAACTTCCCTCCACATTGCTTCTACTGCGACACTCTCCGTCTCAGGTCTTTGTCATGCAAATACATGCATGTAAAACTCTCATTGGACACCCAGTTAAGAGTACTGTTGCCAAAAGATTAGGTTTCTATTGCTGAAATCGTTCTGCTAACTGGGTTTATAAATCTCTTAGCCAGATTAAGGAAAACGGGTTTCTCATTTGCATAAGGTGACTGCGGAAAGTCGACAACGACCCGTCTACTTTAGTGCAAACAAACCAATGTTTTTCAGCAGTAGCAGTCAAAATGAAAAGTTGGTCAAAATATGCAAATGGCTCAGCTTTTCTTGTTTCTAAAACAGAAAGAAGGGTTGGCTGATGATGGCATATTATTGTTAATATTTGTCAGAGACGAACAGCAATAAGAAAAAGGCCCTTGACCTGATGATGCATCACTCAACATACAAGAACTTTTATGAATTGTTGTATGCTTAAAAGTTAAATCCACATAACTGTTTTAAAGTAGTTCATATATTATTTCTTTTTGTGGTTCTTTTTAGCCTCGTTTTAAAATACAACAGTAGTGTTTCTGCATCAAACTACTAGTTATAGTACATTTTGGCTGGTTAACTAAAACTCATCTATCTCTGTTGCGCACATTTGGCGTCAGTACAACTTTTAGTAAGTAGGCTAAGTATACTTCTCGAGACAAATGATGAGTATAAATCAGTTTTATTCCCCAGATACAGAGGGAAACGTTTCTCAACTTGCAGCAGAAATAATTCTACAATCCCAGATAGAGTTTTTCTTTTTTCTTTTCCTCTCCTTTCTGTCTCTCCTCTCCCTGGCCTCACTTTAACTGCCTGCTGAAGTGAACCATGGCTTGGCATGTTTGCAAACTCCTCCCTTCTTACTCCCTCCCTCCCCTCTCTTTCTCCCCCTCTTTTGCAGCCCCCCTCCCTGATTCACATACATGTCTGATACTGTCTCTGGGCAGCTATAAACCATGTTAGCGGGGCTAGTTCTCAGAAAGGAGAGGCCTCAACTCACTCTCCGCTCCCTGTGCCTTACCAGGAAAACACTTTCAAAGAACCCATGAAGGGAGGGGAGGGGGTCGAGAGAGAGGAGAAAGTGAATGGGAAAGATAAGGAGAGGCTGGAAGGAGAGGAAGACGAGGGCTACATTGTAAGCCAAGGCCACCCTATCCAACTGCAAATATTAGAACGAGCTGTATTCGGTTTCTCTTCTGACTCTTGTATTTTCCTCCTGCAGTTCAGTAAATGTAGCATGTTACATTTGCAGGGTTATAGAAAATCTTTCTTTAGCGCCAGAGCAGTAACTGAGAACTCATTTAGGCGTAAAGTTGTCTTACTAAAAGATGAATGGCTTTCACAAAACCACAAACCGAGTAAAGTATATTCCGTACAGTTGCCCACTGTAGGAGTGAAATAAAATCAAGTTTCTTGTTTGGTGCTTTTAGATTAAAATAATGGTACTAATGTGAGGTAGACTATGAACCAAATTATTCTCCGAGAGTCTGTATTTTTCGTCTGTGGGCAAAATCTCCAACTCAGCATTATATACATGTGCATGCTTCACTGAGTTGAAAGTATCGACTGACCGTGTCTAAAGGCAAAGGTGTTTATAGCTGTTCAAAATAGCTACGCTTGAAGGTGGGGTTTAAAAAAAAAAACAGTATGCCCAATTTACCACATCAAGGCATTCATGATGTTGCACAAAATGACTGCAGAAGTTTTGTGAATAATTAAAAAAAAAAGGGCTTAAGCGATAAGTTAAAGTCCTGCCTACTTTATCACATCTGCTCAGTCGCTGCGAGAAGTGGGCATGAATGTTGGATTGACGCTTTTGGAAAGTTACAGAAATTGTTGGGTGCAGCTGGCCTTACTCCAACACTGGAAAGGCGTGGGGGAGGGGTGTTCAGACGGTGTTCAACAATCTGACAAGCACTTTGTTAGAAGCACACAGGTCCCATTACTTTTAGACTGTGGAGAGTCATGTAACACTGACTCCAGTTGGACTCAATGCTATTTTGTCACACAGTCCTAGATGGCAATGTACCTGTTAATACAATCCGAAGCTTCACCAAACATTTACCTAAAAGCACAGGTGGGGGAAGTACTCAGATCTTGTACTTAAGTAAAAGTAGAAGTACCACAGTGTAGGAATACTCTGTTACGAGTAAAAGTCCTGCATTCAAAATGTAACTCAAGTAAAAGTATCGGCATCAAAATATACTTAAATGTAAGTAAAAGTACTTATTATCCAGACTTGCCCATTTCATAATAATATATAAGTTTTGATTATAATTATTGATGCATTAATGTGTTTATCAAAGCTGGTAAAGGTGAAGCTCATTTGAATTATTGGTATACTGCAGGGTAGCTTGTGAATGTACTGAAGTCTTACTTAAGAGTTGATAATATTTCACATCATTAATCAACATTTTCAAAATAACTAAAGATATAAAATGTAGTGGAGTAAAAGTAAAATATTGACCTCCTGACTTGTAGTGGGAAGAAGTACAACGTTTATGTCAGCAGAGTAAGCTTTACGTTCATTGCTGTTTAGCATCCAAATAAGCGGAGGAATAACGAAGACAGTGGCATTTCATTCAACAGACACTCCCATTGGAGGCGTGGCTTTATTTATACCCGTCATTGAACTTTAACCTGGTTCGCTATTGGCTTCCAGCCATGCACAACAAATCACAAACACAAATTGGTAACACATGTACCTGAATGTTAACAGTTTACATTTAAATACTCAAGTAAAGTACAAGTCCCTCAATATTGCACTTAAAGAGCAACTTGCAGGTTTTTTTTTTTTACTACATTTATGCTTAACCTTGCCTGAAAATTACAATTAAAAATGTTAATGCAGGATTTGATATGTTTTACAAGACATAAGGGCAGGAATTCAGAGGAAAAGGAGCAGTTTTGAGCTCTGCTACTAAAAACTGCTTTTTTGTAACGTCAAACGCGTCATATTACGTCACATGGGGGAGCAACTTTCTCGGACTCCTTCTCTGCCCAATCCGCGGTAGTTGGTTTGAGCGGTTGTGATTTAGTGAGCTGGTATGTTTTCGGTAATTTTACATTGCATTTCACAATTTGTAATCATGGTGAGCTTGTGTTTGTGCAGGTTGCACAAACACAAGCCTGTCAGGACATCGAGTCCATAGTTTCCCTCACGGCAAAAGGACCGGAGCTAGCGTTCGTTCCTGGGTGCGTTGTGCATCCACCTCCCTGCAGCACATACTCTCCACAGCTTTATCAGGAAACCATATTACATCTCTCTCTCCCCCTTCGCTGCTCTCTCTCTCTCCCCTCCGGTACATGGCACCATGACGTAGTGTGGAGTTGCATTAGGTAACGCTGTGGTGGCTGTACTGCTCCAGCCGTCTCCTTTGTTTATGTTTGTTTCCCCCTGTCTGTGTTGTTTTTGTGGGCGTGGTGGCTGTCACTCCCGGCTCCCGGCTCAACCTCCACTCACCTGCTGCAATCAGCTGTGCACCCTCCCCGACTACACACCTGCTTTCCATCAAGCCATTTACAACAGCATATCAACGGAGGCTCCACAACCTTTCTCCGCCAGATCGTCAAGTATCAGCCGTATCTCGCGTCTCCCCTCCGGTACACAGCACCGTAGTGTGGAGTTGCATTAGGTAACGCGAGATACAGCTGATACTTGCGCATTAGTTTCTGTTATGGATCAGTATCAACAGTCCTGCCAGTAACGTTACTATATTATCAATACTACTTTGGTTATAGCCTGATATATGATAGCTAACGTCAGTCACATCACAACATTGTAAAGGTAGCAAACATTAACTGTAGCTAACGCCGGTCACTCACCAAGACAGCTGCCCTGGTCTCCACTGGTTCTCCTCACACCACAGCTCAATTTCTCTCCGATGGCCGTTATTTTTTCTAATCCTTGGCTGCTCTTGGTCTCTTGGACGCCTAGCAGGCTCATAATTATAATCATATGCATTCGAATATATATTTTCAACCTCTTCTGTGTCAAAACTAGCATTTTGATCCATGTTTATTCATACGTTAGACCGGCCGCTCTCCCCCATGTTACGTCACACGCGGGAGGTCACGTGCAGAGGCTTTTTTATGCGGAAGTGAAAATGTCTTCCTAAAACAACGCCAGATGTCACTGTAGTGTATATTTCTGTATATTTTTTGGAAAATCTAGTGTATACATCATTTTCCTACATATTTATTCACTGGTGTCTCTAACCTGCAAGTTGCTCTTTAAGTACAGTACTTGTGTATATGTACTTGGTTACTTTACACCACTGCAAATAGCCAACACATGCACAGCACAGATTTAAACTCATATTTTACATTAACACAACCATCGTCCACTCAATTCAAAGAAATAGGGCAACACAGCAGAAAAAAAGCTTTTACTTCACAACACAAAGCGCCACACGAATTTCTATATGTAAATTCTGCTTCTGGCTTGTAGGTCTTCAAAAAAGGGAAATCGGGTAGCAATACATTAGCATTTGCATGGCATTTTAAAGTATTTCTTCTCAGCAGAGCCCACAGGCGTGTACAACCAGATCCAGCGTTGTGCGGAGATCACCTGTCTGACATGTTTGCAGGGGCTCACTCGTACACGTGTAGCTGTGAAGCGTGTTGTGACAGAGGAATGGGTGGTGTGCCCGCTCACAACGCACTGCCTGTCTACATAGTTGGGATGCAGCGAGGACATGTAGCAGTGAAACCTGACCAGCAGCTACACACTGCTACACACCAGCCGTCAGCCAGACACCAACTGGCCTTGTCACCACGGCGCATTAGAAACACATGCTTGGAGTAACCGACATGGTTTGAAAATGTTTAATCAAATGTTAAACCTCATTTGTAAAGTGTTTCGATTTGGCCTAAGTTTGTGTATTTGGAGGACACAGAAACATTTGGAGGTCTGTTTCAGTGGAGATTGAAATTTACATTTATTCTGTTTGTTAATTATCCAGCATCAAACACTTGTAGTAAACTGAATTAGGCTTGTGTTACTGCAGCAAATTTCCGATTAAAAATAAATGAATTTGTCTTCAAAAGTGTATTATTCCAGAAGTTGGTCAACATTGATTAATTCACGTGAAAACAAGTGATCTCAAGACATGATTCAATGAATTTCCCATTATGTATTACTTACTTTGAAATGTAGATGAAGACAAAGAATAGACATGGGAAATGGGCCTTAAGTTCAGTCATATTTTCTTTTCCTTTTTATTTGGTAAAGTATAAATGGATTTATCAAGCCAGTGACTTAAACCAGTGAATTTGGTTATCCCTGGATAAGGTGAAAACTGAATTTATTACTTTATTAACGCATGTTTTATTTTATATTTTAACACCCTTTGTCATTATCTTTTTGTCTACAGATCAGTAGTAATATTTTTCTTTTTTTCGTGGTAATTTGTAGCTGTGACTGGCAGGGGTTGATTTAAATCACAGATAGCCTAAAAGGTGACAAATACCATTGTGGGTCCAATGATAAACATTGGATTTTGTTTTTTATAGTAAGCATCGGGAGTTTTGAACTTGTAAAGAAATGTTTTAATACGAGCAGTGAAATCCTGTGAATGATTTCATGCTGTATCTGCATTTGGAAAAGCTTTGGTTTGTGACAGACCTCTGAGAGGGAGAATGCAGCAGAGCCAGCTATGTGTTACATAAGCATACTGATGCAGGAGATGCAGAGAAAATATTTAGCTTCACATAGCTCTGCTTCATCCAGTGTGCTGTGCAAACACACAAAGACAGGATCTGCAACATTCATCTCACCATCAGCTTTATGTATAGATAACATCAAACAAAACCAATTATAGATGTTCTCACTAGCACAGATGATGTTGAATGACTCGGTTTGACTTTATCAAAGCATCTCTGAAGAAAAACAGCAGTCATGAGATCTAGCCAGTAAAAATCTCTTCCAACCAATGCTTACATAAGCTCGACCTATATGGCCTCAAATTCACTCTGACTTACTTGTTAAGAAGCAAGAGTGCCAAACTCCACTCTGCCATGCTTTTTTCTCTGTATCTCCCTCGCTCCTTATTTCTGCTTTTCTCCCATTGGCTACGTCTCATGGCATGTCAAGTCATAGGCCTGTCTCCCAGGGTGCAGTCTGCCAAGGAAGTGGTTCTAATTGACTAACAAGTTGCTGTTACTTTATCTCTCTTTCTGTCTTTCACTCTTTTTCCATACCTTTCCAAAACCCTGAGAAGACTGCAGGGCTTCTGCTGCTTTTGGCACGAAACGAGAAAAAAAAAACAATTCTCTCTTTGCACGAAAGTCAAAGTTTAATCGTTTTTTTTCCCTTTTTGAGTGAATAGAAATATACTGTGAAATAAAGTGTTTATGTTTGTTTGCATGTAGGGGTGAGAAAGTTCTTTCCTCACGGGGAAAATATGGCAATCAAAATGTTCTTCCTACTCCCCTCCCAAACTGTTGGAGAGCATTCATTTTGTGGTTTTATAGCCTATATTTGTACTTATTACCCTGTTTTTATTTGATTTCCACGTTTTATTGCCTGCATCCTGCCTAAACCCAACGGCATAACGGCTCCACGGAGATTGGCTTTTGCACGTCGTCTGTACTGTATAACAAATACATTCTGCTTTCTCAAGCCATAACATTTGCATTTAGTTGTGTCTGTAATTATGACAATACACTATAATGTAGACGGTGTTCACTTATATTCTCATATTTTAAATGAAAGCGTCAAACTAAGCAATTGAAAAAATGAATTTGTGTTTGTGATTTTTCTCAGTAGTACCTTGTGTACGTTTATGAAGCGTGACATAACCTTTATGTGCCAAAATCTATTTGCAGTTGAATATAAATTACCTGTTGATATTTTCTCATGTGTTTCTACTGTTTTCACAAACTTGGATTAATATAAACCTTTCTGTTGGTCTACGAGAGGTGTCGATGCGAGCTGTGTGCAAAGGAGGAGCTTAACATGTGTACACATTTTTGATGGCACATTATTTTAGTTTATATTTACATGACAGATATTTCTTGTCTGTCAGGAGAGAAGGCAGATGTTGCGAGCCATTGTCATAGAGCTGCAAAACCTCTTAGGACTTGTTCAGACTTCACTGCATTAAAAGCACAGCTAGCTCATTCATTTCAACGACACATCTACGTTAGTACCACAGGGTTGCAGACACTGGGGGCAGCAGCAGAAAAGGTACAGGGTTGCCCAGGAAAAGTGGGATCATGCACAACTTTGGTGAAACGGTGCAATCATCAAAGTTCACACTTGTGGCAGATTACTCAGTAACATGAATGGGTTACTGAAGGCTAGGATCTGCTAGATTGAGTTTAATCCTGTGGTATTGTGATAAACATTTTGTGTAATGGTGCCTAACAAGCCTTAAAACTCATGGAGCCATTACTGAAACCTGACTTTTTAAAAAAAATACATTTAATCTTCTCATGCCACCACAAACATGGCCAGTTTAGTTGCTTTAATGCAATTCTGTTTTTGGTCTGAAAATCAAATCGGGGAGAAGACATGGCTGTGTGCATTGCACGTTCAACATGACTTTGTTTTAAACTGTAGCACATCTCTGTGTAAAACACTACACTCTGTTGTCCTGTGGATAGGGGGTCAGATCAGTATTCATCATGAGTTGTTTTGCAAGGAAAAAACTAACTTTAATTTGGGTTGACACTGTGTGCTAAAATGTGGAAACTAGGGCTGTGCGATTATGGCAATAATCACGATTATTTGGGTCAATAATTGAGATCACGATTATTTTGACGATTATTCATTGACCATTTTATTGAACTTTAAAACAAATAATATTTTACCAATAAACAAGATCAACAAATATGTTGGAGCGCACTTCCAAAACCATACTAAACATATATTATTAATATGATAAATAAAAATAAATTAGACCAAAATAAATTAAATCAAATATGATGCAGTGCACTGTCACAACCTACTGAAAACTCCTTAACATATAGCCAACATGTTGGTAAAACATATTCAACATATTCCACTCAGTTAAACGTTGAAGGCTGGCCAACCGTCATGGTCCAGAAGTAACAGGAAATAAATGTTGAACTACAATTTAAGACCAAATAAAAATGTTTAGGCCACCATGGCAAATGCTGGTAGGGCTGCTCATGTCATCTCTTAAAGATGTTTTGCAAGAAACACCAGCCTGTTTACATGGTCTGGTTTCAGAGATGAGCGCAGGCAGGTGACAATATTGCCACCTGGACTGAAGACCCTCAGCCACGCCCCGACACATGGGGTGACGCCGGCCAATCACAAAGCTTTGATGCGTTCAAGTGCATTATTCTGGCACAGGAAGATTATGTTACAGGACATTAACGATAAAACAGAATATTGTTGTTCTATTTTTAGACACATCTCGCGATCGACTGGTTGGGCACCCCTCGGCTAGACCATAGGTCTGTTGTGGTAGCAAAGTAGTCAGCTGAAGCCACATCTCTCTCAACTTCCCCACGGCATTTGTCACATAGTGCAGGCAGCGCAGACCTGCTGAAATAATACCGAGACGGCATCGCGTAACGCTTGTCCAACGTGTTGACAAGTTGCTTGAAGCCCTGGTTGCTAACAGTGCTAACTGGGCACATATCTTTAGCGATGTGAAATGTAATTGCAAAGTACTTGCAAATAGTGGAAATAGTTTTACCCGTCTTTTTAACGAGTTGCTGCTCTTGTTCTGACATCTTCGCTTGCGCTGAACACTCACAACACATGTCACTCCCACGTGGCCGAGTGGGCTTTTAGGGAGGGGCGAAAGCGCACCCAGCTAAATAATCGTCGCAAACCATAATCGCGATTAAAATACGATTAATTGCACAGCCCTAGTGGAAACTGTACTGAACCCCAAAGAGAGACAATCTGAGGAGATGATGAGAGAAGGGGGTCCCGCCAGCCAAAATGGCCAACATGGATAAAGAATAGGCAGGGGTCTGTGATTTCGCTCCGTCAGGAAAAGTTTCTGTGTTTAAGCGGCAGGCATGGAGACGGAGAGAGACGCAGAAAGAAAAGAGGGAGATTGTCTTAGAACTCAAGCAAAAGGGAGAAAAATCTAAAGAAGGAGCAAAAGAGAAAGTCCAGCAAGCGCAAGAACGCAAAAGAGCAAAGGACGAAGAGAGGGAGAGAGACCTTCGGAGAAACTGAGAACAAGAACCAGAGTGAGAGAGAGAGGGGAACGGAATGTGCTGACGCTGTGTTTCTTGTCTGAACTCCCCAAATTAATAATCAGCAGCGGTTTAGCCGAGCCGTGCCAGGAACAGGAGCCTACTGCCAGGCCAGGCCCTCCCTGCTCCCAGTGTCACCCCCACCCCTCACCCAAACCTCCTCCACCCCACAGGCCCGCTCTGGGGCCGAATAGGAGGCGCTGCCTGCCTGCCTGTCTGGGCCGGGCCGGGCCTGGCACACTGCCACAGGGCTTTTGCTTGTTCAGGAGTTTTGATTAAATCCTTTATTGTGCTCCACTCACGCAAAGAGCTAAGGCGAAACACCGAGCAGGACAGAGCGGAGGGGGAGGAGAGAAAGCGAGAGGGGAGAGAAGAAAAGGGAAAAAAAGAGAGGGGAGGGAGGGAAATGGGATCTCTCTTTTTTTCCCCTCTTGCTTTCTCCTTTTCTCTTTCTCTCGGACTGAAAAGATGTTTGATTTGGTCTATGGGGAGTTGTAAAGTAGATAAAGTTTTTGCTCGCCATCAGCAGTCTGTTTTTTTTCTCCCTTTTTTTATTTTTCCTCCTCTGTGTAAAGCCTCTTTTCATTCTTTTGTACATTTACTAAATAGTTCTGGTTTTCATATCATATTTCTCATCAGCTAGACTTCCAGACTATAAATTCACACCGAAAGATGCATCACATGCTTTCAAGTGTTTGTGTTAGCTTTGGGAGTTTTTTTTAACTTGAATACTTTCCAAACAAAAGCAACACACTGCACTGATTGCTGCTGCGCTTCATTGCAAAACAGGTGTTCTTCTTGCGAAATGGATACTAAAATCCACCTCATCATTTTTTTTTATTGTCTTCCTCACAAATGTTATATGTTCTCGCAACATTATGCACACTCTATATCTCCAACTGCTCCTAGTTAACTGTGCCCTTGTCAGTGGTGCAGCCCCCCGCGGTCTTTCAGGGGCTTTGTGCCAGAAGTGTAACAGTGATTTGTGGTGTTGTTTCAGCTGTTTCTGTGCTGGACCTGAGCGAGCAGTTCACACCGCCAGAGACGGCCCCAACAGCCCTCGTCAGCCTGATCCAAGCCATAGAGAAGAGAGGTATCTCCATGTCAACCGGCCAACGTGTTCGTCTGTCTCGCCTCCCCGTCTTTCCGTCTACGTGCGACTGTCTCCCTCCCGCCATCTGCCATCTTGCTTTCATGCCAGCATTTGCACAAGTGTAGACGCATAGGCATGTGGATCCAGCCAGGCAGTCACAGATGTAGAAATGCACACACATGTTCATGCACACTTGCAGTACAGCTCCTCGGTTGGTTAGTGACTGCATGCAGATTTCATACATTGAAGATTCATGTAAAAAGTCAGAGCAGTTCTGTGAGGCCTCGCTGAGAGACCTGCACAGTGGGGCTGATTCACACTATGTTATTAACAAATAGCGCTCAGTGGGACTCCATTCACAGCTTTTTTCTTTATTACTGTCTTCATCTGTCTCTCTCTCAATCACACACATGCACACACACACATCCAAATTACACACACTCACGCACAAAGGCGCTGCAACTGCAGATTGTGTCATGTAAATCCTTAAATGGAAAAAAACATCAAAATGTCAGAGCCCAATGTAACATCTTTAAATTAGCATTTTTCTCCAACCAACACTCCCAGACCCGCATCAGAATTAATTATTTTGGCTACACCTATGCACACTTAATGTACACAGTATCCTATTATTAATTGTTATGGTGTATTAGGTTTGCAAGAGCGAACATAATCCACATAGTATACAACTTTATACAGAAACTAATGCATTACGTGTCCCCACTTTAGAATGAAGTTATACACTGATAGATGAACGAGGGGAGTAACGTGCATTTCTTAAGTTATAATGATTATCTCAACTTCCCACATTTTTTGCAGCTGTCGGAGCATCATTTGCAATTAATCAAAACTGTTTGCATTTCTGAATGGCTTCTCTAAATGCGTACAACCATGTACACCAGCAGCAGTGTTCCTTTTTTCAAATATATTTAAATGTAATGTCACTTTCCTGTGTGTACACTCTACGTACTCAGTTATACAGAATTAGCTTGTTTGGAATGGGGCACTCTTTAGTTAAAAACAAACAAGTTGGAGATAGTAGCACTCAAATTGTGCTCATGCTAGGCCCTGATAAAATATTTAAATATTAATATCTACTTGAAAGGCAACAGAAGGTCTGTCGTCTGAATGTAAATAAAATAATATTGAAATACTTCCCACTGTGACTGCATGGTGGGGTTTTCACACCTACCTGAGAAACTGGTCAGTCTCAAGGAATTGCAAGATGCATCTGTCTAGACCCTCTGTTCCTAAATGTTTGTTAAGCCTGGGACCCAAAGGGAAATGCAGTCATTCACAGTTAAATGATGTCTAAGGGGGTATTATGACTGGATGGATTACTCTTGTATGTTGACTGAACCATAAAGAAAATCAACGATTTGTTCATTTAAGTTTCCCTTATCTTAAATTGGAATAATTACATGTATGTGCATTCCAATGTGCTTAAAAAACTTCTTGATGATTTCATGATGTCTGGAATTCAGAGTGACTAAATGAATCACAAATGTTCCTCCAAGAAAAGAACCAACATGTGTTGGCTCTGCTCTGGTTAATATAACTTGTGGGAAATGTTTGACTAAATCTTCCACATTTGATTGATCACCTCCTTTTTGTTTCAACGTGAGGCTAGAAGGAAAACAACAAACAGCTGACACTTTGTGCTGAGTATTTCCATAACAAACATCTGGCAATGTGCTTTGTCACATACAAGTTTTCGCTTATTTACTAACATTATCCAGCTGGTGATAAATGTCAGTATTGATATTGGGTGTCAGCATAACATGGCTTAACATGGCTTTTACATAGCAGTAGATGATATACTTCAAGTCAGGCAGATATAGAGTCATCCACTACATCAGACTAGTGCTATCGCTGCTCATGATTCCTCTTCTTTGTGCATCTCTCTGCCTAACTGTGTTCTGTTTTCTGTACTTCACTGTATATTCTTTGAGATTGTCCATCTGTTCAGACCTTTATTTAACTGGTCCTTTTGTCTTTGTTCAGGTCTGGACTGCCAGACATTGTACAGGACAGATGTTTCCTCAGGTGCAGACAGCCCAATATACAGCCTGAGCTCTGGTGAGTTGGTCTGAGTCATACTTTTACATTTTCATTCGTTATGTTTTTTTAAAAATAGTTTTCTTAATTAACTTTACTTGTATTTACATTGCATCAGAAATAAATATATCCAGTGTGAGAAAAAGTTTTTAGAGAGTACTTGTCCATGGACAAGTGAGTTTGGCAATTTACTTGTCCGAATACATTTTTCACTTGTCCAGAATGGACAAAAATTGGGGCCACTGGAATCTTCTTCTTCATCAGCGTATTTTACATTTTCCCACGGTTTTTACGACACCGCTAACGTAAGTGAGCGGTAAGATTTTACTGCATCACACATAGGGTTGGGTATCGTTTGGATTTTAACGATTCCGGTTCTGCTTTTCGATTCCGGTTATTTTCGGTTCTCGATTCCGGTTCTTTGAGAGGGTAAAAATAAGTCAAACTGGGAGAAAAATATATTTATGAAAACATTAAGTAAAATCTGTATTCCTATTTACAAATCACTTCATACTGTTTAATTTCTTACAGTTATTGAATACAATTATATAAAAATAATCTCTGCATTGTTTAGTTAGTTCTAAGTGGTGCAGTTTGAGAATGTACAATTGGCCCAGTCTCCTCTGATGTTACACTGCAACCTGCCTGTGAGACAGAGTCCAACCACACATGTCCAACACATAGGACATCACTTAATAATAATAATAATAATAATGACACATTATATTTATAGCCTATAGGCCTAGCGCTTTTCTACAACTTAAAGACGCTTGCACGCTTACACATGTCCTGCAATACACATGCTGCAGCTGCCCACCTGCTTATTGTTTGTAAAAGTAAATAAATAGTATTTTCATTTCAATAATGTAGCTACTTTCTATACCCTGCTTCATAAACAATACTGACATCCCTGTGCTCCTCCGAGTCTGGGGGTCCAGGGATGTGAGGCAGTGGCGGTTCTAGACCAATTTCACTGGGGGGCCAGTTATTTTCTGAGGGGGGCACAATAAATGCAGGACGAAAAAGAGAACTAGACAGTATGAAGTAATTGCGCATAAGAAAACAATGCAATACAGTTATTGGTATTTGTTTCAGTACACTTATTTATTTCAGATAGATCTTAGTTATTACTGTTAGCTTCAGCTTAAGTAATAGTGCAATGTTTGCACTAACACATTTAACATTTAAAAAAACACAGGGGGGTCAGAGGGCACTGGCCCCCCTGACCCCCCTAGAACCGCCCCTGATGTGAGGACAGCGCGAGGACAGACTGGGAGGCTGCTTCACTTCATAAAGGAAATGGCGGTCAATATTAACAACACAGGAGCTAAAACGCTTAATAACCTTCATTACGTGTTAGAGAAAGAACATAAGAAAGTTTGACAAAGATGAGGCTGTTAAACGGGCAGCGGATCTGCTGTGTGTAGAAAGAGAGAGAGAGAGAGGGACGCTGAGCTGCACCGTGCAGCGATCAGCTGATATGGAGCATATGAGAGAGCTGCGGTCCGCGGGGCTCGGCCTCGCCTCCTGTCCTCACAACTCTTATTAATCCCGGTACCGGATAATTGTTATTTGTTCCTACTCGGAACCGAGTTTTGCTTCCCAACCCCGCCACTGTGCTACACTTCCCGCCCCGCCCCCGTCTAACTGTACAGAAAGCGGCGAGATGCATTTGCTTAGGAATCGACAAGCAGAACCGAAACTAACATTTATAAACGAACAATGGCGGACACGTACAATTTGCGAATGAGTTCTGCCTTTTGTAAACTGAATGTATCAATAATTTGTCAATAAACGTCACTTGTCCGCCGGACAAGTCAATTGACAGATCTACTTGTCCGATATTGTAAATAACACGTCCCGGACGGTGGGACGTGTACTTTTTCGCACACTGATATCGGATTATATAGTTTATTGTAGATATATCTTAATTGTGTCATAATTGCCAAATTTAGTTTGAGATAATTTACAAACTGTTTTATAGTTGCTTACATGCTCACTTCTGAGCACTGATACGTTACATTTATCAGCATGCTTCCTGGTCATAATTGTTTAAGTAAAAAAATTACCATGACCTACTTTATTAGTTCAAATCCAAAAACCAGTGTGATCCAAAATCACATTTGATCAGTTAAGCTGTACATTTCATACTACAGAGGTATCACTGATTACTTTCATGGATATACATGGGAAGCTTTATTAGCATTTGTTTTTCAGCAATGCATTTCATCAGCAGGGTATTTTACAGCAGAATACATTTTTGCAGATTGAGGTTTACTTTATGGTAGATTTATTGAATTTGGTGGGGTTTTTCTTGTCATAACTTGTACCTAAATGTCTTTGTGCTCCAGAGACTGAGATGTGTCAGAGAGATGTGGGATACCTGTCTGAGTGCGTCCTGAACTACCTGAGAGACCTCCCGTCCCCCGTCATCCCCGCCGGTGTGTACCCTCACCTTCAAACTGCCGTCACACTGCAGCAGCAGCAGCTCCTGCAGCAGTCAGCAGGTAGGCCTCGACATTAAGTTCACCTTTTAACCACTTCAATGTATCATTCTTTTATATATTAAACCTGATGTTTACAGTATCTAATGCATACATCATTAATACCTTTATTTCCCTCCAGATGGTGCGGTCGCTGGAAGCCTGGACAGAGAGGTGAGCCTTGTCCTGGAGAGCTCCACCTCAGTGCCCCTCCACCACCGCCTCACGCTGCAGTACCTCCTCACACACCTAGCCAAGGTCACCCAGGCGCAGGCCAGCAACGGTCTGGACACACACACTCTGGGGAAGGTCTTCGGACCGCTGTTGATACGCACAGAACCCTCCACCCCCTGGCAAGTTTTGCTTGATTGAAATTTGATACAAAAACATATTCAAATTGGGTAAATATTTAGTAAATTCAGCAAATGTTGAGTTTGAATATCAAAAATTTGTCAAATAGGGAGTTTTTTTTTACACTGTCCCTCGATGGGTTGTTGTGCAGGTTGTCAGCGAATGAAGAGTTTCCTGCCCTCGTTGTGGAGAGGCTGCTGATCGAGAGAACTACAGAGCAAGATCTCACTCCTCCAGGTACATTCCCATATGTCTTAGGTGAATAGTGTCTATCTTAGTATAGCACAAAGACATGCTTGGATACAATACAAGGTATTTCTGTTATACTTTCTAAAAGTAATAATTTGTGTATATATAGGCAGATCTTTAGCAGCTTTAAGTGCCTGTGGGATCCTTTCCTTTAATATAAAATGATTCCGGTGTGTCTGTTTCCAGTTCTTCCAGCAAAGCCACTCAAGTCAAAAGTTGTGCCATCAGCCATGACAGACATGAGCAGCCTGCTGAACGATGCTGAGTGGTACTGGGGGGAAATCTCAAGGTAAATGATTAAAATAAATATCTGATACTGGTGAATTTGATAAGAGTCAATACTACGTTTGCATTTATTCAAAGTATTGGAGGAAAAATGTAATTGATACCAGACAAAATGTATGCTGGACATTGTAAAACAGGTATCAATATATCTTATTTTATGATTGTGGAAATGTTATTTCAGCTAGTGTTAATGAAGTAGATACTGCATGTCACGATGTTTGCAGAGAGGAGGTGAACGAGAAGCTGCGAGACACTCCAGATGGCACCTTCCTGGTCCGAGATGCTTCTAGCAAACTGGAGGGCGAGTACACGCTCACCCTCAGGTAAAGCAACGCTACTGTCTCCTAAACCAGTTTTAACCACATCTGAATCAGTTGAACCGTAGCTATAGAAATAAAAGTGTTACTTTCAATGGAAAACAATAGTCTTACTTCTGAAAGTTCAGTCAGCATGTGCTATATTATTTTCCTCCTCCCCCTCACATGGCTCCTGTCTCCCCCTGCAGGAAAGGGGGAAACAACAAGCTGATTAAGATTTACCACAGAGACGGCATGTACGGCTTCTCGGAGCCTCTCACCTTCCTCACAGTAGTGGAGCTCATCAATCACTACCACCACGAGTCCCTGGCCCAATACAATGCCAAGCTGGACACCAGGCTGCTGTTCCCTGTCTCCAAATACCAACAGGTTGGTGACTTTGTCAAATTAAATTCAACTACGAGCAGCATCCCTCTGCAAGTCTGCTTTGATTTAGAAACCCTTGATCTTCTTCTTTTTATGAATAACCAAAGCAGTTCTCAAAGTGATGATTTTGCTCTCATCTGCATTTTGCTCGGCTCAGCTGGTGAAGGAGAACAGTATCGAGGAGGTGGGGGAGCAGCTGAAGGTCTATCACGAGCAGTACCAGGAGAAGAGCCGCGAGTACGACTCTCTGTACGAGGAGTACACCCGCACCTCACAGGTACAGGTTCAACACGCTGCAGTGGGATCAAATCCGTTTTTATCCAGATTGTAATTCTTCGTACTGCTCAGACATGTGTATCATTTAGATATCTTGAGCACAGATACAATATATCCAAAAGATAAAACAACAATTATTCTACATTGGAAATGTGTTTTAAAGCCATTTATAGCTAATGCAGTAGTAATAGAAAATTACAATGTACATGTAGATTATACATTTAATCTGAGTTACAAAAACATGAAGTTGAAACAGTTTTTTAAATTAATATAGTCAGAATATATTAGGAAAAAAGAGAATGTGCACTGAGAAAGAAAAAATGTTAATAACGAATGTATTTACATGAAGTTCTAAATTAGTAAGAGATATATCTGCAGTGTACAGTGAAAATGTGAATTTAGATATTGAAGTCTTCATACGGTCATTATGTATCTAAGTGCTGTGCTGTTAACTTGTGCAGTGTGAGAAACAAAGTATCGAACCTTCAGAAAAATATAAGCTTCACTGTCTCAAAGATGAAATACATGAAGCTAAAATGGCCTAATGGATATCAGCAGATCAATGGGTCGTCACAGTCTGTTCCTCTGTCCCCGTCTCCCTCAGGAGCTGCAGATGAAGCGCACTGCCATCGAGGCCTTCAATGAGACCATCAAGATCTTTGAGGAGCAGTGTGAGACTCAGGAGCGCTACAGCAGAGAGTCTTTGGAGCGGTTCCAGCGCGAGGGCAACGAAAAAGAGATTCAGAAGTAAATTGATATTTATGTGCATGGGATTCTGTGTATCCTTGATGAATTCACCTTCGAAAGAAAGTTGGCATACGTTTAAAGCAGGCAGATGCAGAGCATGAATACCATTTGTTACTGAACTATAAAGGTGAACTAAGCTGCTAAATTGGAATGTATTCGTTTTTTTTGTTTAACATTTTAAAACCTATTTATCGCTATTCTCTCAAACCAGGATCCAGAGCAACTCGGAGCGTTTGAAGTCGCGTGTGAAGGAGATCCACGACAGCAAGTGTAAGCTGGAGCAGGACCTGAAGGAGCAGGTCTCTGACAACAGGGAGATTGACAAGAAGATGAACAGCCTCAAGCCCGATCTCATGCAGCTCCGCAAAATCCGAGACCAGTATTTAATGTGAGAATACATTTAAGTTAAAATACATACACTCAATTATTATCCTTATATCTTGAGTGTGATAGATCAGCATTACATCTGTGGTGCCCTGGCTTTGCAGATGGCTGACTCAGAAGGGGACAAGGCAGAAGAAGATCAACGAATGGCTGGGCATAAAGAACGACGCTGATGAGTGAGTGTTTAGACATGCTGTAAAGCCTCAGAGACGTGTGCTGCGATGTCCAGGCACTGCTGTACCTGTCATTTAGAGAGTTGCTGAAGCTTCATGATTTGCTGACGATATAACGTGTGACTAAAGTATCTGCTGCCTTATTTCCAGGTCCTACTCGCTGGAGGAGGACGAGGGTTCACCGCACCACGAGGAGTGCACCTGGTACGTGGGTGACATCAAACGCACCGAGGCTGAGGAGATGCTGAGAGGCAAATGTGACGGGACCTTCCTCATCCGTGAGAGCCAATCACAGAAGGGCTCCTACGCCTGCTCTGTTGTGTAAGTTTAGTCATTCTTTTCTAGTTTTCATTGTGATGATCTTTTTGTTTGTCTACTAAAATAACTGACCAAATGTATGCAATGTTAATTTGATAGCGGAATATTTCTTAACTATTTCAACACTATTGAATAAGCCCATTGAATTTGATTTGGGAAGCTAAAACTAATGAAAATGGAAAAGATATAAAGCTTGCTGTGGAAGCAATATATTTTACAGAGACGACCGTCCCTTGTTTGAACGTGCTTTTGTAAACAGGAAACACCCCATGTCTACTATTTTATAATTGTTTTGTATTTATTTATTTATTTATTTTTGCTTGTTTATTTTCTTTTTCTTTTACGGTAGTCTGTTTGCTGTTTTTGGGTCACTAAAAAAGATAGAACTGTTAACTGAGCAAATTGTTATATGTGATATGTGACATGTTAAACTTTACAGTGGTAGCAGACAGTATTAATGCAAATTTGATCAAATGAAAAACATCTAGGATCACTATGTCCGCCATGGCTCTAATAAGTTATAGACAAATGACTTCTTTAATGGACTTTTAGCACGGCAGATATTTGGACTTGTTGCAGGAAAGGCACAGTCGAGACACATTTCACTAACGAGGGCTTTGAGTTTTTAGTGTTATTAAGGACATATGTGCCTTTTCTCTTCTACAACCAGTCAAAATATCTGCTGTGAAAGAGTCATGTATATATTTTCCCATAATTAACATTTGATGTCTGTCCTTCTCTCCAGTGTGGAGGGTGACGCAAAGCACTGCGTCATCTACAAGACGGCCACCGGTTATGGATTCGCTGAGCCCTACAATCTGTACTCGTCCCTCAGAGACCTGGTGCTCCACTACAAGAACGTGTCCTTGGTCCAGCACAACGACCAGCTGAATGTAAACCTGGCCTACCCAGTCCTGGCCCGCTCTCAGAACCAGAACCAGCACCCCAGATGAATGATCAACCAGCAGTGTAAGACACCGGCCAGGGGGGGAAACAACATTTTCACTTGTATGCGTTGGAAAAAAAGAATCCTCCAAACAATGCTTGTTCATGTTTAAGAGAAAAAAGACTCGACAGCCATGATTTAAAATTCATCCTTTTTGGGCTGGAAGCTGGTGCTTATTTTCCCACACCAACCCCAGCAAAGAGCACTCCTTGCTTACAGCATGGCTTCAAAATAAGCACAGTACTACCAGTATCAGAGCACTGTACAGTTAGCCCGGCTGACGCAGTGAGTTTGAACTTTAGGAGAGTTAGCCAGCCTTATCTGTACAGTAATGAAAAAACAAGAAAGTGTGAGAGTTTCACAAGAAAACACCTTCGGTACGGAGAAAAAAACAGTCAAGATGTGTTCGAAGAAGAAGAAGACAAAATAAGCACACAACAATGTTGTTTTCAAGATCATGGGGAAGAGGAGGGGGAAACCAGATGAATGATTTACAGAAGGCACCTTTGTTTTTTTGCCTTGAACACGTGATAACTGTCCATAGACAAAGGCCCGATCTGTCATCCCCAGACTGCCTGCAAACTCTCCGTCGACAAACGCCTGAGCTGTCGTCCGCTGAGAGGACTGGCTGGGCTGAAGTGGGCTGCTCGCTTCACACCTACACGTACGGGCTGAAAAACCACGGACCAGGGGCTTGAGTCACTGGAGCCGAGGGGGGTGAGGGGGGGAAAGTGAGAGAAATTGCCTGGGTTGATGTTTTGTATGGGTTTTAAAAAGATTGATTCAATTTAAAGCTTGCGTAAGTGCCATAGTAATAGCTTTGAATGACCACAAGCCTGTGTGACTATAACAAGGGGGCACGTTGAGGCTGAAAGAAGGAAGGAGGGATTGAGCGGCTGTCGACAGCTACAGCTTTAAAAATAATACTCATATATAGGTATATTTTTTATGAAATGATCTTTATTTCCAACTGCTTTGGCTCGTTGCACTCTCAGTGGGCCTCCTTTTGAGTTGACGAGGAACAACGTACAGTAAATGCTGTATGGCGGTTTAGGAACGCATGGTACATTATTTGGTGTGTGTTGAATACAGAAAGGTAATCACAATACACTAAATGGAGAGGTACATTGATAAATGTAGTTTCACCACATGATTCAGGTTTCCTTTTTAAAGGGAAATTGTGGGAGTAATCCAGCATCAAACGTCTCTTTATTTCTTCCTTCTTTTTTCATCTTCGTATATACTGTAGCACCTGTAGCCATTGACTTAAGGCATAACTGTTAGTGCTTCTCCTCTGTGTCTGGTTTCTTTATGCTAAAGACACTTGCAGAGCATCTATCTATGTGATTATTGTATCTTCGGTACTGTATTTGTCTTGTCTCTAGGTAGATTAGACTGTTTAGCGGTACTATGTCCTCGCAGATGTTTATTATTGTTTTTAAATGCAGATTTACTCACGGTACTTCCTTCCTCCCCGCGCTCGACTGTTCACTTATCACAAGCTTGACTCACAGAGCCGTAGAACATTTGATGTGCAAAAAAAAAAAAAAGCCGTAATATAAGTCATGTAAAGTATATCGCAGACATACAGTCAGTGTATCTGACACTACACAGTTTTATCGCTGTGATTCTTTTGTGTTTTCAGAATATTTGCTATGCTCTTAGATTCCGTTTAAGGATGCACAGTATCCAGCTAATGTGAGCCAAATGAAGGATGTCTTTTCATGTAGCAAGAAAACAAGTAACTGGTCCTTTTGCCATTCAGCATGGCCTCTTCGGTCTGAGAGATTATAGTATAGGATGCATGGAGTCCTTCATTTGGGTTGTTGTTTTTCTTTCTTCACTTGGCACCGGTGGTTAATTGTGCTTTCTGTAGTGCAAGTACAGTACGACGTGTGGTAGTACTATGCACAACAGTCACATGTAGATAATAACTTCTGCCATTCGTTCCCTCCCTCGATCCTGTGCTGTGAATTTCTCCCGGTTCACTCATAAAGATTGTACCATCGTTGTACTCTGTCACTTTCGAAGCACAGTTCATTTATTTAGAGGCAGGATTACTCAATTGTTGTTGGGAAAATGAGGCGTCACATGATGCCCCTTTTTTAGGTTTGATTTACAAAGCTGATTTCTTGAGAGTTAATGAAAATTAATAATCTCTTACATGTAGACTCAGATTGCCAAAAAAAGAAACAAGTATTTTTGTAGAAAAGTATAGGAGAGTCAGACGTTGTGGGCAATGGAAGCTTTTAGAGAAAAGAAGTGCACTGTTTTTAAAGGTTGCACATTTGGCATTTTTTCACTTTTTTGTTAAGGAGGGATTGAAACCGAATTGAGATCTACTCTTCCTGTCAATAAATATAATTATGTACGTTTCATCTGAAGACCTTAGCTTAATTTCTGTTTCACACATTTTCAGGTTTTTCCAAACAGACCAATCACACTTTCAAATGAACCCTAACTCAGCCTGAGAAGTTTCGAATCGAGACGTCATTTTTGATTTCGGTCAGGACGAATCAATTTGCACAGTTCTTGGCAAGTAGTAAAGCCCAAGAATGAAACTAGAGGTGACGGCTGTGCTTCTGAGGGCTATGAACACGTGTGAGTTAGAAAGATTAGAAGTGCCTTTTTAAGTCATTGTGATGAGCCCGTCTTCTCCTCCTCGTCATCGGAGCGTCTCTCTACAAAGACGGTGCCACCACCACCATATGCTGTGCCCCCATGCTCACTCCTTTGCCATTTACCAAATTCTAAAAGGTAAAATGATGAGCATAGTGTGTGATTGTGTGTTAGAGCAAATCTGAGCATGTTCTAGATTTTAGTTGTGCCTCTTTGTTGTTACATCTATAGTTGTTACATATTCCTTCTTTCTATGGTGGGGGCTGTACAGTAGCTTGGTTCTCTCTCACTGTGCACCAAAGCTAGATTTCTTTGGTGCATTTTCTATTTGTCTGGTATATTTTTTGAGAAGTCTCAGATAAGATAGAAATGTGAACCATACACATCCAGGGCCCAGCCCAGTTTGAAGCTCATCTGATAAGCTCTCACGTTAATGCATGCAGCATTTCTCAGTGTTTTATATAAAGAGTCAGTTCCTTTGCGAACAGGCAATCTGGTTGAGTCACCCGCCACTGCCGACACATCCATTATCCAGTTTGTTGGACCAACACTTTTGTGACTGCACTTTTTTTCTCAGTTCCACACACTCAAACTAGTGTGTCTGACGCCCAACAACCACAAACTCACAGACAGTGGTGAAGCTCAGTTGTCAATAGTGTTTTTAGTTGATAGTTTTATGGTCTCTCCGTACAGTATATCGGGAATGATCGACAGTTTTCTTTATGATATCGGAGTATACAGTGTACAGTATATGCTTATGTTGTGTTGGCGGTCAACAGCTGTCATGTAATTCTGATGCTTTTTGACTGATAGCAATGTTTTCATTATAGAGTTAGTATTACTATATGGACTGTATAAACTCTTATACTTTCAAACAAACGGAGCTGATGGCTCATTATGCAATTTGTGTTCACACAGCATAATTGTCCAACTTAACAAGACAGAACATTTTCCTAAAAGGTACCTTCAACCAAATCACAGAAATACATGTGTTCACTTACCAATAGTGATATCTAAACATGCAGATCGTTTAGATTTTGAGATATCAATCCTTTCCAAGGTTTCGATAAACCACATAATCCACTTACCAAACGGTTAGGTTAATATATTTAGTTTCATGAAGAAACATACGGATTTGAAGCTGAATGGCTTCCTGCATCACTTGTTAAGATGAACTTTTTTGCAGTGCAGGAAAAACACTTTTATCATATTTGCCATGTTAATCACAGATTATTGAAAGCTAGAAGCAATGCAACTTTAGTAGCAATGACACCTGGTCAGGCAGTGAGAGGGCAGGAGAGAAACTCTTTATTGTGCTTTGACTTCCAGTTGAGACTTTAAGCCCACTTTTGGCGGACGTTACTCTGAAACTCAAAGCTTTCATCCTGCTCGTCTAAGAAATATATGCATTTATGTCCGAGCTTGTTGAAAAACATTTTTTCTATATGACAAATGATCATTCAAGGGGTTAAATATTTTTTCATCCGCTTTGGTACACTGTAAATGATATTTCTTGAAATGGCCTCACACACACAGCACATCTTTCACTGACTACAAAGAAACACACATTTGGTGTCTATTAAGGTTTTAAGAATGAGAGAATTACTAGAGAATAAATATTTTTGAAATATATACTTGGATATCTATATTTTTGGATGGTTGAATTCTGATTCGGACTGTGCTTGAAACGAATCGGAGAGAGGCTTTGATGTGAACGCGGTCTTTTGACTCGCTCTTTGCGCGGCTGCTTCGTACTCCTGCAGTTTATTGAAACGCATTTTTACTAATCGGCTGCAGTGAGCTTCATCATGATTCGCAACAAACTGTGCTCACAGCTGATCGACATACAGGAAATCTATTAAGCATGATTATCAGGTTCGTTCAGAGGAAGAAGCAAGCTCATGTACATGTGTTAATATTTACAGAGCTTGGTCTTGGCTGCTTTGCATTTTATTAATTAATAGAGATTTGTTTTGTTTTTTTGAACATGAGAATCTTTTTTGTCTTTTTAGAAGATTCTGGTTTTGTGAGTAGATTGAGTGTTAACGTTGCACCACAAAAGATACACTTACAATAGTCTGCTGCCACAGAGATCCACCACAGACACTGAAGCTGTAACAGAGTGAACCATCTTACCACTGTATCGTCCCTCGGTGGATCTCTGCGGTCGCTGAAAGCAAAAAAAAACGAGTTAAAAGGTACAGTTTGTGATCACTCGTTTACGCAGACCTTTGTACATGGAACTATGATGGCATTAGAAAGTGTTCTTTTATGGTGCCTGAGTATATGTTTTTTATTTGGCTTTTTAAAAAAGCCAATTGTTTGTTCAAGTGTTGGTTCTTTTTTTGTTGTTTGTTTTGTTTATATCTATTAATGATAACCTTACAGAGCCTATAAAGACAAAAATAAGCTAGCTTGAATTTTTTCCTCCGTACAGAAAAAAACGAAAAAAACAAATGTTTACAATATGTAATTAACCAAATAGTAAGTATGCGTTTGAGAATCAATCTGTCTGTCCCTCAAAGTGGCTGCGATAGATTGATTTATATTTCTTTATTTCCTCTGTCGTTTTAAACTTGAAAATGTTATGACTGCTTGTTCGGTTTCTGTTTTGGTTTGTTTCTCTCTTTTTTTGACTAATGACAACAGTGCTCCCTCAATTTCAAAATAACAAGATTCATGTGTTCATAATACAAAGTCATCATCAGTCATTCTTTACCTGCTGACTACATCACATTACACTGAGCCTTGTATGTGCAGGACGGAACCCTCATTTGACACACTGTCTCATATTTGCTGTTTATATAAGTATAGATTACATAAAATGATCAGCAAGACTGCAAAGAATGGATATGGGGTGATCCACATGTTGTGCGTAATGCATGGGTACAGTTTTAGCATATTTGAAATTAACTATCAAGAGGCATCCTATTCTTGATGTTGCACTACAAAGTAAATGATACTCGGATCTAAATCATTTGCTAACACATTTTTAAGACCAAATGTACCCACTTAAGTCTCAGCTTGTTTGTTTCCATTAAAAATGATGATGCCATCAACCACTGCACTTTCATTTCCACTTTCTCTGCCTTTTTCCTAACTTGTCATATCATCCGTCTTGATTTTGAACTGAAGGGTAGCCATTTTGTTTTATTAATCTAATTCTTCCCTGGTGTACAGTAGTTCATATCAAGACTCTGAATGTTGGAAACGAGATTGGCTGTGATTTAATTCGGAAACAACCTGGGCAACATTACAGAGCAGCAACAATTTAAACACGTATCCACATTGTTTTACACTAATACCGTCTGGTCTGCTTTGCTCCACCATGTTGCCCAACAAGTTGCCTCATGTCACTTCCTCTGCATCAGATACAAGGTTTTTCATGCATTGTTAACAATGATGTCTTTTTCTTTCAAAAACGATAATCAATGGGGCAGTCAGATAAAGCTACTCTACACCAAAGTGCAATTGAACTCAGAGGGAGCACTGTTGTGTCAGCCAGTAGAGGCCTATTGGTTGAGGTGTGCCCAACCCCTATGCACGATAAGATGGTTATTCTTCTTCTCTTGTGTTATCCTCCCTCCGTTGGACTGTCTTAATTCAGATGGGACATCCTTCTTTCTCTCTCATGTACAGCTTGCTTCAGAGTTGTTTGTCCTCAGACAGGTACTCTTTAATCTGTACGGTTCTTTCTTTAGGCTGATGCAATGATTTAAAAAGACAATAAAAGATATATAAAATGACTGTCTGGGTTTGTCTTTCGGTGTTGTTCATTGGAGCATAATGTTGAGCTAATCATCAACTGATCACATACTCATGTATCATGTGTTGTATCAGAATATAATGATTGATTGATTGTTTTGTCATTTTGGCTTATCTGCCTCTTATCCTGTTCTTTTAAAGAAGGCAGGGGTATATCATGTGACAGTCACCAGGTAATGTGCAAGGGTTTATCATGTTTTGTCTGCAGTGTGTGTTTCTCGTGATTCTTTCTTGAGCAAGACCTATGGTCTGAGGAGTGACAGAGACGTGACATCATTTTATGATTAACCAGCAGGTGATGTGCAAACCATGCCAAAACTAGTATCCCATTAATGCATACTGCAAAATGATTATATTTTCAAGTTTTTGTGATAAAATCAATGACTTATGTTTAAGGTTTTTAACCAGTTCTTTCATTTTCAATTCCCAAGATTTGTGAAACCAGTGGTGGAATGTAACTTAGTATTTAAAGTAGGCCTAACTTTAAAAATAATACAAGTATGTACATTTTGCAATAGGTCTACTTTTAACTAAGTAAAGGATTGCAATACTTCTTAGTCAACACTACCATGTGAAACAATGGTCTTCTGACATTTTTGACTCATAATTTTGAGTCAACACAGTTGCAAACAGCATCAACGTTTCTCAGCATGGATCCTGCCTATGAACAAGTGACGCTGTCGTAATCATGTGACTGAGAGCCAATAAAAAATCAGGTAGCGTTCACGAGGAAGCGTCAGTGCGGTATTTAAAGTTGGACGCAGCGCATTTTGTAGGTCAGTACTGAGGGTGTTTTCTTCTTTGTTTTAAAGTGTTAAACTAAATACCTGTGCCGCAAGAGAAGATGAAGGCTGCTTTGCTGCTAGTTTTGACTGTTTGGTTAAATGTTCAGTACGGTGGTTGCGCATTTTCCTCTTCATGTTCACTCCCTCCGTCAAAGTGGTGTTCATCTCTGGACTCAGCTATCCAGTGCGGGGTAAGATTCAAGGTTTAATATTATTATCGTAATTTACAAGTTCATTTTTCGGAATGAATGGCGTTTGTTAACATCAGAGCACTCCCTGAATATACTTCTGGTCTTACCTAGATATCACTGCACTAGATAATACAGCAAAACAATAACACGAGTTGAGTGTCAACATCGCGTTATGTCTGCATAAGCTAGCTAGATGTCACTGTTGGGACTGCACACGTCACTACATTAATGATTTATTCGACTCATCCAGTCTGCTGTAAGTACTAATTAAACGTAACAGAATCAAATGGTTCATTAAAATGTGCATTTTCTCTTTGTATCCAGCGTTAGCATTCTTCTCCCTGTTTTTTTAACAGTATAACTGTGTCGTTGTTTAATACGTTTAACAGGAAACGGCTACCTACATGGTGTTAAGTGTTCTCTATGTCATCTAATTACATTACATTGCATTTAGCTGAGGCTTTTGTCCAAAGCGACTTACATTAAGTGCCATAAACCCTTAGAATTCAAACTCGGAACAAAAAAAGAAAAGTGCTGATATATTCACTCAAACAAGCAAGACCATTGTAAGGGCTGGTGTATAAGTTAAACTCTAAAAAAAATGAACTTTTGAGGAAGAAGTGGGAAGCTTACGAAGTATTATTGTGTATGCGACGACGACCGGATTTGTCTATGGAACAATCAAGGAGGAAGTTTAAACCTTTAAAAAAAACTGAAAAACAATACCATTTACATATTCGACTTTCTGGCTGAGCATTCATTTAAACTCCTATTAAATGGTAATGCCACCAACCTTAATTGAATTTCAGGAAAAAACTGAAAAGTTTCCTCTGACATTTTTGGGTACCAAATGGAAAATGACACACACACACACACACACACACACACACACACACACACACACACACACACACTAGGGCTGCACGATTTTGGGAAAAAATCGAATTGCGATTTTTCTGACAAATATTGCGATTGCGATTCGAGGAAGGTCGTATCAACATACTCTTGTCTCTAGCGCCCCGCAGCCCGAGCTACGAGTGAAAGAACTAAACTTACATGAAACTTCCGTTGGGTTGCTTTAAAGTCAAGATTCAGTTAAAGATTCACCCTGTAAAAGAAACATGTGATGGAGCATCACTAACCTGACTCAGATGGTTTGTTTCACCAAACTATCTAGGAAAGCTCCATTGGAAGCCATTTGGAAAGGGCAGGCACTTTCAAAAGCACTTGGCAGGTGATTGGATCAATCTGTCTATCACCTGCTATCATGGGCCACTTCTGATTGATTAACAATGGCTGGTACATGTGGAGCACAGCACTTCTGATTGGTGTGGATGACTGACACACAAGAAAAGAAAAAAAAATGTAAAAAAAAAAAAAAGTTTAAAAAAATCGCAGGCTTTGCGATTTAATAATCGCATCATCTCGAATCGCGATTTCGATAGAAAATCGATTAATCGTGCAGCACACACACACACACACACACACGGCCGGACTGGGACAATAAGTCAGGCTGGGAATTATACACCCAGCCAGGCCACTACCAGTTTTCTTTTGTGCCATTTTCCTGGATTTATTTGTCAATATTTACAGCGTTGCTGCCTGTAGTAACTACACTAAACTTTAAATCTACTACCCCAGAATAAACATATGGACATGGGTTACTAAGACCAAACTAAGGCGATACGCAGGGCTGGCAGCATGTCCTTTACCCCCGCTCCTCAACGACGCCCACCAAAATCGCAGAGACACGCACCATCTCCCCCGTCTTCATCACCGCGCCTACGTCAACCACCTCCCCCCCCTGGCAGCATGTCCTTTACCCCCGCACCATCTCCCCCGTCTCCTGATAAGGATGTGTGTGTACAAAACGCAACAAACTCTTACTGATATGTGATGGGTCCAGGCTCAAGGGTGTATGGCACTCTCAACTCTTTCCAGGACATGCCGGGGCCCTGCCTGCCTATAGCTATGCCGATATCTGTGTTGATAGGTAATAGATTAAGAGCGGTGAATTATTTTAGAAACAGGAAGTGCTCAAACGTTTGTGAGTTTATCTAATTTAGCATTGATTCCATGTCAGCCACAGCTTGTTACAAAAAACATGACTGATAGTGTGTTTAACAAACTTAAACTAGCTTTATTAAATGTCAGGTCTTTGGCAGGAAAAACATTTTTAATCAATGATTTTATCACTGAGCACAATCTCGATTTTATGTTTTTAACAGAAACTTGGATTGAACAAAATAACAGTGCAGCTGTTCTTATCAAATCAACCCCTCCCAACTTTAGTGTTATGAGTCAGGAAAGAATGCATAAGAAAGGGGGTGGAGTTGCTATTCTGTTCAATGATTCCCTTCAATGCAGGAAGACATCGTATGGAAACTTTGATTCTTTTGAATATGTGGCCCTTCAGCTGAAATGCTCTTCTCGAGCTCTGTTCCTAAATATCTATAGACCACCTAAATACTGTGCAAGCTTTTTTGATGACTTTACTGAACTGCTGTCTATAGTGTGTATTGACTTTGACCGTCTGGTCATTGTTGGTGATTTTAACATCCATGTTGACAACCCCCAGGACAGAGGGGCAAAATAACTGTTTGGTGTTCTTGATAGCTATGGACTGACTCAGCATGTGACGGAGCCCACGCACAATAAGGGGCACACTCTGGACTTAATTATCTCAAAGGGTCTGAATATCTCTAAGGTTGTGGTGACTGATGTTGCGCTCTCTGACCATTCCTGTGTTTTCTTTGAGAGCTCTATTTCTGTTCACACATTTTTTCAAAAAGAGATAACCACAAAGCGATATTTAACTGAAAATACTAGGGAAATGTTTACTCAGAATTTTTCTTCCACACTTGCCCCTGCTAACATCTCAGTAAATGAGCTAGTAGATCATTTTAATTAAAAATGTTATAGATGCCATTGCTCCAACTAAGGTAAAGGAAGTGTCTGGCAAGAAAATATCTCCATGGAGAAAGGCCATGACCGTGAAAACAGAAAAAAGAGAATGTCGAAAAGCTGAACGCAGGTGGCGAAAAACAAATCTCCAGGTTCACTTTGAAATCTATAAAGAGAGACTTGGCCTTTATAATTTGGAATTGAAAAACGCACGACAATCGTTCTTCTCTGACATCATTACCAAAAACAAAAACAACGCACGTGCCTTGTTTGCTACCGTCGACAGACTAACTAACCCCCCAGTGTCAGTAGCCTCTGAATTTTTATCCACCAGGGCGTGCAATGATTTTGCCTCCTTTTTCACTGACAAAATTCAGAAAATCAGACAAGCAGTCAGTGCCTCTGCATCAGGAACCGCAAATGTGTTGTCTCTGTGTCCACCTAATAACAATTCAAGCACCATGACACAATTCCATCAGATTAATGATAAAAACCTAGAGGACATTATACAACTTCTGAAATCCTCCTCCTGCTGCCTTGATATTATTCCAACAGGATTTTTCAAAAGATGTTTTGCCTTGCATGGCCTCAGATCTACTTCATATAGTAAACAAATCTCTTCACTCAGTTATTTTTCCACAGGCCCTGAAAACTGCAGTCATTAAACCGCTCTTAAAAAAGAATAATCTAGATGCTTCAGTAATGAACAATTACAGGCCCATATAAAACCTCCCATTTCTAGGTAAAATCATTGAAAAAGTTGTTTTTCAACAGTTGAGTAATTTCTTGCATTTAAATAACTGTTTCGATGTGTTCCAGTCAGGCTTTCGTCCAAACCACAGCACTGAGACTGCTCTTGTAAAGGTCTTTAATGACATCCACTTAAACACAGACAGTGGCAGAACTTCAGTGTTAGTATTATTAGATCTCAGTGCTGCGTTTGACACTGTTGACCACAGCATATTACTAGACCGACTGGAAAACTGGGTGGGACTTTCGGAAACAGTTCTAAATTGGTGTGAATCCTACCTAAAGGACAGAAACAACTTTGTTTCTATAGGTACATACACATCTGAGTTGACAAATATGACATGTGGGGTTCCTCAAGGCTCCATCTTGGGGCCTCTTCTCTTTAACATCTACATGCTACCACTGGCTCAGATAATGAAAAACAACTAAATAAGTTACCATAGCTATGCAGATGACACACAAATCTACGTAACAATTTCACCAGGAGACTATGCTCCAATTCAAACACTGAGTAAGTGCATTGAACAAATCAATGACTGGATGTATGAATAGACCACGAAGACGACAGTAAAATGTTCTCAAAAACATTAGAGAGCACTATCAGAGATTTCAATTGCAAGCAGAAAAATAAGAAAAACACTGTCCCTTGGATAAATGACGATATTTTAAAACTGATGAAAGAACGTGATCTAGTCCTAAAAAAATCAATCAAAACTAAATTAAGCCATGACAGGCATCACTTTGCTATGCTGAGGAACAAAGTCATTAAGAAGTTACGGAAGGCTAAGGCAGACTTCTTCTTGACTATAATAGACAAGGCAGGGGGTAATTCTAAAATGATCTGGAAACAGTTAAAACTATTCACTGGAAATAAATATAAGGAAAGAAAACAGCTTGAACTTAAAGAAAATGGAAAGTTTTAATAGCTGAAGTTTTAAACCACTACTTCATTGATTCTGTTGTAACCATTGCACAGTGTTTCTCAACTGACTGCACACATTTTTGTTATGTTAATACAATTGAGCCGGCTTTCAGCATAAGAAATATCACTGAATCTGAAGTTACAAAAGTGATTGGATCACTTAAAGCATCGAGAACAAAGGATATACTTGGCATGGACATGGTTATGCTAAAAGATCTCAGCACAACACTTTCTAATCCTATTGCCAAAATGATTAACCTCTCCTTCAGTCAGGGAATGTTTCCAAGTGTTTGAAAGCCAGCTATAGTTATCCCAATATTTAAAAGTGGAGACCCCATGTCTTCCTGTAACTACAGGCCAATTGGTATCCTTCCTACAGTGTCAAAGGTTGCTGAGAAACTTGTGTCTGAGCAAATCATTGAGCATTTAAACACTAGTACATTTTCTCTGCATCCAATGCAATTTGGCTTTAGGGCAAAATACTCAACAGAGACCGCCAACTGTCTTTTTACAGAACAAATCAAATCAAAAATGGATAAAGGTGGTGTTGTAGGAGCTGTGTTTCTTGACCTAAAAAAGGCTTTTGACACTGTTAATCATAAAATACTCATATCTAAGCTTTCCAGTTTTAACTTTTCTTCACAAACACTTAGATGGTTAGAATCATATTTGTTTAACCGATCTCAGTATGTGAGAGTTCAAAATCATGAATCTGCTGACCTTCATCTTTCGACAGGGGTCCCACAAGGTTCAATCCTGGGACCATTACTATTTTCGCTCTATATAAATGATTTACCATCTGTATGTCCTGACACAAACATCCAAATGTATGCAGATGACACTGTAATATATGTACATGGAAGCAATATGACACAAGTGGCTAATGAACTGACAAACACCATGGTTCATGTAACAACTTGGTTGGAACACTGCTGTTTGCAACTAAATATTTGTAAAACAGTATGCATCTTCTTCACCAAAACAAAGTCCTCTTGTGTTGCGCCAGATGTTTTTGTATCAGGGGAGAGGCTACAGGTGGTGTCACAATACAAATACCTTGGAGTCATGATTGATTTAACACTCAATTTCAAGGCTCAGGTTAAAAAAAACATGTAATAGGGTCAAATTCAGTCTGTCGAATTTTAGGTTCACCAGAGATTACATGTCAATTGAGGCATCTCTGATGTACACACACTCTATGGTTCTCTCACACATCACCTACTGTTTAACTACCTGGTCACATGTCAGTACAACAACATTAAAACCACTGGAGTCATTGTACAAACAAACACTCAAAATACTGGACAAAAAATCTGTTTTTTCGCATCACTGCCCAATACTCCAAAAATACAACTTGCTAAGCTGGGAAAACCTCATTAAACATGATGCAAATGCTTGCCTTTTTTACAAGATTGTCAACGGCCTTACCTCATCTCCTCTTAGACAGTTTATTAACATACGCACAACTGCAACTAGGGTAACAAGAGGTGCAGCGAGAGGAGATTGCATTATTCCACTCAGAAAAAGTTCTTTCAGTCAGTCTTCATTTTCTGTTAAAGCTGCTCAGCAATGGAACTCGATCCCACCTCCAATCAGAGACCAGACCACATTCACTTTATTTAAATCCCAACTCAAAACCTGGTTAGTGAGGAATCAGCTCTGCCAACACTGACCCAATCTTCTGCTCCTTACAATCCACCGCCTGTGTTTTAACATGTTCTTTTGTTTTGTTTTATTTGTTTTGTTTTAATGTTAATTGTTTTATTTAAGTATCCCAGTAATGACTGTTGCTTGTTTTAAATGTATTGTATTTACTTGTTTAAAATGAAATGTGTTTTAGGTTGACTTTTTTAAAATCTGTCCAGGGACTACAGATGAAAAATAGCCTCTTGGCTAACTCTGGCACGTTTACAGAAATGTTCATTAATGTGCACTGTCCCTGTTAAATAAATAAAATGTGTCAGAACTTTCTCCAATTAAACAAAGATAAAACTGAGGTAATGGTTTTTGGAGCAAAGTCAGAACGTATAAAAGTTAGCGCTGAGCTTCAGTCTGCAATGTTCAAAACAACAGATAAAGCCAGAAATCTAGATGTAGTCATGGACTCTGACCTGAGTTTCAACAGTCACATTAAAACAGTTACTAAATCAGCCAACTATCACCTAAAGAATATATCTAGGATTCAAAGACTAATGTCACAGCAGGATTTAGAAAAACTTGTCCATGCTTTTATCTTCAGTAGACTGGACTACTGCAATGGTGTATTTACAGGTCTCACTAAAAAATCTATTCGGAAGCTGCAGCTGATTCAGAACGCCGCTGCTCGAGTCCTCACTAACACTAAGAAAGTGGATCACATCACTCCTGTTCTGAAGTCTTTACACTGGCTTCCTGTGTGTCAAAGAATAGATTTCAAAATACTGCTGCTGGTTTATAAAGCACTGAATGGTTTAGGCCCAAATTACATTTCTGACCTCCTGCTAAATGATGAACCATCCAGATCTCTCAGGTCTTCAGGGACTGGTCAGGTTTCTGTCCCCAGAGTCAGAACTAAACATGGAGAAGCAGCGTTCAGTTATTATGCTCCAAACATCTGGAACAAACTCCCAGAAACCTGCAGGTCCGCTGCAACTCTGACTACTTTTAAATCCAGGCTGAAGACTTTTCTTTTTGTCGCTGCTTTTAATTGAACTATTCATATCTTAGACTGCACTGTAACTTTTATCCATGTATTTTTCCTTTTAATGTTTTAAATTTAAACGTAATTAATTTCTCCATGACATTTATGAGAGGGACTGCTCGAAAGTAGGATATTTGGGATATCCATCGTAGCCAGGGTTTACGATCAGTTTTTAGTTGAGTTGTACTGAGGAACAAGTATCACAGCACCGACGGGTGAAAAATAGTGTTTTGGTAACACGGGGTGTTCAGGTAACACTAAAAGACTTTGTTATGGAACGCAAAGCAGAGTAGGGAGCTAGTACACCCTCCTGAGGGTCCGATTGTGGAGGTCATGCGAGCAAAACATGGTGAAAACAATCAGTCTAAATTAACAATCGAGACGGAAATGTTCGGATTTCCAAAGGGAGGTTCTGTGAATAAATTAAAAATCAAGAACTGAAATAATTGAACTATTCATATCTTAGACTGCACTGTAACTTTTATCTTTTAATGTTTATTTTATTAGCTTTTTTTTTTAATGACTGATTTTAAATGCCATTTTCTTAATGTCTTTCATTTTTCTTTTAATGTTTATTTTATTATCTTTTACTGTATTTAAATGCCTTTGTCTGAATGTCTTTCATTTTTGTAAAGCACCTTGAATTGTCTGGTGCTGAAAGGTGCTATATAAATAAACTTGCCTTGCCTTGCCTTGCCTTACTATTTAAAAAAAAAAAAAATGTGCAAATCTATTTAGGAACCTATCCATGTGAACATATTTTAAGTGGAGGTGGACCTCAAATTCTCTAGGGGGGTCCGGGGCCATGCTCCCCCGGTAAGATTTTTCTTAAATGCATCAATCTGGTGCATTTTGAGGGGAAATAAAGAGACTACACCCATATGAAACAGAACTGTATACATTTAAATAATCATAAGTACATGGCTATAACCAATAACATACCATATCCAATATGAAAAAACATTGAAACTTGTTTATTTATTTGTTTTTGGTTCATTTATAGTTGTGAGTGTGTCTGGGCTCCTGAATCAGCCTCTCCTGTCTCCCCCCTCTCCCTCCTGCTCCTCTTTGAGGCAGCAGCAAAGACTAGTTTTAGCTCTCAACAAGTTTTTAAAGTGTATCTTACCTTTTTTCACCTAGTTACATTTTTTTTTTTTTTCATGCATATTTTACTAATCACTCCCACTTCAAATGGAAATATGTGTTTACATAAATGGTGACTAAAACGTTTGAGACCCACAGAGACCCACAGAGAACTATCTAAACACTCAGAGTCCTTTACCTCATCTGAGCTGTAGTTATCAGTCTCTCAATCTGACAGGAGAAGACTCTCCCCCCACCTTGTTGACAGCTCATGATATCCGTTAGCGCAGCTAGCTAGCACCAGATGATAACAACAACAATACACGTAACCGGTGCGCGCGCTTTCTCTCTCGCTCGCTCGCGCCCGCCACACACACACACCCTCCCGAGCTTGAATGACACACGGAGACCAATCGAGGGCATTAGTGTATGATCTGTATGAAAGTGGCCATGTCGGCAGGCCACATCATGTGGACAGCCAGTCACCCTCTGTGAGGCAGAGTCAGACCCACATTTGCGCAGCGTTGCGTTCACAATACATACAAAAAAAATGTCCTCAGGCCAGCAGGCCACTTAGCAGACCAGGCCATCGGGAAACCTCCCGGTCCTCCCGATGGCCAGTGCGGGCCTGCACACACACACAGTGATCACACAACAGTAACCTCCTGCTGCTTTCCCCCCTTTGTGCAGGTCTTGAAGCAGTGTCTTCTGTCCAACTTCACCAGGTCCCATCAGACCGCAGACCAGGTGGAGGTGGCGCTGTACTATGAGAGTCTGTGTCCCGCCTGCAGGTTGTTCCTCACTCAGATGCTCCTCCCCACCTGGGTGTTACTGGAGGAAATCATGTCTGTGACTCTGGTGCCCTACGGCAATGCACAGGTAAGCAGTGGACGAACCCCATGGGGTGTAAACTGGTCTAGAAACTCATCTTTAAGTTATGATATGTTTGATATTGTTGTGCTGAAAAGTCAAAAAGATTGAAAGAATGAAAAGTCAATGCAAAAGGCTCGTTTAAAACCATATATAGTCACTGAATAATCCAATAAACATAATTATCCGAGTGTGGATGTACCTTGAACTTGACCTGGAGGAATGGGCTTATCATGTGATGTATGTCATAATCTTGGTTTAGAAATGATTCTCTTTTTTTAATTTGTGAATCTCTTGCATGTTCCCAATCCCAGGAGAAAAATGTTGGAGGGAAGTATGTTTTTGAGTGCCAGCACGGAGAACAGGAATGTCTGGGAAACATGATTGAGGTACAGTAACATCCCCAACATACAGAGGAAAAAACTGCTTAATAATACTGTCAATACAATAGGGAACACTTTTATTTTGAGTTGCCATCATTTCCCAGAGAAATGTTCATTCAAAATGCCTTAATTATTTTATTCTTAGTATTGTCACAATGCTTCCACTGATAAATGGACTCCCTTGTTCCTCTCAGACTTGTCTTCTGAACATGACAGACGCTAGTGCTGCTTACGAGACCATCCACTGTATGGAGTCGGCCAATGATGTCATCAGTGCAGCAAAGAGCGTAAGGAGGTCATTTAGCTAGTGTCTGTTTGTCTCTCTCTCCTTCTTTTGATACATCTCTTCTGTCGCCGTCACATCACGTTATTTATAATATCCCTACTGAAGTTGCTGTGTTAATTCCCTCCTTTGCCGATTGCAGTGCGTGGACCTCTTCAGCCCTGAGTTGAAGTGGGAAAGCATTGACAGCTGTGTGAATGGTGACAAGGGAAACCAGCTGATGCATCAGAACGCCTTGAAGACCCAAGCCCTGAATCCTCCCCATAAATATGTGCCCTGGATTACCGTTAACGGGGTAAGGCTCCAGCGCATCTTCTGGTAAAACATATGGCCTCTGGCGTTATGTAGGAAAAATAGAACATGCTAGACCACAAGAAACTATACAGCTTCAGAGCTAAATAGATCATCCCTCTTTCCATCATAACTCACTCTGAGGCCACTCTCCCTGCAATTCCCCCATTCTGCCACTGCCATTGATGCTCAGATTATAAAAAAGTGATGGTACATCTCCAGTGATGATATGATCTTGTGATTATTTTTGACATTTGATCTGCCCCAAAACTTCTCTCGGTAAGGGAAAGACAGCTGTGACTGTTGTGTGTAGCGACATCTTCTAAAGCCCAGCACCACAGAAGCCACTACCTCTCTGCCAAAGGGGAACTGAAGATGTTAACAATGGGTTGTCAGATAACACATATTAAACTGCAAATGTACAGCATATAAATATATAAATTCAGTCTGCCTGTAAGTGGCCATTTCTGGTGGTTCTATTCAAATAGGGGGATGGGTGGCGTTTTTATTTCAAAGACTCTCTCCTTTATTCATATGGTGATCTGTCACTTTTATCAATGCCTGTAGATCTGCTGTGTGAAAAGTCCACTATGTCCTTTGCCTAAATGCTTCTTGTTTCCAAGGCTTTAGGAGACTCATTCTCGTTTAATTTGCAGGCTCACACCGACGATCTGCAGGACAAGGCCTCGACTTCTCTCTTCTCTCTGGTCTGCAGCATGTACAAGGTACAGATAATTAGGGTTGGGTACCGAGAACCGGTTCCGGTTCGGAACCGGTTCCAACATTTCGATTCCAACGGTATCATTTAGAAATGTGAATTTCGGTTCCGCTTTTCGATTCCTGAGGAAATGTTTCTCGCCGCTCTCCGTAGCCTACTGCATGCCTGCGGGAAATGTAGCGTTGTATCTACATTTCCTACAGTGTAATCTGAGACCAGGGCCGGCCCGTCGCACTGGCATTATAAATGTTCCCCTAGGGCGCCAGATCTGTGGAGGCGCTGCGCTGACAGCTCTGGGAGAAAAAATAAATGTTTTGACCGTTGGTGCTCATCCTAATTTTCGGCCTTGATGTAACAACATTCATAATTAAGTACATGTAACACCCTTTTCACCCCGGTTACACTTTTCATTTGCCCTGTACGATGGGCGCTGCAATTGATGAAAATGGGGGATGTTGGCTTATCTGGCAACCGCAGCTCACAGCCAAAGTGCGCGTGAGCGAGGGAGAAAGGGAGGGTGCACTGGAACCGGCGCTGTTGTTATTAGCATCTGGTGCTAGCTGCTCTTACGGAAGAAGATGTTTCTACATGATGTGGAGGGAGAGTCCTCTCCAGTCAGACTGAGAGGCTGATAACTTCAGCTCAGTGAGGTAAAGGACTCTGAGGGTTTAGATAGTTCACTTTAGTCTAAGTTATCTCAGTGGGTCTCAAACGTTTTGATCACAATTTATGTAAACACATATTTCCAAGGCACTCTTTTATAATTATTCGGATAAAACAGGTTTGAAATCATTCCAATGTATACTATAGGACAGTAAACCAGACATATCGTTTTAAACTGGAGAGATAAGAAAATATGCATAAATAAAATAGTAAAATAAGATATGAATGAACAACAAAAATAAAATGCATTACATGTAGGCTATTTGTTATTTAATTATTAAAATGTAAACCGATCTTTTTCATATGGGTGTTTAGAGTTGTACCCCCTAGATCTAGTCTCTAGTAATTCTGCGTGTGCACCAGATTGAAGCATTTTACTTCAAAATGTTCAAACATTTCTTCCCGTTATGCCTGAGAAGGCAGATATGCTTGTTTTTCTCAACAAGAACTGTTTTTAAAAGTTGGAGTGTTGCACTGTTGTAGCTTCAGTGGTTCTCAGGTTAAAGTTACATAGCAGTGAATATAAACAGACTGATTAATGTGAATATTACTTTAAACTAACCTGTGTAAAAGTTTCTCGAATAAATGTAATTTTTTTGGTGGAAGAAGCATGTATCATTTTTTTACCCTGCCCCTCAAAGAATCGGAATCGAGAACCGTTAAGAACCGGAATCGAAAAGTAGAATCGGAATCGGAATCGTGGAAATTCAAACGATACCCAACCCTACAGATAATGCTCATTTTTCACTCCATTTTAAGTCCAATTTTAATGTGTGTGTTGTGAAAGTTCACACCTCTTTTCATTAAGATGTTTATTTTTTTTTCTCAGGGCCCCAAGCCTGCGGCCTGTGGAGGGAGCCAGAGAGGTTTCAGAAGCTACTCCAACAATGAGTGAACATGTTGCTCTGTTCCAGGTGTGGCCCCCAATAAGGAGCACTGAGCAATATCACCACATGTTTTTTAATCTTGGATTTTAATTTGTTTTTATAAAGGGAAAAAAAATGATCTCACTTTTATAACTTTCAGAATATAAATACAATACATTTTTATGTCCTCATTAAAATGTTATCCACTGATTTCATAAACTCTTCTCTTTTTTTGTTCTATCATTTTGACTAATAGCCTTCTGCTATTTCCAGCATTCCTTGCATAATCTGTTCAAAGACAGTTTTCTATCAAAACTCTAGATGGCGCCATATATCAAAAACTAATCTTCAGTCGTCTGTTAGTTATTAACAAGCAACGTGTAAATAAATGTTGTACTACCCTTTATAATGTTATTTAGACTATATGATCCATCACACAAGGTGCATGTCAACTCTCAAACCATAGAGCTATGGAACGCCATTCAAGCCAAAATTAAATAAATAAATACATAAATAATTAAATAAATACATATATATATATATATATATATATATAAATATGCCTATGAAATACATTCTGAAATAAATAAATGAGGCAATAAATATGTATACATGTACATTTAAATACACATTTATTTCATAGGACTTGTATTTCATAATGACACATTTATTTATTTCAGGTGACTTGTAATAATAATAATGACACATTTCCATTCCTTATATGCAAATAAACGGGGCGTGGTTAGCTCACAGATCCAGACCAAAGCAACAGCACCACAACACTGACTCAATAGCTTTTGTTTCACACTCCAGTACTCTTAAGTGGTTTGCAAACTGCCAATAAACCTTCTTGTGCTTTTCTGGTGCTCAACTGGTTCTTCTCTGGTTCTGAGTCCAGAGCCAGTTCCGAGCTACAGCCTGATTTAGCTCTGGTTCTTCCTGTTTCAGCCGCAGCGGAGCCTCAGGTGTTGTGCCGTAGATTGAAGCCTTGCCGTAGATTGAAGCCCTGTTCGCGGTGATGCGCAAATGTGACGTCATCGCTTGTATTGAGCGTTTGTCTAGTTTAATAAGCTTTTTTCTCTCTTTTGAATGATATATTTCCCATCAGATTAAACAGCAAACGGCTGAATAAATAATGTGAATACAATTGCGAGGTGGCTCGTTTTAAGGACACAATCTTCGTATTGGAACAAACTTCCGTTTTTGAGTGTATAGTCCCACTCTGCTATATTCCTCCTTCCTACAGAACTGACATTGACAGGATAATGTCATTTGTCAGTATAGTCCTATTTCTTAAAACCTTCTCTGTTGTTTAAGTGTCTGATACTTGATAACCACGAATAGTAAGCAATTATAAGACAGTAATGATATAACATATGATAATGTCAGACACTGTGTTATTTTCAATCAAGCCTAAAAGATCATTTGTTCAAACTGGCTTCACTCACTTTAATTGCTCCTTTGAATGTAATTTTCCTCTGTGGTTTCCTACTCAACACATTTTTGTATTGTAATGCCACTCATATTTTATTTTTTATTTTATTTTAAAGTGACATTGAATATTTTGAAAGGTGCTCTAAAATAAAGTGTATTATTGATCTTATATCTGTGCCTATATCACACTATTAATGTTCCTTATTTTAGACTAGGTTTTTCCTGGTGTCAATAGAGAAGATCTGCACAGTTCTCTACATAACATGCTCAGCAGATCAGGTATTTCTCCTGCCAGATATGGCACCCCCCCTACAACTTTGTCCAGGAGAGTCACAACCATAGGTCACAATGTCACCAAAGTCACACTGGTGTTGCCTGTTCCCCTCTAGTTTGGGCTCGCAAAAGCATTTTACTCTGGGCCCAGCAGGTAAAAAACTAAAGAGGGAATTCCATATCCGGCAGAGCAGGTGCTGCCGGATTTGGAACCCCCCCTATATCTTTTTCCAGGATAGTCACACCGTCACCAAAATCATACTGGTGTTTGCTGTTCCCCTCTACTTTGTGCTCGCAAAAGCATTTCACTCTGGGCCCAGGTAAAAAACTAAAAAGGGGCTTCCATATCCGGCATACCAGGTGTTGCAGCTGCCGGATTTGGAACCCCCCCCTATATATTTGTCCAGGATAGTCACAACTTCACCTAAATCATACTGGTGTTGCCTGTTCCCCTCTAGTTTGTGCTCGCAAAAGCATTTCACTCTGGGCCCAGCAGGTAAAAAACTAAAGAGGGGCTTCCATATCCGGCAGAGAAGGTGTTGTGGCTGGCTGCCGGATATGGAAGCCCCCCTACCACAAGTACAATCAAGTACTTTTACTGTGTACTTTTTGAGTAATACTAGGTCAAACTCCTGTCCTGAGTACATTCTTTCATGTATTCTGCTATCTTTGATAAGAGATATCTATATTTCAGATATTTATTTAAATAAGAAGTGACCTTTGAATAAATATTGCAAAACAAAGCCTATATCAACTGCAGGCTTAGTCAGTGTGTATTTCTTCCTACACTACAAGATTTCGATGTGTACATATCTGGGCCATTTATTGTGTCATTTCTCCAAACACATACAGTACAAATGCCTGTATTGGAGTCTTAAAAAGGTGCAGTAGAAGGACTTTAGCAGCATCATAAGAGGCCAACAAGAATGACAGGGGTGTGTCACTGTGCTGAAGGAAAGTTGTGAACAGCTATCCAGGATAGTCTCTAAAGACTTTCCAAGGGGTAACAATGCTGCTGCTGGAGTACTGATCTAGTAGATTTAGTGTTGTTGATGTCATCTGTCTACCATATCCTCTTAAAATACTCTGTCTAACATTATCTGTACATTACATTACATGTCATTTGTTAGACACTTTTATCCAAAGCAACTTACATGCATTCAGTACTGTGGACAATCCCCACAGCAGCAATTTGGGGTGAAGTGTCCTCCCCTGATTCGAAGTCCAGCACACTATCCACTGAGCCACAGCCTCCCAGTATTGTGAACGCTTTTAACGCTTATTAAATATTGCAGAAAACATGCATTATTCTACTCAGGAGGGGAGTTTGACAGGGGATTACTCAAACACTTGATTGTACTTGTGGGAGTAGTCCAAGTAGTACTGAGTCCAACAGTGCCAATTGTATTAAGAACTTATGGCAAAATATCATTTTATCTCTCATCAAAGATATAGCTAAAAACATGCATTATTGTACTCTGGAATGGAGTTTGACAGAGTATTACTCAACAAGTACACAGTAAAAGTACTTCATTGTATTTGTGGTAGTAGTCTAACAAGTACTGAGTCCAACAGTACCAATTGTATTAAGAATGTATGGCTAAAAATCATGTTATCTCTCATCAAATATAGCAGAAGTGGCATGATTTTGTTCTCAGGAGGGGGCTTTGAGTATTACCCAAAAAGTACACAGTACAAACTTCATTTTATTGTAGCAGTCAAACTAGGACTGAGTCAAACAGTGTCAGTTTTATTAAGAACGTATGACTTGTATTGCAAATAAAGCAGACAAAAACATGTATTATTTTACTCTTGTGCAGCGATTACCGTAAAGGCGCTATTAATTGCGCACTCAAAAATGAAGAGCTGCTGATTTGACCAAGCGAACGCGAGACGGCTGAGTTGACCGCAGTTATGCAACAGCAACCGCTAAAGCTAAACTGACTATCTTGACTACTTGTTGCTATCCTATTGTGGCATACGCCGTTTTCTACAGGCACATTTTACCTTTTCATTATGATTCTACTTGTGATAGTCCGACAGCACAACCTGTGCAGCCCATGTATTGATTCCATCCGATAGCTGCTATAATACAAAACAACACTTCTGCCTGCTCTCCACAATGATCAATGACAGTGAACGGATGGTCAAAGTAAGGTACAAATAAACAGAATCACACGAAGACTGGTTAGTGTTGCCTGACTTTATAAAGTGTGTTATTTTTTAATAAGTGTGTGGTTGCGTTCCTGCTGAAAAACAGCAAAACCAGCATATATTGTGTTTTGGTCACCAGCATGGTCCACCAGCATGGACTATATCTTTGATGAGCTGGTCCATGCTGGTGACCAAAACACAATATATGCTGGTTTTGCTGGCATACCAGCAGACCAGCATTTATCTATCACCAGCTTATGTTAGTATTAAATATACAATGTATTCTGGTAACTATCAAAATACAGACATTGTATAGTGTTCATAACAGTATTTTTATTTAATAAATTATACTTAATACAATAATATTACAAAAAAAACCTACATCTAAAAAATATATCATCTAAAATAGATGCATTTGATTTAAAAATAACAAATATAATTCAAAATTTAAACCGCAACAAAGAAATTATAATTTTTTTTTTCTTTTTCTTGTTAATATCCATTATCTTCTCTGTTATGTATCTTCCGGTCTTTGCCAATCTGGCCAGCATTTCTTGGTCCTCCACGTCTTTCTCGTACAGCCACTGCTTGAAGCAAACTGAAAATAAGAAACAACAATGTTTTAACAAATCGTATTCAATTATGTGATGACAGAACTGTAAACAGAGTAGCTGAAACTTACGTTACCTCTAATCATTAACCCACGTTTGTATCATTGAGTTAACTCTGTGTGTTGCTGCTAGCATACATAACACCTGACGTGGAAACGTTACTCGTGGATGGGGCTATAGAGTTACTAGAAAGACAGTCGAAACCGGTGCATTCCTCCGTCTGAATGTGGTGCACTTTTGCTAAATGTTTAGACAAATTGCTCGTGTTACCGCCCTTACATGCTAAACTCTTATTGCACTTTTGGCAACGAGCATTTTCCACCTCAAGACCAAGCCCCCAGGAAGTGCGCCGGACTCTGAGGAAAATATTCGTTGTGTCCAAACGGTGGTACTACAATTTCCTTATCAGTCCGTGAAGTCGACCGGCCCAGAAATACTTTTTCCCATTGACTAACATGGGGAAAGAGACGTCTGTAAATCGGTGGATAATATTTTTGAAACTAAATAAATTATCCAGTATGAACTATTTTATAACCTTTATTAGAAACATTCGGTCCTTAAAGTTGTAAAATCTAGATTTATTTTCTCTCTCCATTCATTCTAGTGAGCCGACAGTGGGTGCTCAGGGGGCGGGGCTTAAGGGGTGCATGCTCTGTGAGCGCACATACGGGTTCTTCTGCACTGACAGCCAGGCATGACGGGTAATCTGTGACGTTTCGCTCTCTCAAAAGTTGGGCCATTTTGACTTCATGCGCCAATGAGCAGCTCTCATAGGAAAGAACGAGACCCCTCCTCCTCCGACGCTGTATTCAGTTCTTATTATACATCCATGCTCAAGACGGGTAACATATAACTACCCTCAGGACGCTTAGTTCTCTCTGCCATGTGTGTGTGTGCGCACACGCGCGCGCGTGCGTGCGTGCGTGCGTGTGTGTGTGTTGCATGCATGTAGCAGGTTGTGTGTGTAAACTGCCCCACCCCCTCGCACACCGACCGGGGAGAGAGATCTCTTGTCTGGATTGGAAAGATCGAAAATAAATCATAGACGCATTTTGTAGTCTTATTGCATATTAGAAACGGAGTTGACGACAGTAACCGGTTTGGTTTATTGGCACTTTGCAAACCACTTAAGAGTACTAACTGGAGTGTGAAACAAGAGCTATTGAGTCAGTGTTGTGGTGCTGTTGCTTTGGTCTGGATCTGTGAGCTAACCACGCCCCGTTCATTTGCATATAAGGAATGGAAATGTCTCATCATGAAATATAAGTCCCCTGAAATAAATACACGTGTCATTATGAAATACAAGTCTCTTGAAATAAATAAATGTGTTATTATGAAATAAAAGTCTCTTGAAATAAATAAATGTGTATTTAAATGTACATGTATACATATTTATTGCCTCATTTATTTATTTCAGAATTGATTTCATAGGCATATTTATATATGTATATATATAGATGTATTTATTTAATTATTTATGTATTTATTTAATTTTGGCTTAAATGGCATTCCATACAGATCATGGTCGCTGACTCGTCATGAGTTACAGCTGCGTTTTCCTTTATGTAATGCATTTTTTTAAACCTGCGTTACTGTGTGTGTGCAGCCGAAGGGGGGTGGCTCATTAAAGTGCATAACGTCTCCTGGGGATCAAACTGAATCTTGAACACAGACTCACAATGCAAAAAGAAACCGTAAATCCATCTTTGTATGTATGTTTAAAGGTTGATCAAAGACAGAGTCTGCCTAACCAGTAGGTTGGCTGATCCTACTGTCAGATAAACACAAATGAATTACGGCCTGTAATGCAGCTCCCCCACTTCTATGTCACAGCTCATCTGCATGTCCGTATCTTTATTATTCCAGCTGGTCGGACTAATTCTCACAATTTTCTATCACCCTCCAATATATGTATTACTTTAGGGTTTATACGGTTTACAGTATATTAAAGGCGCTGGTAGAAAACTCAAAAGCGTACTAAGAAAGATTTATCTCTCCACTAATGACTACTTTGAGAGGGGGCGTGGAAATGGGTATTTAGTGAGTGACAGCATCAGGAAGTATTGGTGCCCCAGACTACTTCATATCTGATCCTAAATGTGGTATCTCTATACTGAGCGTTGGTATTTCCTTTGCTATTTGTCTTGTTGCTTCCATGATGCAGTAGCCGAAAGTATGAGGAGAAATAACTCATCAAAAATATTCTACATCAACGAGGTAAGAAGAAATAGAGAACTCTTATATTGCACTAGTTGTGTTGATCTGCTGCTTAGGACTCATCACAATCTGAATTTTAACAAAAAACTGTTTACTTGCATTACTTATATTCTCATTCATGTGTTCTTTTGTGCATTTGACCTACTTCTGAACAGTTGAGAAGATTGTACAGTATGTGAAAATTAACCCTTTGTAATTCAATGTTCAGGTTAAGAGCAATTATTTGTTGTGTTTATTAGCTTTAACAAATGAGATTTGGGAGCCTGTTCAAAAGCCATTTTGAATTTAGATACATAACTTACAGTATTTTTGTGAAAGAAGATAAATGAGTTGATAACAAGACATTCTATATTTCACATGAGTAGGGTTGGGTATCGTTTGAATTTCCACGATTCCGATTCCGATTCCGATTCTACTTTTCGATTCCGGTTCTTAACGGTTCTCGATTCCGATTCTTTGAGGGGCAGGGTAAAAAAATGATACATGCTTCTTCCACCAAAAAAATTACATTTATTCGAGAAACTTTTACACAGGTTAGTTTAAAGTAATATTCACATTAATCAGTCTGTTTATATTCACTGCTATGTAACTTTAACCTGAGAACCACTGAAGCTACAACAGTGCAACACTCCAACTTTTAAAAACAGTTCTTGTTGAGAAAAACAAGCATATCTGCCTTCTCAGGCATAACGGGAAGAAATGTTTGAACATTTTGAAGTAAAATGCTTCAATCTGGTGCACACGCAGAATTACTAGAGACTAGATCTAGGGGGTACAACTCTAAACACCCATATGAAAAAGATCGGTTTACATTTTAATAATTAAATAACAAATAGCCTACATGTAATGCATTTTATTTTTGTTGTTCATTCATATCTTATTTTACTATTTTATTTATGCATATTTTCTTATCTCTCCAGTTTAAAACGATATGTCTGGTTTACTGTCCTATAGTATACATTGGAATGATTTCAAACCTGTTTTATCCGAATAATTATAAAAGAGTGCCTTGGAAATATGTGTTTACATAAATTGTGATCAAAACGTTTGAGACCCACTGAGATAACTTAGACTAAAGTGAACTATCTAAACCCTCAGAGTCCTTTACCTCACTGAGCTGAAGTTATCAGCCTCTCAGTCTGACTGGAGAGGACTCTCCCTCCACATCATGTAGAAACATCTTCTTCCGTAAGAGCAGCTAGCACCAGATGCTAATAACAACAGCGCCGGTTCCAGTGCACCCTCCCTTTCTCCCTCGCTCACGCGCACTTTGGCTGTGAGCTGCGGTTGCCAGATAAGCCAACATCCCCCATTTTCATCAATTGCAGCGCCCATCGTACAGGGCAAATGAAAAGTGTAACCGGGGTGAAAAGGGTGTTACATGTACTTAATTATGAATGTTGTTACATCAAGGCCGAAAATTAGGATGAGCACCAACGGTCAAAACATTTATTTTTTCTCCCAGAGCTGTCAGCGCAGCGCCTCCACAGATCTAGCGCCCTAGGCGAACATTTATAATGCCAGTGCGACGGGCCGGCCCTGGTCTCAGATTACACTGTAGGAAATGTAGATACAACGCTACATTTCCCGCAGGCATGCAGTAGGCTACCGAAAGCGGCGAGAAACATTTCCTCAGGAATCGAAAAGCGGAACCGAAATTCACATTTCTAAATGATACCGTTGGAATCTAAATGTTGGAACCGGTTCCGAACCGGAACCGGTTCTCGGTACCCAACCCTACACATGAGTGACATTTGCAGGAAATTGACACTGTTCACCGTATCTTGGGCAACTTGGTCAGACATGGTGAACAATAAATAATGTGTGAGTTGACTATTGTTTATGGGGAGGATTAACTCTCCACTGAGGAGATAAGGTCACAGGATGCAGCAGGAAACAAGCGCTCCTATTTGCTTCCCCCTAAACGCTGACGCTGAGAGACATGCCCTAAGAGCTGGATCTCAAACAATATCTCACTGTGAGAACCGTCTATTGTGTCCAAGGTGATAGTGTGCGGGTCTCAGGATCTGAAATCAGATCAAACTTCCAAAAATGATACCCGACTGGGCTTTTTTACGTGACTCGTCATATTTTCATCAACAGCACAAAACCAGCCCTGTCTGCAACTAACGTCCAGGTCTCTGGATGCTTTTGTGTTTTACACTGTGTCTTTAAGAAGTTCAGCAAAGGCCAAGCATGACTTGTTTAATATACTAATTATATGAATAATCTAAATGTATTCATACAAAAGTGGAATTTCATATATATTTTTTCTGCTGCAGTGGTGGCTATAAATCCGTTCAAGTAAGGGGGGCCAGTGTAGGGCGACATGCAATATTATGGGTAATAACACTATCAGAGTAACTATACACATATAACACTTAAAAAGAAAATACTCATTCACTGGTAACATCCTTTTTTTTCTTATCTATCTAGTGATGAAAAAGTGTGGACATTTTAACAATATAATTTCTTCAGTTAAGAGGGTGAAAAAGGGGTCAAGGCATAAGGGTCAAGAGAATTGCCCACCCTTAGAATCACCATTGTTCCACTACAAGAAATGTCAGTGTTTTTAGTGATGAGTCGCTCAAGTAGCCAAACTATAACTTCACTTGTGCGTCAAAGCTCATACTGCACCAGTAATTCAATTCCAGTAACTGAGGTTTGATAGAGATTTGGATGGACAACTAGTCCGCATTTTCAAATCTCCGCGTGTCCCTAAACAAGCTGATATCTTACAGGAAGGAAATCCAGAGCATACAATTAACCGTTAAACAATAATCCACTTTAATGGTAATATACAATGCAATACAATCAATACATTACCATACAAGACCATATCATTTCATATGCATAATGTCAGAAGTGGGCCCACCCCTGGCCCCTGCCCACAGGCCGCCACGACGTTCCAGTCCAAGCGGCGAGGAGAGAGAGGCAGAACAGAAAGCTGGATAGGCTTTCATACCAATGATACAGGAAGGGGTGGAGTTTAAGGACAACTGGTCGTCTTTTCCAGTCATCTCAAACAAACACCTCTGACCCTCACTGTCTCCTATTTCTGCAGCCTCTGCAGCCTCCACACATACACACATCCCCCCATCACATTCCAGAGACCACAGTGGGGTCTTGCTCCAGCTCCCCCACAGCAATAAAACCCTTAACAGTCCTTTGTCTACCGCCATTTTAGTCCTCACATTTATGAAAGGATGAAACAGATAAATCAATATAAAACACAAACATAGGTATTGTTTGAACAGTATTCACTTAACTGCTACTATTTGATAATTTGATATATTTTGATTTTGATTTTGATATGGTAATTACCAGAGGAACTCAATGGACCTCTTTTAATATCTGGAAATTGCAACAAGACTTTCTGCCTTTTTCAAATGTAACACACTTCTTAAATATCAGATGCTGCAATCCCCGTTTTGCACTCTCCTAAAAGAGTGCAACTTACACAAGGCACTTGAAACATAACTATTGTCATTCCTCTCCAATATCATCAGAAACTGAGATCCAAAGTATTTGAAATCGTGAAGGAACCGAACATCACTTCCCATGGCAGTGAAGGAACCATGAGGGGGCAGCTGAGTGCTAAGAAGCGGTCTCCTGGTGGTGAATCATCAGCCCGCCTGCCCGCCCCCCCCCAAAGGAATAGCCCACACGACAGCTGATAGGGAGGGGGAGATGCGGCTTTCCCTTCACGGGTGTAACTGATCAGAGAGAAGTAGACTCCTCTGCTGCCTCGACAAGTCCCCCAGCCCACTGCCAGCCGCTTCCAAGTCGTCTGCTGCCTGGATGTCCTCGAGGTCCTTCCCCGGTCCGATGATGATGCCTCCTGGGACGACTGCTGGATGGATGTCCTCGAGGTCCTTCCCCGGTCCGATGATGATGCCTCCTGGGACGACTGCTGGATGGATGTCCTCGAGGTCCTTCTCCTCCAATCCGCTGATGACAGCATCCGAGTCGACCTCCATGACGAGAGCCAGATCCGTCCTGGGTCCTCGCAGGTGTTTTCCCGACCGCACACTGGCTCCAGTGGTACCAGTTGTCCCCCTTTCCTTGTAGGCGGACGGCATTGGATGTCCTCTGGGTCACTCGGTCAGGGCCGGAGAGCCTGGGGTTGACAGTCAGCCTCCTGCGTCTCGGGTCCCCCTTTTGGCATCCACAACCTGTGTGGAGAAATCTGATACAAATCCCTCAAGCCTACGCTCCGGGCTCTGGGGCCCTCAGCTGTTTGACCCACCAGTGCGTGGCCACTTGGAGCCTGTTGGTGGGGTGTCTTAAAACAACAGACGTCTGTGCACAGGTTTTCTAAATTAATTGTGCAGCTTCAGAATCTTAATACTTGGACTGTGCCAACTAAATAAGAACCCCAACATCTTTAGGTAAACTAAATAACATATTTCAATAGCTCTGAATTTCTGACAAGCATCTGTGTTTATCTTTAAATGAAATCCCTGAGATCCCATTAAAAATCTAAATATGATTTGAACTGCTAATGTTTCTGGTAAAGAAACACACTAATGTTATGGATTCAAAAACAACCAAAATCACAATACTAACAAAGTGAATGGCTTCCTGGTGATACTGCTTCTACCCGTCAGTGCTTAGATATTATCCCACTGGAAAAATGAATACAGAATTCCAACAAACTGTCATCAAATGTCTTTCTATTATAAATGTAGATGAAATGTATATCCCCATAATGACCTAAACAATAAAGTCTATGGCTTTTACTTCTTTACCAGGCTAGTTACATGATGTTGTCTGTTGAAACATTACTCACAGGTCAGCTTCTCCAGTATTCCATTCTGGACTTACATCTCTCCCAGCAGCCCCTTGGCCACTGATTCTTTATCTGTGTTACCTGCTATAACTCAATCAATATTAGAGACATGTCAACATTCATCAAACAGTGTGTTATCCCCAGATATGGAGCAGGTCAATTCTAAAACTGTCAATCAATGGTCAGATTGAACAATGGAGATGGGCCAGCCGGTTCCTTTCAGTCCCTAAATGAAAAATGTACATTGTAAAGTTTACACTCCCCCTTTTTTACACATTATCTCATGTGTAAACAAAATCGAAGAAAACCTTCAGGTCATAATGGATTATAAGACAATACCAAACATTTTCCCCAAATGTACATCCATAATTTCCCCAGTAAACACTTCAGTGAAATGAAGTGTTTTCTCTCCATCTTTCAGCCCTAAAAGAAACAGAATCTTCATGTTTTAGTTTGAGTTTCACATTCTGCAAACAGCCACCTCCTGTGGGAGTGAAATATCATCAAGCAGATTAGATACGTTTTCCCCTTTTGTGCAATGTTAGGAAACCTCTCATTTCACACATTATTATCACACAAAGATAATGTGTTAGTCCAAAACATGCTTGATTAGTCATCGTTTTAAATCATGCAGTTGCACTGATCAGGTGCAGACATACACACACTCACACTCACACTGTCAGGTTGTAAAGTCAGGTCTGGTCAGGTTCACCTCAGAGTCAGTCATTGACAGTGCCTTCCCAAGTTACCCTGTCGGTCAGTTGGTCTCAGTCTTTTTGGCCATGTGTCGTGCTCTGCAGAGACTTTGATGTTCCAGCACAGGCCAGCATCCTCCGTCTATAAAAATCTGTATATATGGAGCGCCATCATTTATTAATTCACAATTACAACTATAATGTTCAAGATATCTCCAACCCCTCCTTGCTGTTTCCCACATTCCCTGAAAAGTGTCTAGCCAAAAAATGTCACTTCCTTATTGTACTATTACTATTACTGCAATTCATTTACACCTAATTAGTATTAAAATGACTAATAGATCTATTTCAGAAACATGTGTACATCACTATCTTGTGTCAAAACATTACTAGGATCTGTAAAGATCTGCTATGTATTCCATAACTCATTCTATCAATTTATCTTCAATTCTGGTGCACTTAAAGAACAATGTTACCCTCTTTAACAGTGCGTGGAACTCTGGGTGTCTGAACATGAAACCAGTACCTTAAATTGAAATACTATATTTCGTTTAGAACCAGCTTTCCCTTCAACATGACCTATATAAATAAATATTGATCTGATCTTATAGAGCTGTTACTAAAACTCTCCATTTGAACTGATCAATACTGTAACAAATTAAAACACTACCAAATTCACACACGAATAAAAAGTCCAGTGCATACTTCCTTCATGCCCCCCCTTTTCCTATCAGTGTGTTTTAGACTGATTTTCCACTTCACTTTAATAGTTCTCCTCTTTTCCACTATTTTTATTTACCAATTGACTAATTTATGGTCAATACATCTTCTTATCTTCACTTATTTATATTTATCTTTTGTTCACGATAACAATGGTATAACAACCACACGTCCTCAATTCTGGTCCACCTAAAAATCAATGTTAAACTCTTTAGCAGTGTGTGGAACCCTGGATGTCCGAACATGCAACAATTACTCCCTCCTTTATCAAGGATTTAAAAACAGAAGTCATTTCATATTTCCTATGGTAATAACCATGCTACAATGGTGAAATCAATTATTTAGATTGGAATACTATATCTAGCTTGGCACCAGCTCTCCCTTTAACATTATCCATACAGATAAAGATTTGTCTTATAGAGTGGTTCCTAAAACTATCCCACTACTTTATTCACACGTGAATAACAAATGTCAAAGAATATTTTGTTAACATGATGAAAAGATTGAAGAATATGGTTGTACTCTGTCATGTGGCCCCCTTTAACCCTCAGTGTGTTCTCATTTTACTCTAATAGTTTACTGCTATTTTTAATTTAATAAATCTTTCTGTCTTTACGTATTTATGCTTTAAATGTGCGTTTTGTGAATAAGTGTGTTTATGTGTAAACTCACTCATTCCCGTTCTCCTTTTCTCCTCCTCTGGTTTTCTCAAGCCGTGACCCCGGCCTCCTCACTTCTAATCGACCATGCCAACTCCTCTGATTCTGTGTTCTCTTCAGTCCATCAGCTGTAACCCCATCCGCTGTAACTCTTTTAGGCAGCCATTGGCCCAGTTACATCTGCATCCCCCATCATGCCAATGTTCTTGCACTGCTTTGCATTTCATCTCCTCCTTTACAGTCTCCCTGCTGTTTTTATGGAGGGCGGATTCTGCTCTCATGTCCCACACTTTGTTCTTGTGCTCAGCTTGGAACTTCATGGTCCCGTCTGAGGGACTGATGAGCGTAGATCTCTGCCTGTCAGCATGCTGTTTGGTTCTGGATGCCACAGGTGGAGATAGTTCTGGCTGCAGTCTTGTTGTTGTTGTTTCAGCTCTGGTTCTCTGTCTGTTCGATGGAGAAGGAGGAGTCTCCTGTTGGGTTAGGTCTTCTGTCTGCTTGGAGGGTCGGGATCGTAGCCTTTTCTAACTCAGAGGGGGAGTCCAGGTCTCGGGACGCATTACCTTTAAAAAAAATCTAGCACACTGAGGTTAAATAAATCCAATCCTTTCCACTCTGACTCTTTCTAATCATACTATCTGTCTTAATTGTTAAATGCCATCTAAACAACATAATTGATGTCTACTAATGATATCACAAAAACTCACTCTAAAAATTGTTTCATCCATTGCTACATATTTACCCAACATAACTCTTTCAGGAAACCATTTTGTCCTATACATTGAAAAACGTACATGTTTCCAGCATCACATATTCCACACACTACGAAAGAACATCTACATATTTTCTCCAATATTTTAAGCTAGTTTCTATAACAAGATTATCATGTGTGACATAATAATCAGATGTCTTGTTTGCTAACCAAGAATATTAAACTTTAAAATCTCTTTTGGCCAGTTGAAGTCCTGCTTACTTCATCTTTAAACTCTTCTTTAATTTGAAACCAAAAAAGGTCTTCCTTCTCCACCATGATCCTATCTCTATATCAAAGTCCAGACAAACTGATGATTTATCTTTAGAAACCATGAGGAATGACTCATAAAACACTATTCTCCCTTACTTCAGTTCTAAATCAAATGAGCCAGACAGGAAACCCCCTTTAACCACTTGCTTATTCTATTATCTAAGTTGTGTTACAAGCAGGTTAGATCTGTAATGAATTAAAATCAATATTTAAAGTTAAATATATTGTTAAGCAAATTACTGTTTTATTGTGAAGGCCTCTCTGGCGAACAGCGGCCTTTGGCTTTTATTTTGAAAGGCCGTTCCGGAACAGTGATTCCGATTTCTAGAAACACGGCAAGTTAACAATCGTTCTAATGCATTAACTATAGTCGTGAAAGAGACAAGGAGGGGGAAGGCGTATGGAAGCAAGCAATGAACTGAAAATGCCACCAATCCTCTGTTTTAACGTGATGGCGCACATTGAAAACCGAAGCGGGCATAAGCACCCCTGTCATAACTGACAAGCGTTCAAAAACCCTTCTGCTTATCACTTAGGCTACTACTCTTTGTTTTATTCATAACCTAAAAATACAATTGTGATGAATAGCTTGCTTTTGTACCATTACATTTACCAACATAAAACAAGGTCTTTACTAATCAACAATGACAACCTACAGACAGCTTATTTATTTAAATATACAAGCCTTGTCTTTCGCTCCCTGTTTGACTCCACTTAAAATCAATCTCTTAATCTGTTCCCATTGCTCCCTGTAACTCCCTGGAACTTCAGAATTGTCTTTACTTTTCTGATGTTCCATTTTGACTTCGCTTTTATTTATCTGACTTAATTAATATGTGTTCACTTGTCTATTGTCGTCGTTAACGTGCTTCCCCTCCTTTCAGCCACTAGATGGCAGCAGCAGAGCACAAATGAGCTTCACTCTTCTGAGTGCATTGTCTGTGCTCACACAATTATTTTAGGTAAAAATCACACAGATTTATTCCCCGTACAGTTTGTCCAGCTTGATAACGTGCTTCATATGTCGTCACGCAGGACTCTCTGTCTACCTTGCGATCAACGTTATGTTTACGTCAGCCTTTCAAATTAATTTTTACAGACAAGGGAAACGAGAGCCGGTTCCCGTCACATGGTGACGTTTGCTTTCTCTCCCCTGAATTGAACAAATAGTAGACCGCTGGCACTTTAGCTTATGGCGTCAGTCTGCTATTGAACCTCAGTTTTAAACGGCGACTCGATCTGATATATCGAGTGTCCAGGTTTCGTCGTGTAGGAATTTCACCTCACAGCCCACGAACTGCACCGTTTCCACGCCACTCAGGAATAAACTACCTAAGATCCACGCCAAACCGCTTCATATCTCGTCACGCAGGACTCTCTGTTTACCTTGCGATCAACGTTCACGTGTTTTATATAACTTTCCTAACATAGTAAAAATATGCATTGTATATTCCATTTAAACTTCAAAAACACTCTGAAACGCCTACAGACAATCCTACAGTTTTGTTACCTTATATGTAGCTGCAGGGCTCTGCGATTGTCTGAGGTGTCTAAAAGTGTTTGTTCCCGACCCAGTCTGGTCGTCTGAATCCTTCCACAGCTCTGTTTATTCAGAAACGTCGGGTCACCATTTGATAGAGATTTGGATGGACAACTAGTCCGCATTTTCAAATCTCCGCGCGTCCCTAAACAAGCTGATATCTTACAGGAAGGAAATCCAGAGCATACAATTAACCGTTAAACAATAATCCACTTTAATGGTAATATACAATGCAATACAATCAATACATTACCATACAAGACCATATAATTTCATATGCATAATGTCAGAAGTGGGCCCACCCCTGGCCCCTGCCCACAGGCCGCCACGACGTTCCAGTCCAAGCGGCGCGAGGAGAGAGAGGCAGAACAAAAAGCTGGATAGGCTTTCATACCAATGATACAGGAAGGGGTGGAGTTTAAGGACAACTGGTCGTCTTTTCCAGTCATCTCAAACAAACACCTCTGACCCTCACTGTCTCCTATTTCTGCAGCCTCCACACATACACACATCCCCCCATCACATTCCAGAGACCACAGTGGGGTCTTGCTCCAGCTCCCCCACAGCAATAAAACCCTTAACAGTCCTTTGTCTACCGCCATTTTAGTCCTCACATTTATGAAAGGATGAAACAGATAAATCAATATAAAACACAAACATAGGTATTGTTTGAACAGTATTCACTTAACTGCTACTATTTGATAATTACCAGAGGAACTCAATGGACCTCTTTTAATATCTGGAAATTGCAACAAGACTTTCTGCCTTTTTCAAATGTAACACACTTCTTAAATATCAGATGCTGCAGGTTACAGAGTATCAGTGTTTATTCACATGGCAATTCAAAATAAATTGTGCTGACATGTAATTAGGCAAATACAATATTTAAAGAGCAATTAAGATGGAGGAAACGGCTTTCTGGTCCTTGAATTGGATGGGTACAATGCAGCTTACTTGAATAGCTTGACTTTGCTTATCCTCTTTTCTAATAAGTGGCCAGTAATCAGCTGTCTATGCAGCATCTAGTTTCCACATATCCTTATGCAATCACAGTTGTTATCCGGTAGTGAGAAAAAGATAGTTATCTGATCTGATAATGTAACCAAACTGGCCTCAAACTGACCGCAGTGTCCTTTGTTTCTCCTGCCGTCCAGAGACAGTGGGACTCTTCGGAGCAGGACCCCGGCACAGAGCTCCTCCAGGACCCTGAGGTGAGATGTGCTGTGAAGAGGCTCTGCTCAGGCCCCCTGCAGCTGCCCAGGCTCTCCTGCAGACCCTCCACTCGTGATGGCCCCCAGTCCGGCCCCTCACATCGCAGAATCAAGCCCTCCAGGAGCCTGGGGACTCTGACCAGCTGTATCTCCAGAGACTTGTGAGTCAACTTTGCTACCTTTTTATTTTACATCCTTTTGACTTACACTTTGGAGTTATACATAACTAAACCTACAAAGTGTCTTTTCATACTTTAAATAATTCTGTTGAAATACAAAGATCACATTTGAGGTATTTTCTTTTATTTACTTTTAACGTTCAACTTCTTAAACAAATCCCACACAGTTCCTCTAGAAAAAGTGTATTATACAACTTCGTTTTTGCCAGTTTTGCCAGTTTTTGCGTTTTTTTCATCCTTTCCAAGCAGTTTTCCAAAAGCACATTTTCAAGTTTCATGATTAAATGTGGTTAATAAATAACGGAAGGCTGTGACTCCAACATATTGTGTCACACACATTATAGTCAACACACATTTTAGGATGACTTTGCAGAACGATCTTCCAACTGCGTTTCTGGGAAGGTTTTGAGTATTTAGCAGAGTTTGATGATATGTTTTGCTTCAATTATAAAGAAATATGGATTTGCTTCTTCTGATTTTGCGTCTTGTATTTGAGCATATGATCCAACAAAGTCTCCTGCTTGACGAGTTGCTCTCCCACCCGTTGAATAACTATCACTATAAAAGATCAGACAAACAAGGCTCTTGTGATTGTTACCATAAGAACATTCAATGTGCCGCTGGAAATACATCTCTGTGTGTCTGTTTGTGTGTGCAGCCCTTTTAATCTATTTGTTCACATGTTGAAGGAATGCAGACGGACCTGTTTGTTTACGTAGGCAGTTGTAGTGCATGTCAAAGGTGATCAGATATGGCTTCTCTCTGGACAAAGACACAGTTGTATCATTGGTTTATTTTTCTGAGCTAACAAACCTCCACCGTTGTGATATTAATCACTTTGAATTAGGGGTGGGCGATATGACGATATATATCGTCGTGACGATATTAGGTCTCCACGATATGCTTTTTCAGAGATATCGTCCTATCATGATAAAAAAAAAAAAAAAAAAAAAAAAAATAGCGGGAGGGGAAGAGGCTCTCCGTGCGCGGCGCAGGGGGCTATGACAGCGGACGGAGAGCCTCTTCCCCTCCCGCTCCCCCAGTCTCACCTACTGATTTTAATTTCACCATATATCAAGCCCGATCGATTTCACAATGTCAGCGCACCTCTGCTTGCGTTCAGTCCGAGTTGTTTGACACGCTCCCAAAGTCCCCGCCCCCTTTCTTTGCAGCGAGCAACCATAGGGCAGGCATTTCATAAAGGGGCTCCTTATGAAAAGACTAGCAAACGGTGGAAAGACATAACTGACGCTGTGGCGTTTTATGTTTTTCCCTTCAGTTATGCTAAAGTCTTTTATTACACTTCAAGTCTACTCTAAAGTTTACATTTTAATTATTTGGCACTGACTTTTCCTCATTGATGTTTTATGTTTTACTTAGTTATGTTTTACCCTCCTTTTCATGTTTATTGATGTTCACTGCTCACTTGTTCATTCAGGGTTTCATTTCTGAAATAAAACTAGCTTGAAATGCTATTTTGGTCTGTTACTCCTTTTTGTTTTAGTTTCTGTTACCTTGTAGGTGCTTGTACTGTTAAGTAACTTGAAAAATAACCATAATAACCGACATGAAAAAATATCGTGATATATATCGTCTATCGTGATACTGCCTGAAAATATCGTGATAACATATTTTTCAATATCGCCCACCCCTACTTTGAATGTTGAAAGCTGCTTAGATGCTGAGTTCTGACAGACGTTTGTCTAACTTTAGTCACAGCACGAGAAACTTGCTTTTGTTCATGTCAAATTCTTCGATACCATCTACTTTAAATCGATGAAATCAAGTTATGAAGTAATTAATGTAATCCTAAAATTATGTGTAGCATAATGGATTTCATTTGGTTACACAATTCTTTGAATAAAACTACAATTTATTTAGGTAATCGTGTCCATTCAACCGTTGTTCTGAACAGTACAGATACAGTCTGCAACATAACATAATGTGGAACGATACGATTCATCACTTTTATTTGCCACGGTCAATGTTTGGTTAATATATTGTGATGATCACGCCATATTTATTCCAATGTTGTTTATAAATCAGCAGGTATAAACCAATAGACAGGACTCCTCAGTGCTGATGAACTAAAAAGCATTTCATTGTGTTCCTTCTCCATGAAGAGGGCCATGTGCTCGCTTGTTTACAAATTGGTAGTGCAATTTTGATGCGGCGCCAGATAAATTGTTTATGGGGTAGCATTCAAAGCTGCAGATTGTTATATAACTACAATGCAACACATCATAAAACTCTGAATTGGACTGAATTAGTTTGTTTCTAATTTGATATACTATTATAGCTAATATTCGCTGTGGCTTGAGCACTGCCTGAAATGATGACATCCTCAGTGGAGTGGACACGTGTTGTGAGCGTTCTCACAGCAGAACTCAAGATGGTTTGGTTGGAGGCAATGAGTATTCATGACATTGTCTACAAGTCCTGGTTTGTTTTCCCCTCCTGGCTGTTTGATCGTGGAACATACTTTCCAGAGAAGATGGTTCCAGGAGGGAGCCGTAAGCTTCCCAAAATCATAAGATGAACAGTTACAGTATAGCTTGAAAGTATGTTAGGGACAATCTGTGGTCAATAATCGAAGAGGGAGTCTGATCAAAGCCATGAAATGCTCCTCTTTGGAAATCTTAATCTCTAGGTTTACAGTAGCATCATGAGAGGGGGTAGCTCTGTTATAAAGTGCGCAGGGGGGTTGACTTTAACACACAGTTGTTGGGCACATTGGACGGAGCAGACTAATAGGATGTAGTATCAACGAATGCGTTTGGCCACATGTTGTGACATCAAATCGGTTCGGTCTCAATTTGCCGATCCAGCCGAACTACCTCTTGAGGAACTTGGCGCTCCAGGACCGGTGAGAGTGCTTCATCAGGAATGTTCTCTCTATTCTGGCCTCCCTAAATCAAAGTGACGACTGGGCAGTCCTCACCTCTGCCTCTAGCATCTGCATGACTGGTGTTATGATGCACTTCAGGGCCAGGATCGCTTTGGGCCCCAGGATTATGAACACATTTACTTGGCGAAAGAAAAACATCTTGCTGCCTAGGCATTAGAACAATGCAATATAAAAGTGTTTAACAATGCCCACTGGGCCTGGCACAAGTTAAACTGTGTCACACAAGGATAGTGATAAAGATATCACCAAAAAGGATTGAAATTGATATTCAGTGACTGTGAAACTCTAGTTCGGATGGAAAGGGGACATGGAAATCTTTTGCTAGTGGACGATTTGAGCAAAGAACAGAAGATTAAAGCAGTAGATTTTCAGATGTTGAGATATTATCATCTTTGAAATGGAAACCAATTGCTTGATTAGGCAATGAGTAGACATGAAGTCATGATTGTGATCACCCAATACATTTTCAGTCAAACATTTACTTTACGTTTAGATTTGATTGGGCACCACCAACTCCTGAGAAAAATACCTTCCAAAGGCTCCACTATACTGTATTTACCAGCCAATTGCTAACTTTGTCTGTGTTTTGTTTGATGTTGTCTTGATAGTAAACAGTTGGTTTGTCTAAGATTTCTGTTGCTGAAAAAAGGGGTTGAGAGTTTGGTTTGTAAAATCGCATCATTTCTGATAAATGTAAATCCAAAGGCCAAGTCTCAGAGCAGGCTCTACAGTAGATCAATGACCAATAATGGCACTCCAGAGAAAATATTATCCATGATAGATGAAGTGTTGAAGCTGAAGTGTTGAAACTAGCATCTGGTGGTGAAATGGAAGTTATCAACTGAGAAAGACAGACCAGAGGTTACATCCGGTGTTATACACTCGTACTTTGTATAGTCCCTTGAGACATCCTTTGGTGATGACTGATGATGTAAAGATCTGCATCTGCCTACAAATACAGTATTGTTGCTCCAGCACACATACAGCGCAGGAGCAATGAGTGTTTCTCCGCGAACAGCCTTTAACCAAGGCATCTTTCTTCCCTGATCTCCCTACCAGCTGTTAGTCATAGGTTCAGCATTGTGTCAGATGCTCCAGCTCCTTGGGTTATTTCAGTTACTCCAGACACCGCGAGTGTTTAGCTGTGAGTCCTGAGACACAGGCGGACCTTTCCTCACTCCGCAGCGATAAACAAAGAGATTGGGTGGGGGTGATGATGTTGCCTGTGGTCACAGATAGAGAGCGCCATCGTGACAGCACCCATGCTCTCTATAGCTTTTATCTACCTCAGAGGCCCTTCATGTGACTCTTCCTGGTGTGCTCGGAGCATGTGAAAGGCAAAGAGGCTGTCTCTGAGGAAAGAGGCAACCTCACAACAAATAGCACCTCAGGGACCAGAGAAATCGCCAGAGTATGCAAAGTCATTTGGAGTGAGCATAAGAAAGGCAAGCTGTAAGGCCGAGCCAGGCGACGTCTTAATGTTTATACACTGGAGGAAGTAATTATGGAGCACAGTTTGAAGTTGATGTACAATATGCTCTGCGAGATTAGGAGTGAGGGAATGGGGGATGGCAGAGAGCTGGAAAGAGGGAGAGGGAAGCAGACGGAGGTGATCTGTCATGCTTCTCCTCCCTGTAAATCAGACGTCCATATTTAGCTGGAGAGAGGGAAGGCCCAACACTAATGTAAACACAGCCTGGGAGAGAGAGGCAGGGAGAGTACATCAACACATCATGTTTGAGTTCATACCCCGGCACGGCAGTCAGCGTGGTCCTTAGGCAGAGACACAAAAGGGATTCTAGTTGATAGGTTTCTTCTAAAAATAAAAACTCTGATAGAGAGACCGTTGTTTTGGGTTTTTTTAGTGCTCTTTTGGGATTTTCAAAGGAATCATGAACAAGCCTAAGTTTAGTTCAAAGATGAGTGAGCTTGGATTGGACCAGAGGCACTAGCTTTTCCTGGATTTGAAAAGCAAGAACCTTTTTTGTAGGCCATGTCACAAACAGGTACTTTAAGTGTTTTTTGAGGAACCAGAAATAAAAAAAACAACAGAGTGTACTTCGGACTAAAGTCACTCCAGGCAAAACAAGCGAAGGGACTGACTTCCTGACAGCTGACCTTCCTCGTTTCACCATGAGCGAGATGCGCTCGGAGAGCTCTGAAGAGGAGCAGGCCGAGGTGGAGGAGAGGCCTCAGGACCGCAGGTTGGGCCGGCTGCCCATCATTCAGCTCATGCCTCGGTCCAGAGTGGGCTCCCCGGGAGGGTCCCCAAAGATCTCACCCAAGGATTCTCCACGTGGGTCCCCCCGAAACTCCCCGCTGCTGTTCAGGAAGCTGCTGATGAACCGCAGCATCAACCTCCAGAGGCGCCGCTTCACTCTGGCCCACACGCCCAGGTAGAGTCCTTCACTCTGAGGCCGAGGATAGCAAAAGATCACATTTATACTTGTATTTAAATGCAAGCATATTGACTTCTACTGTGCATGAGCTTTCAGAAGCACTTCTAGGTCTTCTACTTCTATGTCTACTACTATGTCGATATTTAAACTTTCAATAGCTTCTCTTCTGGTTCAGAGTGTACCTTTAGGCGCTGTTTAATGTTTCAGCATATATGTGCGTGTTGCTGTAGTAGGAAATGCTTCTTGTCACATGGCGTGGGGGCGGTTACTCTGCTTGATGCATTTTAGGTTTATTTCTGTGCAGGCAACAGCATTTTAACTAGTACAGTAATGGTTTCCAGGAAGCTTATGTTGTTAAAATGGATCCTGACAAGATGTTCAGGTATTGCTTCAAGTTGGCTGTTGTTTCAGAGAAATTCTGCTGAATTAAATTCTCGTAACGTAAGGATTGCAGAGGTGTTGTTTCATTCTCTATAAATAGATTAGCACTTAGTCATTTTACTGAGAATATATCACATCAGATCAAACATGGTTGTTGTTGATACTTGCTTGATTTTATTTTATTTTTGCAAAATACATTTGATTCACTGTTGAAAAGCTAAGGTCTTAGAAAGAGTTGAGTTTCCACAGCACATTCTGTGCGTATATTTTCCTACAGGTGAATGTATTTTTCCAGAGCTTTTGTTGTCCCAGCTAGTAGCATCATCTCAGTAAACACACAGCTTAACGACAACCCTGCTGTCCCTACAACCGCACACTGATGATGTTCCATTTCTATGTCAAACAAGTCCTTTAAACCTAGCACACTTATGGATTAGTACACAATATTTCCTGCTTAGATAAAACATGTTACATTTAGTCTTAACTTTTTGGTGACAGTGCTAGTTTGTAAAGAGTAGGCCTACAGCTGCCAGCTCTACACTGGTAGTGTTAATAGCTTTAGATTTATGAACCATTATTGCATCAGACCCAAGATTCAAATGCAAAAACATTTCGTCAGTTAAAGGTGGGGTAGGTAATTTCGGAGAAACCAGCTCGAGTGCGCTAGATTTGAAAATACACAACCGGAGAAAATCTGCCACTTCCTTACAGAGCCCCTCCTCCAACACACACGAACGCGCACATGACCAATGAGGGCACGAGATAAGTTTGTGCACAGACGGAAGGCTGACAGGCAGGTAGGCCATCCAGTTATTTTAGCCGGGCCAGCTAAAATGAATGGTCGTGCTTTTTACAGTGCCACGGCTTCCACAGATGAAATAATTTTTTTATGGATTTTTTGTCAAAGCACTTAAGATATTCATTGCTATCGGGATGTTAAGAGCATTCCATGGAATATAACAAAAAGTGTATCTCGAGCCGGTTTCTCAAACTTACCTACCCCACCTGTTAAACCCCGAGCCTGTTTTTCAGGTCTCAGACTCGAAAATGACATTCCCAGAACAAATGACCATATCTTCCCTTCTAAAAGGGTTAAATCAAGCGGCAAACTCTGGGGAACAGCCGGGAAGCCAATACGGAAGTGCCACACACTGCAGTTCATACATGGGCCGCTAGGGACTGGCTGCAGAAAGGAGCAATTTCCATAGACCCCCATGTTAAAATGCCCAACTTTACAGCAGAAAAAAACATGTTTCTACCCATGGATGCAATAAATATTATTATCGATATAGTTAGATTCCACCTTCATGATTATGAATCTGTGAGTGAATTGTTTTCTAACGCGACCCTTTTATTTATATTAGGTCTTAAAGTTTTTGCATAAATTAGGGCGTGGTCACGTTGATGGACACGTACATGCCTCACTGTCAGCTAACAGCAACTTGTCCACTCTGCTAGGCTACAACCATAGAGGCTACAACGTTAGTTAGTCATAGTACTGTACTTAACCCTTTAGCTTTAGCCCTGTTCGTAGTGATTGTGCCTTTTAGGGAATATTGTTACAAATACCAGACAATTAAAATGTCGTGCTGTGTGCTTGAATGTACTAACAGAACTTCCAAGAAGTCTAAAATGATAATATTATACATATACATAACCCCGTTCGCAGGTGTTTGTGTGCTCGGTAGCTTAGCTTGTTACTTATTAGCCAGCTAAGGACGTAACCCTTTATGCATACATATACATTTTAGTTTATGATTCAGCCTTGGGTAAGACTTTTATAGTCTATGGCTATGACGCCCATAATGCTAAACGGGAGCAAATGTTAATAGGGGACCCAATTATCCCAGTGGTGGCCGCCGGAGCTAACGGAGCCGCAGGGGGCTAGCTCCAGCCGGCGTCCCGGAGCTAGCCCACTGCGGCTCCGTTAGGATCGGGCGGTGGAGTCCGTCTTTTCTCAACGTGTGAATGACAAGCATTAAGAATAACAAAATATAGCTAATTCTTTTGCAGATTGTCTCATTTGATTATGAATGTAACGTTTATATAGCAGGGTTGCCAACTTTGGGTACCTGGCTGGAGTGAGATTTTGATATCATGGGTTTAATTTAGGGCTGTCAAACGATTACAATTTTTAATCAGATTAATCACAGCTTAAAAATTAATTAATCATGATTAATCACCATTAGTGGAGTACTTCGTGACCACAGAGTGTGAACGTTCTGATCAGCTGTTTTAGCGCAGTTCTCCAGTGAAGGGGGGGGGAGTCTCCCTCCGCAGCCGGTTGGCGTAGTTTTGGCACAGTTCCGTTGTACAGACCGACGTTAACAGCAGCCCTGTCTGTGCACACGGAGACCGACTCTGTCGTCCGGTGATCTAACCGCCTTCTGGAAAAGCTTCACAAGTACGTCGGTACGCAAATGCGCTTTGTGACACAAGTGACGGTACGCATTTCAGATTACGCACATAACCTGCGTACCAGTTATGTGCACCCCTGTACCAGAGCCATATTATTACTATTATATGGCTCTGCCCTGTACTACAGCAAAAGTAATCTCCGTCGGGACTTCCTGCAACAACACCACGCCGTTATCAAAGATGTTCTATTGAGAAGACAAAAGTTTTCAAAACCGTGGCTACTGAAATCAATCTTACTAACTGCTGTCTGTGCAATTTACTCCGCGCGAGTTGGGAGACTTTATTTTGCTTACTTTAACATAATTTTTCATGGTGGGGCTAAGCCATTTCTTGGTATGGGTGTAGCCTACCCCAGCCATACCCTGGCGCTGCCACTGGTGGCACGTATGGGGCGGGCCATTCTGCACATGCGTTAAATGCGTTAAATATTTTAACGCAATTAATTCAAAAAATTAATTACCGCCGTTAACGCGATAATTTTGACAGCACTAGTTTAATTACACATATACGCACAAAATGACTGCTATCGTGTCAGCAGCGGGACCTTAGCATATATTCTTTCACACACACATACGGGTATTGGGCCGAGGGTGACACCGTACTTCCGGTATCCGCCGTTTTACGCGAGGTGCAAGCAGGCCAAGGGTTTAGCCGTACACCGTCTAGGTGTTGCTAAGCTTCCTGTACTGAATATCATAGTCTATTGCCTTAATCAATATCTAGTCAACTCTAAAATACCACATATATGCAATGGCATGATAATATTATTGTGACAAGTGGGGTATTCACCTGGTGTTTCCAGAAATTAGACGTAGATGCAGCCAAAATCGACGCAGTCTGTAAAGGCAATCCGACAACCCACACAGCTCTAGTTTACGCTGGTAACGACCTAGAGCACACCCCTCAAATCCAGAGATGTAATCTGAAGACATGCAGCGATTTCTTCGGTCGTTAATTCAGAAAACAAACCTAGTGCGCTCTGCCTTGCTACGTTAGCTAGCTGTTTATATGCACTTTCAGGATATTTCCACCTCCATGAAAATGGCGTATTTATATATATGGCGCTTGTTGCATTGTGGGTAGCTCGTGACGTCACTGTGTGCGAAAGAATACAGGATATATATACAATATATACAAATACACAATATTGGACACAGACTATAAAGGGCACACAGTTTCATTCACTAATGAAAGTCAAACACATGTTTGTTTCCACTGTTTTATTGTGTGCCTGTCGTGATAAGCAATTAATTGACTTATCGTACGATAAATAAAAATGAACTCGATAAATTCCCATTTACATGAGGATGTGACTAGCAGTTTGAAAGGATGTACTTGAATTATTATTATATATTATCATTATGTCAGTGGTCTAAATGGTCATACAACGGTGCCGACAATAATTTCCGGGAAAATGTATCCAACAAAATGAATTATCGTGAGAGGCCTATACATGAAACACACACACACACACACACACACACACACACACACACACACACACACACACACACACACACACACACACAAACAAATCTACAGACTTACTCCAAACTGCCAAATATATTAATTAACACACTCTCACTCTCATATACTCTTTGACTCTATTTTGGCCTAGAACAATAAGCAGCAGACTTTTACTTTTTTATAATTTCTACTGGATCTTAGATCTGCGCATGCGCAATACGGGTCGGCAGTTGCGGCTCCAGAGTATTTTTGTTGGCTAATCTATGGTAGGGCTAACCCATACAGTGGTGGGGCTCAAGTCAGTATTTGCAATGTAATTACATACACGCTATATCGCCCCCCTTGACAGTGAAACGCCACGCCTGAGGTACATTATTTCCCTGTCTCAATCCAAATTGAACTGTATGAAATAAAAAGGCACATTTGTCTTGTAGTAAATAAAAAGGGCGACCTGGAGCCAATCCTGCAATTTCCCCACAAGTGAAAGAGTTGACATGCTGAAAACCCAACCCCTGCAGGGGGGGTCTGAGGTGATTCTCACCCTGGAGATTTTTTTGAAATACTAACGTAAAATACACATTCTGGTACTCTCTTGAGAAGAAAAATAAATACATCTATTACTCCACGACATATTTTAGTTTTGTGTTACTTTGTTCTCAAAGCTGAACCTGCTGCTCCTCACAGAGAGAAGAGGGAAGAGGCTGTGTGAATTACTTTACATTGTGGATAAGGGTGGATAGCCCCCATTGTTCTGTGTGTCAAAATGAAAGACAGCCCACACACCTATCAATCATCAAACCGTGGGGTCTTATTTCATTACGTTTTGATTTCTATCAACACGTAATGTTGTATCGATGTACAGAGATGTACTACAGCAAAAGTATTCTCCGTCAGGACTTCCTGCAACAACACCACGTCATTATCGTGATTCTGATTGGCCAGAAGACATTATCAAAGATGTTCTATTGAGAAGACGATCACTACGTGACAAAAGTTTTCAAAACCGTTTCTAGTCTTCGGTATTCTTGTTTTTGGCGTGAGAATAGTTTGGGCAGCGTGAGAGCGTGGTGAAAGCGTGTGTCACACGCCAGATGCGTGAGAGTTGACAACCCTGATATAGGGGAACTACACTGTTAGCAGTAACTTGGTATGCATGTATTTCATGTTAGCTTAGCTTCTTAGCCTGAGCTAGCTCTGTTTACTTCCAGTTCGGAGGCAGCAGGTCCTGCCTCGGCTCCGCCTCTTTGCCCTTATTTGGAGCAGGCGGGATTAGACTCTAGGCTTGTTTGAGACAAGCAAGACCTGCGCAGACCTGCGCAGACCTGCGCAGTTGCGATCAACGTCTTGCTAGTGCGTTGCATGATGGTTAGTCATTTTGTCCGACTTGCTCTGGAGGTTCGCCCACATGAGACTTTGAAATCTCGCGGGACAAAGACGCCCGCAGCCTTGAGAGCGAGGCGAGGCGAGTTGGCGCAGTTGCTCTCCACGAGCTGCGGAAGCGAAATGCTTGATGGGAAACGGTTCGCTGGTATCTCGAGCTGAGCGCTCATTGGTGGTTTTTACCACGTGCTGCTGATGAAGCTCTCCAATTGGCTGGCAAAAGTTTGTTGTTGTTTTGTGTCAGTTTTACGTCGCCACATCCATTCCCATTTTTCATCATTGTTCCACAATGTTTATCATCATGACATTAATATCTATATATTTTATACTATACTGCTTACCGTTTTCATACTTTATATATCTTAGCATATAACATAACACACTGTTCATACTGCTCACAGGCTGATATCTAGTGTATTCATACCCCACTGTTTATTCATCATTCAATTCATTAGGGCCTGAGCACGTAGTGCAAAGACCTATTGAAATCGTCAGTATTATTATTCTTCTGTTACCGGTTCTGCACTTTCGACCTGTTTTTGAGGGGGTTACGACACTATTCATGTAGCGACATTTGGCAACGCCGCCAGGACCGGTGAAAATGTTAACATTCTGGATTCGATGGGAGAAAATGTTTCAACTTGCTCTCTAGCGCCACCTGTGTAAATTCAGTGTTTCGAAAAATTTACAAAGTCACAGCGTAAGTCTGACGGACCTGACATTTTGCACACTTATCCGGGTGGAGCAGCATATTATCCTCTCATATCCCGAAGCTCCGCCTACTTTGATTTTTTTTTAATTAGCCTAATGTGAAAAACATTGAAATATTAACTTAAATTCCAATTTCTTGATTTTCCAAACCAAACTTAGTGCACAGCATCAATGGAGGGGCAGACACATTACCGTACAAAATGAGCACGAGGTGTGGAAAAATGTGGCCGACATCAATCAAAACGTATTAGCAAAAGGGTGTGGCCTACACATAAATGCTCACAATTCATCCAAAATGTATCCAAATATCACAGATTTCGGTGGATAGGTTCAGTGTGTCTTGGGGAATAGGCACAACAAACAATGTTCATTTCGAACAATAGGGGGCGCCAAAAACACAACTAATTTATATCTCAAGAACCGATGGACTAAAAAAATATATATTGTCATAGACATACTGGCAGGGTGAGTATAAACTGTGATTTAAAGGGTCGCAACCAATGAAAAATGTGGGCGTGTCCTATTCAGTTTTTTCTCGAAATCGAAGGGTTAAAAAATGTACCGAGCCATAGGTAGGGGAGAAAATGAGTTACGGCCTTTAAATTCGGAACGCATGTCACAGCCCACAACCTTCTCCAGACTGTGGAAAAAAATCGGACGTTTTAGCAAAGGTGTCTCAGTAGCGCCCCCTATTGTGCGGTAGTCAAATATAGTTTCTTCGAACTACCCGAAACTTGGCACAGAGATTCCTCATGGAAATGCGGACATATTTCAAAATGGCTTCCATTATCTCCGCCCCCCATGAAGTCGGCCATTTTGAAATATGTCCATTTTAAGCGCATTTTCGCATATTTGTCCTATGAAAATGATCGGAAAAATTTCAAACCAGGACAAGATCAGCCCATATCCAATGTGATGCTAAATTGCGAATGAATAGTCGACTGCTCAAACGGGGAGCTCGTAAGCTAACGGAACATGTACCAATTTTGACGATTTAAATGCCACAAAATCGCTAAAATGACTTTCGGACGCAAAACTTGGAAAACACGTCACAACCCACGTCTTTTTCCAGACTGTACAAAAAAAATGTACATTTTTGTACACCAGCTCAGTAGCGCCCCCTATTGTGCGATAGTCACATATAGTTTCTCCAAACTACCCCAATCTTGCCACAGACATTACTGATGGAATTGCGGACATATTTCAAAATAGCTTCCATTAGCCCCGCCCCCCAGAAAGTCGGCCATTTTGAAAAATCTGTGTTATTCATGCATTTTAAGCGCTTTTTCGCAAACACCTCCTCGGGAAAAGATCGGGAAAATTCCAGTCCAGGACAAGTTAAGCCCATATCCAATATCATGTTAAATTGTGAATAAAATAGTTGCTAGCTCAATCGGGGCGAACGTAAGCTAACAGAGAATGTACCATTTTTGACGATTTACATGTCTCAAATGACTCCAAACTACTCGCATATAGTTTTCCAGATATTCACGAAACGCTGTATACACATTACTATTATGATGGCACACAAATTTACCAGCAACAGCTCTGCTTATTAATTTCCCACATTAACCATAAACACCCAATACATATAAAACTCCTAAACAATGTATGGTGAAATGTTTTCCATCTTTGTTTTTCTATCTACGACTACAAACAGTATTTCCACTACAAGCATAACAGTAACACATCTTTCTATGCAATACAATAGAACAGTATGTGTTCACAGCCAATCCATGATTTAATGAGTATTTCCTTTGTGCCAAGAGCTGATTTAGTATATTGCATCAACGACCTTTTCAATTAAATTGACAATTCTTTTGTGTAATTAATAGTGTGTGAAACCAGGCAGAGTGAGTGACATGGTGTTCATTTCCACTATGCCAAAGCAGTTTACAGTTGCTGACGGTGTAAGGTAATATATATTGTCCTCAGTAATTGTATGTAGCTGTGTTCAAAGGAGTACACGTTACAAGTCAGCGAGGTATACAAGGACCTCTCAGCAGACATCTCACCATGAAAAAAAACGAATGGCTCACTACTCAACTCAATCTTGTGCACAGAGCCTATAGAACACATAATTAAAACCAGCAGGATGTAAACAGAGGAGAACAGCCGGTCTGATTTAGTGCCATGTGATTATCCTGTAATGAGTAACATACACAGTGTTGATCGACTATATAAACAGTTCATTTATTGTCTCAATACATGTATTGTGTAAGACATTTGAATCAATTTGATACGTCAATATTAAATGTACCTTTATTTTGAAAAACTTTATTGTGAAGGACAAACCGGATGTCACATTTCCGGTATTGCCGGTTTAGGGAGAGACTTAATTCAGGTAGCTTGCCTTGGCTGTCTGTGTGCGTGGAGGTTTTGTCGTCAACAGACTCATTAAACTACCCACTTCTCGGTACATAGAAACCCTGCTCCACGGTGTCAAATGTGAGGAATATCGCAATTGGTGTGTTATACTGAAATGTGTTGACCTATACTTTATACTTTATTTATATATATGTATGATTTTCATTGGAACACGCCGTGGGTGTGTGCAGTGCTAATGCTAATACCTAGCGCCACTTGTTTTGATGTACGTTTTTGTTGGTAACCTCGCTAGTTTGTATCTTTTAGTGTTGAGGTGGGCACCGTTAGATTCTGTGTCTTTACGATCATAAACGATGTGTTGGATGTGCAGCTAGGATAAGTAATAAGGGAGCTAGGAGTGATTTTCGGTGCAGTAATAGGTTAGCATTTTTCGCTCGGGGCTAATTCAGAGGCTCACTGTTAGCATTGTGTGTTTTTTGTGAAAAAATAAATGAAAAAGATCAGTTAAATTAGTTTTTTTCCCGTTCTATGGATATAAAATATTCATAGTTTATTAAATATTAAGCTTCCTTAGACGTTGTTTCCTGCAAATGACGCGATTTCGGGTCCGTGGGGCCTAAGAGGATAACAGAGTATGTTTTATTTTTATTTATTTTTTCACAACAGTTGTATTTGGATGGAATGAATACCTATAGTGATAATTCAAAGTAGTACAATGATTTGTACAGTGAAAACGTTCAAATGGAACTGATGGTTCCCAAATTACCCAGAGGTGAGGTGGACTTTATTTTTCTAAACCTCTCTAAAAAGGTCAAATTTCACTTGTTTTGCATCAATCTTGATACAGGGTACTTATTATATGTTATAGTTTGGATTCCTAAAGCTTTTAGTCTACTAAACCCATCATTCAAGGGTGGTTTTCACTATAAGTAATGTTTTTTGTTTAGGCGGACATTAGCATTTTTTTACTATGTTCCATCTGAATTTACTTTAAAATAAAAACATCTCTATTGTACGGTGGCCCTGAAGTGCAAGAAACCACAGCATTTCACAAAACACAACAGAATTTCACAAAACACAACAGCATTTCACAAAACACTGCAGCATTTCACAAAACGCCACAGCATTTCACAAAACACCGCAGCATTTCACAAAACACTGCAGCATTTCACATTGGACGGAAAGGGTATTCCTTAGGGAGAACACTTATTGTTTGTGATTGGACAGAGCCAGCCAGAGAAGCACTGCTGTGATTGGTTGTTTTTGCTGCCAATCAAGAAATGACTTCGTGATTGGCCCAACACATCAGCCGTTAGCTGTTAGCACACACTCAGAGCTCACAGCTCCTCATATCTCTTCAGAAACTGAAACAAAAATTAAAGATATGCAAAACACAGACTATCTATGTCATGGCGAATACAGTCGCTGCTTTATTTATGTCTGTATAATGTTGTTGTGAGTGTGGACGGAGCAGCTACAGGTTAGTTTAGCCTGATCAATCCGATTCCGATAGGATTTACATGGAGATCCAGCCCGCCCCCTCTCCAGCGTATTTTTTGAATCACAGGAGTAAACACAGAATTAATGCTTTATTAATTAAGTCTGCAGACAAGACGGCAGGCGAAAAGCTTTTAAAATGCGTGTTTTCAGAATGGAATCGGATCTATCAGGCTAAACTAACCTGTAGCTGCTCCGTCCACACTCACAACAACATTATACAGACATAAATAAAGCAGCGACTGTATTCTCCATGACATAGACAGTCTGTGGTTTGTACATATTTAACTTTTGTCCAGTTTCTGAACAGATATGAGGAGCTGTGAGCTCTGAGTGTGTGCTAACGGCTGATGTGTTGGGAGGGACCGGTTGGGACATATTGCGCTGTCGGACGTTGACCAATCACGAAGCGTCATTTCTTCACTGGCAGCAAAAACAACCAATTACAGCAGTGCTGTCTGGCTGGCTCTGTCCAATCATAAACAAGAAGTGTTCTCTCTAAAGGAATACCCCAATGTGAAATGCTGTGGTGTTTTCTGAAATGCTGTAGCGTTTTGTGAAATGCTGTCATATGCTAATATTAACCAATACACAGCTTCAATTATTACTTTACTTACCTTGACCACATAACAGCTGTATTGAAGGTTTGCTTTTTGATCAATAAACACAACAACAAAAAGCAAACTCTACTGGTATGGAACATACATGGCCTAATATCCAGAGGAGATGCGTTTATTGAGTAAACAAACAGTCAAGGGCAGAACGTCTGCACAACCCACTGCACCGCACGCCACGGTTAACCTGTTAAACCCGATGGTCCCCGGGGACCCTGGTTTTTTTTCTCAACACTGTCTCAGGGCATCTTAATATTTAAAAACCTATCAATGTGTTATACCAAATTAACGAGAAGAATCTCAGCTAACTGACGATAAGAACCATTTTTACCGAAACAAAACAAAAGTGTCACAAGAAGCGTATGTTATACTTTGGATTCCTAAAGCTTTTAGGCTACCAACCCATCATTCAAGGTTGGTCTTCACTATAAGTAATGGGTTTTCTTTAGGCGGAGACAGGAATTTACATTTTTTTGCTATGTTCCATCTGAATTTACTCTGACACAGAACAATCTATATTGATTCTGACACTTCTACATCCAACTCACAGATGTAACCTTGATTTGATCAAATTCATATAAACCTTTTAGAAGTGAAGTTATGGTAATTTGTTCTGGGAATGTCATTTTCGAGCCTGAAACCTGAAAAACAGGCTCGGGGTTTAACAGGTTACGGCTCCTCCAGACAGCCTCCGCGATAATCGATCGTCGACGAGCCTTTACAGAAATAGCCCACATACGTTTCCCGGTCGCTGCCGGAAGACCTGGGAGTCCGGGACGCGCACGTTTGAGAAATTACGAACGGCTCATTTCTGAGGACACGCGCGTATCTGCTTGACGCCGGGACGACCGGCGACCCTCCCCTACAGGCGCTCGGACGCGAAGGCCCGCCCACAACTGCGTGCACGTCTGTGACCGCAGTTTTAATTCTATATGTTATTCTGTAGATTGTGTACATTACTTGCCACTTCACTGCTTGTTGCACCTGTAATATGTGCAATAACAATAAAGTTTCTCTTTAAGTTAAACCAAATCATTAAAATAAAATCTATTGTAATGTAATGATTTGGTTTAACCTTATTTATTGAATACATCATTTAAAATGGCAAGATTAAATCAAATTACATCCATGTTGTACACATCATAAAGCTTAAAGTGGCAGCTAAAGAATTAACACAGCAGCAGGTCTGTTCAATTCATGCTCATTAAGCTTCATGTGTGCGGATCTGAAGGGACTGATCATTTGTAGCCTGTCCACCTATCAATTTTGCAAACATTAAGAGGGAGGAGCATTTCTAATTATGGAACCCAGTCACTGGTGTGGTTCATCATCATCACTGAATTAAAGGAATGGTATGCTCATGACACTCGTTTTTAAATAATTATCATCCGATAAAACAGACCAGTCTCTGCCAGTCTTTTTTTAATTTTTTTAATCCGATGACATTATCAGTGATTTTAAACTGATTATATACCGAAATAACATCAACACTGTGGGCGCCGCCATTTTCCGGACGTGACGTAAACCATGCGTTTGGTTTTCGAAGACACGTTGATCTCCATGTTATTTACTGTAGTTTCTCTCTTCAAATATGCCTCACTGTATCGCGAAATATTGCCACAATTCTGATAGAAACAATCCACGGAATGCTCGGTTCCATCTGTTGCCAAAAGGTACAACACACTCTCACTCCCTAAGCGTCCAATAGCGACGTTTGGTCAGTGTCCGTGGCGTCCAATTGTGACGCTCCTAGGCTCCTTCAGCGTCATAAAGGGACGCAAATAGCTTTCAACTGATTGCAATGTATTCCCATCTGCGTCGGGATTTGACGCTCATGGAAGCACGGCATTCGTTTATGCCGGCTGCCCTTAAAGGCAATGTGAGCATCCATTCCCATTGGATAACGGAGAATTTTACACCCGGAAGTAAGTACTCCTCTTACTGTCGATTGATTTTACAGTGATATCTGCACTACTCATCGACTAAAAAACACCAGATTATCCTTGTTAATTACACAACATTGATTGGTTTAAATTGTGTACAATGCTTTTGTATTTTTCCCCTTCGATTCGGAGAAACAAATATGTTTTCTGAGTAAAGGATGGCAGAAGACACTACACTACCCAGAATCCCCAGCTATCGTTTGGCCTACACCATGTGCTCTGTTTGACAAACGCCGTTTTTTTCACCATTCATTCCGATGGCTGGCGTCTATGGCCCTTTCTCATTTCATCAAATCCCCCTCCTCGACTCCTCGACTCCTCGGTCCTCCGGTAGTGACCCGGAAATGAATTTCAGCGCGCCATGTTGAAGGACATCTCATTTCTCTAAATGCACTTCGAGGACCGAGGATCGAGCGTCGAGGAGGCTCTCTGGAGGAGCTATAACCGAGGATACACTGATGGGTCCTCCACGGCCCTCCACGGCTGCTTCGTGGATGCATTTCCGGCAACAGAGATGTTTCAAAGAATCGTGACGCACGGCCGGACTTATCTCAGCCAATGACAGCTCTGCATGCATCCCCTGGATATTATTTTATTAACTGCTTTCATCGCGACACGATGTTTACAGTGAGAACAGCTGTGAGGTCCTTGCAGAAAGCAGAGCAGTGTGTATAATATATATCACTCAGTAGAACAGGCCTACTCTTTTTGCTTTAGTTTAGTAGATATCTACAAACAAAGAGTCGATATTTTTCTAAAACCATTTAGTGCTTCACAATAAAATACACCACGGCTGTAGCCTGTTTTAAGAGCTGTATATGCGTGTGTGTGGTGTAGGTGTGTGTGGTACAGTGTGTGCATAGATGCAGCGGACAGACAGGTGTCAGTTGGTTTAGTGTCCTCTGCTTACTTTTAATACTTGTAAATACAACTTTTGGCCCGTAATTTATTTTCCACATTGTAGCGGGGAGGGGGGGATATATCCAGTCTCTGATAGTGTTACGTTATTATGAGAGTGCTCTGCTTGATTCTGAAATTGTATATATTTATATAAATATATACATATGTGTGTGTGTGTCCGCATCTGTAGCCATTATTGTCTCATTATAACGCACTGTGAATGAATCAAAGTAAATATATAAGTCGTCATGAACACATCTGTCCATCAGACAGAGGCTGCTGCCTCCTGTCATCATTAATGGACGTCTCTTTAAAATGACCGCTCAGAGGAGAGGAGTTCTCATTTCTCTAACCGCCTGCTGCTTCCCCTCCTCTCTCCTCGGTTCCCCTCCTCGGCTCCTCCGCTCGCATCTCCTGTGGGCGGGACTAAGTATCGAGGATAGGAGTCGAGGAGGGGAGTCGAGGAGGGGAGTTAGAGAAATGAGAAAGGGCCTATGTCACTGATCTTCAAATGTCTCCCTGCAGAAAAAGAAAACATGGCCGAACTTCGTTTTATTCTAGGTGTAAAATGCCTATTTTAAAGTTAGTTTGGCCATTAAAATGCGTTTTGATGTCATTTGATGCGAGAAATATGAGTTGTTATTTCAGATTATGTGTGCAGTGGATGTACATGATCTTTAGTTTGCTAGTTATTACGAAGATTACTTCAGGAAATCGCGACGTTTTCATTGTTACCAAGGTGGTTGCTAGGGACGCTGCTATCGATATTATTTCTGTTATGTTGTGTAACTGTTTAATGGTGTTATCTTTATTGCTACCCCCTTCCCCGTCAATGTATAGTGTTGGTCCACAGCCTAAACATATTAGTTTAACAAAATCCGCATCTAAAGATAGCCTACGTTATTTCCCCCCTGTGCAATTCCAGTCTCACATCTCAGAGCACACCGTCATTAACAAATACCAGAAACAGACCGAAATAATAATAATACCTTATTCCGAGTGTGCTTGCTTTTCTCTTTGAAAGTCATCACATAACTGCATTGTAATACACGGTTCGGCTGCATTACATATTACATATCTGCCGTAGTTCTGTATTTATAGAGCCCTGATGAGAAGACAAACATGAGGAACTGAAAACGTGACGTGGATCATAAATATATCAGCCATTAAATCTATCTTACATTTCTTTTCACACAATACGTCTCCTTGCAGTATCAACACTAATTCGGCTCACTTTTATATTTGATCCAATTCGTAGATAGGCTGTATTTACACCATAAAGGTGCACAGTTGATATAAAGGGACACCTGGTGGTTAAAGCATGTTATTGAATTTCAATATTTTTATTATTAGATATTAATACGATCCCTATAAAGTATATTCATTACTCGTTATTCTCTACTAATTGTTAATTAAAGACTGTATGTAATGACTATTTTGCACATCCCTTTCAAGATTTTCTAAGGTTTATTGACATCATATGTTAGGCCTACACAACTGTGGCGTAGTTCTGCACTGAATGAAAAACTTGGGTTGCAGGTTCCTCAATAGTGCATTACAAGACATCTATCAATATTTGTGCATACCTCCAGCAATGTTAACTATGTTGAAGCACTTATTTTAACTGATATTATACATAATGTATTATACTCTTATAGATGTATGTAGATATTTCATCTCCAGCCTTGTCAGGTATTGAACAATCAATAAATAAAGAACACAGAATTGTTGAATATAAAACACAGAATTTATGTGATTATACTAAATGATTTTCAAATAAACACAACTGCATATTTAACTGTTACACATGCTGATGTAACGCAAATGTTCCAACTTGGGATCAATAAAGTATATCTTATCTTAAGCTGATCGATGGCTACTGCCATATTTGCACAATGTGCCTCTGAACCTTGACAAGTGCATGTTTCAGGCTTATCAATTAATGTAATGTTATCACAGGGGTCACACACATAAGACCAGCTGTTAAATAAAGCTCTTCTGACCTTAGCTGGCATGTGGGTATATATAGTAATACTGCCCATAATGGGCACAAGCAATTTTCACCCATTTATTAATTATATGTTTTAAATGTGAGTGTTTCCTTTCCCCTAAACCTCCAGGGATGTACACAGTTTAATACTGGCAACTTCTTATTATGGGAAATACGAAAACGTCTTTTAAAACTACAACTCCCAGTAGAGACGTGCCATAGAGAACATGTTGCGAAACAGAATAGCCAGCATGTGTAGTTCTGGGGACGGGGTGGGGGAGGGGGGACGCGGTGGACCCGTTCAAATCCAGTTTTGGACAGTCTGCCGTGGTTCCATCCCATTTCAAGTGCTGTTCGAGAATCGGCTTAACCCTCGGAGCACACTCTCCAATCACAGAGCTTGAGGACTATCATGGGGTTTGTCAAGAGCACATGGTGTAGTCCAAACGATAGCTGGGGATTCTGGGTAGTGTAGTGTCTTCTGCCATCCTTTACTCCTGGGAATGGACGCTCACATTACCTTTAAGGGCAGCCGACATAAACGAATGCCGTGCTTCCATGAGCGTCAAATCCCGACGCAGATGGGAATACATTGCAATCAGTTGAAAGCTATTTGCGTCTCTTTATGACGCTGAAGGAGCCTAGGAGCGTCACAATTGGACGCCACGGACACTGACCAAACGTCGCTATTGGACGCTTAGGGAGTGAGAGTGTGTTGAAAGGTAAGCGTAAGAAGTACATTCGGAGGCAGTGGCTAGCGAAATGTGACCGGCCCGAACCGAATGATTCACAGGCTCATGTATGCAGCGAACATTTCAAATTTCCGGACGACTACTCTGAGAGTATGATAAAACATAACATGGGATTTATGGAACAACCATTACTTAATGGAGATGCAGTACCATCGGTCTTTCTGGTGTCATCACCGACCAGGACACCAGTTCGGCCAGTTGAGAAATCGCCCTCTGCAAGTGTGAAGCGACGGAGGAGCAGAAGTAGTGCTCGGAGTAAGAATAAGGTATGTTATAGCGCATTTCCATTGCAGCGGCTAGCCCTGTTTTAACGTCCTTTAGCGTCCAGGCCAGGACAGTTTTTGGTGGCCTTTCCATATAGCGTAGTACCGGCTAATGTGTATTTCCCCCCAGTTTTTTCCGGCCCCATAAAATCGTGATTCTATGGCCAGGGACAACGAAGCTGAGTATGCTAAACTAGAGAGGGAATCGCTAGCAAGGGTGATACTACATGCATACATATAGTATCTTATATCATCTTCCTATTATACACACATGCATTTCCAAACATGTGGACTACCTATGTTGCAAATGTATTATCTTTTCAATTTACACACGGCATCTATTGCACGTCTGTCCGTCCTGGGAGAGGGATCCCTCCTCTGTTGCTCTCCCTGAGGTTTCTCCCATGTTCCCTTTAAACTGTGGGTTTTCCTCGGAAGTTTTTTCTTGTACGATGTGAGGGTCTAAGGACAGTGGGTGTCGTATTATACTGATTCCCGCATCCAATCTCTTCACGTTGGTCAAAACTTCTTCTTCTGCTGACGAGTCCGAACTAAAATACTCCGCCATGTTTCTGTGTGTTGACAAAGTGAACGCATGGATAACGTCACGACCATCACGTGACAACTGAAAATGGCAAAAATGGCGGCGGCCAGACGGAATATACAGGTTTTGATAAAAAAGAGCTATAAAATCATTATTTACTGGGGAATATCGCTGATTTCTTCAGGGTATGGTTTAAACATAATGTTTCACTAAATACTGAAGTTTTGATTAATTATCTAATGAGTGGACCATTCCTTTAACAAACCTATATACAGCAATGGAGATCACCTTTGTCTACAGTGGGTAAAATGGAATTTCCGCCATTGCAAACCCAGCCAGTCAACTCGACTCCGAGTCCGAGCTGTCCGATTTAAGACGAGATTTTTGACACCTCCCCCGGCTGCGATCGGCTACTCTCGTCTACTTTCGAGGCGAGCCGCAATGTGTCTCAAACAAGCCTACTGACTTCACAGTCGAGCCGTTAGTGGCCGACTCCGCCTACTAAGGGCTTCACGGCAACTCTGCAGAATCCTGTGGGTGACGTCACGGACACTACGTCCATTTATATATACAGTCTATGGGTTAAATTAATAATCTTTTTTCTCAAAGCAAGGTTACACCTGTGAGTTGGATGTAGAAGTGTCAGAATCAATATTACGGTGGCCCTGAAGTGCAAGACACCACAGCATTTCAGAAAACGCCACAGCATTTCACAAAACGCCACAGCATTTCAGAAAACAACAGCATTTCAGAAAACGCCGCAGTATTTCAGAAAACGCCACAGCATTTCACAAAACGCAACAGCATTTCAGAAAACACCACAGCATTTCACAAAACGCCACAGCATTTCAGAAAACACAACAGCATTTCACAAAACACAACAGCATTTCAGAAAACACCACAGCATAGATGATCGATGGCTACTGCCATATTTGCTAAATGTGCATCTGAACCTTGACAAGTGCATGTTTCAGACTTATCAATTAACAACAGGAGGGGTCACAGACATAAGACCAACTGTTAAATAAAGCTCCTCTGACCTTAGCTGTCATGTGGTATTAATGCTGCCCATTATGGACACAAGCAATTTTCACCCATGTATTAATTATATGTTTTAAATTTGATAACACCAATGTGTTTCGTATCCCCTAAACCTCCAGGGATGTATACAGTTTAATACTGGCAACTTCTAATTGTGGGAAATACGAAAACGTCTTTTAAAACTACATTTCCCAGTAGAGACGTGCCATAGAACATGTTGCGAAACACACAATAGCCAGCAAGTGTAATTCTAGGGGGGAGGGCCAGGCTGGACCCGTCCAAGTCCATTTTTGGATAGTCTGGCGTGGTTCCATTCCATTTCAAAGAGCTGTTTGACAGCGTAACCTTGTCGCACTGCCACTCCAATATCCAATCACAGAGCTTGAGGGCTAATCACGGGGTTTGTAAAGCAAGGCGGATGTTGTAGTCCCAAACGATAGCTGGGGATTCTGGGTAGTGTAGTGTCTTCGGAAACTCTGTAGTGTCTAAACTCCGAAAAAACAATTTGTTTCTCCGAATCGAAGGTTAAGAACACAAAAGCATTGTACACAATTTAAACCAATCAATATTGTGTAATTAACAAGGATAAACTGATGTTTTTTAGTGGATGAGTAATGGAGATATCACTGTGTAATCATTTGACAGTGTGAGGAATACTTCCGGTTTTATTATGAAAACTTCGAGACCGGAAATACTGTTTTCACCCACGCTAACTTTACATGGAAGTTGCCCCATATACAGTACACGTTCTCCTGGCGAGACCTCAAATCATCTTCGTATATCTATCAAACTGTAGATCCTACACATCCACTGGACGTAGATTATAAAAGTCCAATATACACTTCTCGCTAGAAATCTAAGAAAAAAAGCATTTTAATGACCAAACTATTCCACAATTTAGGATTTTCCAGAGAGGGTTATTTCTGAATAAACGACACTCCGGAGCGTTTGCAATCGACAGGAGCATGTTGTTTCTTACACGACCACTAGAGGGGCTACACTTTAAAACGTGACTCTGGGTCGTATTTAGCTGCTGAACAATCGACCTATATGGTCGTTTTTTGTAGGAGGACAGGCTGCAATTATGTGTGGATGGATAAACAAATAGGCTTGTTTGTTCTTTTTTTGCCGTTAGGGGACAGTTTGTTTTCCCATTGGTGTGTTCAATACGTGTGTAGGTTGACTCAATAAGAGCCTGTACTGTTGCAGAACATTTTAAGATCAGTTTTTTTACACACATGGTTACTTTGTCTTTGTAAATGTTTACCCTTCTCTCCTCAACATAATACACAGTGAGATGTAGGCCCCTTGTAACTCTGGGCTGTTACAAGTTGTCCTCAAATTGTTGCAGTGATGTTAGATCCCATCCACCAAATTAAAAGCATGGAAGACACTTTAGCCGGGCCTATAAAACCCTGGCTTAGTTTTATTGGCACGAAATGCATATTAAACATTCCTAAAGAAAGCCCACTAGAAAAACTCAAAACGTGTTTAGAAGTTCATTCACCTTTTATAAACATGTAGGTCCCCCCCGGGCGTTTAATGGTTGTGCATTTCAGATTTAGAGACACATATCTTGACCAAAGTTTACTCTGACTCGCGAAAACGGTTTCATTAATCTCCGTGTCTGTTGAAAATCTAACTATTACAGAGTAAGAGGCTCAATCTGGAAAGTCAGCTTGCAGATATTCAACATGTCAGAGCTGTTATATTGCACAGCGTATATTGCAGGGTACGTAGAGTCACAGCTGAGGTAAATGGATGGACATGAGTTATTGCAGGATGGCTGGTAAGGAGAATGAATTAAACAAACTGGGGGTCCAGCGGAAAATGAATGTCGCAGGGATCTCAAATATAGAACGAACCCTTTTCACCTACTGTCTGAAGTGATTAAGCCTCTTTTTCCACTCCAGAGACACCACTTTACATTTTGTGAAAGAGTTTCATGAAAATGTTTTTCTCAGGCCAATTCTTGGGGTGAAAAGTTGTCTTGGCTTATTGAACATAAACACAATCATTTTCACTTTATTCATGGACGACTCTCTCTCTTTTGCTTAAAGGGGACCTATCATGAGTATTCTTTTTTTAGATGATTACAGCAGAGTTAACACATAAAGCAACTCAACTGTGGCCGTCATTGGCACATGCAGTGGTGGAAGTACATTCACTCAAGTATTGTACTCAATAATGTAGGTTCTTGTACTTGAGTATTTTTATTTCATGTTTTCTACCTCCACTCCACTACATTGTGTGAGCATATTTGGTACTTTCTACTCCACTACATTTTATAAACTTACTTAGTTACTAGTTACTGCAGATTTAGGTTCTTAAAACATAATATAAATCAATAGAACATATAATATTATTGGTTAATCTACCTAGTTGTAGATAAACTAATTCAAATAAGTGCTACATTCAAGTGATAAACACATTAATGCATTAATAATTCCAATACAATAATTTTATATACATGGTGCTTAAATTGGCCATTCTGCATGACGAGTACTTTTAATTTTGGTGCTTAAAGTATGTTTTGTTGCTTATACTTTTATACTTTTACTTAAGTACAGTTTGAATGCAGGGTTTTTACTTGTAACTTAGTAGTTTAGCACTCTAGTATTGCTACTTTTACTTAAGTCAATAATTTGAGTCCTAGTGGTGGAAACAGGGTTATTTTCAGGATGTTCATCCTTTCTCCGGATGAAAGTTGACATTGCATGTCCTGCTATTTTCCACTAGAGGCTGCTACGTTGTGAAATGAGAGCATGGAGCATCAAGAGAGTGTTTCTGTTGCTGTGATTGGTCAGAGAAGAGGAAAGAGGAGAGATACTCTCCTTTGGCTGGTGTGTGGGTGGGGAGGAAATGTAATATTTCAGGAGGTATGAAAAGATCCTGGTGTGAGAAATGTTGTTGTTATTTCAGTTATGTTCAGCCCTTTCTCTCAGCGGGGACAGAATAACATGAAGCTGGCTTATAGCGTTCATATATCCGTGTAAAAACAAACATTTGACCCATTCCCTGTGGCATTTCAAAACACCCCTATTTATCCGACACTCAAAAAATGTAACATCCGGATATGCATTCAAAGAACCACAAGAATATATATCATTAGTAACAACATATATATTTGTACTATTAGATGCTTTCAAATACCCCTTAACATGTATTCAAATGAAGCTTTTTCTCTTAAGTAACTGCCTAACGTTTCTCAGTGGAACAGAGCTTTTTTAGTCCCAGCTTCAGAATAGATCATTTAGCTTGATGGCTATCATGGACAGTAAGTAAACCTCCAATATGTAACTTCCTGTCTGCTTCCTCCCTCACATTATGAAAAATGTGATGTTTCCATCCTTTACTAATCCCCTTTTCTCTGCAGTAATTTCACAGTTGCATATTTGCCGACACCAAATATTTGTTTAACAGTGAAGAGGATATTGTGCGAATCAGATGGATTATAGCGTGGCATGAGAGGAGAACTCAATATCAAAAAGGAAAATTGAATCTCACACACACACTATTGAAGTATTGATTGACCGGTGCACTATTGCTGCTGGCATGGAGGCAGGCTGGTTACACGGAAACAGAAACGGGAAACACTTGCATATGATAAAATAGTTTGAATACTTAAAAAAAACCACTTCTATTTCCTCCATTAACCTCACCTCTTCACCTCCTACAATAACCCCAGTACTGTTCACACTGTTCCAGTTTCTCATGCAATGACTGGCATTCTTTAACTCTCCGTTCAAATTGCTCTCGCTCTCCCAACCGCCCAGCACCCCACCCCTCCTCTCTGCCTCCACAATATATCTCTCTCTCTCTCACTCTCAGGGGAGATAGTGTTGTTGTTTGTTGTTTTAAGCCTGAGTTTGGTCCCACCACTCTCAGGAGAGACGAGAAGAGAGAGCAGAAGTCTGTTATGGCCCGCTGACAGGGTCTACATGGGACGGCCCACTCCAGGGAGCATCTGATGGGATTATAACACTCTTTCCAGCTCACTTTTTCCCCCTCCACTAAGAATAACTCTGCTCAGTCTCTTGCATCACAGAGGCAATCTGAAGTTCAAATGGACAACTTTGTGTCAAGTTTGTTGGACCTGATTTTTCGAAGAAAGAAAATACCTCATGGCCGCTTTTGAGGAATTTGTTTTGCTGCTAATTTGGGAGAAGCAAGAGAAGTGTTTATCTTGGCACGTCTGTGGTGAGCTGAAACAAGTGGAGGAAGGAGTCCCAGATGAGCAATGACAGCTGACACCATCCTCAATTTCACTTGATTTGATTCGGCCCCCTATCTTCAGTCACTGAGATGATATGATTACTGGGATCTAACAGCCAAGACTCTTTGCCTTTTTAGGCTGTTCACACACTAACACACACATATACACACACACACACACACACACACACACACAAGCTTTCTGAATCTTCCTTCTTCACTAATGCAAATGGACATATCCTGTACGCTGGGACCAAAAGCTGAACTGCAGTTTGATGCACTTTGATCCGTTGATTCTGCACTGAGCTGGAAGGGAATTACTTATAGCTAATAACGTTTATTTTATAAATACACAGAATACTCAGCAGGCCTGACTAACTGTTCTGTCATTATTGTTCTTACCCTGTGCGGCTGATGATACTCCTGGGTTTGCAAATAGCTGTTTTTACCATTTAATGGACATTCTTATACAACATAAAGGAAATTGGAAAGCTCTCCTTTTTGATTCATGCCGGCATGGGGGTTTTGGTCGCTCCTCAGAGGTTCACTTTCATCACTCGCATCCCAAAGCTGCCGTTCTGATGCCGCTCTGAATTCAACTTACTCTTTTTGAACTACCAATACAATGATGAACAAAGACTCTCGCTTTCCAAGAAAGACGCATAGCAACTTCTCCACCCGCAGACACTCGTGCATTAGGTATGTATCCAGGTTGTGTGTTGAGCATTTTGAATGTGACTGCAGTCGCTGATGTGATGCAAATATTTGGTATACTGGAATGCTGATTCCACTTGTTACTGTATCTTGCAAGCACCTGTTTTCTCTTTTAAAGTACTTGACATTTAGTCAGCTGATGGGGAATAGTTTGATGCTGCTGCTCTGTGTCTTTATTCTAACAGCGTGATTGCATTGGGTTAAGTGTTCGTTTTGATGTGTTTTATTCTGTTGTGTAGTCATGATGTTTCAGGCCCCAGTAGATTGATATAAAAAGTTATTTAAAAACGTTTAAGACGGATTTTTGTTAACTCTCTGACAATCTCAATCTTTATTTATTTATATAGCACATTTAAAACAACCTCAGTTGACCAAAGTCCTGTACAGGGAACAAATACAATATAAAATAACACAAAATTAAAGTAGTGTTTTGGTTTGCTTTAGTGACGGTTTATCTGGTGGTGAATTTGCACCTGCATCCCTTTTCAATCAAACCCAATCTATTGTTAAAAACAAAACATCTGCCACATTATCCAGTGTGTGCTGTTGGTGTTGCTGTGGTTGGCGGCGCAGGCCTCGGGGGGGCTTGGTGGATCGATGGCTCTGACCACTGATGGCCCTCCTTGGGGTCCATGGACCGGAGCCAAACCGAGGCGTCCGTGTTAGACACGGTATGCCTGTCATGTGGTCCAGGACTTGCATAACGAGGACTGAAGAATAACGACACTTGGTGGAAAATTGTTGATGAAAGCGACAGATGGAGCAGATTTCATCTCTGTTTTCTATCTTGTCCTCTAGGTAACAAAACAGAGAGGAATAATACAATAATAATGAACTCACTTCATGTACCATGGTCTGTCCTGGCTACAAACTGATGAGACTGATTGACTTGATTGCAGTTGTAAAATGTGATACGACTGTGTTATAACCAGCACGACCTAAGGAAAAAGCATAACATCTACTACAGCTGTCATGAGATCCCTGCAGGACTCGTCGTTATGTAAGATTGCAAAGACTAAAAACAGATACTTGATAGATGAAGTACAGAAATAGACACACATAAGATCACACAGCATATGAATATACGCACACACACAGATCCGGGGGTCAACAAGACTCCATTTGGATAGGGAAAGGTAACTCAGAATTAGACATGGGTTATTAAATAAGCAGAACAGATTCATAAAGAATCTCCCTCCCTTTTTCATAGCACACAAAGAAAAAAGAAACATTTCAGAGCTTTGGTGGGATTTTTTTTGTTGCAATGTGTGGTACTTTTCTGAACTCTGGGCATAAGGCATGTGCTTCACAAGTGTCATCTGAACTCCTCCAGCCGTGAGCCTGTTTGGATCATATGAGGAGATCAAAGCAAGATATTTTAGACCACAAACAGGGAAAGAGAAGTGCACAAGAGAACAGAAAAAGCCTCTATTCTCTCTACCTGATTTGTACATCGAGTTTCTTTACTCAACAATCAAAACGTTGTCACTGTTGGGAGATTTACATCAAAGCAAAGTTCAGATATAGTTATTCCACTGCCAGCAAACAACATCATATGGGGTTTAAGAAGATATAGATGTGTGTGTTAAAGCAGTCGTAACATTTATTAGGGTTGTTATTATTAAATTAATTAATTAATTTCTCTGCTTATGTAATAGAGACAACGCAGCCTCTTGTAATCCAGATGTGTCCATCACAATAGAGAAAGCTCTTTCCTCACTTGTACTAACAGTACCAAGGCGCCATTCATCCTCTGACGCAAACACACGCAAACGCAAACACACACACACACACACACACACACACACACACACACACACACACACACACACACACACACACACACACACACACACACACACACACTCACACACACACACACACACACACACACACACACACACACACACACACACACACACACACACACACACACACACACACACACACACACACACACACACACACACACACACACACACACACACACATACTCACACATACTCACAGTCCATATAACCTTCTCACCAATGCTTTTTATGGCTTCTCTGGTACAACATAGGGTCACTGTATTAGATGGAAAAGCTCTTAGTCCTTATCTTTAGAAGAGACTTTGGTGAAGCATCCAATCAGCTTGTAACAATTTGAAGATGGCCTTTATCTAAAGTAGAGAACCATGGGTAAGAGACGTGAGTGATGTGAGAGCGAGAGAGATACTTCACAACGGCTCACCAAGTGGGAAAAATAGATAATTTAGGCCAAAAGGGTTACAGGCGCAGACGAGAGGGCGGTAGAAGTGATAGAGAGGACATTGGTCCAGATAGTGCTGCTCTCAGTGCAGAGATAATGACAGGAAGTGAGGGGTAAAACAGGAAGACAAGGGTGAAAAGAGAATTTAAAAGATACTTCTGAGAGGTTTAAAGTGATTGTGAGGAAAAGAATAATGATGAAAACAAAGAAAAAAGTGTCAAGTGAGGCCATCCAAGTAAAGGGCAACAGTGTCAATGTCAGAGGTCCCAATATAGCTCCCATCCCCCCTCCTCAAACACACAACCAGATTAGTCAATAGAGCCTGTGTGACTGTGGCGGGCCGGCTGCTCTGTGCGTCACTGCTGTACTCCATATTTTCAGCATGACTGATTTCCCCAATCGCCTCCAGAGCCTCATCGATTTGTGTAACTGGCAGGAACAGCAGCAGCCGGGTACAAAAATCTGCCATGTAGAAACAAAATTCTAACTTGTAATCTTTCTTTTATCCGAAAGGATGACCGTTGTAAATACGATGTGATTAACATGTCTGATAACCCTAACAGATCCAATGTGCTGCTACTTTAATAAATATTCTCAGATATTAAATGTTAAGACATTTCTTTGTTAAAAAATAATGTCAGGTAGACAGTACAGTTTGTAAATGGCATGACAAAATACGTACTGCATCAACTTGGCTTGCTTTTATTTACTTTATAGTTGGTAAATAACTGCATTTCAGAAAAATAAATCACTTTTGTATCAAACACTGGTGCTGGGTGTTTGAACAGTAAGAGAGCAGTGTGAGGGTGAGTGTTTGTTGTGACCACTAGAGGGGGAAGTTGACTCAGTTATACTAACTAGACTACAGTATTAGAGCGCAACAACCTCCTGCGGACCAAGGGGTTGTGGATATAGGAATATAAACAATGTGGTGGTTTGATAGAGTATAAGTCTATGTTCAGGCTACTGGAAAGAGGCCATGCTGTGGAGAGTTAAGATGAGTTAAAGGGATTGTTTCAAAGCAATTGTATCCAATGTGAAAATATGCATTTAAATGTATAAACTGTCTGAATCAACAGTTATTATTTTTCTTACTTAGTTTGAAGGGCAGATAACTTCAGATTCACACTTTTATGCTGGGAACAATTCAATATTTTATATTGACATCCTTTTTCATCATAGTATAACTCTACTATTGCTCCTTCTGTGTAAATGACATGAATTGCAGATCCATTTATGCAGCTTTTCCTTAGGTTCATGCTGTTTATCCTAATCCAAGTAGTATCTTTGAGAATAGAGAGTTGTTGTTTGAGGTTGATACTGTAAAACCCTTTTTGATAGATCTGATGATTCTTGAACTAAATGAACTTGACCTCAAAGTTGGTTTGTCACATTGAACCTGTAGTTTGTACCTCAGCCACTTGAGGCAAAAGAATACAGCAGAAGAGTTATGTGTAAGAAGAAATGTAATGCATAGAAAAAAAAACATTACACCAAACCCCAAATACAAACTTTTCTGATTTACAGATGACATGTGCTTCTGAAAAGCATAATAAACCCCTTTTAAATATGTTATATAATTAGTGAAACTAAGCTCACCACCAAAAGTAATTTCATATATTGATATGTTTAAGTTAATTTTCAATAGTCCTCACAGAATGATTCCAGTTTGGTATTTAATGGACGTATCACAACAGTTGACGTTGTCCTCTCTCATACATTAGATACCTTTAGATCAGCTGGTTGTACTGCATGTCTATTTACGTCTACTATTACATAAACAGTAGCCATACAAAAAACATATGCACACATATCTACTGTAGCCTACACCCTGAGTATGTGTGTCTCATCTAGGTGGCATTTTTTCTCAGATGAAATAGATTAGATTAGATTCCTTTATTGTCACTACACACTCAGAGTACAGCGAAATTACAAACATTCCCGATGGTGCAATCACACATAACAGACAGTATAAGTATCATTTTGAAAAATAATGACGAGGCTGCATTTCCCTGCCTTTTTTATCACACATTTAACTTCACTGTGTCCATTTCAATGGAGGTGCATGCATTAGTGAGTTCCCCTGTGCATGTGTCCAAGCCTTTTTCGGCCGTGTGTGTTTGCATGTGTGCGTGCAAGTCTGTCATCCACCCCAAACCCTCCGTCATGCTAGCAGCAGATGGCAGCCTAATGAATCATGAGGCGACACACTGATATCCTTTACTACAGTACATGCTGTGACACGACGTTTGACATCACCAAGACTCTGATAAATATAGTCTGCTAGCAACTGCCACATGCTGACACCTGGCGCTGCCGCTTTGTTACGTACGCAGCATATTAGATGACATGTGAACCGAAAGGAAATGTGTCTTAGTTTTTGGGATTTACCCCGGCCCTGTGTAATCCTCATTCATTTAAAATTGACCATAACAACTGCAGTGCTGTTTAAAAAGATGTAAGAGTCTGTTTATTTTATTTTTAAAGAAGCAGTCATTATTAAATTATTAAATGATTCTTCCTGGGGATCCTGTTACCTTATTATGAAGGTGAAGAAGAACCCACTTGGAGTCATTTTGAATTAAAGTGGATATCCCAGAGTCAAAATATGTAAATGTTCCTATGAGGTGTAATGATGAAGCAACATAAAATGTTTGAGTTTGATTTATTCAGACTTTGACAAGCTTTTTCGGTAACTACCAAATCAAATATTCTTTGGTCTTATTATGCAACCACACAAACCTTTCTTGCTGACATAACTTTACATTTGAGTTAATGCAGTTGAATTTTTGGGGCATTTCTATATACTGTGGGAGCTAGAAGAATCAGGTGAAACATGTGTAGGACTTGTAAGCATGGCGGCTGCTTTTGATTTGTTATCGTGAGACATCTGAAGCATTGAGAAATAAGAGGGTGTTTCTAAACTGCTCATTACTTTTGGTGTGTTAGTGAAACGTTATGCCTAGTAATCAAGTAATTCAAGATGTTTTACCGTATCAGTCGTCTGATTGTATTCATTCATTGCATTTTTTTTTCATACAGCCTTGTCCTTAACCGTTGCTGACTGTTTTTCCAAATAACCAGATTGGTTCCTATAATATTTCAGTGTCAGTAGCAGAACCCCTTCTACTTTCTCTATTGTGCATTTATATAGTTATGCCGGTGAGTGTTTCGGGTTGCAGTATTTTAGTAAGTATTATTAATATCTGCTATGCACTTTAATGTTACACATGTTAAATGTCTTGTAATTTTAATAGCTCACAACAAATTTTCTATACAGTAGGTATGTAGCTAAAACACAATCCAACGTCACTAAAGTTGTACCTTTGCAAAAATGTTACACTACTTTTTTACATGTAGCTTGATTTCTAAGAAACAATCAACTCACGACATTTAGCAGGTGAACACAAAAAGACAATCAGGCACAGGAGGGAAAAAACACAAGGAGAAAATAAACGTCAAAATAAAGTGTTGCTTCTTTGTCAGACAAAGAAGCAACACAGAGTGACTCACAGTGCATTTGCTTACAAAGGCAGGCGGGTGAATATTCAGTGTTTATTAACCCACATGAGCTAAGTTAACAATGACAGGCATCAACTTTGACATACAGCGCTCCTCATTGCCTTCAAAACAGCTCGTTATCCAGGAATGCTAACCATGCCTTCATGTAGCCAGCACATGATGTAATGAGGCCCCTTCGCAAATAATGGATCATTAAACCCACCATGGAGTGGTCAGCCAGAACATATGATGCCTCGCTTTTTTATGAGCCTAGAGATTAATTCGCCACATCGCCTCGGCCTCGGTGTTCGCCGTTTTATAGTACGACTGTCTAAAGACGAGATGTGAAGATACTGAGCAAAACTAAACATTTAATGTCTGTCTTTCTTCAAACATCCTCTCTCTTTCACCACGGTGACGCAGATAAATAGAACTCTGAAATCCTCTGCTACACTGCCATCCAATGTGTGTGTGTGTGTGTGTGTGTGTGTGTGTGTGTGTGTGTGTGTGTGTGTGTGTGTGTGTGTGTGTGTGTGTGTGTGTGTGTGTGTGTGTGTGTGTTCCCTCTAGAAAATAAAGGATAAGACTCTTGAACGACGTTGTTTAAGCATTTAATTATTTCGACTCCACATGAAAACAATTTTCCTGTCATGAAAATGTGTCAAAAGAGCAAACTGCTGTTCATTTTATCCCTCTCATCCGTTTTGCATTAGGACACTTTTCATTGCACTTGGGATGAATTCTTCAGTTTTACAAGTCCAAAATCCTTACTCCAAATCTCGAGGTAAATAAAGGACCATGAAACTAAATAAAACGAGTAACTGCACTGTGGAAAAATATTTCTTAAAATAGTTTATTTCCCTGATAGTGATTCCTGCTCAATCTACCCTGTTGAAGGTACCAATTAATTCACTGTTGTCATGTGACTGGATAGTAATCTGCATTTGTACATGACTATTGTAGGTCTCCACAGTTTGTGGTTATAATTGGCTCTTTTTTGTGTATGTACGTTTTCATATTACCTTATATGGAAGTTTTCTTTGAATACCGCAGGCACTAAACCTTTGTAGCCTATTATATTATAGGATTATATTAAACACTTTGTTTTAGACTGACCAGCTGTCTTTGTTGCAACCAGTGCACATATACATTTGAAAAATAAAACCATATGAAATAAACATAACCACATTCCACGCATGTAGGTAAAGGATCATCCTATCATGTAATGTATTCTGAACTCTCTGACCTGTAGAAAGGGGGCCTGGTTTGTGTTAAAGATACCTGAGCCTCTGCTGTATATTCTTTCATTTTCCTCTCCATTCTCACCTATTGTTGCCTATTCTCTGCCAAACATTTCTGAATTCCATGTTGATGATGTGATCCTATAGATTGATTCACCAATTGAATCGGAATCATGTCATTGTGCAGATGGTAGCTTAAAGTGCTAGTCCATTTATGGAAGTGTTTTTTGTGTGTTTGAGCTAGCGGGCTAGCATTCAAGCACTCCTCTGGTCACATGCTGTGTTTGCCGAGCTTTATGTTGTTGCAGGGGATTTAATGCATTTTATTTCATATTTCAAGCTCCGAATAATGGGTTCTTCTTTCGGATAGAGGCAGGCATCGATTTTCTATGTTCAAGCCCATTTTAGAGGCTGCAGCTAACAAGCTAACGTTAGCTCCATGAGCTAGTTTAAAACATCATCTCTTGTTGTGTTGCCTGCACTGAAAAAACTGAAATGTTGACTTTAATCAAATGTTTTGTCTCAAAACAATTCACATAACTGTATAAGGTTAGTTAAAAGCAATAATATTAAGTTGAACCTAATATTTTTTATTTGAACTTGATATTAGTGCTTTAAACTAACCTAATACAGTTATATGAAATCTGTTGACATAATACATTTAATTAAAGTTAACGTTTCAGTTTTTCAGTGTGCTCACCCATTTTAAATTACGATCTTTTTTGAAGGGGTCTTGAACAGGGTTTCTGCTGAAATGCTGGTCCACCTTAAAAGGCAGACCACATAGGGGGATTTTTTGTTGATGTAGCTTTTGGGCTAAATCTTTTCAGTTGTTAATTATTACAAGCCTTCCATGAAGCTTGTATTTGACTATAGTTGCAGCTTTAATTAGCTTACAAATAGCCTTAACTGTACACATGCTACATTTCGCCCTTGTTTTTTAATATTAACTTGATGGCTACAGACAGGAAATACAAACCATAAGAGTTACTGCCATTCTTAAGCTACTTTTAACATGCAAAATGCATCCCATGCATCATCCCTAGTTCATTGTTTATGAATATATTTGACATTTTAATTAAGAAACAGAGTTTTTCTTGTATTGCAGTGAAGAGGCCTTACGATTTTGGCTACGTTTGTCGATGTGTTTGTGTGTCAGTACCATTATCATGGTAGCAATATCTCAGGAACACCTTGTGAGAACTTCTTCAAATTGGAAACAGACATCCACTCAAGTTACTCAAGGAAACAGGGGGGGGGGGGGGGGTTGATGTAACCTGCTACCCCACAAGCTAATGTAGCTAGGGTAGGCAAGTTCATTTATAACCACTGGATGAAACTATCAGTGCATCCCAACAGCAATCAATAAGTCAAATGCACTAGTACGGTACTACCTCATTCACACCCACGGTGTTTCAGGGCCGATTCGGAGCTGGAGCTTGAAAAGCACCGGGTTTTCCTCTTCACACCGCAGCGGAGCAGCCTCTTAGCTCCGGAATCCGGTTCGTTTCAAGCACCAACAAATTGTCCGGCCAGAGCAAAAGCACCACATAAGTCACGCTTACTTCGAGGCGGGGGCAGGGGCAGAGACAGATCAACTCCTGAACAACAACAAAAAGCCCGCGTTTTATCCAGTTTGTACACAACGATGGAGAAACTTAACAAGAGTTTCAGAGTTCCGGGACCTTTCTCATTTCTCTAACTCCCCTCCTCGACTCCTATCCTCGAGACTTAGTCCCGCCCACAGGAGATGCGAGCGGAGGAGCCGAGGAGGGGAACCGAGGGGAAGCAGCAGGCGGTTACAGCCCGTCTACACTACAGCGTCGAAAGCTCCAATCTGCCCATTCACTTTCAATGGGGTGACGTCACGTAGCCGCGCTTTTTCGCCGAACTGAATTGTGGGTAGCAGAGCGGTCCGTCTCAGGCGTCTCCGGCGACAGAAGTTGAACAATGTTCAACTTCTGAAGCCGGAGACGCCGGAGTAGTGAAGCGTTAGCGGGGGCTTTGAAGAGGCGGTTTGGACAGTGTTTCCCGCCAGAGCTGCTCCGGAACGAGTTGAGTAACTGCTGTAGGGAGTTTGGAGAGACGCTGCGTGCGTTGGCTAACAACGTGGAGAGCGGCGGGCGTATGCACACATGCCACCCGAAGTGCAGAGTGAGCTGGCACGTGATCAATTCATCAGGGCTCTCCGCCCTGCGGACTAGAGGGTCGAGGTACAGATGCAGCATCCACAGTCTTTGCAGGCGGCCTTGGAGATGGCTGTGGAGAGAGAGAACGTGTGGAGTGGAGCTGCTAGGAGCAGCGGAGTGCCGGCAGCACCGGCTGTGAGGAGCTGCAGGGAGGAGGAGAAGCCTGCATGGGTTACCGAGATGACGGAAATGATAAGGGCTGTTTCTCTGCAGCCAACACACAGACCAAGTACCAGGGTCTGCTGGGGGTGTGGTCAGCCAGGACATTTGGCCAGAGACTGCCCCAAGGCACCCCGGGCCCAGGGAAACGACGGGGGGCCCGCACAAAGGAGAATATGTGGAACCAAGCCCAAAGACTCCCCAACCAAACCACAGCTCTATTGCCACCGACTCAGACATCCGAGGAAGGAGCCCGACAGCACAGCCGGGGGAGCCAGACTCTACGCCCTCCTGAAGAAGATGACAGCACAGGCGTGGAGCCTGTCGTCGCGGTGGGCCGAGCTGGTGGGGACTCCTGCTATGTCCCTGTCGATGTGGAAGGGGTGCCCTGCGCTGCACTGGTGGACACAGGCTCTACAGTAACCCTGGTGAGAGCAGATGTGTTGCCCAGTGAGACTATGTTGGAGCCGACATCGGTGCGTCTACGCACAGTCACAGGAGAGTTGGTGGCTATGAAAGGAAGAGGCGTGCTGTCTGTGTCGGTGGGGGAAGTGGAAGTGCGGCACCCCGTGTGGATAGCGGATGTACAGGACCCGTGTATTCTGGGTTTGGACTTTTTGAAGGCGACGGGCTGCCTCCTGGATCTTCAAGCAGGCACAGTGAGTTTCCGGGGGGGGCCTGTGATTACTATGACCCGTATCCACAACCCTGCTGAGCCTGCGGGGAGACCCCCTACACCCACCGTGAGTACCCTAGAAACCGAGGAAAACCCTCCCTCCGTTCCTGTATCCCCGGTGACGCCCACTCAGGACAATTCCCCACCTGTCACCCCCGGACTGCGCCACCCGAACTGTGGCGGCCTAAATCGCGAGCAGCAAGAGCAATTGGGGCAGCTTCTGCTAGAGTTCCAGGGCAGTTTTGCCATGAAGGAGGAGGTGGGCCGAACGCATCTGGTGGAACACGAGATTGATACGGGGGACTCGCGGCCCATCAGGTGTCGCCAGCGCCAACTTCCCCTGGCTTGTCAGCAGGCTTGCGAAGAGGCAATGCAGAGCATGCTGCAGGCAGACATAATTGAGCCCTCCGACAGCCCGCAGCACCGGTAGTCATGGTCCCGAAGAAGACAGGTGGCCGGCGGCTATGCTTAGACTACAGACCGGTGAACGGGGTCACCAAGAAGGATTCATACCCCCTTCCCCGCATCGATGAGTCCCTGGACCTGGTCGCAGGGTCGTCGTGGTTCTCTTCCTTGGACCTCCGCAGCGGGTATTACCAAGTCCCTCTTGCCCCAGAGGCCAGACCAAAAACGGCTTTCTGCACCGGCCGGGGACTATGGCAGTTCAAGGTCCTCAGTTTTGGGCTGTGTAATGCCCCGGCCACCTTTGTGCGATTGATGGACAGGGTGCTGTCTGGGATTCCCCGCCAACAGTGTTTAGTTTACCTGGACGACATCCTAGTGCATGGCAGCTCGTTTGAGGCGGCCCTGGGATCTCTGAGAGTGGTACTGGAGAGGATCAGAGCCGCTGGTTTGAAGCTACATCCAGATAAGTGTCATTTCCTGCAGAGAGAGGTCACTTTCCTGGGACACAAAGTGGGGGGGGAGGGCATCGGCACCCTGCACGAGAAAGTGCAGGCGGTCACAGGCTGGCCAAATCCTCGCAACCAGAAACAGCTGAAGAGTTTCCTGGGCCTGGCCTCGTACTACAGGAAGTTTGTACGGGGTTTTGCTTGCACTGCCGCACCCCTGTTCCAGCTGCTGCAGAAGGACAGGGATTTCCTGTGGTCTGAGCAATGTCAAGCAGCGTTTGACTGCCTTCGGCGTGCCTTGAGTGAATCCCCAGTTCTCGCCCCAGCCAACCCCAGGCTGCCGTTCACCCTGGATACAACAGACGCTAGCGGCGTTGGGGTAGGCGGAGTGCTCTCCCAGACTACACCAGAGGGGGAGCGGGTGGTGGCATACTTCAGCCGGGCGTTCAACAAAGCGGAGCGACGATACTGCGTCACCCGCAGGGAACTTTTGGCAGTGGTGCTGTCCATCAGGCACTTTAAGTACTACCTGTGCGGGCAGGCGTTCACGGGGAGGACGGATCACTCTGCATTACAGTGGCTCATGACGTTCAAAGAGCCAGAAGGGCAGGTCGCCAGGTCGCTAGAAGAGCTCCAAACTTTCGACTTCAGGGTGGAGCACCGGGCTGGGGCGCGCCACACAAATGCAGACGCTCTCTCCCGCCGCCCGTGTGCCGCCGGCGGATGCCACTACTGCGAGAAGAGAGAGACTCGTGAAAAGGAGCTGCTGGAGGAGGACATCGTCTGTGCGGCAGCACAGCAAGTGGAAGAGGTTATCTGCCGGGAGCTCCAGACAGTGGATGTGACAGAGTGGAAGCAACAGCAAGAGCGGGACGCCGTTCTACAGCCTGTACTGCAGTGGGTTGAGTCGCAGCAGCGGCCACCGTGGGAGGAAGTGGCAGTGCTCTCCAAAGCAACCAAGGGGCTGTGGTCTCAGTTTGAGACTCTACGTCTGTGTCAGGGCGTACTACAGCGGGCGTGGAAGGAGCCAGCAACGGGGGAGAAGAGGTGGCAAGTGGTGGTCCCGAGGGGTCTGCAAGAGGTCGTACTCAAGGCCATGCATGGAACGGCAGGCTCTGGGCACTTTGGTGTCACTAAGACTCTCCGGCGCCTTCGTCAGGGCTGCTACTGGGGGCAGTGCAGGAGGGATGTCGAAGACTTCTGTCGCCGCTGTGATCCGTGTATGGTGCGGAAGGGCCCCCCTGGTCGTTCCCATGCTCCGCTGCAACAGTTTCCCGTCGGGGCCCCGATGGAAAGAGTAGCGGTTGATGTGGTGGGGCCTCTACCCTTGTCAAACAGGGGTAACTGCTACGTTCTCACGGCCATAGACTACTTCACAAAGTGGCCAGAGGCGTATGCTCTCCCTGATCAAGAAGCAGAGACAGTCGCAGATGCCTTGGTGGCCGGCATGTTCAGCCGTTTTGGAGTGCCGGAGACCCTGCACAGTGACCAGGGGAGACATTTCGAGTCCCGGGTGTTCGCCTCCATGTGCTCACAACTGGGCATGCACAAAACACGCACCTCCCCCTTGCGACCACAGAGCGACGGACTAGTCGAGAGATTCCATCGCACCATGGGACAGCAGCTGGCCATCCTCACGTCTCAGCATCAGCGCGACTGGGATGAGCATCTGCCCCTTGTGCTCATGGCATGTCGGTCTGCAGTCCAGGAGTCCTCAGCCTGTTCGCCTGCCCTCCTCATGTTGGGGAGAGAGCGTCGAACCCCTGCTGTGTTGGCGTTTGGTCGGCCACCAGATTCCCTAGACACGCCTCCAGGGCCTGAGTACGCCAGGAGACTTCAGGACCGCCTTGATTCCGCTCACGCCTTTGCCCGCGATCAGCAGAAAAGTGCTGCGGTGAGACAGAAGCGGAACTACAACACCAGGACCAGAGGGCAGCATTTCCGGGCCGGGGAGCTGGTTTGGGTCTACAGCCCACAACGAAAGAAAGGCCGGTGCCCAAAACTGGACAGTCAGTGGGTTGGTCCCTGCAGAGTACTGGAGAGGGTGGGGGAGGTGGTCTACAGGGTGCAGCTGCCACCAAAGGGGAGAAAAGTGGTGCTCCACAGAGACAGGTTGGCTCCGTACAGAGGAGTCGCTTCCCCACAGACCCAAGGAACATCGGGGCCCACAGCCGTCCCCTCGACATCCCCACTCAGGCCCCCCGGCGAACAGAGCAGCAGTCCCCCATCAGGGACTGAGATTCTCCCCATTTTTTCGCCACCTGGGCCAGATCCGGCAACCCCGGTCCTCCTGACCCCAGTCCCCCTGCCGAGAAGGCAGACACGACCCCCGGGTCGCTTCAGAGACTTTATTTGGTAGTAAGGTTATAGTGAGACCCCTCAGTTCCTGTAGAGGGCAAGAATGCGCCCTGGTCTCACTGGAAGGGATAATAATAATAATAATAATAATATATTGGATTTATATAGCGCTTTTATAGTACCCAAAGACGCTGGTAGTCCACCCAGACCTTCCTAGTCAAAGTACAGTGTGTAGTTGTAGTGTTGTGCTGTGTTTATTTGTTCCTCGTGGGCGAGGAAATTTGTAGTTGGGGGGTAGTGTAGCGACCCTGCATAGGATGTCCAGGGTGTCACTCAGGCATCCCCCGTCTCTCTGCCAATCATGGAGCTGCACAGTGATGCTGGTTGGGGTGTGGGCCTGTGGTTGGGGGAGCGGACGGGGGAGGGCGGGGAGTTGTGACGTAGACCCTGCTATATATATATGTGTAGGAGTTAGGTTAGTGTGAGGTAGAACCCACAAAGTGTACATGTACCTGTGATCATCTGTAAAGAACAAGAGTTATTAAAGCCTAATAACGAGAAGCCTGTTTCCGACTCACCTTGTGAACGTTACAATATCTACTAAACTAATGCAAATAAAGAGAGTAGGCCTGTTATACTGAGTGATATATTATACACACTGCTCTGCTTTCGGCACGGACCTCACAGCTGTTCTCACTGTAAACATCGCGTCGCGATGAAAGCAGTTTCTAAAATAATATCCAGGAGATGCATGCAGAGCTGCCATTGGCTGAGATAAGTCCGGCCGTGCATCACGACTCTTTGAAACATCTCTGTTCCCGGAAATGCATCCGCGAAGGGGCCGTGGAGGACCGTGGAGGACCCATCAGTGTATCCTCGGTTATAGCTCCTCCAGAGAGGCTCCTCGATGCTCGATGCTCGGTCCTCGATGTGCATTTAGAGAAATGAGATGTCCTTCAACATGGCACACTAAAATTCATTTCCGGGTCACTACCGGAGGACCGAGGAGTCGAGGAGTCGAGGAGGGGGATTTGATCAAATGAGTAGGGTTGGGTACCGAGAACCGGTTCCGGTTCGGAACCGGTTCCAACATTTCGATTCCAACGGTATCATTTAGAAATGTGAATTTCGGTTCCGCTTTTCGATTCCTGAGGAACTGTTTCTCGCAGCTCTCCGTAGCCTGCTGCATGACTGCGGCGGGGCGGGACATGTAGCGTTGTATCTACATTTCCTACAGTGTAACCTGAGACCAGGGCCGGCCCGTCGCACTGGCATTATAAATGTTCGCCTAGGGCGCCAGATCTGTGGAGGCGCTGCGCTGACAGCTCTGGGAGAAAAAATAAATGTTTTGACCGTTGGGGCTCATCCTAATTTTCGGCCTTGATGTAACAACATTCATAATTAAGTAAATGTAACACCCTTTTCACCCCGGTTACACTTTTCATTTGCCCTGTACGATGGGCGCTGCAAGTGATGAAAATGGGGGATGTTGGCTTATCTGGCAACCGCAGCTCACAGCCAAAGTGCGCGTGAGCGAGGGAGAAAGGGAGGGTGCACTGGAACCGGCGCTGTTGTTATTAGCATCTGGTGCTAGCTGCTCTTACGGAAGAAGAAGATGTTTCTTCAATGATGTGGAGGGAGAGTCCTCTCCAGTCTGACTGAGAGGCTGATAACTTCAGCTCAGTGAGGTAAAGGACTCTGAGTGTTTAGATAGTTCACTTTAGTCTAAGTTATCTCAGTGGGTCTCAAACGTTTTGATCACAATTTATGTAAACACATATTTCCAAGGCTCTCCTTTATAATTATTGGGATAAAACAGGTTTGAAATCATTCCAATGTATACTATAGGACAGTAAACCAGACATATCGTTTTAAACTGGAGAGATAAAAAGATATGCATAAATAAAATAGTAAAATAAGATATGAATGAACAACAAAAATAAAATGCATTACATGTAGGCTATTTGTTATTTAATTATTAAAATGTAAACTGATCTTTTTCATATGGGTGTTTAGAGTTGTACCCCCTAGATCTAGTCTCTAGTAATTCTGCGTGTGCACCAGATTGAAGCATTTTACTTCAAAATGTTCAAACATTTCTTCCCGGTATGCCTGAGAGGCAAATATGCTTGTTTTTCTCAACAAGAACTGTTTTTAAAAGTTGGACTGTTGCAGCTTCAGTGGTTCTCAGGTTAAAGTTACATAGCAGTGAATATAAACAGACTGATTAATGTGAATATTACTTTAAACTAACCTGTGTAAAAGTTTCTCAAATAAATGTAATTTTTTTGGTGGAAGAAGCATGTATCATTTTTTTACCCTGCCCCTCAAAGAATCGGAATCGAGAACCGTTAAGAACCGGAATCGAAAAGTAGAATCGGAATCGGAATCGGAATCGTGGAAATTCAAACGATACCCAACCCTACAAATGAGAAAGGGCCTCAGTGTTTCTGCCATAGACTGTATATTAGAGATGTTAAGATTCACCGATTCGCATCGGTGCACCGGCATAAACGTTCAAGATGCGAGTGCACCGGTTGAAAGAGTGCACATCGGCTACAGTTTGGGTTGAACCGGGTTGAACTCGCGATGCATCGATTGCGTAGCGTCTTTGCATCGGTAAAAAAACGATTCATTCATATAAAATCCCCTCATCCTGTCAACGCTCAGCAGAGATGATCTTTGATATTTGCTTCGCCACTACGGAGGCCGAGAGTCTCAGTTATCAACACACACGGAAGTTGAGGAGAAAGAGAAACACAGCGCACCGAAAAATACCTACAAATCAAACGTTTGGCAACACTTCGGATTGTTCAAGAAAGACGGTGTAATAGTCCTTTATGCTAAATAGTTGACCGCAGGTCATGGAGAGTAATAAGGTATCCGTAGACCTTTGTATGAGGTATGTTTATTACTTAACAGGTCTACAGCCATGATACATAGATCCGTCCTTGATGCGGGCTTGCATACACACAGTATCACTCCGCAGCCGCACCCCATCAGTAACGTCCTGATGGTATATGTGCGCGGCACTATATACTACAGACGGTCAACTTGAAAAATCGCTCGCAAATTGTTAACGATGCCGAGCCACTTTAAAGTACACAAGTAGTACGAGGAACTTAGCGACGCACATAAAAAGGCGACATGGGGTCTGCGGCTGAAAAGAGAAACCAGAAAGTTAGACATGAGTAAAATCACTCAATGAGGTGTTCTGTCAGAGAGAGTGGTGTTTAGTTTACAGCAGCCTGTGACGGCCAATAATAATTTAAATATCTTCCTTACTGTAAGCAGTTATGAAATACCTGTTTGTGAAAGGTTATTTGTATTCTTTATTGTTCCTATAGAACCCACTGCTTTCTGCTCACTGGTGAGTTAGCCTATGAATGAGTGTTAAGCACATCAGGCTGGCAGCTGTATGGGCATTGCACTATGGTAGCTGTTATTTGCACATTGTTAATCATGAGCAATGCATCCTTACATTGTTTAACTGTGAGGTGTTATACAATTGTACTGTACTCTGGAGAGCTTTTAAAGGTAAAAAAATAAACGGCATGATGGGATGTGCAGTACCAAATATGTAAAGCACTTTTTTGTTAATGTATGATTTGCTGCATATAAGGAATACAACAAAAATCCTCTGTCGTACCATATTGAAGTATCATTATGTTTGCATCGTGTTGAATCGCACCGAATCGCATAATGTTGAATCAAATCGTATCGAACTGTATCGCAACAGGGGTGAATCGTATCGTATCGCATCGCCTGGTGTTTCAAATGTATCGTTAATGTATCGTATCGTGGCAACGTATCGAGATGCGCATCGCATCGGCCTCAGTGATGGAGATGCACATCCCTACTGTATATATATAAAGGTTTCTGCTCATGGTGAAGCAACGTGTCTGCGTGTTAAGGTGGAACCTGAGCATTCACGTTGATCACCTCTCATTATAACTCATTATAAATCTATAAAACTATAAATATTAAACTTTAATTCATGTGTTCATTTGAGAACAGCTGTTACATACCTGGGTGAAGGTTACAGTTCATTTAAATGAAAGATACAACGTTACTCCACACTCATGGTTCAGTCCACCTTAAGAAATAAGACCGACCTCGGAAGCAGTTGTGTTTTTAAAAAACCTTTATTGACACGAGTACACTTTTTTATAAGAATATAACTAAACCACAGAAATGACTCCGGAAAAGCTGCAGATAGAGAACCATAAGAAATGAATGCAACTGATTTCATTCGCGCGGTTTGGCTTTATGAAGCAGGCACGCAACGGTTACGTCATGACGCAAACGATGACGCAACGATGCATTACCAGTCGGACTCTGGGCGGTGTGAAAAGAGCCAGAGCTAAACCGAAGAACTGGTTCTGAACCTGAAAAGCTCTAGCACGGAGCTTGAACCGGAGTTGCGTTGGTGTGAATGAGGCATAGGAGGCCTGTTATAAACCCATGAAATTATTGGATGGCCTGCCTTAGTTTGCACTCAATGACATCGACATGACATTTAGTACTGTGAGTACTAAAAAAAGCAATTTTCTAATTGACATTCATTAGAACATAGGTGTCTTCTTGAATGTGAATAACACAGGAGGTAATTTGAGAGGATAAGCCTATAGTCAGGAACTGTGCGTTCAGTCTTTGGTTGGATATATCCAAAAGCTAGCTTACTCTTGCTGGGTTCTCCTAAGTTGCCTACACCAGTTGTATTGGTGTGTTTCTTGGCTTTGAAACTAACACCAGGTTACATCTGCTGGTATAAGTTAGCCACACATGCCAAATATTTCATATACATATTTCCATTTTGATTTGGGAAGTCAAAAATAAACCTAAACAACCCATTTGACTCTTTAAATGTCCCATTTTTCACAGCATTATTTACACCAATTCTACATTAGGACGTTTCCAAATCTTGACAGGTCTCTCTAGTTATGTTTGTAAAAGCTATGATTTAACAGTCACTGTTTGAGTGAGGACTTTAGCTAAAGGTCAATAGGTAAAAATTAGTTTTAAATACCCATTATGATATCACTCATATGTGGATTTCTTTTTTGACTTGGCAACACCATAGCACACGCTGTGCAGTCAGAAACCTTCCCTGCTCCTGTTCTCACTGCAGTAACTCAATCTTCTCACACACACATCCTGTCCTGGTGACATTTTGCAAATTTTTCTTCTCTGGTCCAAAAATCCAAAGCTAATCTGTCTCCCGGTACACAGCCTTTAGATTCATAGCCCCTGTCTCAATTTGCTGATCTCTTGTCAAATATTTCCTGTTGAAGTTTTCACATGAAGCATACAGAAGGTCGACCAGCTAAGGTTTCATATTTACTTTTCACATTTCTTGTCTTCAAAAATACACTGCCCCTGGCCATGGGTGACCTTGCATGCTTTTGCCTAAGCCTGTGCGTGACTACCTACTGTATACGGGTACGTGTGTATGTGTGTGTTTGTTTGTACGTGTTCTTCGTTCTCAGAAGGCTGAGTCCCAAGAGCTACTTACTATAATACCCTATCATACTCATCCTGTCATCAATCTCTTTACATAACCCAGACAAAACATACCTGTGTCCCACACACAGACACACACATGGATACACATTCCATCTGGTAAGGATAATAGTCCTGTCTAAAGAGAAAGTGCTGTCATGGGGTTAGGATTCAGTGTGTGCGGGTGTGTGTGAAAAAGTAGAAAGGGGTTCAAATGGCTAAAACATTTGGGGCAGGCAGAAACCATGCTGGCTCAGTTCCCGCCCCCTTTCTCAGCTCTGACCTCACTCTGAAACTTGTTCCCCCTTGTGTGTAATACACACTCACACACAGACACTTGCTTAGTCACATGCCTATACACACACTTGCTCTCTGACGCACACGCTTGTTCGTTCACACACACACACACACACGCACAACTCCTCGTACAGATCTGGGCACATTCTGTGGGGCTCTGAGAGAGAAACACACACACTCACAGCGTAGGGCTTCTGTGACAGCAGATTGAAGCAGGAGAGCAAGTTTGTCCAGGGAAAGGAAAGGTCTCTGTTTGTACTGAGATTAAAGGTGGAGCAGCAGAGGAATAAGCAGAGAGAGAAACAGAAGAAGAGCAAGAGAGGGAGATAGAGAGAGGGAAGAGGGCAGCAGTGTTGCGCCACATTTAGACCCGGACCAGAGACAAAATGTTCATGGGGGACCGATTACTGCGGCTCTGCTGAGAGTGATGAAACGCTTTTCTCTATAAAGCAGACAGCTCGGAGTGTGCAGCTCCCACAAGAGGAATCCAGGTGCTCAGGAAGGAATACACTCCTAATTTATTCAAATCATCCAAAGAAGAGCAGATTTTCACCAGCATTCATTGACATGGATTGCATCACCCTGCTCATTCTGGCTCTGCGCTGAAGCTACTGGTCCTAAACCTGGTGTCCACTCCTGCCAGAGGTAATGAGAACTCCTGGGAAGCCACGGAGAGCCGGACAGCCCGACAGAGCAAGTCACATAAGGAAGAGGGCCGGCTTTTCCAGGGATGAGAGCAGCCACAAGCTGAGGAGAACCAAGAGAGGGAGAACAGCGGAGCGGCCGCGAAGAGGAGGGTGAGGACAAGTTAGAAGAGAGTAGGCTAAAGAAAGATGAGTGTGCCGACCAACTGCGGGTTCTGTTACTCCGTGGAGCGGAGTATCACTGTGCGGAGTGGGAACATATGGGGATCGCCGTGCGCTGTCAACAGGCCTATTGACATCATACAGAAACGCAGGCGGTAATTAAGAGCTATCTCATTTACTCTCACTCAGTCCTTTGTCTTTTTCTCCTTCTCAGTGTCTCCTTTCATGACACACACACACACACACACACACACACACACACACACACACACACACACACACACACACACACACACACACACACACACACACACACAGCATGTGAAACAAATATACAAATCATTTATGATAGGCTGACCCAGCTTAGATGATTAGTCTAAGGTTAGGTTGTCATTTTTAAATGCTTTTTCTTACTATATACTTATTTCCAAGAGACTTATGAAGACATCTCTGGTAAACACCTGCTTTTAAAGCTGTGTTTTTGCATTATTCTTTTTGTAGAAACTCAGATCTGTTGAATAAATCAATTTACAGAACAATCGACAAAAAATGTGCTTGTTAGTCAATTTAGGATTTCTTTAGTCAATGACAACATGTACATGAAGTTATGAGCATGGTTAGTATTGAAATCAAAGTTCAAATTCATTTTTTAGTAGCTTTGACATCCATCTGGAATATATGACCATTTGTTATATCAGTTGAATAGAAACCTAAAAATGGACTACCATAATAAGTCTTTTTGACATTATATTATTGTGAGTGTCTGAAATCTGTACCCTGCATACAGACTTTTATCAGCTTCAATATTTACAAAAAACATTCTTTAGACTTTTCAGTTGTTTTTGGTTCCTATCTGCATTTCCCAAAATAGGATTTCCTCTTGACCCTGTGCAGACTTCTCATTTGTTACTGATGCTTTGTTCATCATACACAAACACGAGATATGTTTCCATTTTGACGACATGTTGCAAAAGCTATTTATGTGAAAATAATAGCTTTTGATTCATTCAAGTTTTTATGCATATATAACTTCATATTAAAACTGCAAATATTTGTATTCTGGAATGATTACTGAGGCCAAATCACAGTTGTGGCTAAATACCCCCTCACTATATTATGTAATTCAGCCATGACTTGATAATTAGGATACAAGCTGTGCAGGAGACTTACAGAAATTGTAAATGCGTAACAGAGATAGAAATGCGATTGGCAGTTCACATTTTCTGTCTGCTGAAGTTTAGCCAGCACCAAGCACATTTATTTTACAAACTTAAAATATATTATTCATATATTTAATTGGATTTTCAGTTTTCTTGACAGTTAACAGTGGATTTATATTTCACATGGTGGTTCAATTAACTACTTGATGGTTGCTGCAGCTGTAACCACCAGCAATCTGTTTCTTCTCTAAACATTAACTTGATGACTTTTTCTTGCACGTCATGCGAAATAACCACATTCACACTCATGCAACACACAACAGTGTGTGTGGATGTGTTCTGTAAAGACATCCATGAGAGAACTCTTGATCATTCTCTGCGTAATACACTGCCTTTTGTCCATCCAACATTAATGTCATTTACACAAATATTCCCACAGAAAAAGTCCCCCAGAAGTTTTGTATCTTCGCACATAATCCTCAGTGCCAGCAGGAAGGCTGTGAAGGAGGACTCCGAGATAAAGTCGTGTTTACATAAATGGTCCTGTGTCCTCTTTCTCAGGCGGGTGTCTTATTTATCAGATCAGATATAATGCAGAACAGTTGTGAGCATGGGGGATTTTAAAGGGCAGTTGTCCTTTCAATTTGATTCCCCTCAAGACCCATGCCAAGAAATGTAATTGACTTCTGCTCCTACAAACGGTCCTCTGTGGCCATAAGTATGGAAATGTCCAACAATTGCTTGTCACACATTACTTCCACCTGCGGGTCTAAAATGCGATCCAGAATTTCTTTGCCCTCTGAATCACAGTTTTTAAGGTAGTGATATCATTAAATGTACCCGAGGAGGGGGTCACAGATTTGGAGGCCAGCACGGTGTAGCTTTAATTGGGTTAAGGTATTGACCTTGGTTGATTTAGGTTATTTTTGTTGAGGTATTGATCTTTCCTTGTACGCATTTGTAGACATTTTGAGAGTCTGTTTAATCTCTGGAGGGGAAGCGAGGCGCAGTGCTAGGGCAGTGGAGACGCACAAGATTATCAGCCTCGTCAGTGCCCATTTTGGGAATCTATTAATATCACATATTTAAGAAGTTGACGCGGCTAAAGTAAAAGCTATATTTATAAGTATGAAATTATTAACAGTAATGGTTGCCGGTGTTAACATTCTAAATCTTAAGGATCCTGAAGTGCATCCACTTTTTTCCCTAGTTTCTTCCTCACCCTAGTAACATTTTCCCCCATCTTTTCTCTTTCCTCCTCCATCGCTCTGTCCACATAAAGTATAAGACAGTCCAGGTAATAAAGTGACATCTAAAGAACTGATGTAGGCACTCAGACATGCAGGGGGGAGGAAGGACATAAATCTGCAGCTTTTGACATCAGACACCAATCCTAGGCGTCTCATGTGTGATTTAAAGCCTAATTATCCGAATGTAGAACAGCTAGATAACAGTGGCCCTTTCTCCTTAGAGGGATAGGTTGTTAAAGCATGCATGTTTTACGTGTCTGTGAAGTTGTTGTTGATACTACTTGGTGTGTGGTGGTGGTTTTCTGTGCCCCGTTTATTTTATGAAGCTGGAATTGGCTTCAGGCTTTGAAAGCAGTCTCTAAGGTACATCTAATTTGTCTGCATTGCCAGCTCAGAATAGCATGATGGCACTCTTCAGCATTCAGTTGAAATGCCATGAAATCTTGTACGGACATTCATGGTCCTTCAGAGGATGAATCCTAATGACTTTGGTGGTCCTTCAATTACTCCTCCAACGACACCATGAGGTTGTGAGTTTTTAGTTAAATGTCTTGACCTAATATGGGATAGATTGTCATGGTATTAGATACATATCTTCTTGTTTTCCTGTCAAAAGTGTCCTGTTCCTTCCTGTTCCTGTGTTTGCTGCTAATCAACACATTTTAGTATGCTAACATGCCTAAATAAGATATTGAAGATGGTTATATTGTATAACCATATTCACATATATTTTATATGCTTAACATCAGCATTTATTTGAGTTTGTTAATGAGAAAAGTATTAATAACATTCTCTAAGAACATGAACACATTTTAAGCTTTTTCTCGTAACGAGGGTTACCATAAATGAAGAACTTTTCCATTAAAAATAGTTCATTTATTTAAAACTAGCCTACTCCAGTGTAATATGTCATCATCTTGCATACATCCCACAGGGCCGGTAGAGTTGGAGTCTCCATGTGGTTGGGGGTCTCTAAATTGGAGAAAATAATTCCTTTGGTTTGGTGGCTGGTGGAATAATTGACGTGTAAATGCGTATGCTATGACGTGAGAGCTGATCCGCAGTACAGCCGCACAGATGGCTGTACACACTTAGTCTTATTTTAGGAGAAGTCCATCTACAGTCTTTTTTTTTCAATTGTAAATTGATTAAACATATATCTGTTTGGTTGAAAGAACAGTTATTTGCCTCACGATGGATCACAGAAGCCATATTCTGATGTCAAATTGAATATTATATGGTGGGTAATGGCTCCATTAGTTTGAGCTACTGTATGCTGCTCTCCTACGGTTTACAGCCTGCTTTGTGTCTATTGATCTCATTTCTATCAACACTGTGTGCAGACAGCCAAGTTGAAATGAAGTGGCAATGACACTGAGCATTATGTACCTACTAGAGCCAGGGAATGGATGGAAAAATCCCTTAAAGATTACTTCTAAAGAAAGTGCTGACAGCAAAAACAAGTATGAGCTTTGTTGCCTGTTTGGAAGTGAAGGTGGTTTATGCAGAAAGTAATTTAATATGAATTAAGAGTCTTACAAAGACGACGGTTTGGCAGGTTGTATTTTAGTGAGGTAACTGGGCTTAGCTTTAAGCGTGCATTTAATAAAAACCTAATACTTTCGTGTCAGTTCAACTTGGGAGGAGAGGAGGGGAAAAGAGAAATCTTCATCTGCGTGATTTCTCAAAGTCTGAAGTGTGAACGCTGATGTTTTCGACGCCAAACCCTGTCTAGTGGCTTTTCATTTTTTCTCTTGTTTTAGATAAGTGTGTGGACATCAACTCTTGTCCTTGACACAGACAAACACCACCTGTGCCACAGGTCAATCACTATCAATATTTGCGGGCTCAGAGTGGCCGTGATGAATGAATCTTTGAGTCACAGTAAATGAATCTCCTCATTCGAGGAATCATCCCGTGCCCTCCACAAGCATACTTCTGTCTGATCCTGGCCAAGGAGAGGATTTTGTCGTAATAAATGTGTCTGAAAGTGTTTCCAAAGCTTTTATTATATCATCAGTGGCTTCTAATGGTGGTCTGGCCCACAGGGAGCGTAGCGGACCCTCATTTATCTCCCTCGCAGGCAGTACAAACTGGCCTGCTGGTGTGGGGTTGCAGGCCTCACATACTCCGACACACACATTCTTCCTTCATGTGGGATGTGAGGTTGGGCTCGTACCTGTGTTTTCGTGCAGGAACACTTGGAACAAGCTCCCTCGAACACAACTTGGTGTTGGATCATCTGCGGCGAGTGTTTGCAGTGTGACAGGCATAGTGGATTGAATGTCTTCCTAAAACCCTAAAAACTTTACTGTCCAGTAACGAGCTTTCCAGACACAAGAGCACAGCAAGCGTTTTTTGTAACATGACAGAATAATTGCGCAACATTGTGTCTTACAGTGTGTGTGTGTGTGTGTGTGTGTGTGTGTGTGTGTGTGTGTGTGTGTGTGTGTGTGTGTGTGTGTGTGTGTGTGTGTGTGTGTGTGTGTGTGTGTGTGTGTGTGTGTGTGTGTGTGTGTGTCCATTTCTTTAAAAAAGGAGTGGCATGAGGGTGCTTAGACATCGTATTCATTAAGCAAGATAATACATTTTTTTATTCTGAGTTGTGTTACTTGCAATTGAGCATGTTGATTTTCACTCACAGTGGCTGTATTATTTGCCATTCCTTCTGTACATGAGGGACATTGGCGGATGACATTAATACAAACAACTACTATGATAGTGTGATCTTTGTTGGTGCCTGAATACCCGAATGAATACATGACAAGCTAAAGACATTAGCTGCATTTCATGTTTATTCTTTTTTTTTAAATGTCACCTTGCTGCTGAACTTGATGTTACGTAACATCTTTATTAGAAAAATGAGGTGAACCAAGACCCACAATTCTAGAAATGTTGATATTGCTACATATTAATCCACATTTAAAGACAATAGGCCTGTCTCTTCAAGGAAAAAAAGGTTATTTGAGTACATTTTTACAACATGACATTCAAAATGAACCAAAAAAGGAGACAGTTATAATGACATTTAAATGTATAATGTAAAATATGGTAAATGGATAAAGAAAAATTCGAGTGGAAAAAGAACACAAAAATACTTTTATGTAAATACATGAAAAATAAAGGAAGAAGATATTTAGAAGACAACTAAATACAGATTTTGAAAAAAAAATGGTGGGCCAAGAATTATGATCTATCAGCTTAACTGTAGCGTTCCCCCATAGCTATTCGGCTCACAACACATGACCTTATTTCATAAACTCTTACAGTTAATAATCTGAGTCTTATTCATACAACAGTTTTTCCCATATGCCGTGCCAGGTGTGGTTGCTCTCATACGTTGACCAGTGGCAATGCTTACATTAAACGCTAATTGTTGCACTATCCTAAATTACTTTTAAAACAAAGAACCATTTAAATGTTGTCTGAATTAAAACTGCTTCCTAGTGGATTCATGTTGTCATTACAAAGCCACATATTGGGTGCGTAAAATGGTTCAGCATGTTTTATTATTATATCATCATCACACATTTATTTCTCTTTCCACATGATGTCTGATGTTTCTCTGTGGTCACACCTCACCTGAGGGACCTTTACCATTCATACCTCACGCTGATCATGTTACAACACTTTTATAGAACAAGTTCTTAACCTTTTCTCCCTCCTCATTTCCGCTCTCTTTAAACCAACCACTTTTATTCATTTCCCTCCGATTCTTCTCCTCTCACCTCACTGTTTTCTTTGCTGCGCTATACGATCCTGGAGGATAACAGTCCATGGTGTGTGAACGTAGGTAGCCGACGCTCTTATGACTCACTTTAAATCTCTTCTGCTCTCTAACTCCCTCAGGTTTATAAACCACAGCCACTCTGTAGTCCTTTACACAATGCCATACTACAATTAGGCTTTTAAATTAAAAATACATGTAGTAAGGGAAAGACAAATAACCCTATTTTAACCCGAGGAGTGTGTTTACAGAGGAGGATTGGTTATCCAAGTCTAATTTCATAGGCAAAGGAACAACAAACACAATCATTTCTCAATATTTGACTGCATTCAAATGATCAGAATCTTTTATAAGCTGATAAGAGCTTATCCAACTTCTTAAAAAAAACGTTTTCTTTAGGAAAATTGGATATAATACTTCTATCAACTGTATCAAATAACAGGAGAAATCAGTCTGTCCTTTTGCTTTCTGCACACCTCTCTGATCATGATACTACTGAAAATACAACAAACACATTTATACTGTAAATGTTAGACTGTATCAAAGTAGAGGCGTCATTGTGTTGTTTCCCTAGGAAAAGATCTGAGGAGGAGGAGGGCCGGCCTCTGAGATTACAGGCGTCAGAGAGACACGCAAAGTTACTCGTTTTGTCTTTATTTATCTGTCTTTCGCTTACTTCCAGCTGTTCTGAGTTTGTAGCTAAATAAACTGTTGTGATTTAATCACAGTGGACGGACTTCAGCATATACACACAGACACACACACACACACACACACACACACACACACACACACACACACACACACACACACACACACACACACACACACACACACACACACACACACACACACACACACACACACACACACACACACACACACACACACACACACACTTACACATGCACATTTAAATGACAAAGCAACTGCTGGTTTTAAAATCAGTTATTTGACTGCTAACGTTTTTCTGTGTGTGTGTGTGTGTGTGTGTGTGTGTGTGTGTGTGTGTGTGTGTGTGTGTGTGTGTGTGTGTGTGTGTGTGTGTGTGTGTGTGTGTGTGTGTGTGTGTCGCTGTGACAAAACAAGTACAGCCTGATTTGAAGTAACATAGTCTTTGTTGTCATTTGAATAAATAAATGTTTTCCACCATATTTGACACACTAACTCTTACATCAAACAGTCAACAGGAGAAACAATGTGGTCTTTTAATATCACTGGCTCCATACAAACGTCCCATTATATAGAATAGCTCCAAACTCTGACTTGTTTTATAAAAAGGTAATTGAAGTGATTCTGTGTTCCTGCCTTTCTAAAACCATTTTTCACTGCCTGATTCTGAACAATGTGCATTCATAGATATCGCAGTTATCCAAGGTGTTGACATACTGGCTCTATTGTTATTGGGTGTGAAACAATACAGTGTCTGAACGTTTATTGTTTGTGTAGCTATTCATAAGGACTTGCTGAAATAATAACTCTGCTTTGAGTTTTAGTTTTACTTTGTTGAATTCTTTGAGTGTCATCTACAGGATATATGCAGTATGTAGTCGTTTCCCTCGTGTTTTTTTAACAATGGGATTAGTGATTAACAGTGGCACAAACAGGGAGGGCTGGGAGGCAGGTTTTATGCTTTTTCTGCGTGCTGCTGCCCACGCAACAGTTGTACCACGGAAATCAGTTAGAGGAAGAGTTTTGGAAAATTCCCTTATTGCTCTCTTGCAGGAAGTAACATGTGAAAATGAACACCTTGCTCATGTCTGTACGGTCAATATAGACTGCAGCTATCAACTGGTTAGCTTAGCTTAGCATGAAGACTGGAAATCACTAATTACCACGCTAGTTAACAGCAATATTTTTACATGGGTTACTTACAAACTAATTATTTCCCAGAAGCCGTTACCAGGCAACCGGCAGAGACTCCAGGAAGTTACTATTGCCACCTAAAAAAATGTCTGACTCTTAAAGACGATGGCATATTAAGCTTTTCACTGTTTGTTTGTTTCAAGTTAAGCTAACGGTCTCCTGGCTATAGCGTTATATTTATAATACAGACATGCGAGCAATCTTGATCTTTTTATCCAACTCTCATTAAGAAAGCAAATAAGTGTATTTCTCCAAACATGTCTATAGGCAAGGCAAGTTTATCTGCACCTTTCAACACAACGCAATTCAAAGTGTTTTACACAAATGAAAGACATTAAGAGCAATAAGAAATAGTGCAGTTGAAACACATTATAAAATGGCATTTCAAAACAGTCATTAAAAAGCATAGATAATAAAAGTCTTTGGCCTTTAAACCATTTTTCATTTCAATTCCCAGAATTAGGATATTTAAACCTGAACTAAACTTTTGATGCTGCGACCTATTTAGGGAATATTCAGTAGATACAGCCGCTGTTTATTCAAATGAATATAATCAGAGTTCATATTGCAAATCTGTACTGCAAATCTACCCCGGTAGCTTTTATCTCAAAACGCACACTGGTGATTTGTGGTAATACATACAAAATGTCACTGTGCATTTGAAATTGCTCCAAGACTTCTTTTAAGGTCTGCCTTTGTGATGTGGCCAGATTGACCACCTCCGTGGTTCACTTTATTTTCCGTGTGTTGAGCTTCAGGGTGTGGACCCTCAGCTGCTGGTGTGAACTCTGCGGTTGTCTCGTTAAAACAATCCTAATCCTTGTTTACTCCAGAATATGTTTTATGTGTCATGTGCAGATACGTACAGCCTAGACTATAAAGCTTAAACACCACAGCAGGGAAGATCATTTTGAGTTTTGTTGCTTTTTTCCCTCGCAACTCTTCATTTACTGTTTTTAACACACTCATTGTCACGTTATAGAGATTATTTCAATACTCTCAAGCGTCACTAAATGAGATATACGTTACATGTATTCATTGCATCCGTTTACAGTGAATGTCTTTTGAATAAATGGCTGAACCGGTCCTTTGAGTCTGGTGTAACAAACTCTACCTCTGGCTATGTCACGGCTAAAGCCTGGGAGTGATGAATGAAGGTTCAGATGACAGCTTGCCCTGGTTTACAGGCCTATCTCCTCTCTCCCTCTCCTGCTTGCTCTGCCCCGTAGCTCCTGTATTTTAATGCTCCCCAGATGGGATTGACGTTGCCATGACAGGCGGTGACGCATGCGAGGTGTCGAGTAACAGGGCCACTGACAGTTTACCATCAATCACACTTCCTACCATCCAGCCACTTAAATAACACTTAAACAACGCTGTAACACACCTCACTCTACACTTTTTCTTTTTGGGCTTTACGGTGCCCAGGAATGTTGGTCTTTAGAAAGTAATCAGGTGTGTGTGTGTGTGTGTGTGTGTGTGTGTGTGTGTGTGTGTGTGTGTGTGTGTGTGTGTGTGTGTGTGTGTGTGTGTGTGTGTGTGTGTGTGTGTGTGTGTGTGTGTGTGTGTGTGTGTGTGTGTGTGTGTGTGTGTGTGTGTGTGTGTGTGTGTGTGTGTGTGGCGGCCCCATGTGCGAATGCAGACGCCAAATCAGGATGGATCTATTTAAACATATACAACAGTATCCCAGGAGTGGAATGTGTTTCAGATTGCTTGTTATCTTTCATGATGGATTTCTCCTTATTTAGTCTAATCTTTTATCATCTATTGACTGTCATTGTAACTTGTATCTTGATCAAAGGTCATTATGTGTAATTGTTTTACAAAACTATGTCACAAAAGTTAACTAAAAACAAAAACAGATGAGTTAATGTAAGTGGATTCACTTTGGCACATGTCTGTTTTTTTGACAGTTTAATTTATTGAATCAATTTTATTTGCAATCTTGCATACCTTTCCCCTAGTGTGACATGTTGTTATAAATGGGGTTCCCCCCCGAAAACAGAGATATTACATTTACTATAAAATCGGACAAATACATCTTCCTATTTCAGAGGCTGTTGGAAATGTTCTGCATTTTGTGTTTGATTGAGAATTGTTTCCAAAAACAATCAGTTATCCAAACTGTTGCTAATGAAGTCTTTGTCAACCGAGTAACCAGTGATGATATTATTTTCGCTCTACAGTAAATGTCCACAGTCGACAGTTGAATATTCACAATTGCCAGCTCTTGCAATCTCACCGAAGCCCAGTAGAGGGACTCTGTCCTCAGAGTCATTTAGAAGATTTCATTCAGAAAGCATCTACTATACATTTCAGCCATCACTCACACACATGCTTATCTGGTAAAGTTAAACAACATGCTCCACTCAACGGGAATATAACAAAAATAACACCATTTCGTTATTTTATGTTTATCACTTGCGGCTGAGACTAAAAAGAGAGAGGGGAAAGGACTGAAGAGAGGAGTGAGTTCAACTGGCATGTGAAAAACTGAAAGACAATAGAGCCATATATGAAGTCCAGCCGTGGTGTGGGACAAAGTTCCTGTCCGGACAACGTGCACGCTTAGCCTTAAAACTGACCTTTGAACCTTTGAAAACACAGAATGCCTCAGTTGACATATTTACTGAGCATACTATGCAGTGTATGCTTAGAGACTGTGCACAATGGAAGTGTTTCGGAGCACATTCACTACGTCAACATTGGCTCCAAAAAAAAATATTAAGCCCTGCTATGTAGTTTCTGTGTGTGTGTGTGTGTGTGTGTGTGTGTGTGTGTGTGTGTGTGTGTGTGCGTGTGTGTGTGTGTGTGTGTGTGTGTGTGTGTGTGTGTGTGTACAAATGAATAGTCTAGTGTCATGAGCAAGAAATGACTCAATGCTCACTTCCCTGAGAACGGCAGGGAAATAGCAACGCGGGAAAAACGGGGGCAATATTTTGATCTGTGATCTAATTTTAACTTGGCATCGGCTTCAAATAGAATCTTCTCCATAAATATTCATGAATGGAAGGAAGAAATGTGCTGCAGAGGGAAAAGAGAAGGGGAGGGGTTGGCTCTGTGTTCTACCTGACAATCTATGTTTGGCTTCTTCGCTGCCTCTATCGGTATATTCCCCGTGTGTGAGCAGGCTAAATTTAGCTGCAGAGAGGCGGGAGCGTCGTGCAGGAATACAAATAGAAAGAAGTCTCTGGTCAGAGCGGGCAACATCATTAGAGAGGACAAACAAGACAGATAGAGAGAACAGAATGAAGAGTAAAGAGTGGGTGGGGCTCATAGCTACATGTGTGCTTGTAGTAAGTGAGATGACATGTGTTCTTACAGATCAGAATCAAACATAATATGTGTGCAGTTGGTACATGCTTGAATCTTACATTTTTCTGTAAAGATGATTGATTGTCCTCACATCTGTGACACAGGGGGAAACACATATGTAGACATGAACCCTGACACAGTGCACAGTTAAGACCTTAAAGAACTCATGTGCTTGTCTTGTGCTTTGCCCTGTTTTACCCTCACCACGCTGCCTGCCCGCCCTTCCTTTGACTCCTCTCCTTGGCTATGTATAGTGCCATCAGTGAGTCTGAATCTGCCACATGAATGGAGAGATGGGGGCTTCTGTTCAGTGTGACGTAATAGCCAGTAACACAGTCTCTTGTCCTCATGCAGCATCTGAGGAGAGTATCAGGGTGGGGAGGGGCAGAAGAGGATGGAATGCAAAGAGGAATGGGATGTTTGCATGTTAGAGCACACCCACTATTGAAGCTGCAAGCCTGGATTTTTCAATGGAATCACATTTAAGTATAAATGGTGTAAGTAACTCTAACTGAAATATCTCATCAACTATTGGATGGGTTGGCACAAAGGCATCAGGATGTGGTAATCCCCTGATTTTCATTTAGAACCTCCATGAGGTTAACATTTGTGGTTTTGAATTCAATATCTATTGGATGGATAGATTGAGATGAAATGTGCTGCAGACCTTCACTACGTCTATAAGATGAATGGTAATATGTTGGAGGTCCTTCTCATCACCCTTAATGTTAATTTGTCCAATGCTTGTAGAATAACGACTTTCCCATCAGTTGTTTACTTAGTGTTGAGTGCTAATTAGCACATGTCGAACATGCCACACCAATATGGTGAACGTAGTACCCACTAAACACAAACATTTATATTCTTTTACAGTGTTAGTCAAATGAAATGATGAGTAGCTACAGAGTATTTAGTACTGTGTTATGCAGTACAGGAATCTTTGATGTATTTGGTACTGTGCTGATATTTTTCGGTGTAGTTTCATTATTTCCCACACTATCAACAACAGACATCTCCAGCTAATACTGCTGCAGCCATAACTACAGTTTTTTGTTTGCCTTGGATTTTAGGGATTTTTATTTTTGAATATCCTTTCCACTGCTGTATTTATTTTGAAAAGATCGAATGTGTTTCTTAGCGTCTTGCCTGTCCGAAATCCTTCACGTTCTGCTAATGGTTGTTTTGCTAAAGCCTAGATTTCTACTCTGGAGTTCCTCACACTGTTTAGAAAAGGAGACGTGTTGCCAAATGGAGCTGCAGGTTGACGAAGTCTCTCTGGGTTTGCATATCTGCACAGGGGTTGTGGGAAAATAGAGATGTGGATTATAGCAAGAACGTGCCCAGACTGGGAAAAGACGCCTTGCCGTGACTTTATTTTGTGTTTTTCCCTGTAGTCATGTCATGTTTTATCAAGAGAAACTTCTCCTCCACCTGAACGCAGAGCTATTTCTAGACTCACATGAACCCACGTCAATACTCTGATGCAAATGGTATACCACATGTTCCTTTAGCCCTTGCAGGCCTCTTCTGAATGTTCATTAGCAATTAGCATGCATGCTTCACACCTCTAATGAAGTGCATATGATGTTGGCTTTTTTCAGGCCAACCTTCTATAACTGAACACATGCTAGCCCTAAGTCTGTCTTTCATGATTTGCGGAAAAAAAACCCGAAAGTATCAAATGGAGATATTTTTGCTCCCATTTTTGATGTCATCGACTTGATGTGAATGGCTTTGTTGGTCAGTTATAATGGTTGGCTCAAGAATTGCAAGATTATTATCGTTATTATTATAGACATCAGAATTAGAAACTATTCTTTATTTTGCTCTCAACACCCCTTGTTGTGGTTCCTGTCTAATTGTGTTTCTTTCAGACACATTTAAATGCAGTGCTGATTATAGTCTACTACTAGTCACACTTCCTTTCTAAAATACACTATTTCCTGTGAAAAAGATAAAAAAATAGCTGTATGGTGTTATGGTGTATGGTGTATGATGAAAGTGTGTTATATTTTTAGATTTGGAGAATTGCATATTGTGTTTCTCCCTTTCATCCTTACTGGAGCTGAATCAGACTCTCTTATCTGGAGTAGACTACACAGTCTGTGATCACAAGTGTAATATTTTAATAGCATAATGAAACCTGTGGTCTTTGGATCAGTCCTTATTGATTTATGTATTTGTCTCACTATTACATCCACATTGGCTGCTACTCTCACTGAAACTAGTTTATTCAATTGTTATATCAGTACTCCAGTTGTTCCTACGTGATACAAACAAAACACAAAACTGTATGTGTTACAGGAATGTCCAGAAGCAGATTAATACAGGACATTAGCTTCCTTCTGATCTGCACACATTCTGTCTTATAATGATGTGTTTAAATCAGTTGTAGGATTAACATGTAATGAGAAAACATTCACTCACTATTGGTTTTACAATGCCAACACCTTATTCGAGAAGTGGGTGTCAGGACGGATGCATGGATTCTTCTTCTTTCATTCCCTTTCCTTTTCATGCTGTGGAATGAATCTGCATGTTTACCCATGAACCGTGTATTGAGTTATCTAACCTGAATACATTCTGTCCCTCTCTCTTGTTGTTTTAGTTTTGATGTGGAGAATGGATTGTCTGTGGGGCGCAGCCCTCTGGACCCCCAGGCCAGCCCCAGCTCCGGTCTGGTCCTACAGGCCAACTTTCCTCACAGCCAGCGACGGGAATCTTTCCTCTACCGCTCCGACTCTGACTTTGACCTTTCACCCAAAGGTCCTTCCAGAAACTCCTCCACTGCCAGTGACCTGTAAGTCTATTTTAGTCGTTCCACAAGTCTATACTGTTGATCTGGCACTGCTTCGTCAATGGTACTACACAATACACAATCATTTATACTTATTTTCTTTGTAAGCAAAATGTGTTTCTCTTGATTTGTTCAAGATTATAGCCTTTATTTCAACCGTGTCTCAAAAGTTCTCGTTCCTACTGTCCAATTCAATACACAAAATGAAGACTGTGCTGCTTTGAGTAACAAAATCAACAAAAGTCAACCATACTGTAAGGTTAATTATATATCATTTAAGAAGAAATGCTTTAGAACCTAAGCATAACTACATAAACACAGATCTTCAAACATGTTGAGTGCTCCTCTGTCAAAGAGACACTGACCTCCTCTCTAAATTGCAGGCTAGTCAATAGTTGATTGCAGAGAAAGATGACATTTCTCCACCAAAAAAGGGGCAGCTTTGGTCGAGTGGCTTTTGTGAATACCCTTCTGGTTTCCTGAAATGGCACAGTCCAATTATCCAGGCCCCTCTGTTTAGGCAGCTCAGGAGGACGTTAAGCTTCAAGACATTAGTAACAAGAGTTAGGTTAGCGCTTTACAATTAACACCTTTCTAAATTAAACAAAATTGCATGGATTCAATCAGATAATCTGGTAAAAAAATAACTGTCTGCATGTATTGTGATGTTAAAAAATAACTGAAAACATACCCTTTAATATGCCCTTTTTCTTTGGCTTCATAGAGAAACCCCAAGGCCAATGCGTTGTACTGCCTAGGTGGCATGATCTGGTAAATGGGGTCTACCTTAAGTGAACTTCAATTTCGTGTTTCAGTCTTTCAGATTCACTAGGGCAGTTTTCAAACAGGCTGTTTTTTAGGTGTGTGTATTAAATCCACCGATCTACCGCCCAACATTAGTTCTTCCAACTATTTTTCCATCTCAAATGCAAGAAAGAAATGGGCAAAATACAATATTTTGTTGTTACTTTTCCCCTTTTGTGTTTACAATGTATTTCTAAAACCAGTCCCCTACAAAGGTCATAATGTCTGAACACCTTTAAGTCTGTAAGTAGCAGTCGCAGGTCTCCTCATCGACTCTCGCCTATCTGTTTTTGAAGGGAAGAAAGCTTGAAGCACTGGGAAGTCAACTGGTTGTCATCTCGGTGAGAAGAACACGATAAAAAAATTGGATAAAAACACTGACTCTCTTCTCCTGCATTCCTTCTAGATTGCTTTATTTCCCACCTCCCACTTGACAAACGTGACTAAATATTAAACACTTCACCTATGATCCCAGTTAAACCCCCCCCCCAAAACACCCAGTTCTCTTTTGTTATTTTTTGCATGTGGCGCTTAATCAGAGACAACCAAGTCTGTTTTTTATTTGCTTGTGAATATTTACCAGTTCCAATTGATATCACCCACCTTTCCTCCCTCCTTAAACTGTTTCCTCACCATCCTAACCATACACAGTGCATGACATTTTCGCTACATTTTACATGAAAGGTGCTTTACAAATCGAATTTATTATTATTATTACATTTTAACAAAATGATGACAAAAAAGAGTGATGAATGAGCATATCCGAGTAAGTACATTTGAATTCTCTGGCTCCCTGGTTGCTTCATATGGAAGTGGTACCAGGTGTAGTTTGGTTTCTATTTAAATCCTCTTTACAACGTTATCAAGCCTTGCTATCTAACACAGATGAATTATCATAATTCAGGAGCTTAAAGACAGTTCCTCTAGTCAGTGTTTCATGCCTTTTCCTCCTGTGTATTCTGTTCTGAATTGCAGACATACAGAAGACATGATTGTCACACCATTTGCACAGGTGAGTCATCCAACCTATCAGGGCTTTTTTTTCATCATATGCCAATTCGAAATATTGCCAGATCGTCAAATGTAAAGACAATCCCGTTCACTTGTTAGCTAAAGACAGCAGGTCTCAAAAAAGTCCAGATGGTATGGAGACCGGGCTTCTCTGCCTCAGAGGAACAGCCCCTCAGCCTTTTGTTGGCCCCGGGACAGGATCAGGCATCCCGCTAGCATTGCATGGCTCTTGCGTGGGATGTGCGTCACACTTATGCTCACTTTAAACTTTTAATAAGCAGTGAATCCAATACTGCTTGATCATGCTGTTTAAATACGCATGTTGGCTGATAAGGGCTGCTACATGGGTCAGGCCTGGATACCGGATACTCTGGCTGCTGAGTCAGTGTTTGGCTCCAGATGGAGTGACAGACATGACATCAAAACATCAGAAATGAAAACGAGGATGCTTTTGTGCAGCACTTTAGCTTCGAGCATGAAAGCATTATCTGATTGCCAAGGCTCGTTCTAGTTCAAGATGAATTAAGTGAAGGCATGTGCAAGTATTTAAGGCTATGGATTAAGTGGCATGTGTGGTTTCATCAGAAATGTATTGTGCGTCACATTATGATGAGGATGAGGATGAGGATGATGATGACCTTGTGCATCCAATCTCTTCTTCCTACCTTTTAGGTTCTCGCCAGCCTGAGGACTGTCCGAGGTAACTTTGCCGTCATAACCGGCCAGCAAGATCGCACAGCCAGCAAGTAGGTCTTACTTTTCTTTTTACTGTCACACAAGTATAAATATAATCATGCTGTAGTTACATTATGAATTTTGCTTGCTCACTTTGGATGGTTTCTGTCTGCAGGACACGATCCTCAGGCAACAATCCACCATCCATGTGCAAGACCAGCCTCGCAGGTCGGTACTGATGTCAGAAATGGGCTGTTTACTTATCAATATCCCATGATCCACACTGAGCCTGGAAAGCCTAAGAAAGACTGAGAGAAGGGCATTATCATGCTACAATTTGGGTTACTGGTGACACATCACAGAGATAAATGTCACTTAAGTACAAGTTCAAAAAGTGAAGGTATTCACTACACTGGTGGCCCCTGTTTGTGTGCACAAATATTATTATTATTAGGGTCTGAGACCTAGGTCGGCGAAGACCCTATTGAAATATATAAAGATAAACCTGCGATACACACCCAAAACAGGGAAAACGACCGGCAAAGGCACAGAAAAGGTTCGGAAATCATGACGGCTGATAGGCCGCGCGAGCCTGCAACTCGCATAATTGATATCGTTACGATCAATTTAGTCGCTCGCACTGCGAGCGATAACCATGCAAAACCCACAAAAAACAGGGAAAACGAGGGGCAAAAGCCCATTAAAAGTGGCCTAAATCATGACAGTAGGTAGCCCATGCGACTACAGTGAGGTGGGCGTAGCTACCTACTTTAACTTTCACGTAAACGAACGAAACTCGCTATGCATGTCTAGGGTGCGGAGACGAACCAAAAAGCCTCTTGGAGGGGTATAAAATAACGTACAGGAAGTCGGCCATTTTGAATTTGGCATTGGAAAAACGCGATTTATCGCGTTTTTCGTCCTCCGCACCAAAAAACCTGATGTTGTCGTAATTCAATGAAAAATCGTCCAAACGGCACCAGACTTCAGACTATCATTAATGGTCCGGCCCTCAACAGCTCTATGTCAATTATGGGATCTCATCATAAGCCGTTGCCATGGCGACAGATCCCTCGCCATGAAACACAGTGTTGTCATAAGTCAATGGAAAATGGTCCAAACGATGGCTACTTGTCCAGCCCTCAACAGCACTATGTCAATTATGGGGTGTCATCATATGCCATTTCCATGGCAACTCATCCCTCGCCATACAACACAATGTTGTTTTAAGTCAAGGGAAAATGATCCAAACTGCACCAGACTTCAGATGACAGTTAATGGTCTGGCCCTCAACACCTCAATATGACAATACTGAGTTTTCCTCAAAAGCTGTTGCCACGGCAACACATCCCTCGCTGTTAAGCACAATATTGCTATAAGTCCTGTGTAAATGGTCAAAAACTGTTCAAACTGTACATGTGTGCTAACCGTCAAGCCCTCAACACATATATGTGTCCATTTTGAGATGTCGTCAAATGTCGTTGCTATGGTAACAAAATGGTCGCCGTCAAACACAGTTTTCTCATAACTCCAGTTAACATGCTCCAAACGGCCCAAAACTTCACAGGTTTGATAACGATGCAGCCCTCAACACATCTAGGCGTATTATGAGGTGTCATCAAATGCTGTTGCCATGGCGACAGATCACCCGCCATCAAACACAATGTTTGTATTACTGCTGTAACTCAAAGACATTGTCCTATCGACATTGTCCTATCGGCCGACTCCTCGAGACACCTAGACACACTTCGACGTGCGGACAACAGCCTGCGGAGCGTCGAAGACCCGCTCAACGCTGCTTGCAGCTTTAATTATCATTATTGTTGCAGGATTCGTTTTACTTTTGTACATAAAATCTTGCTAAGAGGTAACTAGTAACTAGAAATGTGATGAAACACATGGACAAAGTAGAATTAAATTAATACTTAAATAAAATAACTGTATACATTATAGTTGCCTTCCACAACTACATAAACATTTATTTAGATTTCTCAATCAACAATAACAGAAAGTTAAACAGTAAAACTACTTTTTGGGAATTTAATGAAAATGTGAGCAGTCTTTACTAGTTGTAACTTTCCCATAATTCCTTGCTGTGTTTGTCCTGTACAGAGGAGCCGCACCAGCAGCTGGCCATAGAGACTCTGGATGAGCTGGACTGGTGTCTGGAGCAACTGGAGACACTGAAAACTCGACACTCTGTCAGCGAGATGGCTTCCAACAAGGTACTTCAACAAAATGCGCAAACACACAGTGAGCCCTCAGCTATCCTGAAACAAATCAGAAAGCTCACTTTTAGAAAGAAACCATCATGAAAATATGAAGTGCATCTTCCATCCATCAACAAAGTGGAGAGGGGCTGGTTTAGTGAATGAGCGGGTTGGTTTCGTGCATGCAAATAGTGACTAGACACACTCCTCCCCCCACACATCTGCAGACAAATCAACTGAGGCAGGGGGAGCTGAAGATGCAACGGCATCCCCCACATCCGTTCATCCAGGCTTGATAATTCTTCAATTAGACCGCCCAGGCTCTTCATGTTTACACACACACTCCCCATTGTATACATGATACAACATATACCATTACACGCGCCACATGTTTACGCACCAGCCCATTTCTCCAGATCAGTCAATGAGCAGCTTCTGCATCTCTGACACAAAACAGTTTTCTTTAATACATGACTCCTAAAAAGAGTGAGAACTCTATGGACTTTTCAAATGTTAAATGTTTAAATAGCTCAGTTGAGGCAATTCTCATTTAAGTCCATTCAGAATGTTACAACATAGTTAATTAAGTGTAAAGTTGGGTTGCCGATTTTATAAAGAGTAATTGCACCAAGTTAAAAGTGTGTGGTTTTTTTGTGCAGCTTTAGTTTATTTCCACTCATTAACATATCATTTCAATGATGCTTAGGCAGCCTGTTTGGAGCTTATCTTTGTGCCAAAATACTTTGTTTACAATCATATTCATAAGGTCGATTCAGGAACTGTTTTTATTTTTGGCTCCGTGAATGAAATCCCCCACTCCATCCTATCAGAGCTTCTCCTCCATGTCTACTTCAAACTTGGTGCACATGGTGTGTCTCACAACCTCTGCCTCCGTCACACTCAGCCCTGCCCACTGAGTGCATCCCCCCACCAATGAGGTCCTTCCGTCTCTCCCAGCCTCTGCTGCAGCAGCCGTCTGATTGGCCTCTATTCTTAGGCATGTTTGGAAGGAGGCGGAGATTAGAGTACCTCGTTCTGCCTCTGTTTACACACACAGAGGAGCAGGCAGTAACTGAGTGAATGAGGGAGAGTCAGGGGGAGCACAGGCTTCTCTGCCTAGCATCCTCGCATCCCTCAGCATTCCTGCCACTATGCTTCCACTATCCACTATTCTTCTTCTTCTTCTTCTTCTTCTTCTTCTTCTTCTTCTTCTTCTTCTTCTTCTTCTTCTTCTTCTTCTTCTTCTTCTTCTTCTTCTTCTTCTTCTTCTTCTTCTTCCGTGGACCTCTCAACAGTTTTTTTTTATTCAATCTGTTCAGCTCGTACTGATCACAGCTTTCTCTTGTGGACTGCCTGCTAACTTTACATTTTGCTCAGTCCATCAGTTTAGGAGCACCAAGAGTCCCTTCCCTTAGGAGGACCAGAAAGCTCAGCTCTTTCACTCAGTTTTATTTTTGCTCCCATGCTTGACTTTGCGCTGAAATGCCAGAAGAGAGTTATTTCATCACTGTGTCGTGGATGTTCATTCAGGTAAGGGGAAGCGAGGGCGAAAGTGGGCGGGAGGGGTTGAGCACTGCTTACATGTTGCTCTTTTGAAAAAGTAAAAAACTGGTGGCTGACATGAGACAGTGGACTTTATCTGAGACTTTCAATTAGATTTCGGATTGCATGTGTTTGGGTGCAGCAGACTACTTGCTTTTTTGTGTGTTTTATGTTTTCATTGGCTTTTGCACTTTGTGACGTGAGAAGAAAAACAACACATGCGAATGCTTCAAAGAAGGCGTCTACATGTTGTTGGTGTAACTATTGCGGTTATATTTATAGATGATTATAGTTGTCAAAGTGACCTCTGGTAATGAGTTCCAGTAAGTTAGGCATTATATCATTTAGACATCTTCTGCCTTCAAACTCAGGGGAATAAAAAGTTTGTGAGTTGCTTTGTGGCATGACACAATTTACTTGATCTCTCTATACAGTACATACACCAAACCCTGGGACATAGAGAACAGGATGTAAACCTGATGGCATTCAACAAGTGTTTCTCCTGACTGAAAAAACAGATGGTGCTGATGTTATCTATCCTAATCTGTCCGCTTTTGACCAAAAAGAGTGTGATTAATGAATGTTTGTGTGTGTTTGTCCTTAGTTCAAGAGGATGCTGAACCGAGAGCTCACCCAGCTGTCAGAAACCAGCCGTTCAGGGAACCAGGTGTCTGAGTTCATCTCCAGCACCTTCCTCGGTAAGATACCTTTCACTCTGGTCAATGCACTTGCTGCACATAAACATATGTATCAGATAAATGTGTGATATGGTTAGCGTTTGAAATGTAATAAATAAGAGACTGCTGTGTTAACATTGTGTCTGTCTTTATCTGACAGAGAAGCAACATGACATGGACATAATTTCTCCGCCGGCCAAGGAGAAGGACAAGAAGAAACGGCCCATGTCTCAGATCAGCGGTGTGAAAAAGGCCACCCACAGCCCCAGCCTCGCCCCCTCCACCATCCCTCGCTTTGGGGTCAACTCCAGCCAGGAAGGACTTCTAGCAAAGGTGTGGTCACAAATTACTCTTTCGTTTACTCTCCATTGTACAGTATGTTGTAATGATGTATATCTGTGCTTATTGTCCGACAACAGGAACTGGAGGACATAAACAGATGGGGTATCGACATCTTCAAGGTCTCTGAGTATTCTGGGAAACGCCCTCTTACGGTCACCATGTACAGCGTCTTCCAGGTAACTCTTCACTTTCTCAACATTTGCTAAGGTGAATTGACGAACAAGACAGTATTTGAATGAATGACCTCACATTTTAGTAAATGATTTGAGCTTGACTGTCCTCTCCTTCTGCTGTAGGAGCGTGACCTGCTGAAGTCCTTTAAGATTCCCGCAGACACCTTCATTACCTTCATGATGACTTTGGAGGATCATTACCATGCCGATACGGCCTACCACAACAACATCCATGCTGCAGACGTGGTCCAGTCCACGCACGTCCTACTGTCCACGCCTGCTCTGGAGGTAGGGTTTGTAATTTCACCAAGGGGGGCAGATTCGTACTTCCATTATCATTAACCCAAAACGATAGGACACAAATACATGCACACATGTTTACAGTATTTTCCTTCTTGTCTCATCCAAGGCTGTGTTTACTGATCTGGAGATCCTCGCCGCTCTGTTTGCAAGCGGCATCCATGATGTGGATCACCCTGGAGTTTCCAATCAGTTTCTCATCAACACCAGTGAGTTTGAATAACTCCACAGCTGTTATTTGAACGTGTGTGAGTGCTGAGTGTAAGGTGTCTGTATACACGTGTCTGTGTAGATTTGTGTTTCCCATTTTGGTGTTTTACTGTGCTGTCTGTAAACGTTTTGTTTTTGCATTCAGACTCTGAGCTGGCCCTGATGTACAATGACTCCTCGGTGCTGGAAAATCACCACCTTGCTGTTGGCTTCAAGCTTCTGCAGGAAGATAACTGTGACATCTTTCAGAACCTGAGCAAAAAGCAGAGGCAGTCGCTGCGCAAAATGGTCATTGATATGGTAAGATTAGCGACATAGTTCTGATCTTTCTCACTTCAGGGATTACACTTTGTTTATTCAAACAATCTTTTTAAATCTGGTTGCTTTATCTACAGGTGCTGGCTACAGATATGTCTAAACACATGAACCTCCTGGCAGACCTGAAAACTATGGTGGAGACCAAGAAAGTCACCAGTCTAGGAGTGCTACTGCTGGATAACTACTCAGACCGCATACAGGTAAAAAACGATTTTCCTATTATTAATTTTAAGAGCTTCAATATGTTCACATTAAATATGAAATACTGTATTTTGTAGTTTACCTTAGCACTACAGAGCACTGTAGCTTCTTTCAGCTAATTGATTTGTTTTTTACAGCCTCCAACTTTACTGTTTTAGTTCAGTTTAATCCGGTCTCATCCACCATGTTCCCAGCAGGAAAGCTAAAAAACAGACTGTGCACTTCCTACTTAACACAGAACTACTCACTAAGTTACAACTAGCCGTAAAATGTTCAATCTCAGGGCCTGATGGAAACCAAAATAAAAGCAAACCAAACAGAAACATGTGTGCTGTATATCTGAATAGGCAGATTTTTTTTTTTATTTCACCATAGGTCCTTCAGAACATGGTGCACTGTGCAGACCTGAGCAACCCCACCAAGCCTCTGGAGCTGTACCGACAGTGGACAGATCGCATTATGGTGGAGTTTTTCACCCAGGGGGACAGGGAGAGAGACAAGGGCATGGAGGTCAGCCCCATGTGTGACAAACACAACGCCTCCATAGAGAAGAACCAGGTACAATATTAGAGCTGAAATATTTAACTCATGAAATCTACTCTAAGTGTTGAATAAAATGTGCAATACGGCTCCTAAGCACTAGGATGGGTCAAATGCAGAATATAAATGTCCCCTCTGTGGGACTAACAAGGGTATATAAAATAAATAACAAATACAATGGTGGAGAGAATTTAGCAAGAAGGGTACTGAAAAAAACACTTTTGTCTCGCTCTTTAGGTGGGTTTCATTGACTACATTGTTCACCCTCTGTGGGAGACGTGGGCCGACCTGGTGCACCCCGACGCTCAGGAGATCCTGGACACACTGGAGGATAACAGAGAGTGGTACCAGAGCATGATCCCCCACAGCCCCTCCCCCCACCCAGAGGGCCCCGAGGAGGGAGCCCTCACCGGGGAAGCCTCAGCGCTCGGTGGGGGCAGCGGCTCTATTTCGGCGGACAAGTTCCAGTTTGAGCTGACCTTGGAAGAGGAGGGAGAGTCTGATGACGAGAGTCTGCCCGAGGAAGAGGAGAGCTACAGTGGCAGTCGGGGGCCCGAACTCTCCATAAGTGATTCTGGCAGCGGATTGGATTCAGTTTCGTCCACGTCTTGCATGCTCACCAAAAAGCTCACCACTGATTCAGTCAGAACGTTTTCATTAGACTCTGATAAAGAAATGGCTGAAGAAAGAGAAACAGAGAATGAAGGCGTCTCTGGAGTCCCACGCTTCAGACTTGGGACATAGCACCCGCCAAAAGTAGTATTTCTTTTGGCCTTTTTTGTTTCTTTTATTGATCTCGGTGCCTCTTGACTCCCTTTCTCGCACTCCAACCAACCTGGTTTCTGCGGACAGCATCACAGCAAACCTAGGGTGGGGAGTAAGTGAGTGTGGTGGTTGTGGAGTGTGTTAAAAAAATGCTGCAGTTTTACCCAGCAGTCATCTGCACTGGAGAGAAACAGATGGACATTTTAATAGAGGACAGGAAACCAAGTTTCTGAACTGTCCTCTATGCTCTGCGTCTTTCAGTGAGACGTACTGTGGATGAACTACAGCGAGGATGAGAAGTTTGAAACCTAAAACTTCCCCTTTACCAGCCAACCCAAGGTCTACTACAATAAAGACAGAACTTTTTCTTTGTGAAGAAAGTGAGGAAGTGATGAATGAGCGTGAAAACATATTTTAAGACATCTTGCCAAACTTTACCCTGCCTTCTTAGTTCTTATTTTGTTTGTTTTGTTGTCTTTTATATAGGTCAATTGAATTGCAGTCAATGAAGGCACGGTAAATAGCAGACTCCAAAGCAGTGTAGGCAAAGTATTGGCAGAAAGGAGCTATGCATGATTTTATGCAGTCATTTTTAATGTAGCACAGCCTATTTAATTATATTCACCAAACAGTAGTGTTGCTATAAATGGCATGCAATGCATAATATGTTATGTAAGGTTTTTAGAAGTGTTTCAGGCTCACTATTTCCATTTTTATAAACCTAAACTATGATATTGTCGGTGACAATAATGAACCACGGTCAGCGTAGTGTTATTCAGTCAGGAATTACATCCAGCTATGTGGGCTGTGCATGTGGTGCCTCCCAGTGTCGACATGTGGAATTAAAGTTCTGGCATTGGAGGCAAATTATTAGCAAAGCTATATTCAAAACCCATTGAACTGTAGGACTACCCCAAATATCAGTAATATTTCAGTTTTGTTGCTATTTTGACTTAAATTTCAAGTCACTAATTCTTGAGTTCTTAATATTTGGCACCCATTTTTATAGGTTTCCCTTCAAGTTGAGCACTTTACAGTTGGGACTGAGCCAACACATGAACACATTGAAGGCTGTTGACTTCAAAACAGCTTTGGAAGCCTGCCAAGCAACCAGCGGAGACATCATGCAAAAGCTAAATGCTACAGTACATCTACAAACTGCATCAAACTATCCATACAAATCCATCATGGTAACTACAGACGTGTCACACAGCATCCAAGCACAAGGGTTGCAAAGACGGATGTCAGCATCATTGTAACTGTAGAAAACAAACAAACCAGGATGGCTTTTTTTTCCTCATTGATCAATATTTTGCTCTTCACAGGGACATAGTCAATGACAAACAAGTGCCAAGCAAGCATGACACAACCCGTACTGTAATTTCCATTTTGCCACTGGCTACTTTCCATCCATGACTGATAAAGTTGTTTGATTGTAGCACACTGTGTGCCAATCTGACCCGAGTGTCTCTGTTACAATTGTTTTTAAACTCCAGTTCTAACGGTAACTGAAACTGATATTGTCTTAATACAATGTTTTGTTTATTGTGTGAGAGTGAATGACTGGGTTGACTTTTTTGATGTATTTGCTAAGAATAAACCAAAGCACTTTGTATGGTACTTTTACAGTTCTGCACTTCCAGTACAGTTTAACATGTAAAGTGACTGTTTCACTGTTTTTCTGATGGCTGGTGCTTGAGTTGAATTGCACGGGCTGCACCACTACAGCTCTTAAAGGTCGGATTTCAGAGGGACTGAAGTCGTTTTTTTTGTCCTTTTTATAATTGACAGTATGAAAAAGAGGCGTTCTGTTGAAGTGCATGACGTTGGCTGCAGGATGAAGAATATAGAGATCTTACAGAACTTGACCTGTGGAAAAACTTGTTTTATTTTATAACCATAAAACAGAGTGAAAACTATTTGAATGTGTGAACGAGCTGAACGCCTTACCTTCAAACTTGGGATTTTTTTTTCTGGTCACAGATGTGTTAACTAACATGCTGGAGTAAAACATGTGCAATCCTTTCTGTAGCCATAAACATCACCAAACAGACAAACACTCAAGTATGCCTTCAACACTAAGGACTATCTAACAACAGCTCAACCAGCACAACATGCGAGGATTCAGTCTGTCTCTGCATGTCACTAATTGCTTGATTTGTACATTTTCCTCACAGTGCTTCATGTACAGTTTATTTATTATTTCGGTATTACCTGTCAGAAACGATGGAACGGTAGACTTATTTTAGTCTGAGGTTTAGTACTTATGTGTGAGAAAGTCACACAGGACAGATGTCAACTGTAACTCAGCTTTTTTTTTTCCTTCTCTTTTCATTTATTTATGTCTGCGAATAACATTATACATAAGCACAAATATTCACTTTCATGTTTTTCTTGGTATAAAAATAGTTTAGTGACATATGTCTGAGACATCTCTCATCTCCTGTTTTCCTCTGTTTTCAATGATCTGATCACATATTCATTCACGATCTTACAGTAAGTGTGCTGATCTGAGACTTCTTTGATATATAGTGAAGATAATATAGTCACACGGCCTCAAGTCATCCTAGATCAGTTTTTCTGTTCTTAGAGATTTTATGAATATTGGTCGTGAAGACTTTGCAGCTTTGACAATCCAAACTCTGCTGTTTAACTGTGGGTGTGTTAGCCCTCTCTCCAACTAGAACTGTTTGCCTTGCCAATAAAGGAAAAAACGATTCACTCTTTGATGTCTTTGTCTCTAAATGTTGAGGAAACTAAACCAACCTCCTAAAAGGAAGCAGCTTGCTGATGGTAAGTCATTAGAAAATCGTACTATGCATCAACTGATTGTTCAGTTATGTGGTCTTATGAAATATAATGCATTAAACAACCCCAAGAGATGGCTAAAAGAATATGCATTTTACAACTACAATAGTAAAATATTGCATAATGATTATGCACCTGTAATAAATATAATACAATAATAGGATATCAGTGGTAACATAACTCCAAACGAGACCGTTCTTCATAATGACTATACTTTTGATAAGGCCTATTTTGCTGATCAAAACAATGAAAATTAACTAATGACGGTCAACAAAGTACTGAAGTTAAGGGCAATTTTGAGGTACTTATACTTTACTTGAGTAGTCTATTTCCAATGTAAGCTATTTTATATTGTACTGCACTACATTGCAGACTTAAATTAATACAAATGTTTCACCAGAAAGAAGTGTATAACGTCATTAACTTCACCTTTACCAACTTTAGCATTGTGAATCAATAATTACAATCCAATAATATAGTAAACAAAATGTAAAACATGCCCCCATCTTCCTCTACTGTACTTGCATTTGTCTATTTTATTATTCTGTTGTATTACAACGTTTACTCCTACCTTCTTTATTCACTTTTCAGCCTCAGCTAAATACTGAATCAAACCCCCTCAATAATTTACAAAATGAGTGGAGGCAGGGCTCCGGGTGAATGAACGGATCCTCTGCTCTGATTGGTCAATCCTCGTGCCAATCGTCCTTACACTCTGTACGTAGCTGCTAAGGCCGGGGCTGTCAATCAAGAGGCGCACCGAGCTACTGCAGGTGCATTACTGGGCTAGTCGCTGCTGGGAAGTTGAGGATTAAACACACCTTTCACGGTAAACACTCCGTTGTTTTTGTCATTGCGGGGACGTGTTAAGTCTAATCGTTCCAGTGGATGGTTGCACGCTTATTATACCCTGGATTTATACTCAACATTTAGTCGTAAATAAGAAGAGTAACCTTCATTTGACATAGCTGGGATGCTTAGCTAGCTCCTGCTGCCACTTTTAAATACTGGTAACGGTCTGCTGTGTTAGCATTAAAGGTAGCGATGCTAGCTTGATTTCATGCGTTTTCACGGGATAACAACTGCATTTGTATCTGTGTTGCTATCATCACTTTCACAACCGTTTAATATTTAATACAGGCGGTAAATAATATATGACAAAACGACGTGTAGTCTAATGTATGTGTTTTTTCTGCAGCTAACGTGAACCAGTGTCAATTTCAGGCTACGTATTCACTAGCAAGCTAACGCTAGATAAGCTCTGGATAATAAGGATGTGTTTAAGGCCGTTTTAATTGAGAGCTTCTTGTGTTTAGAGACGGGCACAGAGCACTACAGACGTATGAGAGTTTGTCGGCGTTTCTTTAATGTAATGCAGGGCAAATTCAGTCCAACCATATGGTCATTCATAATTGGCTGGCTATCGCTGCAATGCCCTCCTGGATGGGGAGGGATAGTCCGTTTAGCAGCTGATGCTTAGCCTGCTAAGCTCCGGTACTTCCGTCCTCTTATCTTCCGTGGGGCGGAGGTTTGGAGTCCTTGCCCTAGCGGTATTATTGGCATTAAGTGGAAACCCTCCAGACTGTGTGTGGGTATCGACTGGTACTGTTGACACAGCCTCTTGGCGAAACGGCTGCATAATTTTAAGACCTGATAAAGTAATGAGTGTTGCTGAGTGTAACCTGGCCTCACGCAACACGGGTTAAATGAGGCTGTGGTACACTGCCACTTTGGTCTTTCTGATGAATGATGGAGATCAGCAGTACATCTGTTTTCTGTGCATTCGCCTTATGTTATGTAGGTAGTGAATCATTGATGCCACATATGAGTTGAAAAAGAGATGACTAACCAGAAAGAGTTGGGTCAGTCTAGTGAATAAACGCATTTACATCAAAACAGCCAGATATTTTGTGTTATTTTAATATTTCTTGTTATATTTTATGTGTTTTAGATGTTGGTGGTCTCGTTTTTCTTGATGTCAATATATCCTTTCAAATTATCTTATGTTTATTTAATGTCACAATGTTTGTTGTAGATAAATTGTTATTTAATATTTAGTTTACTTATAAACCAATTTGAACGAATACAGTTTTATACAAAAATCTAATCTGTCACATTTCCTAAACCAAAACAGTAATACTTTATTAAATGGCTGTTCAGTTTCCTTTTTTAAAAAAAAAATCCTTTATCTGCCTTAAACATGAAATGTTTTAGCCAGTGGCTGGAGAATTGTGTATGACATTGTAACAAAAGGGAGTGGACACAATATCAGAAATAAAGTACCTGCACAATCTGATGTGATCAAATACAGCAGCTCTACATTTGTAGATTTATATAATGTCTAGTTTTTCAGACACTGTCAGAGAAGCTTTGATTCAAGCCTGTTAGATGTTGTGATCTATGTCTGTTGTGTTGTCTTTATTGAATATAATTGATGTTGTTGTTTTAGGCTATTTCCTTTTTAACTCATTAATGTCTGATCTCAATCCTTGCATAGATGGCGTCTGCAAATGCCACATACGGACAGAAGGAGACTTCAGACCAGAACTTTGATTACATGTTTAAAATCCTCATCATTGGCAACAGCAGCGTAGGAAAGACTTCCTTCCTTTTCCGCTATGCAGACGACTCATTCACGCCGGCCTTTGTCAGCACAGTGGGCATCGACTTCAAGGTGAAGACCATCTACAGGAACGACAAGAGGATAAAGCTGCAGATATGGGTGAGGAAGTTAATTGTGAACATTTGATTTGGGGCAGCAAGTGAAACACAGTCTGCCCCATGGTTGCTTTTCAGTGGCTGACACTTACATCTGAACTGCTGAGGTGAACTTACCTTGCTTTGCTTATTGCTACCTGTTGTGTTATCAGTGTTCATTATTCAGTGCCACTGTGCTGTCTACACCTCGGTACCACTGGCACTGAATAAGTAATGGTGTAACAGTGAGAGCTGTGCCTGTGGCAACCATTCATTTGACATTATATACAGTAATTACAGATGGCACTGTGAGTGTTTTGAGTCTTATGTCGTTGTCATATTTCTCTTTAATATTCAGTGACACAGCCACAGAAACAGTATATTACAAATACACATCGAAAATGTGAATGAAAGCTAAACAAACTTAAAAAAACTTCCTGCACTTCTGCTCTACCTTAATGGTTTCTTTAATGGAAGACTTTATGGGATTCAATACATTCAAAACAATATACTGGAATATAATTACAGATTTCAGCAGCAGTGACATTTCTGATACCCGGCTTCAACTAACAATTGCAGGGTATTATCTACATGATCAATCAACCCACTTCTAACAGCCCAAAACACCAAAGATATTTACTTTACTGTGATGGAAATCACTGAAATCAGCAAATCCTCCTATTGGAGAAGCTTCAGTTTTGACATTTTTGCCTGAAATGAGCTTTTAACCGAAATTAATCATCAGAGAAATTGCAGATACATTTTTTGTCAATCGTCTTATCATTTTGGCATAACAGTACAGCACAAACTAGATTTGATCAACAGAATTAGGGCACATTTCCTTGGATTGTCCTGAGTAAGATTGCCTGTTTGTTATCTTGCACCCTCACATCTGTCTGAGACGGTCTCTGTTACCGTACGTCTCTAATGGTTACCAGCAGCCCTCTGCAGTCCTAGAGTGACTTCATCGGCTGTGTAACGCCAATACCCTTGAAGTGTTCTTAACTTGAGCCATAAAGCCTGACCCTGGGACCAATTGCTTGTTTCATGGGACACCAGAGGAATACCTAATGCTCATTGGCCTAATGTTAAACCTCGGAGATCATCAGGAGGCACGTGCACGTCATAAATCCCTCGCAGGTGCTGGGTGACGGTCTGAAGACAAGACAACAAACGCAAACACACTCATGTCTCCAAACGCTTTGGATTTGATTTTACATTGACACTTTTTAGACAACTGCATGAGCAAGTGCATTTTCAACATAATGTTTAACTGATTATTTTTTTGTGTTTTGTGTGTTTATCTTTCAGGACACTGCTGGCCAGGAGCGCTACAGGACGATCACCACAGCTTACTACAGGGGAGCCATGGGCTTCATCCTCATGTATGACATCACCAACGAGGAGTCCTTCAACGCCGTTCAAGACTGGTTAGTGACTCCTCTGTGTGCCTTTCTGTGTGTTTAGTAGTCAGGTAACTCAAAAACAAGTCCCTTGTGTATACAGTACATACAGATACATTGACAGCTACATAAGTTAAACTTAATGTCTGCTTAAATTAGTCAAACTTGAATCAAAAAGTGACTAAGCAGAAAAGATGTTTACACCAGATAGTTTGGTTTACATTTCAACATTGGCCTTTCTTTACCTATCCAAATAATTGGTTTGGATAGGTATGCTAAACTTGAATTATTATAAACCTGTCTGGTGACTTGTGTTTTGCTTCATGTTTTCTCTATTGAAGCTTTACCAGTGGCTTTGCCATTTCCCATATCTCAAAATGAAGTGGTTGACTAAAATGAAGCTGGGGGGTATTTCAATAGTTTAATGTCCATTTAATGGAATTGCTGTGATGAAATCATCTATTGAGATATTATGAGTTTTGTTTTGCTTCAGACTGTCACAAGTGTCTCCGGCCTTTAAGCTCCATTACCCAAATAGATAGTAAATACAGTTCAGGGGCCTCATTTATAAAGCCTTGCGTAGGATTGCCGTGGGAAGGTTGCTTACGTAGGACAAAGCAAATAAATACGCACCGACACTTTCCGATTCATAAAAGACTGCGTACCGGCACAGGACTTGCGTACGGCACATCCTACGCCGGTTTCCCTTTTATAAATCACAATCAACTCGAAATGCGGCGCAGCTTTTGCGGGCTTCACGTAACGCCCATATTTGCCTATAAATAGTCAAAGAAACGCCCATTTTGACTGACTGCATGAAGAAGATCGCGGGAAATGACGACAGAACAGCTAAAAAAGACATCTCACACCGTGTCAGATTTTGGTTATTTTGGGAAGGTGGAGATAAATCATATTGTTTGGTGGATGCCGTTTGAACCAGAGTAGCAGCATGGAGGTCGGATCGTCACCAAAATAAATAAATAAGTGATCCGAAAAAGGTTCATGACAAAAAAAATACACGTAGCCTTCCTCAGGCAGTGTGTTTGTACCGGGGACAGGAGACACCCCCTTGATGAGAAACTAAGAAATGATCGGGGAATCCCTCCGGAGTGGAGTCATGACGACTGGATCTGAATTATTGTTTTGTATTTGGTGGTTTGTGTTCCAGCTGTCGATCAGCTGTGCGCAGCGTCTCCGCTGCAGCAACTCTATATCCACCAGTTAAAGGAAATACAACTAATGTGGTGTTATATTCGCTGTTCAATTTACCACATATGGTGTTCTTAGTTTCCATACCTCCTGTGTTTTACGACCGACTTATCAAGTAGGCGGCAAACGGCATAAAACACGATTAAACGTGATGGTATATAAACCATGCTCGTATCTACAACCTATAGAAATGCAAAACGGCGTCAGTTTAAACTAATTCCGTCCTTCTGCTTACCGCATCATTTATGAGAAAACATTTCTCAACAAGAGAACAAAATCGAGGGGTGATCAATAACATTTCCGTATTTATTTATTTCTCCCAGTTATGTTTTTGTGTGCACTGAGGAGTCTCAAACAGGCCTTTGTTAAATCATTTTAAGATTGGCTTTAATCAATTTGTGAAAATGAATTCTTCATATATGATAAATGAGAGGTAACATTTTATTTATGGTATTATTTCCACATATTTCTCTCCATTCTTCCTTCTGCCAACGGTGTTGCAGTTTCTCGTCTCTCCCGTTTTTGTGCTTAGTGCGTACGCATGGGTTAGAGTTTGCGTGGAGGACCGCACATTTTCCCATCAAGTTAGTATTTTATAAATCACAAACATTGCGTAGAAACTGGTGTACGCCATCTTTTGAGCATACGCACCGTTTATAAATGAGGCCCCAGGACAGGCTTCTCTCTTATACTGAAGAATAATGCTTAAAAATTCACTCAAAAAATACAACAATGTGCAGGATTTTCTTCATTCAGCTTTTGTTTGTTCTACCCATATATGCTTACATTTACGTTTATGGGAATAACCCCAATGTATTTTGATCAAACTACTGCCTCAATCTGATGAATGTGTACTTGTATATGTGCATGCATGTAAACGGGGTCAGTGTATAGCTTGAAATATATATTTGTTATGTCTTAAAAATGCACTTAAAACTTTGTTAATTATGCTTAATATTTAAAAAAATATTATATATAATGACAAAATACTCTGTAATGACAGGATTTTAAAAAAGAAATTCCCATGTGGTTATTTCATATAGAATATATTTTAATTAAAATATCTGAAAGCTTGCTACATTGGGTTTCATATATGTATCCAGAAATGAAATGACTATATCAGGATAGAAGATAGAATGTCGCTCAGCCCCGAAGTGAACTAAATGGTAAATGAGATGATGATGCTGAGCCACGCCCCTTTCTGCTGACAGGTCGACCCAGATCAAGACGTACTCCTGGGACAACGCCCAGGTGCTGCTGGTGGGGAACAAGTGTGATATGGAGGACGAGCGGGTGGTGGCGGCAGAGCGGGGCCGACAGCTGTCGGAACAGCTGGGTGAGTCAGCTGATCGTAGGGAAAACGATATGCCATGTCTCTGTTGCTCCTCTACTGTCCCTCCTCTCCTCTCCTGGGATCATTTATAAACATTTTATATAATCATGACCCCGACAAAGAGAAGGCAGTGATGTATATTTTTAGCATCTAAACATAAATCAAATTCATAATGTTTGTGATATGTCTGGACATGTATGGGATCCTAATAAGCTTAGAAGTTGTAGTTTTTAAGGAAATGAACAGTTTAATATCTCTATGTGATGCCCTTTCCGTAGTCGCCAAACTGTTATGTCATCTTGATTCTATGTAGCCACGGTACATAATTTCACTGTGTTTGGAAGTGATGTTGGATCACTTCAGGCTGAAGTCATTGTAAATCAAAGGTAGCTCTGCCAATGAGCCTTACTCACAGGAATCTAATTGGTCTATTAGCCTTTTTAAATATAAGAGATCTAAATATCAGTCTTCATAAAGCAACCTCTGGAGACGCAAGAGTCAGGTTGCTGCTTGTTTTTGGTCTCATTTCCTACTCTCCCTGTTGGAACATGTAAATCAAAAGCATATTGCTGTGGGGAGTGATCAGCAGGGGTCATAGTATCGTAATAACAACATATTTCAGAACATATATGAAAGAGTTTTAATTTGGTGAATAGGTTTAATTTATAAATACTGACACCAATCTGATAACGAGGGGGAGGGATTGAGCTGCCTGTCTCACCGCAGCCTCGGTGTGTCCTCGCGTGAGATAAGTGGATCAACTGGGTAAGCTTCACCTGGGAACATTAAGCGTAACCCACGGCCTCTCTCCGTCTCTGTCCCCCCCGCCCCGCAGGTTTCGAGTACTTTGAAGTGAGCGCTAAAGACAACATTAACGTGAAGCAGACCTTCGAGCGGCTGGTGGACATCATCTGCGAGAGGATGTCCGAGAGTCTGGACAACAATGACCCGTCCGTCACCGGCAACAAGCAGGGCCCGCAGCTCGGGGAGCAGCCGCAGAGGTCCACTCAGGACTGTGCATGCTAAACAAAAACATACACTCTCAAACACACACACACACACACACACACACACACACACACACACACACACACACACACACACACACACACACACACACACACACACACACACACACACACACACACACACACACACACACACACACACACACACACAGTCTGCTTTCCTAAAGCCCACAGACATTTTTGGGTTTGTCTCTTACTTTTTCTTTCTCATACACACATAAATTACACACAAACACTGCCATAAACAACACAAACAACAAGGTAGATTCTCCACCCCACTTACTACTCAGAGCATTTTCCACATGAGCGGCTCCCCCCAAAGATTTGGCGTTGTCACTAATCTCTTTTTTATTGTATGTTAGTAATACAGGGGTTATGTGATGGTGCTAATTTAGTCCCAGGGGTGAAGAAAATGTAACGGAGGTACAAGCTCAAGTTTTCTTCTTGTTTTGTTGGCACACGTTTACACAAGCATACACCAGACTGTCTCTTAACAGAAATGTAAAAGGCCAGTGAAAGCTGAGACTCCATCATTCCTTAAAGACGTGTCTACAATTGGGTTTCAATATAAAATGCTGATTATCCTCAAATCCCAGGCCCTACTTGGATCTAACGCCTCAAACCTACTTGGGTATAAATCTGCTGTATTCGTTTTACTCTTAGTCCCATTGGATATATTTGTTTGTTGCTGTGGATAGATTTTTTTTTTTTTTACATTTCTGGGTTGGTTGGGTGTGTTTTTGAGCATGTGAAGTCACTGGTCCTCCCCAGTGTTGTGATTGAGTCTTTTCAGGTTATTATAGTCCAAACAGGTCTTACTTTTTTTATTTTAGGAATGAACGTGAGAATAGCAAGACATTCATATCAGTTTGCTTGTGAAGTTGTTTCTATAATTCATTTTTCGGCCCCTTTCCCAGATCCCAAAAAATGTTTTAATTCTTTTTTTAGCAAAACTGGATGTCAGTTGTTTCGTTGGTGTCGGCGTCCGGGGCTGCAAAGCATTGATTTTAGATGGTCTTTTTTTGTTTTTAACTTTTTTATGTACTATTTTTTTAAGACATACAACATAATTAAAAGGTAAAGGATGTCTCTCAAAATGTAAAAGAGTGTATAAATGTTTTAAAGTCAATAGTTGTGCATTTTGAAATGCATTCATAATATATATAAATGTATAAAAAAACAAATGATACAGTAATAATGTTTGAGGATATTGGATTCCTACCTGTGCTTTAGTGGGAGATTCATGTTGTTGATGTTTTTTAACCGACTCTGGTTGACCGGATGGTTCTTTGAGCTGCTGTCTGAATTTAAAAGCTGCCGTCCTACAGTTTGAACAGTTGGTTAGCTAATGGAGGCTAAAGCTTTCACATGTTAAGCCCACGCCCCCTTCTCATGTATTAACTTTCATCCACTGCATACAATGTGCTCACTAGAAAGGCATGTGATCCAGTGCGGACCTCCACATCAACGCAGATTGTCTCTTGTGTTACGGTGGATCATATTTGTATCTTTTCGTTATGGGGAACATGATGTTTTACGCATGGTAAATGTCAGATTGTGAGCTTTATTTCCCTTTAAGGTTAGGAATGTGTCTTCTTGTGTATATAGTACAGAAACAGTAAGGCTTGCAAAAACACCTGTAAGTTATTTCAAAATAAAACATATTTATTTTGTATTATTTATAACTTTAAATTTGCTTTAAAGATAATCTTCTTCCTAGATGATGCAGTGTGATCTGCACTCTGCTTTTTAAAGTGATGTTCAACAGTATTCACTTGCTTAAACTAAACCTTGAAGGGAAAATGTATTTGTGTTTACAGTGAATATTAAGCTTAAGATGATTCCTCAAGGGGAAGTTTAAAACATTCCAGTGAGACACTTTTATCATGTCCGCACAGCTTTGTAGGGAAGTTTGTTTTTCTTTTGATATCAGTTATGTTATTTTTAAGACTTGGAAGTGTAAAAGGGGGCTGTTCTTCTCACAGATCAATAGCAGTTATTTCTCTCTACACATACAAATAAACAGCGTGAACCCTGCTTTTGTAATGCACTTGGTGTGTGAATGTACTGTTTATGAAGGAGGTCTTATTAACTGTTATTTCCAAAGAGATCTCTACAAGGCATTTGGAGCCAAACAAAGCGCTTGTTAGACAATGTGCAGTAGCTTCAACAGGGAAAATGTTTGTAGCTAACTGAATACTCTGAACACTTCATTAAAACAGTGATTCTTACTGCATTGTTCACTTTTGAATTGTTTGTTGATTTTTTTTGTTACTTTATTTATTGTGTTTTGCTACAGCTGTAAACTTTCTGGTGACTTAGAAAAAAAAAACATGAATCATGTTCAACGCTCTCTTCATCCTCTCTACCATCTTGTAAATAGAAATGTTCTTTCTGTCGGGTATTAGTTGTGTGAATTTGTGCTGTAATTCTGTAATGCCAGATTTGCTAAAATGAGGAAATCAATAAACCAATTCTAAAAGCTGGAGTTGTGTCGGTTCTACTTTTATTCCCAAAAGGGAGGGATTTACAAGAAGTGCACATGTGATGTTTCAGAAATGGTTTAGAATAATTGTGCCCAGCAGAGGGCATAATAATACTGCATTAATGTTTTATTTTCTACCCTCAGAGTTGTTTGACCATCTATGGTTTGGTTCAGCTTCTCTACTGCACAACTGAATGAGAGAAGACTCATGTTAAAGGTAAGAATTTATATTTTAGTCTTTCAAATGCTCCTTCCAGCTTTATAAAGCAGGCATATCCTCCTGTCTTAAGAAACAAAACACATACGTTTTTGTAATGTAGTGAATTTAATAAATGTCAGGTAGAGACTTGAATGTCCTTTACACATGTATAGATAGGGTTTCTCAGCACGTACACATACATTCATGGACGTTTTGGCGCCTGAAGAACTACACAGCAGCCACCAAAATAGAAAATACAATGGGTACTGTACACAAGAGCAACAAGACATGCAGTGTTCCTTTTTTCCAAAAAAATAATAAACAAAGTAAGACCATATGTAAAGTAAGAAACGTTTCAGTAAATAAAATATATATATTTGTCATTGCTAAGTGCTTGTAAACAAGTAAGGCATTATATTACACGGTGGGTGCCAGCACTTGGTGACACCCTGGTGTTTGGTTGCACTCTAGTAGAGATTGTCCAGCTTAAACAAAGATAAACCCTATTCTGCACCAGTCCCCTGGATAGCACTTTGCTACATGGCTTCCCAAAAAACATTAGGGCAACAAAATAAGTCTATTGGCAGTAAAACACTGCCAGATTTCAGGCTGCAGCCAAGCTGCTGGTCGTTATTCCAGTAGACTTTCAGCTCCCATCAAGCCGGCCATGCAGTTCATTCACTGTGCAGTGCAAATGCCTGTTTTGATTCTCAGTAACAGGCTTTATCTGGAGGGTGCATTTACAATGGCCTCATATCAAGTCTCTGATAAGTATTCTGTGTTACAAAAGGCAAATGTTCCTCATAATTCATGCCTGTATTCTTCCTCAGAGGATATTTAGAGCTGCATAAACAGAGGCTTTAGTAAGCTTGGACCTGGTTTGGTAAAAGCTGGCACCCACTGCTGACATGGTTCATCACCTTCTGCTTCAGCTGAGCCACTTGATCCCTGAGGACGCTGGCTGTGGATGCCAGCTCGGTGTTTTGCGTTTTCAGGTTCTTGACCTTGTCCTCCAGCCGAGAAATCCTCTCCAGTTTTCTCTTGCGGCACTTGGAGGCGGCTACCCTGTTCCTTAGCTTTTTCCTCTCCGCCTTGATGCGCTCCTGGTTGTCCATGTCGATGGGAGACATAGGGGGGCTGTCCCCGAAGCTCTGCATGTCTGGCACAGTCTGCGGCTCGTCCTTCACCAGCCCGGCGGACTGGAGTCGGGACAGCGCAGCCGCGGCCTGCTGCTGCTGCTGCTGCTGCTGCTGCTGCTGCTGCTGCATGCTGGCCAGATGAGACGGGGGCGGCGGGAAGGGGATGGTGTCCGTGGAGTAGTTGATGGTGGTTCCGAGCGGACTGGACGCATAGCCGTTCAAAGTAGTGTAAACAGGGAGGTCTGAAGTCTGAAGCCCGCTCCCCATTGAGTTGGCGGCTCCGAGGAGCTCCAGTCTGTCCACGCAGCCAGCCTCGCTCAGCTGGTTCTGCTTGTGGAGATCCTCCAGCGCCTTCACGAAACCCTCTGCGAACTCCTGCTCGTCACTGGCCGACTTCGGGTAGAGGAACTGGGAGGACGGGTTGACGGTGGTGACCAGACCGTTGGACTGGATGATAAGGCGCTCCAGATCCGGGGTGGTTAGTTTCAACAGTCCCAAGTCTGGAGAGTTAAGGAGTCCGTCAGTGTCCCGGAGAGGGTTGGATTTGTGGTCGTCCAGGTTTAGATTAATGTCCTTCTTCATCATCGTGCTGTGGGAATAGATGTTGGGGACCCTCAGAGTGTTCACGGAGCCTGGGAAGAAGGTTGTTTCCATTCTACACCCTCACACGAGGGAGTGCTGAGCGTTACGCATTAACGATTGTTCAGCAATCATATCCAAACATGAGGAAATCAGCTGATCCTTATTGTCGTGCGATCCTGTTTCCTTATCCACTTGTATCAGTCTCTTCTATCGGTAGACTCCTTGAGCTCTCGTGCCTGAGGGTCTGGGATGTGTCTCTATACAGCGCGCGGGTGATATTGTCTTTTCCCGATGGCACGACTGCTATGCGCAGCGCCAGACCTCGCTCGCTTTCTAGCCCTAAAAATTCCATTATGTCACTCCAGAGCGCGCAGATTGGCCCAAAATGACGTTGGTTTCCGGTTTAATTTGAATAAGGGGCAGAGCCTGTCTTTATTGCCATGGAGACTCTGGGTAAACTACAAACAGTGCAATGCATTGTGGTTTGATGTCATAGCATAAAAAAGCTCAGGGTCGCCAAAAGAGAGCAGAGACTGGGCGGGGAAGGTGTAAGAGGCGAGGGCCAAGGAAAGAACAGAGGAACAGGACTTACAGAAAAATATAACTTGAACTAAGGCAGGGTAACTCACTTTAAAAAGACTTAAAGAGTGGAATAAAAGTCAGCTTTAGAAAGTGGATCTGACTCGACCTAAGTCTTAACATAGCCTACTAATCAAGTGTAATCTTACTCTTCCACAAACTATAGTCTCTAGGATTTATTTAGTCTTAAAGTATGTGTTCAAACTGATTTCATGTTTTATTACAAAATCATCAGATTTCTACACAAACCATGCCAACTCCTCTTGTTCCAACTCTGTGAGATCAATGGTCAGATTCAGCCCCCACACACGACCAACAGAGTGAAATGAAATGAGCCGTGTCTCTATAAGTGCTCTGAAAGTGTTTCTGGGGAAACTGCGTAGAAAAAGGGAAGGAAACAGTGACAGTAGAATGAGGAAACCATGCTGTCTGTGATTTTAAATTTGAAAAGGTTGAAGGTTTAATGGCTGTTGCTGAATTCAGTCTTTTTATTTATCCATTTTGTAATCGATTTCCTCCTAAACTAATTGAACTAATCATAACAACGCAACACAAAGCTGTGAAACCTCAGGCATCGCCACATATAAATTAATTTTTAAAATCATTCTAATTATTAAAATAAATACATTATTACAGAACAGATTAAACATACAATAAAAAAATAAAAGAGAACACAATATTACAGAACACAATATATTGGAGCCTTGTAGAATACAAAATATATAAATAATAAATATTATAGAACAGAAAATAATAGGATTGTGTAGACGTCGATTATAGAATACAATAAAGATTCAAGTAGAAATAATAGAATATATTAAAACATTAGAGAATATAGCATTGTAAATAGATTAGAATAAAACATTAGGACAGAAAATAATAGAACAGAATAGAATACAACATTATAGAGTAGAAAAAAATAAAGCAGAATACAATAGATCATTATGGAATATAAAAAGGCAGAATAGAATATCTAGTGTTTACATCCAGTCCACATTATATAAGGCATTGACTTCCTCAGTAAAATGTTGTTGTTCCGCCCATTCACAGCGAGGACGTCAGCAGACTGTCTGCATCAGCACCACCATGCAGAGAGGGCACCATCCGTTTCCATGGCAACACTGACATAGCCGTGACGCAGGCGAGACGGAGAGGAAGGTGAATGGGTTGAGGGAGAAGAGGGGGTGTTAGCGACTGCAGTGCACGTTGTGTAGGTGTTCAGAGGAGGTGTTGCAGTGTATGTGTGATGTGCTTCAGAGGCAGACATCAGTGTTGTTCTGTAAACCTTAATGAATGAGAGAAATTAGTTTGAAACATTCAATGCAAAAATAAAAATCTCCACTCTATGAAAAGATATTTTCTTCTCTGTGCCAGTGTGGAGCCACACAGGGTGCAGTGTCCAGAATGTGTGACTCATTTCGCAACCCAAGGGTGGACGGCACCGAGAATGAAAATAAATGCTGTTAGGCGATATTAGATTAACTCTGCCTTCATGACAACAAACTGGGAAGAGGGTTTGTCCTCTAAACCCAGGTAATGGAGTGTGTCAGGGGTTGTGTAAGATACAATTTCCCCTCCCTCAGCCAGAGAAGTGTCCTTTGACTTTTAATCCCTCGGGCAGGCACGTTCAGAAACGCCCTGTGTCACTCTGACGCTGTTACACTGCACACATTCACACCTGGGAGCTGCCCAGTAAAACCTCTGAGCATGTCGCTTCATGAGCAGCTGGTCGGGGTCAAATGTTCATTCATGGGTTGTCTCAACAGCTCTTATTGATGGAGGGGAGGTTGTTTTTCATTCACTTAAACAGACGCAGTGAATGCAGTGCAGATGCTTGCTTTTCATTTCAGCACACACACATGGCTTGAATTACATTCTATTGCATTCAAAACAGTTGGAGTAAAAGTATCAGTTTTCATCATCTCCTGTCCCCCTTTCCAACACTTTCATGAGCATGAAAAACAAAACAAAGATAATGAGTCCTCTTTTGTTTTTTGTTGTTTTTGGCCTTTTAGTCAAATGCATTATGCTGCTGTTGAAGAGTGTATGCCCATACAGCAGGTGGCAGTATGATCCATCCAGATCTGGTTTGTGACTTCCTTTCACCTCTGAGTCAGAAGAAGACGGCAGCAAGCGTTGACAATCCACAATCCTGGGATTCTTGTTTGGGATATTTGATCTCTCATTATCAATCTATGACAGCTCCTGTCCTAACAACCAAGGATAATGGCCAATAAGAAGAAAGTAATAGTAACAGGTGAGAGGCTTTAACTGGTCAGTGTCCAGAGAGATTAAGGTGTTTTAGAGAATTCTTTATTGCCTAGTGCTGTTGCAGCTCATTGAATTGTCTCCTTGTGTCAGAGCTGTACTTTAATGGATCTGTTTATATGATAAATATGTTATGACATTGCAGTGAGTATTGCTGCTGTGATGAGAGAAGGGTTGTGTCTGTTGGTTTACATTAGGAAACAAATATATGAATTAGGTGAAGGAATGATGTTTTTTACACTACCATCTGCGATACAGAAATGATCCTGCACTTTTGTGACGAAGGTAACTTCGTCCCTGTGGACTGCCTTCTTTGGAACTTGTAATATTGCACATATGGGTTTGCACTTTATGAAACAACATCCTTTTGCACAGTAATAATGTCACTCAGCACTTTAGTGAACAGTTTGCACTTTATTAGCGTGATTTCCACAGTACAGTTTGGCATTGCATATTTGCACATTTTTATATAAATTATACTATTTAGTATTTATTGATGTAGTATTTATTACATGATTAATAAATCCTCTTAAGCCCCACGGACCCGGTTCCGGGGCCGAAATCGCGTGATTTGCAGGAAACAACGTCTAAGGAACCTTAATATTTAATAAACTATGAATATTTTATATCCATATAACGGAAAAAAACTCTTTTTCATTTTTTTTCCCAAAAAAAACACACATTGCTAACACTGTCACTGACCCTCTGAATTAGCCCCGAGCGAAACATGCTAACCTATTACTGCACCGAAAATCACTCCTAGCTCCCTTATTACTTATCCTAGGTGCACATCCAACACATCGTTTATGATCGTAAAGACACAGAATCTAACGTCGCGACGTTATCAACAAAAACGTACATCAAAACATGTGGCGCTTGTAGGTAGCCACAACCGCTAACATGGCTTACCTTGGTCAAAACTGGTCTTCAATGGCATTAAAACAATAAAAACGATGCTGTAGTTAATCCATAGGTTAATATCCAATGTGACTGTGTCCCCGTTGAAATGTTCTGATAATTTATAAGCAATAAAACTGTGTTTCCGTTTCTAGAAGTCAGAGCAGGGATATTCCTACGCTCTGCAACAAGATTTCATTCGCAGAGATGCAAGCTTCTTTTTTTAACATGAGAGTCTATGGGACGATTTCCCTTCCATTCTATTGGCTCTAACGGTCGGGAAGAGATGTCACATGTCAAAATCGAGCAAGGGGGGCCAGATATAGGTCAAATCCACCCAAATGGCCCCAGAAGAGGGTTTTTTTGCTAAATCTGTCTTAAAAGGTCAAATATCCCTTGTTTTGCATCAATCTTGATACAGGGTACTTATTATATGTTGTACTTTGGATTCCTAAAGCTTTTAGTCTACTAACCCATCATCCAAGGTTAGTTTTCACTATAAGTACAACATATTCTTTGGACGGACACTATAATTTACAGTTTTTTTATCATGTTCAATCTGAAATTTCTTTAAAATAAAAAATATCTATATTGATTCTGACTTTTCTACATCCAACTCACAGGTTTATCATTACTTTGAGAAAAAAGATTATTAATTTAACCCTTTTAGAAGGGAAGATATGATCATTTGTTCTGGGAATGTCATTTTCGAGCCTGAAACCTGAAAAACAGGCTTGGGGCCTAACAGGTTTAAACCGTATGAATTGGAATGTCGTCTGGCAGATGCTGGTCGGGTCCTCGGCTCCACCTGAAAAGAGAGGGGAGTTATAGCGAGAGCGCCGAAAGTGTTTATGATTGTGTAAGATTGACAGCGGTTGAGATTAATCATTGTGTGCAAATAATATGTTTGAGCGTGTATATGTCATGACGTTAAGTTGCATTAATTGTACAAGTGTTCCCCCTCCCGTCTTATCTGTTACTGGTGATTGTGGTCACCTGATGGCCTGTGTTGTCTCCTCTCCCCCCCACCTGTGTCTTATTGGCCTGATTAGTGTGTGTGTATTTAGGCTCTGTTTTCCCTGTCAGTGGACAGGTAGTGTGTGAGATCCTTGTGGCTGCTGACTGTGTTCAGGTGGACAGCAATTGAGGCTGTGAATCATGTGCCCATGATTTGAATAAATGCGGGTTGTATTTGAACGCTCTGCCTCCTTGCTTGGTGGCGCTGCTCAACGGTCTGTCTCACAACCTTTTACTGTACTATGAATACAATTTAATGTTTAACTGGCAACTGTTGGACTTTGAAATGTTTTAAACATTTTCCCTTATCACTACATGACAGATTGCCATCATTGCGTTTTTATTTTCTTTGCTGCACTTGTCTCATTACTGCAGTGAAGATTGTTTTATTTTAAAATATTTTTCTCTGTAGGTTTTGAACCTTTTGGTGGCCATGCAGTGAACTCCAGCTGGGTGGCAGTACAGGTAATCCAGTTATCCATTTCAACAAAGGTGCATTTAAGCTCCTGAATAATCATTTAAAGACGGATGTACATTTTTGGTGGGCTTTCCCTCAACTCACTGTTTGCCTGCAAAGCCCTGTAAGACTGCATTTGAGTTTAACATATATATATATATACACAATTTGTACCTGTGCTGACAGGAACTGGAGAAGTTAGGTCTTGGTGAAGCAGTAGACCTCCATGTGTGTGAGGTTCCTGTTGAATACCAGGCTGTTCAAGACCTACTGCCTTCCCTGTGGAAAGAGCCCCAGCCACAGGTATAGAAAACACACAATATTGTACATAACAAACACATTTTTCCACTATATTACATATGAAATGTTGTCATAATCCCTCACTTAATCCAAAACAACCCTCCTCTGTGTTTGGTCCTGTGAGCAGCTGGTGGTCCATGTGGGTGTTTCTGGGTTAGCCACCACTGTGACTCTGGAGCAGTGCGGCCACAACAAAGGTTACAAACGTCTGGACAACTGCAGCTTCTGCCCGGCCTCCCAGTGCTGCATGGACAGCGGCCCCGACTGCATACAATCGCTCCTGGACATGGAAACAGTCTGCAAAACAGTCAATGGCTCTGACCTCGGGGTCACTCTTTCTGTGTCCAAAGATGCTGGAAGGTTTGTTTTATAGTTTACACACGTAGGAACATTTACACACTCACATACTCTCCTAGCAAAGGACAGGTGTTGGTCATAATGGAATAATGAATACAATGATTCAAATGAAAATAGATAGTGTGCTAATAAGATAAGAAAACGTTATTGTCCATTCCATGATGCAATACTGTGACAATATTCATGTTAAAATAGAACAGGATTACCATCAATAAACCAATTTAGCATTGCAAAGCTTCAATTTTCATGCCTGAATGAAGGCCACAAATTTAAGAGTTTGGTCTGAAATGGACAAAATATTTGTATTTGTTTATTTTAAAACTGCATATAATACTGTATAAGTGTTTTGTCTTCTGCTTTGGGGATTTTGGTTTGAGTTAATACATCTCTCAATCTTCATTTCATGAATACATATTCCCACCTCTCCTAGTCGAAATATCCTTTTTTTCTCAGCTGGATAATTGCAAAATATGCATGATAATTAGGAGTGTTTCATGACTCATCTTGAAAGTCTTAACAGCTTGGTTTACCATTAGTATCTTTATCTGTTTGGTCATGTTGACATGTGATAATACAGACAACCACTTTTGTTTTGGTGTATGGCAGGTATCTGTGTGACTACACCTACTACACCTCTCTGTACCTGGGGCACGGCCACTCTGCCTTCATCCATGTGCCTCCTCTTGGGAAACCCTACAGCAGCCAGGATCTGGGGCGAGCTCTGCAGGCCGCCGTGCAGGAGATGCTGAAAATACTGCAACTGGATCCTGAACACAACAAGCACTGCAATCACGAGCAGCAGCATCATCATCATCATCATCATCATCATCAGCATGACCACGTATGACTTGCCGGCAGTGAGTGCTGGTTGACTATCTTGGGGTCAGCACTGTGCTGACCCCAAGATAGTCAACCATTAGCTCCAGAAATTAATGGCCTTAACTGGGTGCTTTTACCTGTAATATCCGTGCCATTTGTAAACCATGTTAAAAAATATTGAAGGTTTAGTTTATTCTAGATCTGGTCTTGGTTCTTTACATGTGTGTGTGCAGGAGCAGTGGGCACCTGTGAATATCAACCATTCCTCTTCCTCGGACACAACTTTGAAAATAGATGTTAACAACAATTATAGTTGTATTAACATTGTATGATGTGAAAGGGGATTTATGTGACGTCTTTAACATACAATAGTAGCTGAAACGCCAATTATTTGCAACACATTGTGGGAACATTTTACAGCTTCACTAACTTTTAAAGCCACACTTTCTGTCCTCTCACTTTAAAGTGTTTTTTTTCTCCAGTATTACACCTACTATTGGTATGATTTGTGTTTGTCTTGAAATTATGCTGCCATGCTCCATTGTATTGCTTACATTTGCATTAGAGAAATATGATTTATATTGAATTGAAATGTTAATATTCACACTTAATGGTAAAAATTGTTTGCTTATCTCAGGGAATATATTGCACACACAATCGATATTAAGTAATCTGATCAATTGTGATCAATGTGTCTGTCCTATGTACAGTATGTAGTGCACCTTTGCAAGGCAAAGCCATCTTCAAACTGTGTATTATTGTAACACGCAGGCTTCTTTTATTTATGTTATCCATGTCTAAGGTACTGCTTCAACATGCACTGCTTGTACTTTGAAAATAACATCAACTAAAAAATGATTGCTCATCATTTTCCTTTTACATTCATGAATGCAAATATAGGCCTATAGGTTTCAGTAAATAATCATAAAAGCCATTTTTCTCACCTTGATATTCTTTTTATCTAAAATCTACATGCACATTTGGCTTAATAACCACACCCATGAAATGTTGAAATGTCAACTCCTAAAGAAAAAAAAGCATTTTATGATCTGTGATTACAAAGCCAGTAAGAACATTGTGTTCTTTGAGACTCAACTATTTGAATGCCAGTGTTGCCTTTTTAAGTTCAAAACGTCTGTAAACTTGATTCAAGGCCTGGCACTGAGGATGTTCAAAGACTTTTGCACAGTAAGATGTGAAACATTAGGAAACAATACATTGATTTGTCATGTGTATTTTTTCAATTCTAATATAACACTTTGAGATTCCAGTGTTGCAGGGCGAGTTATGCAAATACTGGGTGTAGTTCATCCTGGTTCAACAGACCTGCTGAACTTGTTCTGACCTGACAGATCTGTGAAAAGAACATGGAGTTAATAGAGGGGAGGGGGAGGTGTCTGAACCCCAAAGAAAATGCATAGATGCCAATGTTAAAGGTTCATATTTACACTGATTTTCCCACATGTAGTGAAAATGGGAAATAAAGATTGCCTCTGCTTATATTGATCTAGAACTTTTCCTTCCATTGCATTTTGTTTTAGCTCTTACAAACCCTGTCTCCTAAATATTACGTTCCCACAGAACTAAACTGCATTCTCAATTACGTTAAGCAAGAAACGTATTTTCTCCCACGTTACGTTCGTTATGAACGTATCTCAAATACGTTTATTTTCTACATATCTTCTAGAAACATATTTTCTCCCACGTTACGTTTGTTATGAACGTATCTTAAATACGTTTATTTTCTACATATCATTGCTATTTATTGTCTTGCTTATAATAATGATAATAGTCATTTATAAATATCATTTTAGAGCACACATTTGAAATCAGTAGGCGAGGCTGTAATTTTGCCAGCTGTTACTCTCATGAGCGAGGCAGAAAATAATAGTTTTTAACATGCCAAAAAGCTGCTGTCGTTTATTGTGCCTCAAACGTTAAAACAAATCCAGTTACGTGTTTCTGTACTTCCTCTAAGAAGAAAGGACAGTAACAGAAGATCTCTGTGACGCCAGATGTGGTGTTGTTAATGCGATATGATATCCGAAAAACATTTCAGTTTAGGATGGCCGAAGACACTACACTACCCATAATCCCCAGCTATCGTTTGGGACTACAGTCCCGTTGACAAACCCCGTGATTAATCTTCAAGCTCTGTGATTGGATGTTGGAGTGGCAGTGCGCCAAGGTTACGCCGAGCGTCAAGCTCTTTGAAATAGAACGAAACCACGGCAGACTATTCAAAACTGGACTCGAACGCCCCCCCAGAACTACACATGCTGGCTATAGTGTTTCGCAACATGTTCTCTATGGCACGTCTCTACTGGGAATTGTAGTTTTAAAAGACGTTTTCGTTTTTCCAAAAATTAGAAGTTGACAGTATTAAACTGTGTACAGCCCTGGAGGTTTAGGCGATAGGAAACACATTGGTGTGTACACATTTAAAACATGTAATTACTACATGGGTGAAAATCGCTTGTATCCATAATGGGCAGCATTAATATATATTCTACTCCACTACAATTCAGAGGTTAACCTGGTATTTTTACTCCACTACATTTACTTTAGTAACTCTGCAGATTCTGATTAATGATGTGAAATATAAACAACCTTTAAAGCAGACTTTAGTTACACCTGAGTAAAATTCAGGGAAAGGTGATTGTCAAGTGTCAACAATCAGGGGAGATATTTGATAGTTGGTGCTTGAGAAGACTAAACATTTATCTGCAGATCTCTATAAAGTATATTAATTACTCGTTATTCTCTACTAATAGTTAATTACAAGACATCTATCAATATGTGTGTACCTCCACCATTAAACTGTCATATTCTGCACATTTCTTATACTATCTACCAGAGGTGTGGACTCGAGTCAGAATCGAGTCATCAATTTGATGACTTGAGACTCGACTTGACAAAATCACAAAACACTTGCGACTCGACTTGGACTTGAACACCAATGACTCGGGACTTGACTTGGACTCGAGCCTTCTGACTTGAGGTGACTTGATCATTTAATTCAGAGGTCTGTCTCCAACACGCCGATCGCGAGCTGCCGCTAGAAGAAAAGACTCCCGTTGGGGAGAGCAGAATCTTCAGCCGCTACTCTTGCAGGCAGGGACGGGACTTTATTTTGCTGGGCCACCAAGCGGCCAATCATATGCGAGGACACACTAGGATCATACCATTATGTGAAAGAAGGGTGGGGGGCACAGAAGGTGTAGTGGTACAGGCCAGCTGCACAGAGCGACGGGGGAGACGGATTGGAAAAAGAAATTAGCGAAAACCGAAAAAATAAGCAGCATCTGGCTGCATTTCAATGATATTGGAGAAAGCAAAGCTGAGTGCAGGATTTGTAAAATGAAAATAACCTTTTTTGGTTACCTTTATTTTGGTAACCACTCAGGATTTACTGTCAGAGGTGGGAGAAGTTCAGATCTTGTACTTGAGTACAAAAGCACCAGAGTGTAGGAATACTCGGTTACAATAAAAAGTCCTGCATTCAAAATGTTACAAGTAAAAGTAGAAACGTATTAGCATCAAAATATAGTTAAAGTACCACCTGCAGAGGGATCTAGATGCAGGTGTTCTCTTCCCCATAGAGACCGCCTCGCTGCACATTATCCCTGGCATAAAGATAGATAGTGGGTCCCTTATAACATGTTGTACACAGTGATAAACATTCTGTCACCTCAACATCAGGGATCTTATACATTAAACTCCTTCTGAATCAAACCGTCACGGTAGCCTTAACTTACTGATCCCTCTTAAAATAAAAAAACACACGTTACTTTACCAGCAGAGAGAAAATGGATTATTAATGTGACTAATAAAAAGCAGTTTGATTATTAAGTATTATTCTGTTGATCGATGTCATTACATTTGGTGAAAAACACATAATGACTTGTTTATGACTCGTTTTGTCAAAGTTTAGGACTTGGACTTGACTTGAACTTGCCCATCCTGACTTGAGACTCGACTTGGACTTGAGCGCAAAGACTTGAGACTTGACTCGGACTTGAGCGCAAAGACTTGAGACTTGACTCGGACTTGCAAAACAATGACTTGGTCCCACCTCTGCTATCTACTACATACATAAGAGTATAATTAATGTGTATAATATCAGTTAAAATAAGTGCTTCAACATAGTTAACATTGCAGGAAAGCAATACATTAGACGTTAAGTACTTTGTCAGGCTTAATATTTATCTGTAGATAGATACCCCCAAAGTTTTTTTCTTATTTGAAAGAAGACCTTAACCTAAAGTATTATTTAATGTTTAAATAGAGCTTAATTAGTTTGTCTGTTTTGCACATCCTCCTATTAATATCTTTGTACATCGTGCACTAAACTGTTTTATTGTAGAGATCACTTACAGTATCTTCTTGATTTTTTATATTCTATATTTCTATCACAGACCTTCTACTTTCCCCCTATGAAAGTATGTACTCTTAATATTTTTTTCATCAAATAACATTATTCAACAAAAATAACATTATTCAACAAAAATAATTCAATAACGTGCTTTAACCACTAGGCGGTGCACACAAGGTACACACAGCATACTAATAATAACTTTGTATTAGGACACTTATGTATGTATAACATCTGAGGATGTGTAGTTTTATTCATGTTTTTACATAATTTTACAGGATATTGCTATACTATTTATCATGCTTTACTTCTACACATTAATATCTGATTTGTAAAACATCACAGACAGAAAGGCATATCCGTCATTTAATGGTAAGCTATTGAAATTGTGATTCCATAGATGTGTCTCCCATCACCCAAATTCCCTGACTATTCTCTCAACTCAGTATTTACATTCTTATATTCAAAGAAAATCAGTCCTTTTCTATCAGTTGTGCACCTTTATGGTGTAAATGTAACCTATCTACCAATTGGATCAAATATAAAAGTCAGCCGAATTAGTATTGATACTGCAAGGAGATGTATTTTGTGAAAATAAATGCAAGGTGTTGTTTAATTGTTGATATATTTATGATACACGTCACATATTCAGTTTTGGCGGCAGTTCTCCTGTTTGTCCAGAAGTCTTCTCCTCAGGGCTCTATAAATAAAGAACTACAGCAGATGTGTAATATTTAATGCAGCCGAACTGTGTATTACAATGCCGTTATGTGATGACTTCCAAAGAGAAAAGCAAGAACACTCGGAATAAAGTATTATTATTATTTTTATTTTTTTCGGATATCATATCGCATTAACATCATATCCCAACATGCATTGCGGCTAAACATCCAATCAATGAGCTTCAAGCTGAGGATCTTGGGATCTGTTCAGTGGGTTTGTGTGTATCCTCAAAATGTCCCTGCTAGGCTTACGTCTGTTTCCGGTGACTTTATTTACGGCTAAAAATCCCAAGATTATAGAATTAAACGAATAAATAAAAACAAGGATAATTGTGTGTTATTGTTGAGTAAATAAGGAAAAAAAGATTTTCAAAAATACAGATTTCAGTATTTTGAGGCTCTGAGCCCCATTTATTTTCCTCACAGACGGGAAAAAAAGTCTGACATTATACGATTTAAAATAAAAACATAAAACACTGGCATGTAATTTATGTTAGAATAAATAGAATGGTTTTGAATAATAGATGAGAGTAAAATCTCACTCAGTCACTTTACAGCCCCGCCCACTTTTGGGGAAACCAACGCTGTCATTTGAATGGCGATCAAGCCTGAAGCCACAGAGATCTTCTGTTACTGTCCTTTCTTCTTAGAGGAAGTACAAAAACACGTAACTCTGGATTTGTTTTAATGTTTGAGGTGCAATAAACAACACAGCAGCTTTTTGGCATGTTAAAAACTATTATTTTCTGCCTCGCTCATGAGAGTAACAGCTGGAGAAATTACAGCCTCGCCTACTGATTTCAAATGTGTGCTCCAAAATGATATTTATAAATGACTATTATCATTATTATAAGCAAGACAATAAATGGCAAAGATATGTAGAAAATAAACGTATTTGAGATACGTTCATAACGAACGTAACGAGAAAATACGTTTCTTGCTAAACGTAATTGAGAATGCAGTTTAGTTATGTGGGAACGTAATTTTTAGGAGACAGGGTTGCTCTTACACATAGTATGGGATGATTTATGGGGGCATGTCTACTGAATTATCTTTCATATTCAATCATTTTATATGTTAAATATTTCATTATATTCAGTTTCGGACAGTTAATCTTTGTTAACACCGGGTACACGACTATAACATATATTATTCAACTTCAATTAGATGACCTTCTATTTTCTAACTCTTTTTCTTTTTCACAGGGCAAATAAAATAATGTGACTGAATGTGAAAAGGATTTAATTTAATTAGATTAAATGTCCCTCGTGTGGTGCCCTGTTATTACTTTCTGGTTATCAGAATCAGAAATAAGGATGTAAAAAATATGGGATTTTTTTTACCAATAAATATGATACAACTGTAATTCATAATTTAATTAATCATAAAGGTTGGATCTATAATTCCGTGAGTTAAAAGGCAAACAATTATGAATTAGACACATTTAATGACAGAGAGGGCTTTCAGAAATAAAAGTGGCACATTCAATTCTGCTCACGTATGTCTCCTTGCCTCCTTTCTTACAGGTGACTTACTGTAGGAGACAAGTGGGCGTAAGAGAGGAGAGTAAACGTGAGGGGATGCAAATGGAATGCAGCCGTAGTCCAAGCTCTCTTACCACCAGTATTTGTAATTTCAGCAGGACTGTGTCTCAGTCATTCATTCTTTTTTACTGGAATAGCAACCGTTTGGGGAGAAATTGTGTTTATTAAAAAGGTAAAAACATGAGTGTCGAGGCGTACGGGCCAAGCTCGCAGACTCTAACGTTCCTGGACACCGAGGAGGGCGAGCTGCTGGGAGCGGACACCCTGAGCTCCGTTTACGACTTCACTGACTTCACCCTGCCGAGCCAGACCCAAGGCCAAACCCAGAGTCAGCTGGAAAACCAGGTGCATGAGGCTATTGGTGGCATCTCGGTGTCAACACATCTCTTCTTCTGTGTTGACAACTACGCTAACGTTAGCTAACAACACCGCTGGGTAGTGGGTACCTCCGGTTAGCATGGTAACGCCTTCCACCTGTTACCATGCTTTTATCCCGCTAACTGGCTAGCATGCTAGCTACCCTACACAGTTAGCAGTCTGACAGCTAGTTTGTCAATGCAGCACTTTAATGGTATCCAAATCAAGATTGACAGGGGTTTGCTAATGTAGCAGATACAATTCATGTCCGTTTTTATGTTTATTAGCTCTTGTATGCGCACTAAATACTTCGGCGATTACAGAGAGTGGTAGATGCATTTAGTTGGATACAGTCAGTGTGATATAACTGTCAACAAACTGTCTGTTGATGTGACAGCCACCAACACTGAAATAAATCCTTAGCTCTTTAGTTTTACATGTGTTGTCTTTTTGTGATACTATATATTTTTGTAATTGTCAATAGGGGCCTATCATATTTATTATTATTGGTAAAATGTTTTTAAATGTAATTTTCCAATATTACTTCAGGTATCATGTGTATATATGTATATATTTGAGTGTATTCTATTACTCACTAATTGTCAGGCATTTTTATTATTACTTTTTATACACTTCCATTTCTTAGTTTTTATTCTTATGATGTAGCCTAAGTTTTGAGCATTTTATGGCACAATCATTTCCTTCAGGAATAATACTGTTCTTTCTTATGTCATTTTATCCCCTGTCGACATTAAGTCTAATTCATAGTTATAATATGATACCTCTGTCTCCTCAGGTTAATGGCCCTGATGACCTGCTACAGAATGGAGAAGACTCAGTGTTAAAAGCCGGTCAGCTGCTGGCAGAGTTGAACTTTGAGGAGGATGAGGAGGATGCATACTACACCAAAGATCTTCCAATACATGCCTGCAGGTAAACACTAATGTGACACATCACAGTAGAACATAATCATTTGTAATGTTTTTCACGTTTCATTTTCTGTTTATTTTCATCATTTTTTGCTGGGTGTTTTTATTTGATATGACTCTATATGGTTCAGCAAACCTTTATAACAAATTGAGTCTCAGTAGGTTGTAGCAGTTTTGTTGACATAAATGTCTGAAAATAAATTCTACTTTTCAAATGCAATTTCTTTTAAATAAAATAGTTACTTTTGAGCACATTCCAAGCAAATACTTCTCCCTTGTTCTCAACCGCTGAACAAACATTTCAACTCTACAGGCCCTCATTCACACACTTTACAGATGGCACATAATCCAAATAATCTGTACATCTTGTATCATGTTTATGTCAACAAGTGGTTGATTACTATATTTGTTACATAATGTTGAGCGCTGCAGTCCTTCTCATACTCACAGCCTGTATACTCTCTCACTAACAAGTTGGCTGTCAGCCCTTAGTTTCGCTGTGCCAGACATTCTCAGTTGACTAGCTTTGTCTCTAAAAAAGTGATGAATTACCATATCTTTCACCAATAGATGAGTAGCAAATTCAAATGTTGTCATATCGACAATCAAAACACAGTTTGTTGGACAGAGAATGACAGCTTTGCTTTTTTTAGTCACCCTCTGCTTTTCAATATTTGTATAAAATCTTTGATATCCATCAGCAACATACAGTTTGTGTATTAGGTATGCAGCTAGAGTCTTTGCTGTTTAACTGGTTATTGCACAAAGTTTCAAGTGTCATATTAATTAGTATATGCATACGACCCGGTTACATAATTTCTCTAAGATTAAGAGGAAGAGTTTTTCAAAAGCTCACAACACTCAAAGATAAAAGCTGTGAAGCCAAAACTCATATTTGAGAGTTTTGACAAAATCTAATTTGCGATTATTTATTTTCTTACACAACTCATTACCTAAAAGACATGTTTTACAATGTGCCTTATTTGGTTTCATAATTGCAATCAATAAAAGTGCTGGACAAAAAAATAAACCTGACATTACTTTCTTCCAGTACAAACTATAGTATTTTTTATATATTTTGTATCCTTTGCAAATCCGTACTGGCAATACAGATCTACTGCAATCAGTGTATGTTTGCAATATATCATCCAAGGTGATTTATTGCTTGAGCTTTCATTAATGTGCATATTCAGTATGCAATATCAAAATCAATACGATCAGTTATAGAGTCTCTCTAAGTTGTTGTTCCCAAAAATGGATAAAAGTAAAATAAGTAAGTTAGAAATTGTTTTATTGTGTCATTGCTGTCGACCTCTTCAAGATGTTTGGATGGATTGTTGCATGACTTTACTTTCATTGATAAAGCATTAGTTTACAACACTCAAGTGGCAGTGTCATTTAAATGAGACGTGGTTATTTTTCTTGTTTTGTTTTTCACATACTAGATTGTAAGCTGGCCCATGTTTTGTGTTTGTTTTTTCAATGTTGACCTCCTTCTGTTTTAGTTACTGTGGTATTCATGATCCAGCCTGTGTGGTCTACTGCAACACCAGCAAGAAGTGGTTCTGTAACGGCCGGGGAAACACATCCGGCAGGTAAGACACACACAGTGTAAGCTAGGTTATTATTGACTCTCTCTGTTGGTGGACTTATCTGAAAGACTACAGCGAGGATCATTTTCCAGTATAGTATTCTACAATATCATCACAGCAGGTCTTCACAGCCACTATTATAATACGTCTCGGCCATAAATGGACAGTTGTAGTTATGGAGGTACATTTAAGGGAATAATGTTTATTTAATTCCAAGGGTTAATTTAAATGCATTCAAGTTATCGAAAGATTTATAATTCTAAATTCAAAGTCATTTTTTATGTTGTCCTCCTCCTTTGAATCAGCCTTAATACATTTTTGTGTCCTTTACAATTGAAGCAGCTTTTGCCATTTTTTGCTCTGATTATTCTGCCACTAGACTGCAGGTAGAGAGCTCTGCGCAATAAATACATAGCGACACATTTGGGAATTTTTATGAACCCCCACAACTACTTAAATGTTTGTAGAACTTGTGTTTCTATCAGCTGTATGATAGTATATAAACAAACACGTGCAAAATTGCATTATTCATTAATGACTTTTCCTCCTGTAGTTCTATGCAGTCATGCTTCATTTGTGTCTAAATAAAATGAAGAATGGCAGATCAGTATTGTACAGTTCACCCTAATCCCATACAAGACTGCAGTGTTTTGCATTTCCTCCCTATGATGCATTAATTGTCATTTGTTCTACTTTTAGCCACATTGTAAACCACCTGGTGAGAGCAAAGTCCAAGGAGGTGACCCTGCATAAAGATGGCCCTCTGGGGGAAACTGTGCTGGAGTGCTACAACTGTGGCTGTCGCAATGTCTTCCTGTTGGGCTTCATCCCTGCCAAGGCCGACTCTGTGGTGGTGCTACTGTGCAGGTAAGGTTGCTTGAACAGGGTTGGTACAAAGTCTTCCAAGTTTATAGAAATGCTTATTTGCTTTTACTCCTTCGAAAAATGCACGATTTTGCACAGAATATTTGTGTTTCATCTACAATATCATTGTAATACTTGAAAAGAAACCTAGTAACTTAATTTTTGCTTCTCACATTAGGGTTAAGCGAAGTGGATCTATCTAAGCATAAATAATTATGATCAAAACATACTCAAGGTAAAATTAAAAACCCGTAAAATAAACAAAGTGGTGTCTTTATGTCTTTATGTCCCTGGTCAAAACTTTGGAAAATTCCAAATGTGATTGTGTGACATTTCTTCTTTGGTTGTGACCCAGGCAGCCATGTGCCAGCCAGAGCAGCCTGAAGGACATCAACTGGGACAGCTCGCAGTGGCAGCCTCTCATCCAGGACCGCTGCTTCCTGTCCTGGCTGGTGAAGATCCCCTCGGAGCAGGAGCAGCTCAGGGCCCGTCAGATCACCGCCCAGCAGATCAACAAGCTGGAGGAGCTCTGGAAGGTATGTAAAGGACCTGCGGTGGCACACACCCGCCATTACATTCACCATTACATTCACTATGTCAATATTCTGAAGGCACATATCTCTGAGCGTGGGTTGGGCTTATCTTTACAGTTAACCAGATAAAGTCATATCGTTGGGTGTGATGCAAATAACTTTATTGCGGGTTTACTGATAATTTTCTTTCGGTTTCACTGCCTGTGATGCTTTTTTCCCCAGTAGACTGTCAAAGTGAGCGAGCATTCACAACACCAGGGCTCTCAAACTGAAGCGGCTAAATGGAATTCAGCCCCCTGTCAAAACATGTCAAAATGTCTTTATAAAAAGGACCTACTGTCTAAATCCTTCCAATTGGAATTAAGGTCATTTTAGGTGTGTGTGTGTGTGTGTGTGTGTGTGTGTGTGTGTGTGTGTGTGTGTGTGTGTGTGTGTGTGTGTGTGTGTGTGTGTGTGTGTGTGTGTGTGTGTGTGTGTGTGTGTGTGGTGTGTGTGTGTGTGTGTGTGTAGGAAAATCCCACTGCGACCTTGGAGGACCTGGAGAAGCCTGGCGTGGACGAAGAGCCCCAACATGTGCTGCTCCGATATGAGGACGCCTACCAGTATCAGAACATCTTTGGTCCTCTTGTGAAGCTGGAGGCCGACTATGATAAGAAACTCAAGGAGTCTCAGGTTGGAGAAACAAAAGAGAACATTTATTATTCAGAAAATATTTGTTACATGTATGTTGTAATAAACACCTAAAGTAACAATTTGGAATTATACCTTTTTAACTACTAATCAATTAATCGACAAACTAATTAGTTTTCAACTACATAATTACTCTGTAGCTATGTTAGTTTGACAATAAAGAACCTTGAGTTGATGGTGATGAAATGACTCTTTTCTACTGTGTTTTAGTTCATAGATACATTGTGAAATACTTGGTTTCAGTTAACAGAAACTTTGCTTCCTAACAGACTCAAGACAGCATAACAGTAAAATGGGACTTGGGCTTGAATAAAAAGAGGATTGCTTATTTCACTATTCCCAAGACGGACTCGGGTATGTGTTTGTATTTTTGCGTCAAATGTTTACATTGTTGTCATCATGGTTTGTTTAAAATGAATATTTGTAATGTTATTTGAAATTAGTTACAAAAAACAGACATTCCAATGTTATTTAAATATATGTATATATGGCTATGGTGTGTTTTTGTATTTTATTACATCATTTTGCCTTTACTCCAAGCAGTAATGTGTAGTACTTAATGGCGTTTCCTTTTTTTTTTTCCATCTCACCCTGTAGATATGCGACTGATGCAGGGAGATGAAATCTGCCTGAGGTACAAAGGGGATCTGGCCCCTCCGTGGAAAGGCATCGGACATGTCATCAAAGTCCCCGATAGTATCCTTATGACTGTTACGATATAATAATATACTGTATTTAACCACATTTACCTATTTAATCTGAAAATAACACATGTATCACTTTTGCAAGAGTGTCACAGGCAGAAAGGTCTCTTAGTACATTAAAGTGAAGCTCAACTTAATTATCAGTAAAATGAGTCTTTAGTAACATCTAGTGACAGCAGTGGGAAACTACAATAACGCCCTCAAACATGCCATTCTCTAGTCACGAGTTGTTTTTAAAACAGATTCTTTATTTTGAAAGTGATTAAACAGCTTGTCACTTGTTAATTAATACGTACATCACTCCAACAATAAGAAAAGAGACTGAATTATACCAGTTGTTGGTGCATATATCCAACATTTCTTGATTTCACTTTGAAAAGTGTCTACAATTCCACCTAAAAGTCCTGTTGACGATGTTAATCTGGGTTTTGATTAAATAAAAAATGCTAAGACCCGTTAAGAGAGCTTGAAATATCATTAAGTAACACATGATATTGTTCATTAACTCTTTGTGTAGCAGTACTATGTTTACCTCTTCCTTGACCTTCTGTCCCAGACTATGGTGATGAGATTGCCATAGAGCTCAGGAGCAGTGCCGGCGCTCCAGTGGAGATCCCTCACAACTTTCAGGTCGACTTTGTGTGGAAGTCCACTTCCTTCGACAGGTATTCAGAAACAAACCCACACACCTTGCTGTGATAAATGTTGATGCAAGACTTCAAACCTAGCTTTATGTATCAGTTAAGCCACTCTTAAGTTGAGTCATTTGGTTAAAGTAGGAGCCAGAGTGTACTCTACATACAATCAAGAGACTACATATTCATTTCCTGTTTATTTGTATGCAATTGTTTATGCATATTCAGTGGAAGGTCAATCAATCAATCAATCAATGTTTATTTATATAGCCCAATATCACAAATGTTACATTTGTCTCAGTGGTCTTCACAGTGTGTACAGAATATCAGTATGACAATACGACACCCTCTGTCCTTAGACCCTCACATCGTACAAGGAAAAACTTCCAGAGAAAACCCACAGTTTAAAGGGAAAATGGGAGAAACCTCAAGGTGGCTTTTAAATGCTTTTTGCATTTCACTAGTCTATGAAGTCTAACGTTTTTAACGTGCAATGAGTCACTTTGCTCTGTATTTACTTGAGTATTTGACACCATTGTTTATGAAATGTTTTATTTTTGGAAAAAGTAAATTACTACCTTAATGTTTTCAATGACTCATTCTGGGCAGTTCGTTTCTGCAAAGCTTTTCCACTGAATGACAAGTCTTTTTTTGGATCCAGCAAACAACTTGATGTTTATATTCCTGTCTTCATCACCCAGGATGCAGAGTGCCCTGAAGATGTTTGCTGTGGACGAAACTTCAGTGTCTGGTTACATCTACCACAAGCTGCTGGGACACGAGGTAGAGGACGTGGTGATCAAGTGCCAGCTGCCCAAACGCTTCACTGCTCAAGGCCTGCCCGACCTCAACCACTCACAGGTGAGTTGGAGGGACGGGGGGAGAAACTGCTTTAATATAAAAACAGGAAAGTTACAGACCACATAAACAACATGACAGATACCATGCACAGTTCACTCCTATTCCTCAAGTGCTTCCCAAAATTCAAGGAATGCAACTATTCATATAGCTACTGTATGAATCCTTTGTGTCTTGGCTGTTGTGATGCAGGTGTACGCAGTGAAGACGGTGCTGCAGCGTCCTCTCAGTCTGATCCAGGGTCCTCCTGGCACAGGGAAGACGGTCACCTCTGCCACCGTCGTCTACCACCTGGCCAGACAGGGCAACGGGTAAGACACATGGAGAAGTATTTTACGGCTTTGTCTGTGTTTTTTATCTGTGGGCTGGTTTCATTTCATTTCAAACCTTTATTTATGCAGGTGAATCCCATTGAAATCATTGATCTCTTTTTCAAGAGTGACCTGCTGCAAGTAGGTTCCACATGAATACATATAAACATAACAGAAAAACAAAAAGGACATCATACAGCATATTTACAGCGACTACAGTTTACATAGCTAGTAACATTTACAGGTTCCAACAACCTGTTGGAACCTCAACTGGTACTATCAGAAATAATACCCATCTCCTTGGTTATAAAATTAGTATTGGTTTGAATGTTTTTATTTAAATGGTCTGTACCCAATGCATTTTATTTACATTTGAAGCTTTTATTGAGGTTGTTGAATGATCATTGTTGAATTTCTTATGATGTCATCACCCTGAAAAAGAATTGTGTGTGTGTGACAAACAGGAGAGCCAAACTGTTTTGTTTTTTGGAAAGTCTGCCTAAACTATTCTCCAAGAATATCTTGGCTTTTAGTTTTGCCCCCTAAGACCGCGTTGTGACTTTTGTTCCTGCAGGCCAGTGCTGGTGTGTGCTCCCAGCAACATTGCGGTCGACCAGCTGACGGAGAAGATCCACCAGACGGGCCTGAAGGTGGTGAGGTTATGTGCCAAGAGCAGGGAGGCCATTGACTCGCCTGTGTCCTTCCTGGCTCTGCACAACCAGACCCGCAACATGGACAGGTAACAAACTACTGGCTTTAATCAATACAAAAACCTGTGTGTGGTTTACTGTGAGTACAAGTATCAGATTTATACACACACCATCAGTCTTAAAAAATGTGTCTTTGAAAAACAGAACTAGTATGGAAACAATTATATTTGATAACACTAAAAGCATGTTGTTGCTAAGCAGTATCATATCATACAAGTCCTGTTGGAGACAAATGTGTTAATGTTTTGTAGCAACAAATGTGAATCCAGGAAGTACAAATATGATAATTATTGGAGTAATGGTAACATCTGCTCACAGGCATGGTTATGAACTTATGAGTTATGATTTCTGCAGCATGCCAGAACTTCAGAAGCTGCAGCAGCTGAAGGACGAGACTGGAGAGCTGTCGTCCTCAGACGAGAAGCGCTACAGAGCTCTGAGACGCGCCGCCGAGAGGGAACTGCTTATGGTATGAAGAATGGTCTTATGCAAGACCTACTACTGACTGTTTGTGACACTACAGGGCTATTTTAGTTTAGTGGTTTAAAGGTTTGAAGCCTCATTCATAATGTTAACATTCAAATTGAGATATATTCCAGAGGTGATAGGAGCTTGTAAATGTGTGTAAGTATGGAGTTAGTACAGCCCTTTCACATTTAATAGTGATTTTCAAGTGGCATATATTTTTTAGGCTAATCAGTTCAGGCCTACTGAAAAGAGTGTGTCATGGTAATGGTTTCTAGAAATCTCAAGAATCAAAAAGACTTAGAAAAGTGTTGCAGAAAGTTCATTAATATTTCTTCTTTATCGCTTCCCTCTTTTCCCAGAATGCCGATGTGATCTGCTGCACCTGTGTTGGGGCGGGGGATCCTCGTCTGGCCAAAATGCAGTTCCGCTCGATCCTGATCGATGAGAGCACCCAGGCCACCGAACCAGAGTGCATGGTGCCCGTCGTCCTGGGCGCCAAACAGGTAGGGTCTTCATGAGAGAAAGTAAACCTGTCTGCTTAAAGCTCTGTCTTTCCAAATTGTGAGGACCACATTTATTTATTTTGTCTTAATGACTTTTGTTCCGTAGTTGATTCTGGTGGGTGATCACTGCCAGCTGGGCCCGGTGGTGATGTGTAAGAAGGCGGCTAAAGCCGGTCTGTCCCAGTCTCTGTTTGAGCGTCTGGTGGTTTTGGGGATCCGGCCAATCCGCCTGCAGGTCCAGTACCGCATGCACCCGGCCCTCAGCGCCTTTCCATCTAACATCTTCTACGAGGGCTCTCTGCAGAACGGAGTCACGGCGGGTAAGATGGAAGATAAACATTTTACAAAGCTATTTTTTTTAGGTTCATTTACGAACTGTGGCCATTTTTCTGTGTGTTGTCTCCTCTCTCTTCCTGTAAATCTTCATCTATCCTAATGTAAAAGTTATCTAGTGTAATCTTAAATGTTTTTACTTGGCATAACCTTAACTGCCTTTTTAAATGGCACTTAAAATCGTTCTCAGGCTTCAGTGTGCAGCTAAATGCTCTAAAGTCATATGATGCTGCTCCCAGACATGTCCTTGAATTTTTTCCTCAAACCCTATTACCTCTTTGGTCCAGTAACCCTGTGAGACCACGGAAATAGTTTTTTGTGAAAGGTGGGGGCTGGCAGACTTATTTATCTTGTTGTATATATGCTGCACATGTCCTTATTCTCATCGGATTGTTTGTTTCTTCTACAGCGGACCGCGTGAAGAAAGGCTTTGACTTCCAGTGGCCGCAGCCCGACAAGCCCATGTTCTTCTATGTGACCCAAGGCCAGGAGGAAATAGCCAGCTCTGGAACATCCTATCTCAACAGGTTACACTTTCTCATTGTGTTAACCAGATAGAATAGAATTGGGAGGGATGAAATCCTCTTTAATGGTCACACATGCAGAGCACACAGCGCACACACAGTGACATTTGTTCTCTGCATTTAACCCATCCTAGTTCCAGGAGTCTAGTACTAGGAGCAGTGGGCAGCTATTGTACAGAGCCCGGGGAGCAATGGGGGGGAATGGGAGTGTCCGGTGCCTTGCTCAAGGGCACCACGGCAGGGCCACCACCAGGTGAACTGGGACCTCTCCAAGTAGCAGTCCACACTCCATATTTTAGGTCTGGTCGGGGACTTGAACCGGCGACCCTACAGCTCCCAGTCCAAGCCCCCACTGACTGAGCCACTGCCGGACTGTATATAGATATCTATAATGTTAATTTTCACGAGTCAATTTAACCCTTGACTGATCCACATGTAGCCACTAAAAATGACTTGGATGTTCAAATCAAATCAAATCAAATCAAGTTTTATTTATATAGCACATTTATAAACGATTTTTGGTCGAGCCAAAGTGCTGTACATATAATAAAAATAGCCTACAGTAGAGACACCTTACAGCAAATACAACAGCACAGATTGTTCAGAATATCAGTATGAGAAAAACGACACCCTCTGTCCTTAGACCCTCACATCGTAGAAGGAAAGACTTCCAGAGAAAACCCACAGTTTAAAGGGAAAAGAAATGGGAGAAACCTCAGGGAGAGCAACAGAGGAGGGATCCCTCTCCCAGGAGGGACAGACGTGCAATAGATGCCGTGTGTAAATCGAAAAGATAATACATTTTACAGCATATAGACCGAATGTTTGGAAATGCATGTGTCTGTAATAAGAAGATGAATCCACGAGGATGTCAGCTACAATCCTGTGGAAGCCATCAGGGAAGCAGCATGACGAGACCCAAGGCAGGACCGCAGAGACAGGTTCAGCCACGACCCGAAGTCCACGACTTAATCCAGAACTCAGGATAGAGGATCCAGGGCACAGGACTACAGCAAGAGGATCAGCCTCGACTCCGGTTCCCGGCGTCGATATAGATACAAAACAAGAAAAAAGATTTGGCTGGGTTAATCGGAACAAGAGAATACACAGACACAGACGGAGAGGGAAAAGGTCATTGGATAAAAGTTATTCTTGATAACCCTCTAGAAAGATGTTGTTCAGAAAACGTTGTTGTAAAACATAGTACATATCACACTCTATAATGTTTCAGTCAAGCATTTGTCATGTATTTACCATACTTGTCTACGCAGGACTGAGGCAGCGAATGTGGAAAAAATAACCACCAGGTTGCTGAAGGCTGGAGCCAAACCCAATCAGATCGGCATCATTACGCCCTACGAGGGTCAGAGGTCCTACCTGGTTCAGTACATGCAGTTCAGCGGCTCCCTCCATACCAAACTCTACCAGGTAAAGCTGCAAATAAGTTTTCAGTCTAAATGTTGTGTGGTGGAATTCATCAGAATAAGATAAAGCATTTAGGTCTGCATGCAAGCGATAATAAAGTGTTTGTTTATGGAAAAAAGTATGCAAGAACAGTGCAAGCCTGAATACTAGCCAAGGTTTGCCTAATATTTGCTGAGCTCCAATTCCTATTGATAGAGAAGAAGCCAGCAGCAGGTCGTCATAATGTTGATTCTGTGATTGACTTCATGATTTGCTAGAAGAAAGTCTGTGTTTGGGTGTATGTGCTCTCTACATGCTGGGGTTTATTTCCTGACAACAAGACCCTCCACTCTGTGACACCCCTGCACTACCATGAGTGTGTTTGTAAGACCAGCAATTGAATGTTACGTTTTTCTAATGAATAGCCTTTCTCACAGTTATGTTTATATGATTTAAGCTTCTCAACTCAATGGAGGACCTTCAGTGTTTGTATCAAGGAAATAGTGAAAAAAAGTGTGCCATTGTAAGTAGGCGACAGCTGTTTTTTAAGCGTGCCAGATACATATGTAATTCTTGATCGTAACACCCCTTATGAGATTACTATGTTGTCATTCCATTATTGTAATGTTATGTTGATTTTTAATTTTCCTTGTTTCTTTTCTTTGTTGTTGTTAGAAATGTAGCTGCTGTGACGCAAGAAACGTTTCAGATTTGATCTGATAATAAAGTATCATCACCTTCATCCCCATCATCATCATTAGACTAAGAGATGTGGAAGTGGCTCCAAAATCCTATAGTTTGTGGCCATTTTCATTAAAATTGTAATACCAATTTTCTTTAAATGTGTAAATGATTGTCCTGATCATCAGTTTGCCACTGACCGTGCTTTATTCTCCCTGTAGGAGGTGGAGATAGCCAGTGTGGATGCCTTTCAAGGCAGAGAGAAGGACTTCATCATCCTCTCCTGTGTGAGGGCCAATGAGCACCAGGGCATCGGCTTCCTCAATGACCCCCGACGTCTCAACGTGGCACTCACTAGGGCCAGGTAAATGTACACAGAGGATCTTTGTGTAATATCATAAAGGTTTTTCTACTCTAGACATTTTCTATTTTTCTATTTCTATTTTCAATTTTTATACTCGCTTAATTATTTTTTATATGTTGATGTCGTCAACATATCGTCGCATCTGTTTCTTATCATTAAGTCTTCTGCTAATGTCACGTAGGTATGGTGTGATTATTGTGGGAAACCCAAAGGCCCTGTCGAAGCAGCCTCTGTGGAACCACCTTTTGAATTACTACAAGGAGCAGAAGGTCCTGGTCGAGGGGCCCCTGAACAACCTGAGGGAGAGCCTCATGCAATTCAGCAAGCCCCGCAAGCTTGTCAACACCATCAACCCTGTGAGTTTAGTGTGTGTATTAAACAGAGAATACATCTAACATCAGGGTTTAACTGGGTCATGAAACTGTTGTTTTCCGGTGGGGCATGTGAAGGATTAAGATGCGTTCATTTACTCATCCAGATAGGACAAGTCTAAAGAAACGGGGTAATAAATCAGTGTTCATGTAAAGATGATGAGACATGTCCTAAAAACACATTTAAAATAGCTTTTTAAATTTTTTGCAGGGGGGACGATTCATGAGCACAGCCATGTATGATGCCAGGGAGGCTCTCATTCCTGGATCTGCTTATGACCGCAGCAACGGTGAGAAACTGTTAACCAAATACCTATCATTATTTTTTAATGTTAGAAAAATACTAATTAACCAATTGCAAACATGTTGAATGTGCTTGCTTAAGCATTTCAAATACAAAAACAAGAGCCATGTTTTAGATTTAAAAGGAAGTAATACTAACCCGTACTGCTTTCCTCTACAGGACGTTCATCCAATATGTATTTCCAGACCCACGACCAAATTGGTATGATCGGCACCGGCCCCAATCCCATGAATTCCCTGAACATCCTGAACATCCCCATCCCCTTCAACCTTGTGATACCTCCCATCCCTCCACCTGGGTACATGGGGCAGGTCAATGGACCCTCAGCAGGTGAGTGAGACATCAAGCTGTAGCTAAGTGTGGCATGCTTAAAAGGCCCTTGGTGCTATGGAACACTTATAACACAAATATCCTGCCTCCAGGTCGTGGTGGAGGAATGAAAGGCAAGGCAGGCGGTGGAGGAGGAGGCGGGAATCGAGGTGGCCGTCAAAGAAACCGTGGCAACATGGGGAACCACAGCGGAGGGAATGGAGGAGCAGACCGGCATGGAGGCCACATGAGTGGCAGCCAGGCCAGCCAGGACCTGGGCTCCCAGTCGTTCTCCCAGGGCCCACTGATGCAGGGCTACATCAACATGAGCCAGCCCTCTCAGATGAGCCAGCCCAGGCTCTCACAGCCTGAACTCTCTCAGGTTCGATCACTGAACTGCCATCTATTGTGAAAACATCTAAATTATAAAGTCAGTATTTAGTAGATTTATGATGTGCACTTTCTGAAGCCAGTTCTTTATATTACTGCCGGGTCTGTTTGCACATATATTCCAAGTGTGTGTCCAGGTTTCCCCTTCAAGCAAAGACGTCTTCATCTTGTCCAAACCACTTGCTGCTTTTCTGCCTGGAAAGAAATTAAGGCGTAACTTTTGTCTGGCCTCTTTTTAACTTTTTGTTTTTTTCCCATTATAGGACAGTTACCTAGGAGACGAGTTCAAATCCCAGATTGATGTGGCGTTGTCCCAGGACTCCACCTACCAGGGGGAGCGGGCCTACCAACATAGTGTGACTGGACTGTCCCAGTACTAGACTGTAAGTAATTCCACTGTGGACTGAAACTAAGATGTTTCAATGAAAGGAAATTAATAGTTTGATATTTTCGAAAAAGACATCCTTGAGTTAAAGACGCAATAGACACGTTTTTGCCATAATTAAGTAAATGTTGATTACACAATGTAATGGCTATAAACTGATGACACTATCACCATCTTAGTTGATTTCCTATAATCCTCACTATGCAATTCAGTCTGCCACAGGGTATGTCCTGGTAGAATTAAGTCTTAAAGCAGTGAGTCCTGTGTTGCTGCAAGAATCACAATATGACTTTGCTACAGCAAATCCAACAAAATGTATACTTGGAAACCTTAGATGGCAGGGGGAGTTATCTGTTGCCACTTAAACCTGTAGAAAAAGTGTAAAAACAACAGTTGCTCAATGATGGAGGGATAAGTGCCAGACTATTTATTGGCAGAGGCCAGTAACTTGCTGGAGTTTCTTTGCTTGTTGGCAGCTTCACATTGAAGACTTTAAGAAGTCACTGCATCTGACGAAGAAATAGTATATATATTTAATATATGTGACATAGCATGTAGATAACTGGTGGGTGGATTTTGTTACCTAACTAGCTAGCATTCCCCAGATTTCAGTCTGTGTGCTAAGCTAACTGCCCGCTAACTCCAGCCTTATATCTACTATATAGATGTGATTGGTATTGACTTTCTTATTGAACTCTCTGCTCTCACTATTCTTTTATATAAAGGGTTTATCTGTTTATTTCTTAAATGATAACTGAATATTTCCTAAAACAAGTATTAACGTGTTTGTTTTTTGTATTTGTCTCACAGGTTGCTGGTAAAGAGCTAGGCCTATGTGAAGCTTAGTTCAATGGTATTTTAATCTGGGTAATAACAAAAAAGAACAAACATGGATACCCGTTTTCCACTGCTACAACTGAAGCACCACTGTGTGAAAGTAACAGGAGAGAGACCGTGAGAAACCAACGAATCACAAGTGTGAGAGCAAACATGGGAGTAGAGCTGGACAGGAAGCGAGCAAGAGACGAGGAGAGAAGGCACTGCTGCTCACACGCAAGGACATGGCGAAGGAGAGAGCTGTCGTTGTCGGAGCAGCACAGTCGGAGAAGCAAGACCTTCGACAGGTCAAGGAGGGTGGAGGTCCCAACAATTCTGGAGTCGGGAATGGGGGGCGACTGTGTCATCTTGTCCCTCGCGAGTCCCTGAACCCTCTGGGATCTTCAGGCAGTAGAGGTTGGGAATCTTGCTCCAAAAGTTGAGAAAGATGGAGGAAAAGTGTCTTTCACAAATGTCCTCCAAGCTAACTCAACAGGACATCTTCTGTAGCTTGGAGAGAGAGAAGACAAAAGGAGACACAGCTCTTGAAGCAGTTGTTATGGCAACTTTTTTAAACTCAAAGCTTGAATTGAGGCTCTAAATATTTAACATCGAAGCATCCAGGAGAGATGAGTGTGAAAACACTGTCTGGCTTCTCAAGTGAACTCAAAAGTGCTTGTCGTGCCTCAAAGAGTTCCAATGAAATTTGAGGATCATTTGCTTTTCTTTCTCAGCTTTGAGTTGGAAAGTGTTCTAAAATAAAAGCTGTTTTCATTGAGGTATTCAGTGATGTAAGCTAGTGTAGTAGCCGTCTTTCAAGGCACGGCTTTCTCGAGGCGGTCTGCAAGGAACAAGTGGGGGATTTAGCTCTTACAGATATAAACATAAAAGACACCTTTGTCTCCAGATCTGAGGCTCTAAACATCTCAATAAAGAGAGACATTTTTGTTTTTGCTCTTCTAAATGTATCTTTAAACTAGTGTTAAAGAGTGAGTGAACACTCTAACTTATGACTGAATTAAGCTGTCATTCTTTCCTGCTGACCCTAAAGCCACTAAAGCTTGCAGACAGGGATAATCTTGAGCATCTATAGCAAAAGGCATCAAAAAAGCCAAATCAAGAGGGCAGCAAAGAGCCTGCTCCAAAACAAAAAGAAACTGCATACATTGAGATTATCTCTGAAAATAAATCATCTTGAGTAGACATAACTACTAACATACTACTAGACATAACTACTCTGTACCAATGATGAGTAAAACCTCTAGGTTCCGATCCGATCTTAAAACAAATGTGTTGAAAAGAAACGTGATCATAGTTTTCACCATGTCAGAATGGTAAGGGATATTAAGCATTTTGAAATGCCCATAGCAAAGTTATATGTTGAACGTGCACTTTAACCCTAAAATGTGGCATAAAGACCTCTTTAAATGATTACGACGCAAGGACAAAAACGTAACATTGTCGTCTTCCCCCATTTGTTTCTGTCCTTAAGTGTTGAACTAATAGAAATATGTCAAACTGTCACATATAGTTATGCATCATGCCAGAGTTGTATAACTTCAAAATACATTAGTGAACTTTGATTCAGAGCTCTACATGTGCCGTTTGGTCTTATTTTACATGTTTTAGATGGACGATGTTTCCATGAAGCTTGTTATAATCACTTTGTAATTGTTTTTAGTTGTACTTAGTTTAGTTTCATGTCGTCAGTACAGTATTATATTGATAATATATAACACTTTGGCCAACTTTTATTGTAATAATATGTATTTATTCCCCCTTTCTGTATATTCTCTGTAGATTAGTTTACTCTTAATTTATCTCACAACCTATATGGATAAGATCACCATTCCTATCTAGATGCTCCCTATTAAGATTATCATGCATTTCATTTAATGAATAAAAGTAGTTTATTCATTTTTCCATCTTATATTTTCAAATGAAGGAATTTGTTTGGCCTATTGCTGTTAACAACTGAACTGAAATTAAGTTTTGTGTTTGGAACATTTTGTATTTCTGCCCACAAGATTCTCCTGTTGATATTCTTGGAAGATTACAATTCCCTTCTTTGCTGCTTCAACTTGACTTCACTGTTGTATTTCTGTGTTAAAGCCTCCATGCCAGTAACAGGCATTATGTCTGTATCTTCACCTTTGGCACAAAGTTTACTTGGACTCAAGCAAGGATGAATTGATTTGAATTTGGTAGTTAAAGATCAAGGTCATTGTGATTTAGTAGATTATTCATGTCTCACGGATGCAGACATTAAATATGAAAATGTTACGCAAATGTCTAATAGAATAATGAGGTGATCACACTTCTGACAGAAATGGATACACTGGTGGCGGAGTTATACATTTTCTATTCAGGACTAATTTACTCATTACTATCATGTATGCTCTCTTAAATCCGAACTTGCAATTTCAAAAATGTATGAATTCAACATTTCAAAAACTATTTATAACAGCTTTAGGCCCGACCCCTAAATGGACGTATTTTTAAGTCATGACTTTCCTCGGGGACTATATTACATTAAGCCTTATAACTGGTTCGCGCCATGCAGACTAGATCCGGTTTGCAGTATGCACCCATGCAGGCTCATTGGCTGCAGGCAGGTTGACACTGTTTCCCTGCCTCCTGCAGCTGTAGCGGTGCTCGGAGCCTGTGGAGCCAGCAGGTGGTACTCTACCGTCGGCGGAGTCCCACTGTTGAATGCGTGCAGCCGGCTGGAAGAAAGCTGTACAACTACAAAGAGGAGATAACTGAGCAACACTGAGGAGGGCAGAAACAAAGAGGCTGTTTGATCTTCAGCGGAAGATGGACACTCGCAGGAACGCAGTAACTTCAGTCGCCGGGGTCAGCAGCTCTGCCTCCACCGGGTTGTGACTCCTCGGGCTCCGCAGAGGTGAACAGTGGACGCCGGTGGTCAGGACCGGACGGCACGGACACTTTGCGGGTTACGGCAGGGACACTTTGCGGGCTGCAGCAGGCTGTGTGCGGAGCTTTGCGGTGAAGCATCCCCCTGGAGAATAAAGCATTTTGTAGCTCGGAGTGAAAGAGAACAGACTGGGAGAACAGTGCGGAATTATTGTGAGATAAAACAAAGGCTCGCCAGAGGTCTACACCGAAATGGGGTGAGTTTGCCTATTTAATTAGGTTTAAAATGAAATGTTAAAGCAAAGAGTTTGCCTTTTAATGTTTATATTTGAACCGTGGGTTAATGGAAGCTGCAACTCTCTCCTCTGTAGAAAAGAAGCCACAGCCACCTTTTAAGATGTTTCCTCACCACAGAGAAAGGTAAGAACAAGCTTGTCCCATACTACATTTGGCCTTAGGTTGCCAGAACAAATTGATTCTTGATTTCCCAACAAGGGAAGGTTTGTCTTAACTTGAATAATTAGGATAATACTCACTATTCAAACATATTGTATTATTAGAATACAGATTCAGGAAACTTGCATCATCTAAAAGCAATCTTACTTTAATTTGCTCCTGTGAGTATTGTCCACAGTATTCACTGTTACATGTCTGATATGTGTGGTAATGTAAAGCGCGTTGAGCACTTGGAAAAGCGCTGTAATAAATGTAATGAATTATTATTATTATTATTATTATTAAAGCAGTGCCGGGGTTTCTTACCAACACTGATTCAGCTGGGGCTTTTCAGATAAATCTGTGAAATTAAAGCCATAATATTCTGTAATATTCTCCTCTGTTTGGCCCAAGAGTCTTCATATTATTTGAACCATAATTCTCATTAATGACTCTACTTAAGATGCTTTTATTGCAGTTGTAATTGTAAATAAGAAATGACCAAGTAGCGGTTACACAGAGATCATAGCAGGGTATTGATGTATAGAACTGCTAATGTATTGACTAATAATGTAAAACTTAATTTTGATTTGTTAAATATGAATGTGTAAAGGTACTGCCACCAACTGTTTTGTTTCACTACCTGTCTTTAGACTGGGGGGTTGGTTCTAAATGCCTACATTTAGAAATCGGTCCTAATGTACAACATATCTGTTCATCAGACAGTGACAGGAGAGACCCAGCAAAGCAGATTGTGAATTAGAGTTGTTCATCATGAGGGGCAGCCGCAACCCCCATTCAATCACTGCCAGGCTTTGTTACGCAGACCCCCTTTAAGCCTTGAAGGCCACATCCGTCTGCTGAGGATGAAGGTCAAGGGACTGAACATCCTCCAGAAGTGTCGGGGCTGACCAGAGAGCAGAAAACATGCTGAGAAACATGAGCACACACACAGTTTTTATTTTTACACCGCCATAGTGTTGCAACACCAATTTCCAAGTGTCGACACACACACACACACACACACACACACACACACACACACACACACACACACACACACACACACACACACACACACACACACACACACACACACACACACACACACACACACACACACACACACACACACACACACACACACACACACACACACACACACACACACACACACAATGATCCTATGTTCAAACTTGATAGTGTAACATCCAACAAGGAGGTTGCAGGTTTGATTCCTAGTTGTTGTGAAGCTGAACATGTAGCTCTGGTAAATCCTATCAAACACCAAACCTGAGGCAAGGTCAAAGCATGAGGGGATAACTTGATGTTTGGAGTGTGAAGTCTTTCTCCACTGCCCTTTGGGAACGCTTCATTTAGAGTGTCATCTTAATGTGCGTCTTTTGTGTTGTTTAAAGGCAAGGGGGTTGACCTAACTGTTAGTATTTGTTTGATGGGTGGTCAAAGTGTATTATTAAGTGATAGTGACTATTATGACATGACTATGACTTAGGATAAGCTGTTTTTCTTTGTCTTATATGATGATTATCTGAATATCTTTCGACAGCTTCTTGGACAAAAACAGTAATTTGCAGACGCCCTTTTGTGTTTTTAGGAAACTGTAATCGGCACTTATTTGCGATTTTGTGACAGACTTAACAAAAATATTGAGAAAAAAGTCAACATTAGAACTGATAATGTCACTAAATGAATTGTTGCTGTGTTTTTTTAGTGTCTGTTCTTTTACATGAAACATCCCTCATGGAATTTTATAGGCATATTGATAAACAATAAATCAACCATGTCGGTATGTTACACCTCCAGCACATGACATATTGGCACAATAAATCGACCTCCTACGATTACATCAGCCTAAATATAATGTCCAATGAGATCTCCAACAATATAAATGTAATAAACATATATACTAATATAGACTTTTAATTTGTTTTCATAATAACAGAAAAAGCTTTTTCTCTTCTCCTTCTGTCATCAGAGTTTCTTTTTCTATGCTCCTATTATTTGACTGAAACTTTATAAACTGGGGACCATGAAAAGAGATGAGGCGATTTGATAATAATAATATATTGGGAAGGATGAAACCCTCTTTAATGGTCACACATGCAGAGCACACAGCACTCACAGTGAAATGTGTTCTCTGCATCAGAAACATTGCATAATGGGAACTGTAGGATCTTGTATTTTGGAAACTGTACTCATACCAGGGTGTGATACTCGGGATATGTTGACCTCTGTACATAATGGTTAATGGTTAGTTGGAATATGGGGAGGATTACTGTGAGGTGAGAGGGAAAAGTACACTTCTTATTATCAGACAGGACTGGGTCAGCTATCAAAATGACACCATTACAGACACGTCTTAACACAGTGCATGTAGGAGTCTAAAAAACATTTCATTTTACCTTGATTTCCCTGCGCAGAGAAACACAAAGAGAACCTTATTGGATTTAATGGGGTCAGATATAAATGTAAAATGACTGGCCAAAAGAATGCAGTTCTATTGGGAACAGCCGCTGCAACCTACAATGGTGCATAGAAAAGAAGTGTCCTGGTTTCTATTCTTTTTTATTTTAACTTTGCACCTCTTTTATGCAATGTTTAGAAGAGATGGAGACAAACAGCGCATATTTAGAGAACAGAAGCATCTTGTCATGATTTATTTTATTTCTAACAGTCAAATCAATGTCGGTATTGTCTTTATCAAAACATTTCATTTTGAAGACATTTAAGAGAAGACATTCACAACAAACATCTCAGCCCTGTATGTAAGGAGCTGTCTGTGTGTCGTGTTTGTGAGGATGGCATGGACACATAGTCAGTCAGGTCTTTGTTCTGTCATCACATTGACATTAGTGTTTTTATGTTTTTGTTTCTTATTGATGTTGTTAGCCACATACGTGCCATGGCTCTAGGCATAGCAATGTTGGTCGATTGGCTGAAACCTCTCAACAGCTATTAGATCTGCCATGAATTTTGGCACAGACATTCCTATTCCTCAGATGCTGTATCCCACTGACTTTGGGGACCCCCTAATTGTTCTTCTAGTTCCACCAGGAGGTTACATTTGTACTATAGTTTGGTTTATCACCTAATACCTAAAAAACTGATCCATCAGCCTCAGTTTTTAAGGGAAGTGTTGGCATGCTAACAAGGCAAAGTAAGATGGTGGACATGAGAAACATGGCTCCTGGTACACATCAACCTGTGAGCATTGTGAACCAGAGAAGTTTAGCATGCTGGCGTTAGCATTTTCCACAAAGTACTGCTGTGCCAAAGTGAAGCCTCACAGGGTCATGAGAAGGGCTGTTGTTGGTGGTTAAATGGTTGTTTTGTCTTCATTTGTTTTTGCCCTTGCGTTGATATAAATAATAATTTGAGGAAAAGAGGAACAAAGGAGTTAGCAGAGAGAAAGACCTCTTGCTGTTCACACCAAATGACTGGCTAAACCGACTCCCAACACTGGGGACTCTGTTGCTTTGATATATTTACCTCGTATCCAGGATACATCTCTGGCAGGAGCAGAGCGAGGGTGGAGGGTGACCGACTCGAGAGAGGGTTCAGAGCGTTTTGAGTCAACATCATTTTCCAGCTAAGTCTCAGCCCTGTATGGGGAATGACGCAGGGAACAGTGTGGGAGAAAGCCAGCCTCTGTCCCTGGATGGCAGATGGAGAAGTGGAGTTATGAAAATAATGAAGGATCTTGTTTAAAACATAAAAGGGAGAACACTTGGAACAGTTGTATGATAATGGGTTTTAATGGAGGACTTTTTACGTGATTTAATGGAGGACAATTTAAGTGTTTAAATGAAGAAAAAGGTAAGGGGTTTAATGGAGGACCATTTAGGTTTTTTATTACGCAAATCATGAGCAAAGACATTTGTCTTGTTTTTATGATTTTAAAAATGTTCCGAATTTTGCTCCTTGACATTTCCATGTACAGAAACCATTTTCTCATCACCATGGCTGTGCTTCCTCCTCTAGGGAGCAGCCAATCTTCAGTTCCCGGGCCCATGTTTTCCAGATCGACCCCGCTACCAAGAGGAACTGGATCCCCGCCAGCAAACATGCCGTCACTGTGTCTTTCTTCTATGATGCCAACCGTAACGTCTACCGCATCATCAGCGTGGGCGGGACCAAGGTGAGGGAAATGCTCATTATGTGGCCAAAATGTTAAAACAACGAAACTAATGATATATTAACAAAATAATATAAATAGTTCCTGTAGATTTAATATCCAAGGCTAAAATGTGCATTTTTCAACAACAAAAAACACCCAATTTCTAAGTGGTTTTCTCACAGTAGTGTTATTTTGTTTGGTTGCAGTAAAGATGGTGTCCTTGGCAACTCAAGAGGCTATTCAGTATTTGTACTAACGGTCACAGGCCAAACAAACCAGCTTCAAATTCATTTTCCTCGTCAACAGCAGTGCTCCCACCAGACAAATCTTCAAGGTTAAGAAATATATAGTGAAATAAGCCACAGTAGGCGTCAACAAATCAGCAGCTGGAGCGTCTTTCTGGCAGCTCTATGGATTTAGATTATGAGGGAGGGGCCACATCAATCGCTGAGGAGGAGGGCTTGGGTCTATCTGATTTCTTCTTAGCACCTCTGGTCTGACCCACATTTCTGATTCCCAGAAGGCTTTGCGGGGGGGGGGGGGGGTCACCAGCCCAATCCTGCCAGGACTTGTGTCTGGGTCCACAATAATCTCTCCGCTGTCCCCACCGTCCAACATGTTATGTCAAACATGTCAGCGCAGCAATGTAGACCAGTTCATCCAATCATTTGTTGGAGAAAAGAGGACAAGACAGCGTAACTCCTAATCTGTTATTGCCCTTCAATTCTGGGATTTAAAATCCATTATTGTAAGGTTTCAGATGACGTAAAAAGATTTATAAATAGATCCGGTCTAATATATTTTTGCCCCGGGTGACTGAGGATAACCTGTTGGATGTGCTGTTTTTGTGTCTCTCTGTACTGCTTTGTCATAAATGTGATTTCAATGTTCCTGTGCTCGGAATCTGCTTGGAACAATAAGAGGTTGTGTCTTGGCAGAGCTTCAGTTTTTGATCATTTTCAGAACAGTGATTTTCGAAAAGAACAAACATGTCTCAAGGTAGGAATTGTGTTTAAAAAAAGCTGATTGAAGGAAATCCCAGAGGACAGTTAATGCTTCACAAATGTCACAATAAGCACAGATGTTTTTTCCTGAGTTCTTCACGTTTCTAGAAAACATCGTAAACACAAAGGGTTTACACAGTCTGTTGAGGTTAAGAATTACCATTTTCCCGTATTTACAATGCAGGCAATTTAGGTAATTTAATTAATTAAACCTTTGTACCTGAGAAATTGTGTGGTACTTTGATTTGCTTAACATCCTAGAAGCAGTGTCTAAAGGGAAAGGAAATAGGCACTTTTACCAATTTTACACATTAAGATCAGTTAATGCGACATGAAGAGAATCGCTCAGCTTGTACAGGCAGGTGTGCAATATATTTAGTAAAGATCTTTCTCAATTCTGAAACCCAACATTTGTAACTGAAAATCCATTATAAACTAGGGTTGAAGAGTTGGACAATGTTGCTATTTAGGAAGCAGGAGAGGTTTAACAAAAATATGATGTGTTAAATGAAGCTACCGGAGTTGCTGATAGCTCATGCTAGCTCATTCATCAATAGAGACAATAGTGTACCCCTTAAAGTTAAATCTATGAAGTGAATTATAAAATTCCACACTTTTTTCTCATCTATGAGTAAAGCATCGAGTAGGGTAAAGTTAATTGAGTAGTTAATACTTGCTTTGCACCTTAATTGTGTGATGCCATAGATCCTCAAGTGCTACAGGGATATATGTTATATAGTCCTAGAATGAGAGTAAGGTATATTCAAGGCCTGGAAAAACAAAATGTCATATAAAAAGGAACAACATGCTCTCTTATTTCAAATTGTATCTGCTGCTGACATACAGTAGACGTGCAGGGATGGTCATATTTGTTGTCTCTGCTTCTACAGGCGATCATCAACTGCTCGGTCACACCCAGCATGTCGTTTACCAAGACGTCCCAGAAGTTCGGTCAGTGGGCGGACAGCAGGGCCAACACTGTGTACGGGCTGGGGTTCGCTACAGAGCAACAGCTGCACCAGGTAAAGCTCAAAGTCAACAGAAGTCAAATCACTGATGAAAACTAATTAAATACTTATCTTCTTTATTTTTAATAACCTCCTTAATCACTGTACTCACGATAATGAGTGCTGCATTATTAATGATTCATTACCTGAACCCTTTTATCACCCTCTTTGGAAAAGTTCTCCGAAAAGTTTAAGGAGGTGAAAGATGCAGCTCGTCTGGCAAGAGAGAAGTCGCAGGACAAAGAACTGGCCAACACTGCGCTTTCCATCGCTGCTCCTCAGGTGAGGGGAACACAAACTTGAACATTAAAAGTATAGCAAGCCTATGCAGGTATCAGGCTGATATGAAAAGGTTGTCATGATCCATCGAAACTTCCTGTGATGTTTCTGCTTTGCTATTTTTGAGATTGAAGAGTCACTTTAAGCACTGGCCAAGGTTAGGAGAATGCAGCATTTCAGCTATTAGACAGGGCCGCTGTTATTAAGTCATAGGAGGGATGGAAAGAGAGAAAGGAGCGAGAGGAGCTGGGTCACTCGTCTCGGAGGAAAGAGAAAGGGAAACTAGGACGGTGGTAAAATTATCCCATGCTGCTCAGCGGTGCGCCGCATTCACTGCTCTGAGAAGCCTCACACAAACGGTAATGATGAAACTTCAGTCAGCTCTGGGCTTTTTGATCAATAGAGAATAATTACCCATCAGTTACATCTGCTTGCTCATGAGAAAAATGCCCATTTCCTTTTTAATTCTACGGCTGAACAGATTCCAAGTGATGTCTCTCGCTCCACGTCCTTTATCGACTTTGGCGAAATTGCAGACATTTGCCAACTGAGATTATTTGTGCTTGATTCTTACTAAGTAGCCCTGAGCTGAATAACTGTTGTGGTTGATATATTTAGAAAAAGTTCTTTGTATGGTGAGCTTTGTGATGACATGTTTCTTTGTCTGTTTCTTTCTTCCTTTGGATTGCCTCTGTAGTTCTCACAGGTGAGTCTGTCGTTATTGTTTTATCTTCTGACTCTTGAATAACAGACACTGAAGCAAAAGGAAATATTTGTGCAAATACACTTTGAAAGTCTTTCATTTTTCTTTCCTTGGATTTGAATGTATTTACACTTGCTGTTATGGTAGAAAGATAAGTGAGCATAAACAAAAACAAAAGCACTATATATATATATATATACATACATATCAACAGTAGAAAGAGTTATATATGTATCATGTATATTTACGCGATTGTCAAAAAAGAACATAAACGTACACATAAAACAATATTAAGCTACCGTAGTGCCTAATGTTTTATACATTTCATAAACTGTATTAATAGACTCTACCCACCAACTGTGTTAATCACACACCTTCTCACCTACCAATATATTTACTTTAGCAGCTAAATAACGCGTTTCACACAGAAGACCACACTCGATCTATACAACTACAATCCAAACAAGCATCTATAGAATAAGCAATATCAATTTTAAACACGTTAGAATACACTATAATGGACCACACTACCATTATACCATATACATTACACAAGTAGGCAAAGCTCTTAAATGTATTTGATCAGAAAACATAGCTTTCTTAAGGATACAGCTCAAATCATCATGAGATCAAGACAGGACAATAATTCTGCTGAAGATCTGGAATAAGTTCCCATGAAAGAAGTAGTCTTCTCTCTGGGTTTGTTGATGAGATGCAGCCCCGCGTTGTGATGCTGTGTGTGTTATCAGTAGAGTGCATTTACTGATGTGTTTCTCAGGACCTCTCGGACGAACTCCAGTCTCCACCGGTGATGTGTGTGAACGGACCCGAGGACAAGCTGTTCCGCAGCCAGAGTGCAGACATCACCCTGTCCTCGGAGAAGGAGCGCATTAAGAAGATGCTCTCTGAAGGGTAACTGAGCAACACACACACTCAGAGTGGAAACTGAGGAGACCACAAACACGTTATTGTCCTGTTTCTGAGTCACACCAATCTCACCTTCAGTTCGGGAGTTGTTAAAAATCTTGTTTCAATTTGGTGTTTATGTGATTAGAAAGAATACATTTGATCCATTGTCCACAAACATGCATCTAACAAACCTTGAATTTTCTTTTCCTTTTTTCAATGGACATAGTTTTACAAAACAAATCTTGGCTCACAGTTCCATCTTCTAAAACGTGTCTGCCGCTTTCAGCCACATCTCATGGCCGTCATCAGTGGATGGAGTTGTCATATAGTCGTTTCAGTTATCACTTGGTATTAGTGTGGTATTTTAGTCACCTAACACCAAGTTATACCCAACTCCATGAGAACTACATCAAGTTACAGATGTAATTTAAAACGGCCCTATTATGCTTTTTGGGGTTTTCTCTTTACTGTAGTGTGTTATATATACGTTTTTGTGCAGGCTATAATTCCGAAGTTCACGCTTAAGGGGGTTTCTTGCCCCCACTCCCTTCCTGCCTGAAACGCCTTGATTTGAGTCCTTTGTTTACTTCCCTAACATAATGACATCACTATGTAACACTCACGCTTCTATTGGCTAGCGCTCCAATGCGTTGTACGTGATATGCTAAGGGTAGGGACATCTCTAAACAGAGCCGGCCAGCTAACCAATCAGAGCAGACTGGACTCTGGTTTCAGACAGAGGGTGAAAAGAGGTGCTGCAGCACAGGCAACATTTAAGCCTTCAAAAATGTTACTGTGGTGTCACAAAATACAAATATGAAACCTGAACATTTGCATAATACTGCCCCTTTAATCAATACAATTCATTGCATTTGAGCATGTTATGCATCACCTTTATCATCCTACCTCTAAGCATTAACATGTTTTTTTATTTCAAGGGTTGATTACACTTTGACGTCATTAGATTTGTGAAGCGTTTGAGGGAGAGAAGGGGCTCCCGTGGACACATGTGACACAGAGTCAGGCTCGTTAACATCCCTTCATAAGTCGGGCTGAGCCACCCACTGTGCTTTTATTTCCTACAGTCCAGTTACTACGATAGAAAACTGCTCCTCAGTGGTTGCCATGGTAAACTGTTGCTATGGGACAAACTCAAGCTTCTAGATGTCAAGGGAACGAACAAAGGCGAAGGAAGCAACGAGAACATGACTGATCTTTTCTGCAGATTGTAAGGAAAAGGATTGATAACATTTAACAGTCTCCTATGTTAATAATTTATAGAACCAGATAGTATATCATAGTATAGGTGTCTACATAAAATAGGAATAGTTTTACAATAGATGTGCCACATATCAGAACTCAATACATTATTAAATGCTGTGCCAAATAAGATTTAGATTTTTAGCCACACAGATTTTTATCTGAAACCATTTAACACAATTGTACTGGAAATACATGTGAATAACTACACAAAAGAACACTGTATGATTTTCCTTTCACAACAATTTGCAAGGGCAACTGTTTATTCTTCTTTGTTCGCTGATGCTCACAGATTAAATTAAATTTGACAATCTAAATTATAGGGACATGTCACAACTCTTATTTACGTGAAAAAAAGTACATTAGTGTCACATTCTGTCTTATGATGAAGATGACTTATATTTAGAGGAGTATTGTAGGGACAGTGTGCTCTCTTTGTTTGCACTTTTTGCAATTGTTGCTTTGTTAAGACCTGTGAAAAGATCAGTCTGCAATATGAATGCTGCTACAGGCTGCATTCCTTGGGATAGGCTTCTTAACTCTTCTGTTAACCAGGCCAACATTTTGTTATCCAACACATTCACAGCAACCTCAAATATTCAGTTTGTTTCAATATTGCGTGTTCTACATCGAGACAGTTTTAAGCCATATTATCACAAGACTTATTTATACAGTATTACATGAAACATGGTTCACTTGTTCACAGTTGTGTGTGTTTTTTTTTTTAGGTCGATCTGTGAGATGAACCTGGATACCGAGCTCTTCACTCTGCAGGACAGCAACACCAAGCTGGTGGCAGCGCTGCATGAGGCTAATGCTAACGTGGAGCAGTGGAAGAAACAGCTGGCAGCCTATCAGGAGGAGACGGACAGACTCAGAGAGCAGGTGACCCTCCAATCGAAACACAGCCACTTTGGGTTGCTCTGCTTAAGTGCACTTACACTGAACATTGAATTAGCAACTATTAGTATATTCATTGAAAAGCATAAATTAGCCCATAGATCATTTTTGTGTTTATATCTTCATGTCAGCCATCTCAATCGACTAGCAAACATTGTGTGTTTTAATCTTGTGATAGATGGAGATTAAACTTGACTTATGTCATGAACTGTAGAGACCTCTCTACTAGAATTGAGTGTTGAAACAGATATGTTCAAAGAGAAAACCCCACTGCAGTTACAGGGCTAGACATTATAAATGGCCCGGAAGCACTATTTATGGCGCTTTTCCACTGCAGGACCTAGCACGGCTTAGCACAGCTTAGTTTGGCCTTGGTAGGCCAGGCTCACTTTAAGCTGCGTTTCCATTACAGTTTAGTAACTGGGGTAGTTACTATAGTAACGCAGTGTAGGCGGGGCCATCGGCTGTTCGGCGGGCGGAGGGACGCTGCGTAAAACTGCCGTGACGTCATCTTCAATGCGAACCACAACACCGAAACATCCGCCGTTAGCTGTTAGCACTCAGAGCTCACAGCTCCTCATATCTGTTCAGAAACTAGACAAAAGTTAAACAAGTCCAAACCACAGACTGTCTGTGTCATGGCGAATACAGTCGCTGGTTTATTTATGTCTGTAGGCCGCTGAGTGTGGACGGAGCATATACAACGTTAGCTTAGCCTGATCGATCAGATCTCCATTCAGAAAACACGCATTTAAAAGGTTTTTCGCCTGCCGTCTTGTCTGCAGACTTGTCAAAGCATTAATGTTTATAAAACCACCGGTAACCAGCCAAGCGCCTGGCAAAAAACAATCTTCAAATAAAAGAAAGTCACCGGAGGAGTTAAAGGAGAGTGACAGGGATTATGAGAAGAAGAGGTAAGTGAACAGTAGAAAATATAAAGGTATATTCGCTATAGGGAAATGTCCCAGCAGTTTAGGATAATGAAGGTTCTAATTTATTACATAGCCATTACATTTCTAACTCCTGATAATGGCAGGAAGGCAGAAAGTGTATTATAAAAATAATAATACTCATACAGTAGCAGAAATGTCACCCTCCTTTTTAAATTTTAACAATGACCACAATATAATCATTTTAATAAACCAAATATTAACAATTGAGGAAAATGAGGAAGAACTGATGATTCAAATGTTGTAGTACAAGTAGTAATGTATAGTTTGTGCATAAATTACTATTGCAACAAATGTGTTCATTTTCTTCATTATTAGAGTCGATTTTCTTGGACGAATGCTCTTGGGCCAGTGGTTACAATGGTGGGGCCAGTGATAATGAAATTGTACTGGCCAGTGGAATTTTACCCTTAATGTCTACCGCTGAGTTAAATCAGGTCAAAAACCCTTCCTGCATTATTGAGCCAAAGACTTAAAAGTAGATCTGCAACTATCATGTATTTTCTATAAAATGGCAGTAAATAGTTATGCAAATGTGTATTCTGTGGTAACCTGCAGAGAATCTGATGGCTGAGGCCACATGTATAAATCAATGCTGGAGCTGTGAGGCTGTAGCAGGAGTAAAGTAAAGCCTCGCTCAAACAAGAAGAGGTGATGCTGACAGGACTCAGTCACTCTGTAACGACCGAGCCGGCCCAGAGAGGTCATGCTGCTTTTGATTGGCCGGTCACTTCCTTTCATTGGTTTGGTAAGCACTTTTTCAGCAAAATAAAAAAGGACAAGTTGCTCAGGCGGCTGGTAACACACTTCATCAGTCTATGAAATGACTTGCACTGCAGTTTCCCTCCTTTAATCAAGGCGTTTCCTACTGGTTGAATCAGTTCACCATGCACACGGTCACGTTGCATTTCACCACCAGGGAGTTTGGTGTACATTCCCCGAGCCTCAGGAGGCTTTAACACTTGGTTTACTGCTCAGGTTCCAGTGAATGCCTGCTCCCTCCTCACTCATCAATAAAAGGTATTTTCACATTTGCTGGTAGCTGATTCCTCTGGGAATGTGACCTCGCCTCAGGCTGACAACTACAAACCTCTCTTATTCAAAGCTTTAATACTGTGATCCCTTTCCATTATAGCCCAGCTTCACAGTATCGATCACTACCTCTTTAATTCTCCCCCACTCATCGGTATTGGTATTTGACCAAGAAATAGTTTTTTCTTTTTGATCTACATCATCAAATTAATTCAAACGAGTGAGAACCCCGTCTTCTTTGGACCGAGCTTGTTCTCTATCTAAGGAAGGGGACCAGGTGGCTGAAAATGGTTCACGTCTCTGGGGTGGTGAGAGAGAGAGAGAGAGAGGGGTTTGTAGGCCAGCAATATCCTACTTTCAATGCCCCAGTTAGGAAGAAATGAGAAATCACCAGAGGGAGCTGGCATCTACTCTGCTCTTTCTTTTTTCTTCTTTCTACCACTCCTTCTTGTCTCGACCATACATGGTTACAAATAATCCAGCCTGTCTCTGTCTGACGCAGAAGCAGTTTAAAAGGTTGTCCTTTTTTGGTTTTTTTCAACAACTCAAATAAACACACAGACATCTGACATCAATTCAAAACCAGTAAAAGAAAACTCGTTTTTGAGGACAAAAAAAACAACCTCAACTTTAACAGTAGGTAAACTATTTCATAAATTAGAGCAATTGCTTCGTCCAATCATAACCCTAATCCTCGTTTTAATATAATTTAGACTTCATATTTAAGATATTTGTGTAAATCCTTGTTCCATAAGCTGAACATTATTGAATTTGTTTTTTGGTAAGTTGGCTGAGATAGAGGCCCATGGGGGCCACGGCCCCAGCGACCTACTGAAGGACGAGCTGACCCAGTCCCTGGAGGAGCTGGAGGCCCTGCTGAAGGCCAAGGATGAGGTCTGTGGTTACTACTTCATTATTATCATCAGCGGGGGTCCGAGGCAGGGAAATGTACTAACAGGTGTCGATGGAAGAATAATCGACTCAAACTACCTTTGAAATCTTTTACAGGAAATCCACATTTTGCAAAACAAGAAAGTGGAGTACCACGACATGGAGCACGACAGGGACGAGGCCATTCACAGATTACGGGTAGGAGGGACATTATTACTACAGTGGTATGCTTTTTCAAATTACATACACATTGTCAAGTAATAGTGAGGTAATCAGCAGTTAAGGGGCAAAAGGGTGGATGAAACTTCCCTAGTTGATCACTTATATTAAGACGTGTGTGGTAATTTGAATACATTTAAAAAAACATTAACTTGAACATTGGATAAAGACGGGTCAAAGGTCTTGTTTCATTTTGATGACGTTTTTTATTTTATGAGGGATAATATATATATATATATATATATAAATAAAACTCAATGAAAAACCTAAGAATAAACTTAGGACTAAAACTGGAAAGTTTGGTCTATGAATGTTCTGAAGTGAAGTGAAGATTTCTGGGTATGAGAAAAGAAAACAGATTTTTTTTTAATGGCCTTTAAATATATGTTTTTTGCGAAAATCCATACATTTTGCAATACACTACATACAGGTGAGTAGTGTAGACAAATTGATCAATGCAACCATGAAGCATTATATAATCTTTGGGATTAGTTTTGTATCATAAAGATAAAGCAACACTTTCTCAGAATAAAGCAAAACTATGAGTTTAAAGGGAAAAAAATGGGTTAAGCAAAATAAAATAAATTTCAAAAATAAAACTATAAATTACAAACAAATCATTTGTGTAATCATGTAAACTATAAGTATTTTTTCTTTGTTTTAACATATATTTTTGTTTGCACTCAAAAACTCAAAAACTGAGTAGCCAATGGGGACGCACCCCTGAAAGTCCCGCCCACCTGGGAGGTTTGTGTCAGAATCTCAAACAAAAAGTGAGGGAGCGCAAAAGAGAAGAGCTACAGCGAGAGCAAAAGTCTGATCATTGAGAAAGAAGAAACAAGAACTGCAAACAAAAACCTATGTTAAAACAAAGAAAAAATACTTATAGTTTACATAATCACACAAATGATTTGTTTGCAACTTATAGTTTTATTTTTGAAATGTATTTTATTTTGCTTGACTCCGTTTTTTTCTTCTTTTAAACTCATAGTTTTTGCTTTATTCTGAGAAAGTGTTGCTTTATCTTTATGATACAAAACTAATCCCACGTTTTGGGTAAATTGAGGTGGAATCTACAACGCAAATAGACAAAAGTTAAATAAAAAAATGAATTATTCATTTTCAGGTGTCTTCTTTCGACCCTTGTTTTGTGTTGCTTCCAACTGACTACAGCTTCCTCTCCTCTGTAGGAGACGGAGATGCGTAACGCAGAGATGGAGCGCCGCATCCAGAACACAGAGCAGACGCTGAGTAACTCTCTGGAGGAGCGGGATCGCATGGAGTCTGAAATCCAGAGGGCCATCGAAATTCTGGACATCAAGATCTTTGACCTCAATGACCTTCGCCAGAGCCTGGTCAAACTCATCGACAAATAAGAGGGGAGAAAACCCAACCCAAGAAAAAGGAACAGATGACAGGGGTAAATGTGTCGTGACCAATGCAACAGGGAGGAAACAAAACAAGATGGAGCCGTCCCTCTTCAACAGGAGCAGCTCCTCGGCTGCAGGGTGTCAGCGTACACACGGTTTGCTTGTCCAATGTAATGTAACGCTTCATGTTGCTTTCAAGGGTCACATTCAATGCAATAAAACAACTTTAAGGTAAGTGCTTAACGCCGCTAGACATTTATTACAAAAAATGGGTGCTTGTAATTTTTCACAAGTATGACTTTCGTACAAGTGGCGATGCAGTGTTATTATAAATAAGAGGCCTTGGTTATTTTTTTCACTGACAGGGTATATTTAAACGTCTTTACAACAAATGAAGTCCACTAAGTGAATAAAAGGGAACAAGACTACATTACTATTAAAAGGTTTGCCTGCATATATAATAATAATAATAATAATAGATAAATGTGTGTATGGTCTCGTTTAAAATAGCAGCTTTAATGTTGTTTTAAGTGAAAGCTGAGTGGTTCTAGATAAGTGCTTTTCCTGCAACAATAAGCAATGACATATTTTTTAAGGTCAGAAATAAAAGTATGCTCATAGTGTTTAATATTCTGGTAATTGACACCAAAGATCAAATGTGTAGAGCATCGATAAGGTCTTTCAGCAGTCGTCCGTTATCACATCATCATTTAAACTCGTAAGAAACCTTTAACTTTAAGTACGATACGTAATTACACTTGGGATAAATAAGATTTTTCCGCATGATTTAAATCAATTATGATATTAGGTAAACACACAAAATAAGTCATTACTTTGTAATAATAAGTTTAACTAGTCCTGTTTAAATAATCGTTCTGTGCAACAAACTACTGACTTAGTAACTTATTTACGATAGACACACAGACATTTTCTGCCTTCTCTCATTTCTCAGCACATTACTTAGCTGTGGACAACATGTCACACACCTTAAGTGTGGCTGTACTGTGTTTAAAAGTGTATTTATTAAAAAACACAATGTCTACTTCACGGAGTGTTTTATCACAAAGACTGTATTGTTTAACATTGTCCAGAATGCTATGTTTGTATTATTGTTTTCATGCCTTATTGTTCGCATTACAATCAATATCGATATTAATGCCAGCTGTGTCTCAAACTTTGAGCTGATGATGATGGTTTGGAAATAAAAACAAGGAATGCTGTCATATTATTGTGCTGTGTATTATGTTAAAGCCCTTTAGTTAATTGATGATAATGAACCTTAGCTGATTCATTTGGATGGAATTTGAGTTGGCACAATCACAAAACACAGAAAAATCTTCTGTGACTAAGTAAGAAACCAATCCATTAATTATTATCGCTTGTCAACATATTTTATTGACAATATCCAGTCCCACCTTTTATTTCAGCTTCTTTTTGGGTCTGACTTCATAAGTGTCCTGAGGGTTGACGGCACAGGTAAACGAGCGGAGCACCTGAGAATGAGAGGAAAAAACATCACCATCCTGTCACTCTCACCAACCTGTTTTAATGTTATATTCTTTTTTTCCCTCTTTTCTCTTCACACAACGAGTAAGAGTCACTTTGTTGAGGCTACCTTTATCTACCTTTTATATCCAAGTTCACAATAGCTTAAAGGTTTACTGCAGGGGTACTCAAACTTTTTTTATTAAAGGTCCACTTGTGAATTTTATACAAGGTCAGTGGTCCGGATAAATGCCAGTAAAGTCCCCCCCCAGCAGTTTGCGCTATGCATGGGCCCCCCTTGAGGGGGTTTCCCGACATGTCGTTGCAGTACATTAAAGGGTGTTTCATGTTTTCGTTGCTGTGTACCTTCTTAATCTACCTTCTTTGGGGGCCCCCTTCTGGTCCAAGCACTTGCCTGCCTTGCCTGTCGGCAAACGGTGCCCCTGTATACACACACACACATTCAACACATACATACAGTATGGTGGCTTGAACTAGAGGGAGAAATGGCACTGTTTGTCTGTAGCCAATGCCTTGAACCTCGGCAAAAAAGGCATTAGAAGCATTAGAAAGTCAGGTAAACTTGTGGTTAACTTGCGGTCTGCAATGCGTGTCACGCTCACGCACACAAGTAAATGCACGTTCATTCTCACAACGCGTCAGACACAAGAAAATATACATTCATTTACATCAGAATCAGAAAGTTTTTATTTTGTATAATTTTTATTTTTTATAATAGGGCACAGGGTTCGGTCCGGATTGATTTGCAGTTCGGTCCGGATCTGGACCTTGGTCCGGAGTTTGAGAAGCCCTGGTTTACTGTGTACTTAAACTCTAGTACCAACATATCAATAGTGTGATTACAAAGTTAGGCCGGTGTTTGTCAAAGAAAATGCAGCCATTATCAGTGAGAAAATTGCAACAAGAAGGGTCAAACTGATTGTTATTTTGTTACATTATCAAGAACATTGACTGCAATCAGTTTGAGAACCACCGTGTCTGTCAGCTTTACACCTAAAGATAAATAAGGAGTTTTTGTTACAGATTCCATGGGAAGAAACGGGGGGTTACGTATTGGAGTTCTAGTTATATAAGCACAGGCGGAGCGCTCTACTGGACTATGGGTACTACTCTCAACCATGCTATGCGAGCATTCACCTACTGAGATACATAAACGTAGCCAGCCAATCGGGGCGAGCCTACCTGAATATGCGCACAGGCCCACTGTATATAAGGCGGCCACGCCTCCTGACTGTCATCCTACACCCTCTTCAGCGAGCGGCATAGGAAAGACAAGGCCCCCAGGTAGAGGGCTCCGCGTGCTTAAATACTAGGGTTACAATACGTAACCCCCCGTTATATCTTACACAGGCACAGCCCTCTACTGGACTCTATGGGTACAGTGGGTGGAACCCTGATGGATAAACGCCCTGTCGTTCAACAACATCGACCCATCACACTGCCCCTGACCGGCCTTTGGTTAACAGCCACTGCACCCCAACTTCCTCTCATCCGGGAGACCGTGGAGAAGTCGGGGCAGCAGCTTACTTGGCTGGGTAGAGCACACTCACACACCTTACCTCGTGTAGAGTCTGCATGGAAAATAGTGAGGAAGGCTCTCCGTCCCCGCCTGCCTGCCTGTGGGCGGGCGGGGAGAGCGTTCCTCACTATTTTCCTCCAGCCCTGCATGGGGCCTACCGTGCACCCTGTTTCCCGGGTCCCTAAGGAGCATGGGGAGAACGTAAGTGCACCATGTCCCCCACACTCACACACGCTTGCCTCGTGTAGAGTGTGCATGGACGATAGTGGGGAGAGTCCTCCAGCCCTGTATGGGGCTTACTGCGCACCATGTGTCCCTGGTCCCTAAGGAGCATGGGAAAACACAAGTGCATTATGTCCAGGAGAGGGGTCAGATACCTACCGACCCACAGCCCCCCCCCCTCACCAGTCCTGTGTTGCCCCAGCAAGCACAGACGATGAGAAGGAGCCAGACATGTCCAAGAGATAAAACCTTATGATGGGGCCTGGCGTAGACCAAGACACCGCCGTGCATATGTCCTCCACACTCACGCCGTTGAACAAGGCTGTCGATACAGCCATACCACGTGTAGAGTGTTCATGGACCCCAATGGGGAAGGCTCTCCCCGCCTGTCCATAGGCATGTGAAATGCAACCGCAGAGCCATCCTCTCAGGCATTTCTTGGACAGAGCTTTACCGGCCACACCATCCCCAAAGCACACAAACAGCTGTTCAGTGCGCCTAACGGAAGCCATGCGCCATACATAACATGCCAGCGCATGTACCGGGCAGAGGAGGTGCAATTTAGCCTCCCTGTCCCCAATATGGGGTGGAAGACTAACGCCGTCTAACTGTATAGCCCTCGACCTGAACGGACTCCTTAGGTTCCTGGGAACAAAGTATGGGTTCGGTCTGAGTGTCACCCCAAATCAAGTCAACTCGGGTGCATCGACAGAGCGGTTAGCTCGCATACTCTCTTGGCCGAAGTCAAGGCAAGCAGCAAAACTGTTTTCAATGATAGTGCCTTCAGGGAGGAGAGCTCCAGAGGCTCAAATGGTTCTGTGACCAGAGCCTCGAGCACCAACGGCAGATCCCATTGCGGGGTGGAGACATGCACCACTGGGCGCTGTCTCCTGACCTCCTGGAGGAAAAAACGCGCCATAAGCGGTTGACTAAAGGCTGACCTGCCGCCAAATCCCTCATGGCAGGATGAGATGGCTGCTGCATACACCTTAATTGTGGAATGAGCAAGCCCCCTGTCCACCAGTAGGACAGAATAGAGCCCAATGTACATGATAGAGGCTCTAGACCAGTGTTTCTCAAACTTTTTCATACCAAGGACCACTTAACCAATACAAAAAACACTCGAGGACCACCTAACTCCACAAATATCCAAAAACACATCGTTTTTTACAAATCGCCTGCAAATGGTACAAACAAGTGGCAACATGTTTGATGAAGGTGTTTATCTGGGCTATATCATGCAATCGAAAGTGAAACTTAAGCTCGCTCCATTGCGGAGATATTCCCGCAAGAGTGCGAAAAACTGAAATGTATTTATTTCAAATGTGACATTTTACCAATATACTCACGGACCACTAGGGGGCGCTCACGGACCACCAGTGGTCCGCGGACCACACAGAAGCACTGTTCTATAGCTACGGGCAGTAGTACTGCTCCTTCAGCACTGCAAACCCTTACTACAGGCTGATGGTGAGGAGCGGCAACCACACCACAGTGGCTTACATCAACAGGCAGGACGGAGTCAGCTCCGCCGCCATGTTTAGCGCAGCGGAGAACCTGTGGTTGTGGGCCTCAGAGAATGTTTTTATCTCTGAAGGCCCCCCACATTCCAGGACTGGAGAACAGGGTGGCCGGCCTCATGTCAAGAGGCGGGCCCCTGCCAGACGATTGGTGGTTCTCCCTGGCTCTGCAGGACAATCAACCCTGGGGGGTGGACACGTTTGCACACGAGCCATGGCCAAGATAGCTGGGCTGCAGTCGGATAGTTTAAAAATCAGCTCCTAAGTTCTAACCCTATCGTCTATTCCTTGACCTCTGAGTGAAACGTCACGGGGTTAAGGGATAGTGGATAGGAGAATTTAAAAGGACTTAGGAGAAGAGACTGCGGTACTTTAGAGAATCCGAATGCACTTTCACTATCCGACGTGTTTATGATGCGCCAGCGGACGTCATTGTGTGCGTCTGCTGCTGTGGGGAAACTATGGAAACCACAATTTTCTATACAGCGGACGACAACATGGATGTTTAATAAGAACGAGGGACTACTGTAAACTCATCTAGAGACTCTGCATCGTGCTCTGATGCTGCTGCTTTGCTTTATGAACGTGGACAACAGAGAAACATATTCTTCAGGACCAAAGTTGGAATTGAAATAAAAAAGGAAAGTGAAACTGCTCGTCACCCTCTCCCTCCGGTCCACATTAATACAAATGATCCCAATACGTATGATTGTATGAACTAAAGATCTAAAAATCAATACAGATGTATTTATTATAAACGTTAGTCCTTAACATCTATCACTGTGTATATCACCATTCAAACATCTTTTAAAAGTTGAACAAACCCCACACAGCTCAGTGAAGACTGAAATGTTGACTTTATTTGATCATTTCAGTAAAAACTAAGGTTCATATTTCTCTCTTTGATTATAATACTGATGAATAGTGCTGCGTACCGGTACGCCGAACCGGTACTGGACTTGTAAAAAGTTTCGGTTCAAGTCCGGTTAAAACCGGAACGTTGGGAACCGGTACTTGGACTCGCAAAAAAACTACCACTTACGTATATTCTGGTTTCTGTGGTTATTTAAACATTCCCTGATAAACGTTATTCAGCGGCAATAAATGAGTGCTAATCCCAGTGTGCTCAGTGTACAACATCACATGTCATTTCACCTTCGATTCACGGTTTGAAAACGTAGCATTTCGCCACATGCTAATGCTAACCGGAAGTGAAGACTTTTCAGAATAAAAGTATTAAGTTAATAGTGTGAACTTCCGGTTTTTTCAGAATAAAATTGATTTAAATTAAATAGTGTATTTAATTCAAAATTACGCCATATCAACATTGATTTTAATTTCTAACAGTATGTATGTACATCACTATGTATGTAGTATGTACTGTATAATGTACACATGTAGAGTTGTAGAAAAGACATGGTGTACAGACAGTACAGTACACTCTGACTGTACAGTCACTACAGTGTAGCCTATACTGTATAGTAGGTGTGTAACAGTGTAATGCGTATGGTCTACTCTACACTCTACCTTTCAGCAACGTTTTAGGGATTTAGGCTCAGTCAGCTCAGGGACTGTTTGGTTACTTTAGTTTGATAAATGAAATAAATGTTTGCACTTTGTAGTAGTTCACTGTAGTTGCTGTCATAAGTCATTTGTAGACTAAGTGGCAAAAAATATTTTTTTTACATTTGTACTTTGTAGATAAATGTAGACACAAGTTGGAAGGGAGCACAATACACCTGACGAGTTTGAATTTGAGTTGATTATGAGTTAATTTTCAATTGATAATTAGCTCACAATAAGTTCACTTTAGTCACACAACTTGACACAAGCCATGGGTTCAGGTCCGGACTTATAAGTCCGGACCTGAACCTGAACCTCTGGACTTGAGTCCGGACCTGAACCTGAATGTGAGTCCAGGTACGCAGCACTACTGATGAACGTTCAAAACAAAGCACTTTGGCAACTTACCACCTATGTTTTAAAAAGCTTAATAAGCACCGTAACTTTCATGATATAATTTCTCCGTCATAATCGTTTTTTTCCGTGAACGGCCGACTGTTGAGTGACGGCAAATGCTGCGGCTGCAAGGCATTGTGGGGCAGCATTTTCGCTTCTCCTGCCGGTTAGGGAAGTCCAGTGGTTCCTAAGCTAAAGGAGGTTATACAGGAAGTTTGAAACCTCCTTTCCTATCATTCTCATCATTCTAGAGTATTCGAACGGCACTTATCATGGCTGCCACTGAGGGACTTCCGGGTCATTTCACTCCTTTAGGAAGGTTCCTAAGCTAAATGGACTATTCGACTTCAGCCCTGCTCTACGCCTTTCCACCGCAGGTGCAATAGAGAGTCGAAGTCCCTCCCTTTCCGGGAGCCTCCATGGGACCCCGGAAGCGTAAAATTATACATTGAAGTCAATGGAGAGAGAACATTTATCTTTTGATCCCGTTTGAATTGTGCCACAAATGACACATATGATGTTTGTCAATTTAAAAGAATATTTTGCAAGTCAAAACAAAAAGAATGTGTCTTAAAACTGTGAAGTTACACATTTTTTTGTGTGAAACCGCTCAGTGAACTACAGGTCTCTGGTCTCGCACAATACGCGTCACCATCACAAAGACGGCCGTCACGTTAGCAAATTTCACCTGTTTCTTTCAGAATGAGAATAAAAGTATAAAACGAGGTGAAAATCACTACAAGTCTGGGCATGTTGAGAGCTGTACATACACGAAAGGGGAGTTAGTCGGTTCTGTAAGAGCAGCGGGACCGGCTTTACATGGTTTCGGTGAGTAATATGAGTGCAATGTGTAACGTTAATGTCAGCTAGCTAACATTAGCTAACAAGGTACACTAACGTGTTTTGTTTTAGTAACTAGTTTTCTCCTTAAGAACTTCGTGGTCTATGTGCTGTGGATAACATTAGTGTTCACAAGAACAAGGTAAACTCCCGTGTTTTGTTTTAGTTGCTCTTCAGATTGAAGCGGCCAGTTTTATATCGACTATACAGTATAGTCTATACTGTATGTGTGATCTCCTTTTACATCTCGTTGTGTCATTTGAGTTTATTTGCTGTGTGTAGATTCAAGGATTTTGGTGACATGAACATGACCATCGCGGAGGCAGTCCAGTTACCATCCTTCTGTCTCCGTGAGGAGGGTGGGTCATATATCACCCATACTGGCACCAGGTCCAAGGGCAGCTGCACATCACAGACCGGAGTCTCTGCTACTTTGTTGTGTGGACCAGAAGGAGGCGATCATCATCATCCTCATCCCCAAAGACCCTGCATGGCATGGAAATCTCCTCCTCCTGGAAAAATTCTACACCCAGCATATGCTCCCTGTGTTGGCCAGTAGAGAGGAGGACATTTAAATAAACATACTCTTAACACCCTCAGACTCTGCGTTGTGTTTCGTATGTGTGATGGGGTGTTATGCAGAGGGGAGGAAAACAGGACACATCAGATTGGGATTGTGGTGGAGATGCTGAGCAGTTATTTAATTGTTGCATGTAATTATTATTATACTGCGTGCTTCTTAGTTATTCCATCTTTTGCTGTAACATGGATTTGTATGTAACTCTATATTTACTTGTTATCTACCACACTTCCTTCTACATCATACACCATCATTATACATGATGGTGTATATAGGATATATATATTTGTATACATTACATATCTGTAAATTGTATAATTTTATTTAAACGTCTTTTTGATCTCTCTGTCTATAAACACAAACTGAGTAAGATTGACAATAAAGTTGACTTTGAAAAAAATATATATATTCTTTATGAAAATAGTTGCCTGTTGGCGAAATGAATCCAAATTAAACGTTGGACTGAACTACAACTACGCCTTTAAATCTCTACGGACTGTTTTTCAGTGGGATGGCAAGTTCCTATCTTTAAACATTTATTAGTTTTTTCTCAGAACAGATTTGATTTTCTGAAGTTAATTTAACTTAACCATGTAAGGTCATTATTAAAAAGGTACAATCAATTTGTTTAGGGTTGACTAAAATAATGATAAACATTTCATTTGGATAATTTACTGACAGAATAAGAAACTCAATGATGCTCTACTCACCTGTTCCCTTTTTATAAAGTGAAACAGTTGAAACGATAGATTTTAGTAAACTTAAAAACAACCTTCTCCAAAAGCTATCAAGGAATATACCGAATACTTGTTTTAGAACTTTATTACATATTTTTATATAAATAGTTTGAATGATCCATAATTGACAGAAGCTTGTGTTTACACTGACCTGTTACTCATATATTAATGTCTTTGTAACTTCAGTAAACCACTACCTCACTAATTTCTTTCATTCATCACGGTTCAGTAAACTAAGTGATACATGAACCAGTTTAATCATTATAATAACGTAGGATTGCAACTCTTTGAAACTGTAGGTGGCTCTTAAAAGAGCCGTTGTGTTTGGGTGTGCTGGTCTCAGGTCAGTCTAAGCCCTCTCTCCGCGGATGCGGCGGGCCAGCAGGATGTCCTTGGGCATGATGGCGACCCTCTTTGCTTGGTTCATCTTACTGAGGGGGCAGCTACATGGATGTCGGTGCAGTCCACAGTCATTGTGCAGTTGAAGGCAGAATGGATTTATTATTGACTCCGAATGAAGCACAACTTCATGTCATACAATACATTGACTTTATTTGTAATTGTGTAAAAACATAAAGCATTGATTAGCAAGCAGGACCTGCAGGAACAGAGCACGGTGATGAATGGAGCTGGGAAGAGAGAAGAATAAAGAAAACAGATCAACTTTATTATCGGATATTAAAAATTCAATTTCAAAACAAGTTGCCGCTCCTACAGTTTTCTAGTGTGTAAAGATGATTTCACTTGACCTATGCAAAATATCACACTCAATACATGTGTGTCTCTGGGGGGTGCATTGTGCCTTTGATGTATATAAATAATATACCATAATCAAATACTATTACGTACAGTGGAAATCAGGTTGCCAGAGCAGGTCAGTGTGCATGTTCCTCAGGGTCTCAGCAGTTACAGGTGAGGGAAAGAAAATAAAAGAGAAAAAGGTCAGTAACAACACTTTAAAGTAACAACAATTTGAATAATTATCTCTTTTAATAATTTTCTATCAGTAATCACTCAACTACTGTCTTTCCAACAAACAGATTGACTCACTATCATCACAATGAAACACGTCCAGAAGAATGTCATGCAAAGCTGCCTGCCTGCCTGCCTTCCTTCGACTCTCCCTGAACTGCCTGATCTTTTAATGTTCAATGTTAACCATTTGAGCAGATAGCATTAAGTAGAAAAGATCGCCGATGCTAATGTGACGTTAGCCTACCTCCCGCCCCATTAGCACCTGGTGGAGGGGGCGATAGGCTACTCTTCAAATGTTTCACAAAATACTTACCATCATGACTACTCTTACTGTTTAACATTTGGGTTTACTTCATGTTAAGGCTAATACAAATGACAAGGCTAAGTAATGTGATGCTAACTAACGTGCTCGCTACTAGCTATGTAGCTAACTTGACTACGTTCCATGCAAAACATGTATATTACCTGATATGTCTGATCCAACGACTCCTGGTCCTTTCATCAGACGGGAAGCGATAGACCGAGCAAGTGGTATGATCACTTTTGTGATTCCAACCTGGTACAAAGCACACAGGCATCTTGTAAAAGTGAATTTATTGGAGCAATCTCTTATATTTATCGGAGGGAATAAATCAGTTTATGAGATCTTCTTCTTCTTCTTTGCTTTAATTGCGAGTCGCAACCAGTCTTGGAGCATTATCGCCTATGACATCACTTACGCAACCCAGAATGGGATTTGGGATTTGTAGTCTTTCTAGTTGCGTATTTTTCATAGACTTATATCTCAACAGTTTTACGACAAACTGTGACTTTTTTTACATGGAAATGATTGTTTAAGATTGACAAACATCATATGTGTCATTTGTGGCACAATTCAAACGGGATCAAAAGATACGTTTTCTCTCTCCATTGAATTCAATGTATAATTTTTCGCTTCCGGGGTCCCATGGACCGGAAGTAGATGGGAGTGACTTCGCCTCTCTATAGGGGCATTACCCACTCTGGGCCAACCTCTCAAGGCTTGGCTCCTGAGAGGGACAGGCTGAGACGGGAGGGACTGTCTGAAAAAGTTATTCAGACTATCCAGGCTGCAAGAGCAGGATCCACCACAGCCTGTTACAGGACGACGTGGTTGGGATTACAAGCGGTGGTGTGAAGAAAGGAGTCTAGAAGTACCGCAGTCTCTTCTCCTAAGTCCTTTTGAATTCTCCTATCCACTATCCCTTAACCCCGTGACGTTTCACACAGAGGTCAAGGAATAGGAGATAGGGTTAGAACTTAGGAGCTGATTTTTAAACTATCCGAACGCAACCCTGATCTGCTCGGGGTCCGTTACGCTTACCAATGACGTCACGCATTGGCTGTACGGCAACCCAAGAGGTAACAATAATAATTCTAAATAAAACGGGAAGTTAACCTAAATTACATTTAAGACACTGCAACGAAAGTAACAAAACCAATGTAATATCCTTTTCCGTTTCACAGAACACAAATTGGTTTATTTATAAATAATTATGTTTACACTGGTGACATTTACGGGACACAATTCACTGGGTTGTATAGTGTGTGTTGCACCACGGACGAGTTAGTGAGTTGTGTTGTCATTCTAGCTTGTGTAGCGTGTATACAAGATCATCCTGCTGACTCCCATTCATCGGCTTTACAACACTGTCGATTTTTCTTTTTTAACATTCAAACATAAAAATTAACAATCGACATTAATCTGAATGAGGGAGGTGATTTATTAGCATTACAACGTAATTTCCCTATCATTTAAATATGAATATGGTGAAATACATTCTTAAAATTAGCGAGAAATTGATTTAACTCCTGTTTGACAATAACTGTGAATTTATTTCCTTTTATTTAAAATTAGAAATCAAATTTGATCATACACCAATAGGGCGGTTCATACTCAGGTGCTAACATGAATCTGAAGGAAATCCTAACATGGGGGTGTCTACATTATGTGTTTTTTATGGGAATTAAAATATGAGCTTATTTAACTCGTCTCTAACGTACATCGGTTTTTATTTCTAAATTGGCAATTTTACCCTTTCTCTATGTAAGATAGTAAAAGATATAAGGGAAATAATTTATATTGACAAAGCCAAATCCTTTTTAAATACGTATTAACAGGTGAACTGCATATAACTGGATAAGATTACAAAGAGCAATCGTCTGACATCTTGAACTTTGCCAGGTTGCACAAGTCCAGCTTTGACTCATTCTTGGACATCAGTCTCCTGCTAGTCTCCTGAGCTCTGATCCCTCCTCCTTCCCTCTTTTCCTGTGAGAAGTACTTAGCAGAAGCCTCGGTCACCATTTTAACAACCCCGATTTCTCTTATTCTTCTCCTTCTCTCTACCTATACTCATTCGTCTTTGATCAAGACCCCCGGTATACGCTAGTCAGCGCCCCTAGTTACACCAATCAGCGTGCGATTACCGTACAGCCAATCACAACGCGTGACGTCATTGGTAAGCGACGGACCCCGAGCAGATCTGGTAGCCCGAGCACATATGGTACTGACACCGGCAGGGACTGGCAGGTTTCAGATGAGGAGCGGTGACAATCTGGGTGGGCTCGAAACGCCAACCTTTCGGTTAACAGCCGAACGCGCAAAGCAATTGCGCTACAGAGACAACCGTTTCTGCAGTTTTCACATGATTACATTTGAAATGTCAGCAACATTCATAACCCTACTTCTTCTATAGTGATTGCAGTGACAGTTATCACCGATGTTGTAGCGCCCCCTTGTGACAGCAAATGCGCTCAATTCAAGCGACATCATGCATTTCTCGTTTTCACCGCTAGGTGTCTTTCACACACACATACGGGTATTGGGCCGAGGGCGACACCGTACTTCCGGTATCCGCCATTTCACGCGAGGTGCAAGCAGAGTATCATAGTCTATTGCCTTAATCAATATCTAGTCAACTCTAAAATACCACATATATGCAATGGCATGATAATATTATTGTGACAAGTGGGGTATTCACCTGGTGTTTCCAGAAATTAGACGTAGATGCAGCCAAAATTGACGAAGGCCACTTTCGAGGGTCGTTTTTCCATACATCTGCAGGCAGTCTGTAAGGGCAATCCGACAACCCACACAGCTCTAGTTTACGCTGGTAACGACCTAGAGCACACCCCTCAAGTCCAGAGATGTAATCCGAAGACATGCAGCGATTTCTTCGGTCGTTAATTCAGAAAAAAAACCTAGTGCGCTCTGCCTGGCTACGTTAGCTAGCTGTTTATATTTGCACCTCCAGGATATTTGCACCTCCAGGAAAATGGCGTATATATATATATATATATATGGCGCGCGTTGCATTGTGGGTAGCTCGTGACGTCACTGTGACAACTTCAAATCTGATTTAAAAATTATAAACGCATACAAGATAAGGATATAAGCAAACAACAACCAAGAACACATAAGTTAGATGGTAAGTACCGATACATACGGTCTAAACTGAACTTGTATATGCGACCTGATTGTCGAAAACAGCTAACGTTAGCATAGCTTTCCTCACGGCTTGATTATATTTCACATCATTCATCCAGATCTGTGAAGTAACTAAAGGTATTAAATACATGTAGTCGAGTAGAAGTACACCATGTACCTCTGAACTGTAGTGGAGTAGAAGTACACCATGTACCTCTGAACTGTAGTGGAGTAGAAGTACACCATGTACCTCTGAACTGTAGTGGAGTCGAAGTACACCATGTACCTCTGAACTGTAGTGAGTAGAAGTACACCATGTACCTCTGAACTGTAGTGGAATAGAAGTACACCATGTACCTCTGAACTGTAGTGGAGTAGAAGTACACCATCTACCTCTGAACTGTAGTGGAGTCGAAGTACACCATGTACCTCTGAACTGTAGTGAGTAGAAGTACACCATGTACCTCTGAACTGTAGTGGAGTCGAAGTATACCATGTACCTCTGAACTGTAGTGAGTAGAAGTACACCATGTACCTCTGAACTGTAGTGGAGTCGAAGTACACCATGTACCTCTGAACTGTAGTGGAGTCGAAGTACACCATGTACCTCTGAACTGTAGTGGAGTCGAAGTACACCATGTACCGCTGAACTGTAGTGAGTAGAAGTACACCATGTACCTCTGAACTGTAGTGAGTAGAAGTACACCATGTACCTCTGAACTGTAGTGGAGTAGAAGTACAAAGTAGCAAAACATTGAAATACTAAAGTACAAGTATCTCAAAACTGTACCCCCGTATAGTACTTGTTGAGTTTATGAACTTAGTTACACCAGTGGCTATACAGATAGAAAGACTAAGCCTTGCACAGAGGCATGAAAATACATTTTCAAAATGCTCAACAGTGCTGCCAGAATTATAAACTGACTGCTACACAATTAAAATAAATGCTTTTATATATTTCTATTAGATGTGACTCTTTGGCGTTTCTGTTATTATTACCTGCTTCTTTAGTTGTTCTGACTGCTAACATCCTCTGTTATTCCTCATTTTAAAGCCGATATTCCGTGGGGTCGGGGGGCTCGGATCCTTGTCACCTTTTTCATACCTGATGAGTTTGCATCCCTGACTACAGTTGCTTTAGCGTGTAGAAGCTAGTAATTATACTATTTGATTTGTTTTAGATAGGCACAACATGTTTCATATGCAGACCTTATTTTCCTGTTCCATGTTCAAATAAACCATTTTCAGTGGTAATTTTTGTTTGGTCATGGAAAATGAGGTAAAGGTCATTGAAAAGTCATTGAAAATCATTGGTGAAAAAGTGTATGAACCCTGTAGCTTGAGTTAACGGTTACATTAGCATTGGCACAAGGACAGGGGTTTGCAGATAAAGTAAGTAACACATTAGCTTAGTTAAACTGGGCAAACTGCTAGCGCGAGCAAACAGTGCACCTTAATTACTTCTGCAACACATATAATTGGAAATATAACTAATAGAAAACTCACCGAAAGTCAGCTAATTAAGTCCCAAAATCCCTCCATTCCTCATGACCAAGGACAAGTTATCCAAATGGTTGGAGCCTTACAGAAAATGTATGACGTGTTTTATTTAGAAAGGTGTGGCCCCACCCTTTAGAAATCCACAATCACAGTTTTGATCTATATTTTGTCAAGCAAATAGTACGTGTCCTCGACAGTACGAATATGTGACTACAATTACACACATTTTCAGTTGATACTATTATATTACACGTGTTTGTTATCACATTACATTTCATGATATCATCTACCAGCTGTGTCATCCCGGTGCGAGCCACCAGATAGCCCCGTGGTACAGGAGAAGATGTGTCTGTCATGGAGAAGATAAAAGTAACCTTTTTATTCCCGAAGGAAAATGCTGGGCATTCATGCAAAAATGTGAAGAAAAAAGACAACATGAGCAGATCCAAAATATATAAAATTAATGCATTTCCAAAAAGCAGGTAAGCAATCTGAGTCAAAAACTATTAACAGGTGAGTTACTGAAGAAATACTTTTTTAATTACAAAAGTTGCATTTATAAAGGATTATCTCTTGTTATAACAGATAATATGTTTTGCTGTAAAGAACCTTTGTAATAATGGACTATGCAAGCATGATTCAAAAGATTGGTAAATAAAACAATGTAATTCGACTTAATCACATCAGATACTTTATCAATGTAGGCATACAAATAGACATACTGGCAAGAGTAAAAGTATGAATTTCATTTTCTACTTGTTGTGTAACAAAAGTCATATTTTACATAATTAAACATCCACTTGTGCCTATATGCTGGGTCTTACATCGGCTATTGGAGTCACAATTTCATTTTTGTTAATAAACAAGTATTTTGTGAACTTACTGTATTACAAAAGTGTAAACAACAGTGTAGGCTACAAAGAAGGAACCAGGCAGGGACTGAACACTTTCACGACTCCCTGATTTGACTTCACACACCTAGTACCATCCCTGTGCAATGAAAAGTGATTTATAAATGAGTATCTGGGTGTTTAAACATTATGCACTATAGCACCCGCCCCAGTGGCCTAATGAATAAGGCATTGTCCTCCTAAGCCAGTCATTGTTGGTCTGAGTCCACACTAGGCTGTGTAGCAGAGTGGCGCAGCGGAAGCGTGCTGGGCCCATAACCCAGAGGTCGATGGATCGAAACCATCCTCTGCTAACAGTTTTACAATAAACAATCGTGGTTCCCCGACACTGGCCAGTTACCTAAAAGGATTAATAGGCTGACGTAAAGACGGCAAAGTATTATACATACTGAACATAAACATGGGACTTCATAAAATTCATAAAATTAGTCATCAATACTTTACTGAGCTTTACGCATCCTGTCGGCTAGAGAGGCCCTATGATTAGTCAAGTTATTAAGGACACAATTGTTGGTCAGCATAGACAGCTGGGAGTTTAGGGTGTTTTTACTTTTCTCCAAACAATAATCTTCTCCTTGATCCATATTTTCTTCTCCTCCTTTATCGTCCTCTTCAATCTCGCTCTCTTCATCACTTCGTTCATCTTTTTCTAACTGGAGACAGAATCAGATACAGGGTTTTAAACGTGTGACGAAGCGAAGGATAATTGGGAATTTACTTCACATGTATTTCTATATAAGATAAGATAATAAGATAAGATGTACTTTATTGATCCCAAATTGGGAAATCTTTGCGTTGCAGCAGCAGCATAAAAAACAAGGCATTGCACATACGTTTAAAAGTAAATATGAAAATAATATGAAAAGCGCCTTTGCGAGGATTTCAAATATCAGTCAGGGATGCCTTATGCTTGATTTAACCACTGATTCTTACCTTGCCTTTCAGGAACTTATAAACCATGCGTAAGATTAAGCCTGCCCAGAAGATGTGAAGAACCTGCAGCACCATCAGCAGGACGTTGAAGAAGTAATAGCCGAAAAAAGGTTCAAACGCCTCCATTGACAGCACCAGGGTGGTATGTATGATTCTGTAAGTAATTCAATAATACATGTTATATCCCTACAAAATATGAAAACATTTAAACAATAGAAAAACTTCTAAAGAGTAAACCTTACTTGCTGGGGAAAATCACCAGTCTGGTCACAAGGAAGGCCACAGCAAACACAACGAACAGCGTGTCACAAGTTTTCCTCCAGCCAGTGCCGTAGTTGAACATCTTGGCAGACTGCAAATAATTGCATTGATCAAACAAAAACAAACCACAATGGAAGCTACATGTGAAGCGTAGTCGCCACATTGAAATTACCATTAGCTTAGCATCATTCAAAAAGTGTTAATGAGGCAGGCTGGGAACTAGGAAAATAGGCAAACAAGAAAAAACAGGATGATAAAAATGACCATGTGAACTTAATGTCCCCTCAGTCTATGATGCGTCTGTAAAGCAGACATGCAGCCTTAATAGACTTTGTATTTAACATTATTGCTGTCTTATGATTTGTGTCCTGATAATCTAATTTAGTGCAATAATTGAGCACAATTTGGTCCTCTAAAATAATCTCTGAATCATCATCATGTACAGCTCAACAAAGGTTTCCTCGGGCTGCTACAGTGCTCTTAGCTATCGTGTCTCAGTCACAGGATCTGCATGCTCAAACTAGATAGTTATTTTCTGAGAAAAATCACAGCTGAGCATGAACTTTAACAGCGGTTTGCAAAATAAAGACATCAAGTTTGTTGGGCTGCACAGGCAGACAAAGGGCCAGCATGGAGGTGAGTCCACAGTGACATGCCCTGGAGACATTACTTTGTAAGGTCCCTTGTGCCTTTGACTATGGCCCCACAGCCCGACTAGATGACATGGTTTATGTACAAGTTGTTCTTTTTGGTCCCGCCAACATAATATGAAAGCAGCATGACAATGGGAAAGTGTGTGAGAATACCTCGAGCAGGATGTCAGAGGAGTCATGAAGCAGCATGACCAAGGTGCCGATGCGAATGTAGTTGGCACAGTAGGAGAAGCTGAGCAGGAAGATGGTGGCCAAATGGTGGATGACCTGTTCTTTAAAATCCTAGCAAACCAACAATATGTAGATTAAAACAAAAAACAACAACATCATATCATCATCATTTTATTCAGTTCTAAGCCACATTTTACAAAATACTTTTTTCAATCTTAGTTGTTTTTAACAGGCTTTGTAAGGGTCAGATAAACAAGCTGAAACACCATGCCGCTGCTCTATTCAGTGTTTTTACCAGTTTAAATCATCATTGTCTTGGATGGGAGGGGTTTATTTGGCTAGTGGTTTACCCTCCTGAACGTCTGGATCTTAAGTCATTTGAAAATAACTATCTTAGCAAACATTAGTTGCAACTCAGCTGGCAGCCTCTCCAGGATGTCTATTTTCTGCCAAGCTGAGTCGTTAATTTAAAGCACAGGTGTAAGCTATCAAATATGAAGTATTATTAGGCTGAAGCACACAAAACATTTTGATTTGACTTATGTCCTCTTCTAAAGAGCACATGTGCTGTGAAGCAAATGTTTCAGATCCTCACCTTCCTCTTGATGTCCACAGAGATCCTTAGGAGCAACGAGCCATAGAACCCCAACTCCAACATGTAGTACCAGTAGTGAGCTCTCTCCATGGGCTGTGGACAGACACATTTTGTAATCGTCAATACAAGGTGGTTAAAAGACATCCAGACATTTCTGGTGGCGCATGAATTAAGCAATAGCAGCTGACACTGGGTAGCCGCATACAGAGGACTGTAACTCAAATTGAAGCTGCAAATAACGATGAATGGGTCGTCGTAGTGTATTATGGGAGGTGTTGCAGACTGGGCGAATGTGTTAACATTACTTCTTCTATTGAGTATGATGTGGTAGGACTTCCATTGTCTACTATGCTGCGCTAGATAACAAAGGCTTAACAAACATTATGTTGCTCTATATCAAGGGTGGAGCAAACAATGCCATTTTCATTTAAATCGGATATCGTTTGTTATGTAAGGGCGCCTTCCTTTGCCTGAGGTTGTTGTCGCTACGACTTAACTCAATGTTGACCTGTAAAGGTCCTCAGGTCTGAACCCTAACATGCATGTGACATCTCGGCCAATGGGGCAATGCACATTAGATTAACATTATCTTCCTGTTTCATGGTAAATCGTGCAATAGAAATGTAATATTGAAATATGACACTAAACATCAAAGCAGTGAGATTTGTGTTTTACCTGAAATGGATATCTCCTCCAACATTCCCTGAGGTCCCAGAACCACGGTCTCTGTATAAAAAAGAGGAACATAGCTGTAAAATAGTAAAACTCAAATATTTGCTGTTGCTGTAAGTTTCTTTTCAAACTCATACTCACAACAACCAAGCAGGCCAGTCCAGACATAAAGGCTGTGAGGTAGAAAAAAAACCTCCAACTGCAAAACAAAAAGTTAAGATAAAAAAGGTTGAACATTGAGACAAAGGTACTTTTTAAATGTAAACAACTCAACATCGAAAGACTTGTTTGGCAGTGTTAACTCGGGCAAAGTTAGTCACGTTTTTAAGGGGTTTTCCCAGGATGTCTCTGGATTTTGCAGAGAGTTTTGATAGAAGTGTTCTTGAGGGAAGTCACCTGTGAAAGGGTTGTAGAGAGAGAGCACTTACGCAGCTTCTCCAAACTTCTTGGTTTGACAAGGCCTGTCTTGGTTCCTGCGGAGTCTGAACCACCTCTCAATCTGCCTCTGGGTCTTTCCACACAGCGACATCAAACTGACAATATCACTCTGAAACAATAAATGGACAGTTGAAATGAATGAAAAGGGGAGGGATGAAGATTAGAAAGCATTCTTTCAAGGTCCTCCATACAATGTAACCAGAAATGTAGGAAGTAAATGAGGAAATGACACGAAAAGGGAGAAAAAGGTTTGAGGTAGAGATATCATTTTCAGAAAACATTCCGGCTGGGAGGTTTTTAATTCAGTTGTGAGGTTTAAATCCTTTTTATATTCCTTGTTAGTATTTTCTTTATACATAGATAGAGATAATTAAATATATGAGTTATCTTCAAAAACTATCACAAAACTGAGAGTATAAAATATTTATAATAATAATAAATGTTAATCACTTGTGAACATCTGTTTCCCCCTGGGATAGGTTTACCAGTATTTGTTACCATCTCAACATTCTTCCTCTTTGCTTATCACACAGAATAGTAAGCCAATGACAAACAAGAGGAAGCACATGCTTAAAATGTTCATTTGAGAAATGTAAAACCTTTTAGCATTGATCCTATTCCAAATTAAAACTCACCAATGTTTGAGCCTTCTCAAACTAACCTGTGTAGGCTGTCTGCTCCTCTGGGAGTAAAACACCTCAAGCTTTGGGGAAGGGGCAGCAGTCACTTGAAGCCTTTTTTTTACCCCCAAACATCTGCCCATGGGTGGGGCAAAAAACCTTGATAAAGCCAAAGACAGCTTTAATTAATAATGATCCACCGGTAATGGAGTAACTGACGGACAGTTCCGACAAAGCCTGCAGTTGTTTACCTATTATATACAATGAGGAATTGGTACCACTTTACAATAAGACAACCCTTATAAAGGATTCATAAAGGGTTTATAATTAGGTTATGAATTTGGTTGTAAACACTTTATTAATCATCAAGAACCATTTATAAATCAGCTCTAACATAGTTTTCATGCATCAACACAGGCGCACTATTTGGCAAGATGACTAAGCCTTATATTGGCTACTTGGCGAGAATCAACTCGGTGAACAACAGATATCAAGAAGGCTGGCTGATGAAGAAGACGAAGTAAGCTAAGTAGCCAATATAAGGCTTAGCAGTACGGATACATGTGGGCTCACTATTTGGCAAGCAACCGGTCACAGTTGCCCTGTTTATCTCATGTCTTATAAAAGCTTATTAATGATTTGTAAAGTGTTCACAACCTAATTAATAAATTAATTACAAACTATTCGTAAACCCTTTATAAGGGTAGTCTTATTGTAAAGTGGTACCAATATATGACAGGGGCTGTCTATAGTAGATTAGTATGAATGCTAAACAAATATAGATATCATAATGTGAACAAATCAAAAATGACATGAACATTATATATAATACAAAACATAATAGAGTTTATATGAGATAACAGAATACAGCGAAATAAAATAGCAGTGTAAACAAATAGAAATTTGATTTTTAATTGGGTTTAACAAGCACTCCCTTCACTGAATGTTACAACAGTTAATACTCTGAGGATGTAATCAACCAATCAAAACCCCTGAAGACTATACCTGTGTGTGTGTGTGTGTGTGTGTGTGTGTGTGTGTGTGTGTGTGTGTGTGTGTGTGTGTGTGTGTGTGTGTGTGTGTGTGTGTGTGTGTGTGTGTGTGTGTGTGTGTGTGTGTGTGTGTGTGTGTGTGTGTGTGTGTGTGTGTGTGTGTGTGTGTGTGTGTGTGTGTCTTGTTAGCCACTACTAACAAGCCCACTGCATCACAAGCACCTCTGGTCTGTAACTACCTATGGATTCCCTTTCATGTGTTTCATTAGATTTTGGAAACAAACACAAAAACGACAAGGAAAGTTCACATTGCATTGGTATACATCTTTAATGTTAAATAGTTTACATTGATAATCCTCTATTTAGGACAGAACATTTCTATGTATCTTTCTCTTCATCTCTCTCTGTCTCTCCTTCAATTCCCCAAAGGCCTTTTTTCCAGATGATAACAATGCCTGCTTTGCCAAAACACCTGCTCACTCACTCACAGGACATGCTGAATGAATTTAAGAACCAAGTTTGTTCAACTGTAAAAAGAGGATTGTGTTTCTTAGACAAAGGCTATAGTGGTTATTTCAGGTCGAGCAGGATAAGTGTTTGATTTTCTTCCTGTAGAGCCTCCAAAGTCCCAAACAAACACATCAGCAAGATTATGACAAAACAAAGAGATCAGGTGTGTGTTACCTCTCAAACATGTAGCGTAGGGCAACGAAGCCCAGCGCGAGGGGCAGAGCCACGAGGAGGTCATGGGGTCGGGGCCGGTCAGATTCTGCCAGCTGTTCCACGTCTCTCCATGTCACACCTGGAGGAAGCCAGTATTCCTGCCTCCATATGTCAGGCAGCAGGTCCATTCTGCTGCAGAGGGACAGACAGAGAACATGTTTAAAACAGAGGTCTATACATAGTTAAGCCTGAGCCCAATCACATTGTTTCAGGCAGGTCTGAATCTCTAGCTGTTTGTTTGTGTGTGTGTGTGTGTGTGTGTGTGTGTGTGTGTGTGTGTGTGTGTGTGTGTGTGTGTGTGTGTGTGTGTGTGTGTGTGTGTGTGTGTGTGTGTGTGTGTGTGTGTGTGTGTGTGTGTGTGTGTGTGTGTGTGTGTGTGTGTGTGTGTGTGTGTGTGTGTGTGTGTGTGTGTGTGTGTGTGCGTGCGTGTGTTTTTGTGTAGCAATTTTGGCACATGAGAAAAAGAGATATAAACAGAGGAAAACCATGTTTGCATATATTCTGATTTCATATATATATTTCTACATGAAAAAATAAGCTTTTAACAATATATTAAGTTCAACATCCTGTAGGAGTATTACACAGTCAAGTGTCAATCATTTCACAAAATAACCAAACACACACAGAGCTTTATACAAAAAATATATATATATATCACACTATAAATAACAGAACAAAACTATAACAGTGCCTCAAGCAAATTGAACAAGCCTGAAAAGTATGTATATGTTATATGTCTGTGAACCATCAATAGTCTCAAGACAGAAAACCAGCTAAAACTAAGTGGGTTGTATTGATGTCCAGCATAAAACACACCAAGTTGTATTTGAACTTACCTAGGGGGCAGCTCTCTGGAAATGACAAAGTGGTAAAAACTATTACATCCACTGTAAAACTGTGAATCTGTTTCAGCTGTATTAGTCTAGGGAAGCGCGTCCAGACCGCTGTATCCCTAACGACCACAGCAGATAGAAACCGTTCACTCCTCACGGGACAGGTGTCAAGTTAGGGACAACAAAGAGGAGTTGCTACTAGTTTCAAAATAAGAGCACCTCGTAGATACTTGCGGTTTTTCAGGCCAACAAAATGAAAACGCAGTCCGTTTGTGTTTACCAAAACACGTTCTCCCGAATAAGTACATCAAATATTCAAATTACTTGAATATGCCAATCTACGGTAACGTAAAAGTATCTCAGGTGAACCTTTATTCTGAAGGCTTCCGGTATTCTCTGTATATTGATGTAGTTTATGGTTGAGTGGCACGCGAGACAAAAGAGGCGGCTCCTGCTCACAGCCGCGGGTCAAACACAACAAAGAAAACAGTGGGCATTAGCACGCGACTTTTTATAGAGGCTAACAAAAACGTTAATGGTTTAGGCTAAAACTGGTGTTGCTGTAAACTTAAAACAACTGAGTAAGACTTGCTAGTTGCTACAAGTTAGACATTCACATCAGCAGTGACAGCCTACTGTATTTTGAGAGGAGAATCAAATATAATCTTCCCGATAGAAATGTAAAAGGTGAAAGCATAATATAATAAAACACTCTGCTTCACTTGGTCTGGTAATGTTAGCTTATGTTAGCTGTCTCAAGATATGGGTAGTCGAAATCTGACCATTCCTCCTCAACTGGTGCTATTGTTATGCTTCATTTAAACGTTTAGAATATACCTGTAATTGCTACTTATGGCCATACTGGCAGCTAACTGCAGGCTCTCAGCTTGTTTTGCCCAAGAGACACTTTTGCAAAATGGCCATAGGCCAGGCTTATCCTAGACCTCTCTCTTGGGGATCCTTCCGTTTGTTATATACCTCTATCAATTTTAATGATTTTTTAAATGATTTTCTAATGCACCTTATTTACATGTGTACTAAAGAAAATTCCCATTGGAAAACTATTTATTTTCATTGTGGTCCACATTTTCAAAATGGTCCACGGGCCATAAATGTAGTAAACCTTTTACATTACATTACATTGCATTTAGCTGATGCTTTTATCCAAAGCGACGTACAATAAGTGCGTTCGACCAACAAAATACAAACTTGAAGAAAACAGAATCATATAAGTACATCAGGTTTCATAGAGCAAAAACATTTCAAGTGCTACTCAACTGGCTTTAGATAAGCCAGTCCTTTATTAGTATATAAGTGCTTTGTTAATAGTTCTATCGCTCGAAGTGGAGTCGAAAGAGATGAGTTTTCAGTCTGCGCCGGAAGTTGTGTAAGCTATCTGCTTTCCGGATGTCAATGGGGAGCTCATTCCACCATTTTGGAGCCAGGATAGCAAATCCACGTGTTTTTGCTGATGGGAACTTGGGTCCCCTTCGCAGCGAGGGTGCAGCGAGGGTGCAGCGAGCCGTTTGGTTGATGCAGAGCGGAGTGCACGTGCTGGGGTGTACAGTTTAACCATGTCCTGGATGTAGGAAGGGCCAGATCCATTCGCAGCATGGTACGCAAGTACCATTGTCTTGAAGTGGATTCTAGCAGTTACTGGAAGCCAGTGGAGGGAGCGGAGGAGCGGCGTGGTGTGGGAGAATGTTGGAAGGTTGAAGACCAGATGAGCCGCTGCATTCTGGATGAGCTGCAGAGGTCGGATGGCACATGCAGGTAGACCAGCCAGGAGGGAGTTGCAGTAGTCTAGGCGTGAACTGACGAGAGCCTGGACCAGAACCTGCGTGGCTTTCTGGGTCAGCTGGGGAAGTATCCTCCTGATGTTGTAAAGCGTGTATCTGCAGCAGCGGGTTGTAGCAGCGATGTTTGCAGTGAAGGACAGGTTGTTATCTAGGATAACACCCAGATTCCTTGCAGTCTGAGTCGGGGAAACAACAGAGGTGCCGATGTTGATTGTTAGGTCAAGAGTGGGACAATCTTTTCCCGGAAGGAAAAGCAGTTCAGTCTTGTCAAGGTTGAGCTTGAGGTGATGAGCAGACATTCACTGAGAGATGTCAGCTAGACAAGCAGAGATGCGTGCGACCACCTGGGTCTCTGAGCGGGGAAAGGACATAATTAATTGGGATGTCGTCAGCGTAGCAGTGGTATGAAAAACCATGCGGGCTAATGACAGATCCGAGCGAGTTTGTGTACAAGGAGAAGAGGAGGGGACCGAGAACAGAGCCCTGAGGGACCCTGTAGTTAATTGACAAGGGTCGGACTCCGACCCTCTCCAAGTAACCCTGTAGGTGCGGTCTTTGAGGTATGAGGTGAGGAGGGAAAGTGCAGAGCCTGAAACTCCAACTTGGTTATAATATCCGATTACATTTCCGTATTCCACACAAAGTTGTACTCTATAGTTAAAAAAATGCTTGACACAAGTTTAGGTAAATACCAAGTATATCTCATTCCGTTTCCTTATAATCCCTTATACGTCATGCTCACGATATACCTGTCCTGGGAGAAAGAAAGCAGTTGATGACACTCATAGCAGCAAACCAGGACCGTTTGAAGGTAAACATACAATTGTGTGCATAGCCTCGGGGGACGGGCACACAAACTCTGCTCTTATTTAATTACATATTTCATGTTGGACTACAATACAAACTATAGGAGAATAAGATGAGATAAGTATGTCACCAGTCACACAGAATAAAGCTGGAAAAATGCACATAATGACCTGATGATTGAGCTAGAGGTGAATTCATAACAATTACATTAATGTATTTACCACATTTAATGACAATACCCTCAGATGTTGTTTCTCTTTATAAGTAAAACGATTCAACAATATCAGATCAAATCTTGCAGGAATGCTCTGTGTGACTGTTATCTTCATATATAGTTCATCATTCATCAGTCAGCATACTCAGTTTTGAAAGTTGTTTACGCAGTGTGCACTTATTTTGACACTGATCTTTTTTAATACAATGTATGTGCTTACACCTCTATCACCAGGCGTAATTAACTTTTCTAAAACCCACACACCCGAAAATATAGATTCAAAATAATTCAAAAGAAATGTTCCTCATTGAGAAGCAATTTTGAGCAATGTCCGATCGATGGACTCACACTTGTAGTTCTCAAAATATTCAGAAGAGGTCAGACTTCCTCAACTAAGTGAGTTCCCACAAAGTGAAGCATCGACCAGGCATATATACACCACAAAGGATAAAGCCAAAAAATAAAATATGGAGGACTCCAGCTGGAACCCAATTGAAGATGCATTCAGGGAATGCACTTTAAAACTGTGTAACAAGTGAAACATCTGACTTTTTAAACCAATGATTCGGCAGGAGAAGCACTATCTAAGATTCTCACCTTTATCCTTTTGCTATTTTATTTATTGAGGCTTTGGGCTTTCTGCCCCCAGAGTCAGAACTAAACATGGTAAAGCAGCGTTCAGTTACTATGCTCCAAATATCTGGAACAAACTCCCAGAAACCTGCAGGTCCGCTGCAACTCTGACTACTTTTAAATCCAGGCTGAAGACTTTTCTTTTTGTCGCTGCTTTCAATTGAAACTGAGCCGTTGTGTTCATCAGTAAAGTGGAACTTCTGTGTGAACTATTCATATCTTAAACTGCACTGTAACTTTTTATTCATGTATTTTTTCTTTTAATGGTTCTTTTATTATCTTTTACTGTTTTTAAATGCCTTTGTCTGAATGTCTTTCATTTTTGTAAAGAACCTTGAATTGACTTGTGTTGAAAGGTGCTATATAAATAAACTTGCCTTGCCTTGCCTATTGTGACACTGTTTTGATACATGTTACCACTGATTTGCTCTTATGTAACTCTTATCCAAACAGTGCTGTGATGAGGGTTGACGTTTGTGAGGGGGCATCCTCCAATTGATTATTCAATTGATTTAATTTGCTCTAAATCTTGCTTTTATTGATTGCAGGGCAGTAGCGTGGACAGCATGTGGGTAAGTAAACGTGTGTGTGTGTGTGTGTGTGTGTGTGTGTGTGTGTGTGTGTGTGTGTGTGTGTGTGTGTGTGTGTGTGTGTGTGTGTGTGTGTGTGTGTGTGTGTGTGTGTGTGTGTGTGTGTGTGTGTGTGTGTGTGTGTGTGTGTGCGGTATGGCTTTCAAGTGATGAAACCTACTAAAATGCAAGACGAGACAAAAGCTTTTTATTTCCTTAAAAAACTAAATTCCACTATAAAGAAACACAAGGAAAACCTGTCCTCTTTACCAGAGTCTACATCCAGGAAGAGGGACCACATCCAAACGTTTGGTATTGGTTAACAGTCATTTGGTCATAAATAATAAAACACGTCTTTTTTTTGACAAATCCGTAAAATATCAATACTAAACTTTATTTATAAAGAGAAGACTTTACAGTATAACAAGGGAATAAACAATAACGAAACAAGTGGCAAGAGGAGCAGTAACAAACTAACAATAGTAAGATATAGTTATTAGCTTTCTCATATTCCTACAGGCACTGTGCAACAGATTTGGCTGGTGGATGGGACTAAAGGCAAAAAAGGGATTAGGGGTTGGAAATTGGTGTACATGCATTTCATAATCATAACTTGATATGACACATAGTGAGTCAGCGCTGTGACCCTCCGCAATGTGCCTCATAAGCTTCTTAAAGGGATGGGAACAGGAAGGAGCAAAACCCCAAATAAAATATTTTGTATTAACTGTTACATTATTGCCATCAGCTTTTGGAATAGGATATGATTGGAATTCAGGACACAGTGCATTTTAAATAACATAGAGAGACACAAATACCCAAAGCTACATTTCAAGAAGTGATTTAAGCTTTTCCTTCAGATTATAGAAGCATTTGATAATTATAAATAATTTCACCTGAGAATCATGCTAGAGGTGGTTCAAATGCCTCACCATTTCTAGCATGGTTCTCATTTAGAAATACATAAAAGAGGTTTCAAGTTCCAGAAAAACGATGACATCTTCTTAATTGTTGATTCAGCTGCACCTCCAAAAAGGTTCAAAACTGCCATGTTTACACTTGGACAGTTAATCCACATGTAAAATTGCCTGCCTATATTGCTTTAAATTGTCTGTAACAGTGGGCATTACTTATGTCAAAACAAAGTAAATGTCTGCACTAAACTCATTGTATCTCTTGTATTCAATCAGGACCTCTTTCGCTGTTTATCATGCAGCCTTGGGATTTGTAAAAAAACCATTATAGAATTAAAGAATGACAAATGGGAGGAATAATGTAATACGGCGATACTGATCGCTCTCTTCCTGCAGGGTGTAGTACTGTAAAAGCTTCAGTGTAACACAATACACAAAATGAATGAATGAAAATGAATGCAGGACCTTTGGTGTGTCTGCTCTTCTTCTCTCTGAACATAATACTTCCAGAGATACTGGGGCTTCAAGGGTTTGTTATGCTCATCTTTTCAGCTTCCATTATAGTTCCTCAATCACACAACAAACAAACAAACCGGAGTTTATTCTTTTTCAGAAGCGGAGGTTTATAGGAGGGCGCAAAACAATTATCATCCATCAAAAATCACTTTAAAGTACCTTTACATATCTCCAAATTCATCCCTCTCCTCCATCTTCTGATCATCTTCACACCAGCGCGTAATCAAACTGTCCTCTGTCCAGTCCCTCCTTGTGGTCCGTCCACGAGGAGGAGGGCATGCTGCTGTAGGGGTCCAATAGGATACGGATGCAACGAACAACGAGAAAGAGCAGCAGCAGCACCAGGAGGCCGACGAAGCACAGGGCCGACCCCTGCTCGGGGTGCCCCGGCATGGGCTGCGGCACCGTGGGGCCCCTGGGGAACCCGGGCGGAGCAGGAGACGTGATCTCATAGTCCACCACCCAGTAGCTTGAGTCGCTCATCTTGAAAGTAAGGCAATGCTTCGAAGGTTTAAATCGTTCACTGTGTTATTTTGCGGTCAGAAGCTATGAGGAGCAGCATGGCTCTGCAGGGTCATCTTCGTGATTCCTAAACCTAGAGGGCGATCACATTGTGAAATCTGACAGAGGTTAACCGCAGAGTTTCCCACAAACCAGAGGGCGGAGAAACTGTTCCAGTCGAGATAACACTCGGCAAATCAGTAGTGCAAACTAATAAGCCCCCTGATGAGCCGAGCAGCAAGCTGAGGCATGCCCACTGAGGTCTAATTAGATTTACTGGTCCTGTCTGTTCCTCCCAAGAGAAGCAGCAAATACGAAAGCTGAGGTTACTGTTCAAATCAAATCATCTGCGAGGTCCTCAGTTTATTTGGCAATATTTGTGATGTCTTCCAATAGCAGCCTTAGAGGTGCATATACTGTGATTACAAATGGAGCGGCTGCAGATGTTCCATAGATCAATCAAAGCGCTCGCAGGCTGTAAATGATCCGCTGTGTGGTGCTTCAGAGAGCGTTTTCTTGTTTAATCACTTCAAACGGTTTGGCTGTGTTGCAGCAAGTTGTTGATTTACTGAAAGAGCTTCTATCTTAATGTCTTGCGTCTCTAGGAACTTCTTCATTTGGGGATTCACTCACCGAGATACCTGAAGAGAAAGAAAACAGAGATAAGACGCAACGTGAGTGAGTGAGTTTTCAGCGTCGAGAAGTGCTTAACGGAGGGAAAAGACTGATTGATTCAGGGGCTTCAGATCTTGACAGGGGCTTTGAAGCATGTCAAGGATTATAGATTCTTAGTTTATTTTCAGCGCCCAGAATAAGGGGTTTTCACTTTACCCAGACCTAGCAGCAACAGTCTCACTTTTAAGCAGTTATTTCATTTCCTGTCTAACCTTATCATCTTTCTCGTTTAAAAAATGACTGAGACAAGGCTGCAGCAGCACACCTCCCCTGAACTCAGGTACTGCTTAGTGCAACATAAATAAATCAGACACTGATGAAATAATGTGGAGGAAACCCTCAAGAGAGTTTCTGCACTCCTGCAGAGCAACACTCCCTGGGCTCTTTAATGGGCTGTGCAGTGGAGAGACGTTTCCGGCAGTAGGTGCACTCCCCAGTCAGCAGATTCTATTCCAGGAGGCTTCTTCTCCCCGCTCACCGCCCCGCTGATCCTCGCAAAGACACGTTGATGGCTCCCCCTGCTCTCCGGATGATGGAACATAAGGGCCAAGCAAAGCTTGAATAGGGGTCTTAAAGATGTAATGAAAGAAACTGCCTGCCTCAGTATCAATTATTAAATGGCTTGAGGGCCGGACAGTTCAGACAACTGTGTGTACAAAAGGAAGCTAAATGAACAAGACTCAGTAGTCAATAGAGAGTCATGAAGTAGGCATGAAGTTTACACGGGACAACACATTAGTCCGAGTCAGTATGGGGAAAGCACTCAGAAAAACACTGCTAATGAAACCTGGGAACATAGTAGTGCAGTAATGAGATGTTGTTGAACTACTTCTATATCTGCAGAACTTGCTTTCCCGATAGAATTATAATGTGACTGCTTTTTATCATCTGCCAGAAAACATGAACGAAAATAAGACAAGACTGGATTATTGAGTTACTTTTCCTCTTAGATCCGTTAAAAACAAAATATGAAAATATCTACTTTTACATAGAGTAACACAACAGGAGACACATTTTTGCTACTCACTGCAACTCTACTTGACAGTTTACTTTATGCCACATTGGCAGAATATATAGTAGGGAGGGTTACATTAATTCAGCACCATCCGACACTTTTTATCCCACGACCCAGCTTTTTCACAAGTCAGGAAGTCAAAACAAAACCGTTTTTTTTTCTACCACAAACTTGCAAAGTTGTTCTTATGCACAAGCAAGCTCAGCAGATATATGGGTCCATTTAAAGATGGGGTTTTAAAAGGTCTCTGCAGATTACCCAAGGTCATCGTGTTATACAAACACCGGCTTAGAGGATGGACACCCCGTCACATGGAGGAGAAAAGCAAATACAGCTTTAAAGAACATAAAAGAATGGACAACATCAATTTCATGCCTCATCGATCCTCATTCAAAGACATTCTGTGGTTCCTAAGCAGCAGATATATCACACTGTGGTGAAGGACCACATTTGATACACATACAGGACAAAAAACGTCTTTTAGCTATTCTGGACCCCTGATTGAAAGAGAAATGTTAGTTTACATGTAAAAACGTCAATAAAATAGAGTAGAAGGTGGATATAAGAACACAGCCATGCAGATGAATTCTGTGGACAGAGCTCATGCAGCGACATATGGTCGTCCCGCGGGCTCTAATACCGGTAACTCCCATTTGTACCTGTGGATTATGACAGCAGCTTTGAAAATGTCAAGGACTTCTTTAAATAAAAAGGGTAAGATGATGCTGCCAACCCCGAATGAAGGACTGCCAGGCTGAACAGAGCCACATATCTATGAAGCCAGGAGCTCTCTGTTCTCTGTTGTTTTGATCATATGATATAAGAAATGTTATGAATGGCCTCATGAAACAAACTGTTATTACCTTTTTTTTTTATCCCCGCTGGTAGCTATCTCAGGCTACAGTATATCACAGAAAAAATACTTTATGTAGTTTGATGTTTATCAAACAGCTTCTATTCAAAATCAATTTTCACAACATAAATCAGTTCATAGATTTAATTTCAGACATTTTAAACTACTGTCTAACTGCTGTTCAAACAAAGTAAGAAGTAGATTACTTTGTTTATCTATTTTTAAATAATAACTGAAACTTAAAGCTACTAAATTGTATTTTTGTAGGACATAAGGCAAGGCACGTTTATTTATATAGCACCTTTCAACACAAGGCAATTCAAAGTGCTTTACAAAATGAAAAACATTAAGAAAATGGCATTTAAAAACAGTCATTAAAAAGCAAAGATAACAAAATAAACATTCAAAGAAAAAATACATGAATAAGTTACAGTGCAGTTTAAGATATGAATTGTTCAATTAAAAGCAGCAGCAAAAAGAAAAGTGTTCAGCCTAGATTTAATAAGATAAACACCATGCAGGGAATAATGTTCCTTTATATTGTGAAGACTTGCTTTTTTACCAAATGTAACATGTTGGTCCTTTATCAATCAATGCAAGAAAGCTCAATGGTTTGGAAAGTAGTTTGAAATTAACATTCCTTGTTTTATCGCGATGTTTCACACTTGTCCCTTTGTAAAAAAAAGTCCAATGATTTTTCACAGAAGGGCAAAAACCACCGATGATAACATTGTTCCAACACGAAGTTACACAACAGCACTAAGTTATAGCCTGCAAATTTGTAAACACGTGATTCATAAAGTAATCCTCGCATGACAATAACATCCTCACACTGCCTACTAACAGTTCACACAATGACAAACTGGAGGACGATCAGATTAGAGAACTTACTTCCTGTTGCCGCAGGTGAGGACCGGTAATGAGAAACACGGAGTGATGAAGATGATGAAGATGTCGATCCAGCAGCAGATGTTCAGCGCCGAGGACAGCTCCGAGCTCTCAGCCTGCACGCGGGAGCTTCAGGTCTGAACTCTGTTTTGTCAGGAGCTTTAAGTGCGCTCAATGTGAGAACCGTCCCCCACCCCCCTTCCTGCCCGCCCCGCACTGTCCCTGCACACATAATCTGTCCATCTGGATGAGTGAAGCGCCCGGAGGCATGAGTGGCTTCAGCATTATCTAACACCAGTGCAGAGGATATGGACACTGAGGACCCGGGGCCACACAGCCAATATCATTCACCACTTGTATTAATCCTATTACAAATAATTGTTTTGTTTGTTGAAAATTAGGCCTCCTAGTTGACTCATTGACTTGATTTGAATGTAACGTTATTCCTGTGATTCGTTTATCATAATAACTATACATTGGAGTTCTAACTAAAGATTTATTTAAAAAAAAAAATGATTAGACATCCTCTGTCAATTTCGGAAAATGTGAAAGTTTTGCAACCTTGTTTGGTTTGAGGAGGCCTATTTCAACAAGCCCCCACCCCTGCCAGTAGTAATGATGTACCTTTCGTCAAAAAAGTGACAGGTAGTGTGACAGGTCACACCTCTCCCTACTTATGCAAATGAGCTAAGTCCGTCTCCCATTGGTCAATGAGCTAAGTCCGTCTCCCATGTCCTGCCTCCCATTCTTTGATGTGTGTTATCAGGTAGGTGTGAAATGCCCCCCTGTGTAGTGCCTTTGTTGTTTAGTTCTTTGATGTGTTGATTAGGGAAGTCTCTTTGAAGTTATGTTGTCTGGCCCCTGTCCCCTCACACCCCTTTTGTAGTCTAGTCCTTTGATGTGTGTTATAACAGGTAGGTGTGAAAAGCCCCCCTGTGTAGTGCCTTTTGTTGTCTAATTCTTTGATGTGTTGATTAAGGCAGACTCTTTGAAGTTATGTTGTCTGGCCCCTGCCCCTCAGAGCCCTTTGTTGTCTAATCTAATTATCCTTTGATGTTTGCCCTTTGATGTGAGGTGCTATAACAGGCAGGTGTGATTTCACACTGGTGAAAGCCTTTAATGTTAATCTAGGTGTCTCTTTGAAGTTATGCGTGAGACTGTCTGACACACACACACACACACACACACACACACACACACACACACACACACACACACACACACACACACACACACACACACACACACACACACACACACACACACACACACACATTGGAGTTGCCCCTTGATGTGAGGATTTGAGATAAGCATGGGATGTTAATCTATATGTTAATTAAGACACTCACTAAGACACTTAAAAAACGTTATTGCCCTCTCTAGATTTGATTCAGGGTTTGTTTTAAATGATTTGTACTGGCTAAGGATGTTTCTTTTAAAGTTTTTTGTGAAACTGTTAACTACAAGGAAGTATCTGTTTGCAAAGAGGGTATTCATATTCATTTAAAAGATCTTATTTAGGTTTTAATAGTGATAACTAAGGATGTTCTCTTTAGTTGTAGGATTGTGAACTAATGTATAATTACTTGTATTTAACTATAAGAAAGTCTCTCTGAAGAAGGGAAATAATAAAACAATTTTAAAAACATGATCTTTGTCTTTTTTATAATTACTTTACACCACTATAAGGAAACCCAATATGAAGCTGTACGAGGTTGTATTGGTGTAATATTAGATGTTGTTGTAGGCAACAAAGAGAAGTTTTCTTTTAAAAATGTGTTTCTGCTCCATTCACTCCATGGCGGCTCCAGTGGGGCTGATCAGAACAAAAGAAAAGCTGTAAACACTAAAATACTGAATCAGCAGTCTGAGGGTAAATTAAAATAGTCATTTACAAAAACATACAAGGCTTTTTTCTGTCTACTGGAGATCAATGCAGGCTCAGAGTCTCACTCTGTGAGGGGCAAAAGATGCGGATAATATTAGAATTTTGCTGTACCCATAAAGAATGTGTTTCTGCTCCATTTCACTCCATGAAGCCCCCAGCTGGTACAAGGCTCCGCCTCCACTCAACATAACATGTCCCGCCCTCCTTACCAGAACATTTAAAAGTAAGCGGATGGAAATAGATGAAAATAAATACGCTCAAACTAAATAACAGGCCAGTCATTTCCACTCACCAAGTCACTTTTCAAAAAAGAAAAATGGTCAAGAGAAGCATATATATGGGTTTAATCTGCGAGACGCCTGTGACAACGCACCGCCACCCGTTAGGAGCACCAATTAAGAAACGAACGCAGTATCTGGGCCAGGTTCAGACACCTCCAGCCGAAGAACTTCATGAAGAATGGACTCTGAAAAATGGCGATGTTTGGGGTTATGTATTCAACTATATGACGAATGAACTGCATTTCTACAATCTGAAGAATGGAGAAACGTATGGACCCCGCAGTGTTAAAGCGACACTGACCTCAACAGATTGGGCTGTGTTAACTCTGGTGTCTTCCAGAGATCTCCACGCAACCACTGTAGTGCATCAAGAAACCATAGTGGAACCAGCGGTGTACAAGATATTTGCAAAGAAAAGCAAAGAAACACAGACAGCATGCGAGATCAAAGAAGAATTTCCACCGCCGCCCCTCAATGTGGAGGAAGAAAGAGTTATTTCCCCGCTGCCAGAAGTGAGAAGAGTCCTGACAAGCACCGTCTGGGAAACTAAAAGCGGACCATCGGGGCGATGGTATTACCGTGCAAGCCATTTGGAAACGCTGGGGAAGGACCCCTCTGATGATTTTGCTTTGGAGTATTTTAACTCGACATGTGGAGTTTGTCAGACATCTGTGCGGGTGCCTCTGACTGCTTGGCTGAAAATGATTGATGAAAAAGCTACAAAGCTTAAAGAACTTTTTAAACAGAGTCAGACATCGATGGACATTATAATGGTGAAAAAGAATCTCACCTTTACAGAGGACTCCGCCTCCCACTCAACATAACAAGTCACACCCTCCTCACCAGATCATTTTAAACTAAGGACCCCTCAAAGAAAAACATTGTGTATTCTACCTATGTAAAAAGAGTGTCGGGGTTGTCTTACGAACATGTGTTATCTCTGTATCAAGATGATGTGTTTAAAAATGAATTTTGTGAAAAAAAACAACGGTGTGAGAGACGTCATAAAGACACTCATTTTAACCACAGTGTTTGTTCTCTACAAATGTTTAAAGATAGTTACAAAATGTAAAAAATAAAAGGTATGGAGACAAAATTAATTCAGGTGACTCTGGCTTTATTAGGAAAACAAACATACAAATGGGTTAGGGGTTAAATGTAACCATCTTGGACTTAATAGTCTAACAAAATATTTGTATCTGAATACATACTTTTTGAAATTATTTATTTATTATTTCAGTGGAACAATCCAGTTTTTGCTGACATCAACGCTTTCTTCTCTTTTTTCTTATGGTACTAAGATACTTTTAGACACACTTTGGCGTATGCAACACTTGTTCAGTTAAACAAGGTTTTTTCTTTTCTGATAACCTTACATATTTTAGTTATTTTCTGCTACTAAGATACTTTAACCCTTAAAGACCGAGCGAGCCGCCCGCGGCTTCAAAGGGGTAGCGTTCTAAAATGCTTAATAACTTTTTAACCGCTAATCCTATCCATCTGATTTAAAAAGTGAGGTAAAGCGGCGATTCTAGGCTTTTCGCTGGTATCACTATGTCCTTCCGGGATTCAGAGGCTCCGACGTGATCTGGGCAACGTCATCACATTGTAGAGCCTTGATTCGTCAGGGAGACCCACGCGGCCCCTCCGTCTGAGCCAAACAGCAAAGGTTTTAGACTAAGTACCCTCCCCTACCATCCTCTCGACCAATCAACATAGGTTGCTGTGTATGTTTTTGGTGGCGGGAGATAAACAAACAGAGACGAGAGAGTAATACAAAAGAAGAGTAATTTTGCCAGTGTAAGAGAAATAAATACAACATGAGATATCTAGATACAGTCACACACATACACATACATACATATACACACACCCCAAGACAAATTCAAACCAACATGTCAAAACGGCGTTACACTACGGAATAAGCCATAGCATTTATTTTGTCTGGCGGACCGCTTAGCGATTTTTGACAGAAGAAACATGATCAGTCATTTAAATATGGAAATACAATTCGTTTTAATTATTCCATATTATCCTAGGCATTTTTCAGTGAAAAACGCCTAGGATAATATGGAATAAATAGCTGTAACTTACTCAGGGAACATAATATGCAGATTACATTTCATTTGAAAGCCTAAAACATCTAAATGCAGCTTTGTAAATACTACAGGAACAGACTACTGGACTACCATCATCACCACCATTTGGGAAACCCGAATCTTGCAATACTAATGCTGCTGATTTTGCTCCTTAGGCCAAAACGTCTCTGTTTATGGACACAGTGAAAGCGGTGTTGATATTGTGGAGAGGGTGATACATCGGTACAGAGAAGAAATATGCAACGGGTGCCGAGTCAGTCACCCCGGCCAGAGGCAACACGATTTTCTGAATGACATGTCTGATTTTTACTTCAGAAACAATTACAACGCGTTAATGAAAAGACTATGGCTCACCGACTTCATTACTGAGATCGACCAGACTCTTATTGATAAAGACATTTTCACGGATGATTGGAGGATCCAAGGCGCTTCGGAGGCTTTTCTTCACAATCTCAAAAATTGCAGACGCCTCAAGGAGAGACTTGAAAAGATCCATGCCGAGTTGGATGGAGAAGAAGAAGACTAACAACCAGCAGTTGGATGGAGAAGAAGCCAGGGATTTGTTCGATACATTGACTTTTTTCTTTAAGTAAAAATAAAAATGGGAAACTACTATGCAAAACTCTCTGTATATATAGATCAGAATGTAGTCATTACCCTTTTAATAAGTGTGGTGATGGGGACGATTGAATGTACTTATTGTAAGTCGCTTTGGATAAAAGCGTCAGCTAAATGCAATGTAATGTAATGTAATGTAAAAACAGAACGAGTAGTGACCCCTGTGTAAAAAGAATGGCTGAAGTTTGTAAACTGGAAGACATTTTGGATATCGTTCGTTCTGGCAGTACTATTCCGGGTCATTGGGAAACGATTGTAAACGAAACATTTAAAGTTGTCCTGGAATCTTCATTTTCCGAAACATTCTGTAACATTACCTCAGAAATGAAACAAACATCAAAAGTGTATCATGTGCTCTCATTGTATGCTCTGTTTGTAGATGTAATGCATCTGTGTGTTGAAAACAGCATACACGTGAATATTTTGACTGAAGTGAAAAAACTCCATCACGATATCTCCAGTAATATGGGGAATTCTAAGCTGGAGACGGTCCTGGGGATGCTACAATCAGTCTAACTATTGATTTTGTGTGTGAAAAATAAAGAAAAAGTGTTTTTTTACATTTAAAAACTGTTGTCATCATTATAGCAAGGGGAGCGTGTCTGATACATGTGTATTACAGTCCTTCTTGTTGTGTTTTTCAGTGTTTTCTGTGTGTCTGTACACACAAAGCACAAATCATTTAAAACAAACCCTGAATCTAATTTAGAGAGGACCATTAAGAGTCAGAATCCTAACGAAATCTCCTCAAACAAAGTACTTCATTATCTACTTTTCAGCTTTTATACACAAAAGTGTATTTTTCAGTAACTTTCTGAGAGAATTAAGCATAAATCTGTCAAATGTTCAAAACAGCCTTGTTTCACTGAAATACCCTCAAAATGACAAACTGCCATTAAGAGTCAGAATCCTAACGAAATCTCCTCAAACAGAGTACTTTCATGGTAGTGGTCAGCTTTTTTAAAAAGAAAAGTGTATCTTTCGGTAACCTTCTTGAGAGAATTTAAGCATACATCTGTCAAATGTTCAAAACAGCCTTTTGTTTCACTGACATAGCCTCAAAATCACAAACTGCCATTAAGAGTCAGAATCTTAACGAAATCTACTGACACAAAGTACTTCATTATCTACTTTTTCAGCTTTTTAAACACAAAAGTGTATTTTTCAGTAAATTTCTGAGAGAATTAAGCATAAATCTGTCAAATGTTCAAAACAGCCTTGTTTTTCACTGAAATAGCCTCAAAATCACAAACTGCCATTAATAGTCAGATGCTTTACGAAATCTAATAAAACAGAGTACTTTCTACAGATGAGGCCTCCCACTCAACGCAATAAGTCCCACCCACTCAGCAAATCATATAAAACTAAGGACGACCGTTGAAAACTAGCCATGGATCTGAGAAAAACCAAGTCTGATGTAGCCTGCCCTTATTATCACCAGGATAACGGATATGGGCTTAATGACTGGATGTTACAAAGTAGGGGAGAGGATCTTCCCGAAGAAGAGCTCTCCTCTATATCATATCCATGTAAGGTCTTTAGGACAAAAGAGGACCATGATAACATGACATATGAAGAATATCTTTCTTTAAAAGATGGTATTATAGATAACCTTTATAGAAACAGTATATCTCATACCACTCGCCAAGATCGCAAACGACAATTAGCAGAAAAGAAAATGCATTCGTATACTTCCAAGAGACCCCTAAACATCTTCTTGGGCTGTGTGAATTGAACGATAAACCGATCACTGTCAATGAAACGCGGAGAGAAGCAGCAGTGCAAATCGTTAAGTCTATTACCTTGTATGCACTACGACATTAACTTGGTAAAATGTAATGTGTTTTTTATGAAAATGTGTTGAATGTTGTGTTTTTTCAATTAAACAACCATTACAAAATGAAAATGTGTTTTATTTTGTTGCTTTCATATATAGTAATAGTATTGTAAACGAACCATTTAAAGTGTATCATGTGCTCTCATTGTATGCTCTGTTTTTTGACATTGCTTTTGGTATTTGTTCAACACATTCGCAGCAGTCGGTTAGCGGGAGATGATGTATAAGATAGGGTTAGGGTTAGGGTTATTAACCCTATTAACATCAAAGGCTTTCACCAGTGTAAAATCACACCTGCCTGTTATAGCACCTCACATCAAAGGGCAAACATCAAAGGCTAATTAGATTAGACAACAAAGGGCTCTGAGGGGCAGGGGCCAGACAACATAACTTCAAAGAGTCTGCCTTAATCAACACATCAAAGAATTAGACAACAAAAGGCACTACACAGGGGGGCTTTTCACACCTACCTGTTATAACACACATCAAAGGACTAGACTACAAAGGGGTGTGAGGGGACAGGGGCCAGACAACATAACTTCAAAGAGACTGCCTTAATCAACACATCAAAGAACTAAACAACAAATGCACTACACAGGGGGGCATTTCACACCTACCTGATAACACACATCAAAGAATGGGAGGCGGGACATGGGAGACGGACTTAGCTCATTGACCAATGGGACTTAGCTCATTTGCATAAGTAGGGAGAGGTGTGACCTGTCACACTACCTGTCACTTTTTTGACGAAAGGTACATCATTACTACTACTCCTGCCACTTGAATAACAGAGAGATGGTACCTAACATATCACACAGCTCACTTGGTATCAGATTTTTTTTTTACATTTAGTGATAATTACACTGTAAACTGCAGGTGATACTGGAACTAAGATCATGTTTAAGAGCAAGATGTTGACTGATGTATAAAAGTACGACCTAGCGGTGAAAGTCGTCTTACTGTCGGTTGTATTATATAATTCTGTTCAAACTTAGATCACACTGCATTGCAGGTTTTTATGAATTTCAAAAAAGTTCACGCTCAAGACGTGGAACAAAACTATTGGAGCAACCTGACTGCACCTGTGGCTCAGCTCCAGACTCTGACTGAGAAGTAATTCATTGACACAATTAAAACTGTACAAACACTGGCATAGATTGCAGTCCGTACACATCAGAGGCATGATGTCTCTCTGTAGGTTTAATTAATGGTACATGCATTGTCACACTGTCCTGAAGGGCCTGGTAATCAAATCACACAGAGCAGTGCTCCAGCAGGCTGCCCACTGGGGTCATAATTGATACAAGTCTGCAGCCGGCACGGTTATGAAATTCAACATTTCCATCTCTGTCCTTGTTGTTACAGATGGTGCAGTGGGAGGTCAAGCTGTATTTGAGGAGCATACGCAGTTAAATGCTACAGTATACATTGAAAGGTACCCTGGTGTTTCTAAAATGACGAACCATTAACTATTAATATTGTACATACACACCTGACATACTAAATCACGTATAATAAATACCATCTATGTTATTTGGACCTATCATGCTATATTTGAATCATATATTGTAGGGCCATACCTATATAAAACATGTCTGTGAAGTATTTTTTTCAAAATACCAAACAGATAGCCATGCCTCATTTCGCTCTATTCCAGCCCTGTTTTTGCAAGGGCTGATTCTGTGGCAAATGAGCTGCAGCTAACCACACCCCCCTGCAAAGGAGGGGGGCGAGGCACGAGCGTCATGTTACCATGCTGTTACCATGCTGTTACCATGCTGTTACCATGCCACGCAACCTCTCATTCCGCTGATAGGTGGAGAGTTGCCCATATAGGCGGAGCATCCCGTTTCTGACGTCAGAACAATTTCAAATCTGGATCAGTCTGTATCAGCTCCGTTGCAGCCCCGTTTTTAGAGATTTGGGTATGGAGGAAAAGAGAGAGGGTTGTGTTTTCTGACACTTGGTGAGTTCCCTGACACACCGGGGACACATATTCATGTATAAAAGACGTACAAAAGTGCATCTTGCATGATAGGTCCCCTTTAAGTGTGTTGAAAAAACGGAATGGTAAATGTTGGTATCGAAATAAGAAATTTGAGTTTTGACATGAACACTGTATACCATCGACTTACGTAATGGCCTGATGTTGCGGCATGCACTGAATGCCTTTTTGTAGACTAGAGAACAGCTCGTTGTACACATTTACAGTACTGTGCCACCATGGACATACTGCACTGAAGGAGGTCATAAAGGGAAGCACTGCTGCATCAAAGGCTGTTGTGTTGCTGCATCCAGCCCCATTTATTCAGGAAAAATAGAAGTGCTCATTGCTCAGGGGGCTAAATATGGACTTTTACAGAAGAATACTCATATCATAAGTTGATATTTAAATTGTTTTAGTGTTATCTTGTGCTGAAAATGAAAAGAAACATGACTTAATGTGAAATGGTGGTGTGAAACTAGATGTATAACATCAGCTGGAAAGGATTAACGTTCATTGAGCAGAAGAATCTACACTCAGTTGATATTAATCACAGTTAAGAGAAGCAAGTAGACTTTAAAGGCCTGGTTAGTGTAAGAGAGTTCCTTTTCATTTATCACAACAGACAGCTGTAGGATGAGGTCCTCCTATATTTTGGCTAAATGTGTGAATCTACAGGCATGTGTTATTTAAAGCCCGATCTATAATCCCTATAATACCAAATCTATGGGTTTACCAAGCAGCGTCAATGGCCAGATGCATTGACATCCATCAAAGCATGTCAGTTTTGAAATGAGAAAACAAAGGACACACACACACCGCACATAGTTACATTTTCTCTTGTGAGCACAGACACACACAAAACATACAAAGCTGCTGACTCAAGAAAGCTTGAACGAAGCAAATCATAACACGGCACTCTTTATTCTGCGGACAGACGTTTAACCGGATGAAAATAGAAAAACTCATGAATACATTTTTTTTCTCTGGACAACTTAAAACTTGAAGTTGAGGGTCGAATGTAATGTGTATAACATAGTGGCGTATACAATATAGAGGATTTCTCCTGACATGGGATAAAAAGCAACAACGGGTCGTTTTTCAAATGTCCTTTTTCAGGAAATGCCGACAGGAAGTTGCTCCAATAGAAGAACAATGTGAAAGTCTAGCATAGAACACACGTAGTGGTGATTTGTTGAGACTTACTCAGGGTAGTTTTAGAGGAATGGTCATTAAATCCACTTTTGCTGATATTTATATCTCATATTTGAATGATGAGAAACTGTATTTTGGCTGCATAGATGACATTGTGACTAGCGGCACTAGAGGAACGCTCATGAAGTGAACAGAGTATGGCCTCTGGTTTAAAGGAGTTCATTACATTTCAAGATTTGCTGAAGATCAAACCAAACAAAATATTAGATGAAATGTCAGGCCTCAAACAACCTTATTTTCTGGAGAACAAACATACTTTATTCAAATGCAATCTGTCCAATAGCTGTTGAGGTGTCTTGCAGTTGACCAGCTGTAGGCAGGGAACACGTTCTCATGCTAGTACTGAGTTACAGGTTTTCACTTCATCTCTCTTTACAGCTTATCATGCACGTTTAGCAACAAATCCACCCATCAGTTGTCCCAAAATCCTCAACATGTGTTGTTTTACCCCCAGGAGTGACACAAGTCAACAGCACACACACAGGATGTTGTGCATAGTGTGACTATCAGTCATGTTTTTCAGTTTGTAACACCATGTCAAATCATATTAACGACAACTGTTAAACGAATAAAACATGCTGAATTGGTTGCGGTAAAATCCAGGCACTAAAAATATTCATGAGGGGCTTCTCCTTCACAGTTATGGACATTTCTTCCGATGAATGCAAATGTAATCGAGGACTGAGAGTTCAGTACAGTCAAAATGTGTTCAATCTTCAGTGACATGTGAGTATCATACTGTATGAATGTCAAACCAGTCATCACATCAGTACAGTAATGTGCTTATTCATTCTAGTTTTCGTCTTCAGCACTAACCCCTTAAAAAAAACGACAAATAAAAGTAAACCAAATACTTCAGTAAAACAAACGAACGGCTGAAAAATGTACAACATGAGATGGCAAATGATCCTGAAACAATGAAGCTGCCATGATGACATATGATTGTGGTCCCAGCCAAGCTTACAAAGAAGAATTACTCCACATTTAATATATGTACAAGGAGTTCAGAGCTTATATTAATATGTAGATATAATACAGTTCTTCTTATATAAGGGTGTACAGAATATACAGTCTTGATGCCCAATGCTTTGCAACTGGAAAAAACACAAGACGGCTTATTCTGTTTTATCCAGTTGTTTGTGTTTTCTGTGGTGCATTAGCTGATCTGACCTACAGTACACATGACATATGGTTCAAACATTTTCTTATTTGGTAAACTATTTTACTTTTGATACATTTCTGATGTGTAAGCCAGTAGGGACCATCACAGGTGAATTGTGATTTTCCTAAGAGGATTTTCTGTCAATGGTCATTTGGCCTAAAGAAAATAAAACTTTTCTCTCTGCAGTCTATCACAGTTTGGAGACTCACAGGAGACACGTTTTAAAAAGAATGCTTCAAATAAAAATAACAGAGGCTTACATATCTTCATTTTTATCAAGGTTGAAAAACACCGGATCCTATATTTCCCATACTGCAAGTTAATGGCCTCTTTAGTTTATCGGCGTCAGATCCTTCCTGCCTATTAAATGCTCTTTTCTTTCCAAATTCTAAATTCACCAAACAGGGTTTCTGTTAGAAATGTGTTTCAAGTCCAATCTGAGGAAACTCTGATGAAATCATCAGGGTTCTTTTATCAGAATTTAAAAAAGCTTCCTCCTATTTTTACAGGTTGAATAGACTCCTCGTCTCAGGTGAATTCATCTGCTTATGTCAAATGATGCGCCCCTTCAACTTGAAGCATGTTTGCTTTGAAAACCGGTCTCTCATGTCCCCCTCAGCTATGTTTGTTACTGCACATCACACTACCCAAATGTTCGTATCCTGTTGACATCATTTGACAAAGAGAGAGGAGATTTAACTTAGTTTTAGGCTTCAGATATCCCTCTCAAGACGCAGGAGCCATGTCCATTTTAGACTTACTATCTTCTTGGATATCACCACCAGACAGGTATGGAGTGACCGTACCATTGAATGAAAGCCAGTTTGTAAAAAAAAAAGAAGATGTTTCTGTCCATTCAAAATGATGGACCCCCGGTTGTCTATGGATATATCATATACTGCTGTTTGTCCGTATATCCTCGCTCCATAGAGCTTATGAATATATACATTTGCACATAAATCCTCTGGAAAGCAATGGGAAATGTAAGTGTGTGCAGGTACAGTCTCTGGCATGACACAGGAGCAGGAGCGCAGTGTTTACTCAGAAGTGATGTGTGTGAGTCAGTGTGTGCAGGTGTTCCAAGCACATCCTTGCGTCTGCCCTTCTTCACAGTTAGCGTGTCCCATGTCAGCCTGTTCACCTGCGCTTCTCCTCTTCCTCCTCCTAGAGGGCCTGCTCTGTGCTGGAGGCGGAGATGTCCAGGAGTCTCCAGGCTGCGCTGGGATTCAGCTCCTCCTGATCCCGACACAACGCCCAAACATACATCATCCTCATCACCTTCTCCTGTTGAGGGAGGAGGAGAGCACATGGTCAGTCCTGCACAGTATGGAGGCCTGCTCTAGACTTAAAGGTCTCCTATTATACTATTTTCAGGCATATATTATAGGTCTCAGATATATAAAATGTCTATGAAGTGTTTTGCTCAAAATACCAAACAGATCACCCGTTTCATGCCTCATACCCCTCTATTTCAGCCCTGTTAGAGAAGTGCTGATTCCGGCTCCGTATCTGAAACAGTATGGAGCTCAAATGCTTTCTCTCACGGGTTTACCACAAGGTGAGTTCCTTTTTATTTCCTGCTTCTTTACACATACTCTCTCCAGTACAGCGTTAGCTCTGAGTGTTAGCGATGCTTGCTAATGTAAACAAAGACCATATTACTTTCAAAAAACGTCACGCATTGTTTCTGATAAAGCGGCGTTTCTGATAGGCCCGTGGGCCTAAAGCCAGCCCACATTTCCGATATTACGTCATGAGCGCAGCAAATCTGGATCAGCTCCGTTGTACCCCCGTTTTTAGAGATTTGGGTACGGAGGAAAAGAGAGAGGGTTATATTTTCTGACACTTTCTGAGTCACCTTACACCCCGTGCACATATATTCATGTATACAAGACATCAAAAAGTGCATTTTGCATGATAGGGGACCTTTAAAGGGAGGGTTTGTCTGTTGTGAACTGGAGTGGTATGAGGGGCTGCTTATCTTTAGTAAATATGTTCCCTAGAGTAGAAAACCCGTTCAGTTTTACTAACCCTTTCAGTTTTACTCCTTTTACTGTCAATGTTGTTCATGAAGCCTTATCTAAGTTAGATCCTAGGAAACCGGCTGGCCCGGACAACGTAGAACCTTTCTTTTTAAAGATAGCTGCAGACTTTATTGCTCCACCTCTTACTTCTCTTTTTAACCTCTCCCTCAGCACAAATACAATTCCAAAAGTATGGAAGTCTGCTTATGTCTTGCCTTTACTGAAAGGAGGGGAGGCAACTATTTTAAATAACTATAGGCCAATCTCTAAATTGTCAGTTCTGGCTAAGGTTCTTGAACGCTTAGTGAGTGAACAAGTAAAGGAGTTTTTATGTACAAATGACATCCTGTCTAAACATCAGTCAGGCTTCAGAAAGAAACACAGCACCATCACTGCGACAATGAAAGTGGTGAATGACATTACTAGTATTTTAGATAATAAGCAGAATTGTGCAGCTCTGTTTATTGACCTTTCCAAAGCGTTTGACACCGTTGATCATTACATTTTAAAGCAGAGGCTGGTCAGTATAGGCATGTCCAGCCATGCAGTGGGGTGGTTTGTGAACTACCTCTCTGAAAGGTCCCAATGTGTTCACTTTGATGGGCTGTCTTCTGAGTGGTTAAACATTTCTAATGGTGTACCACAAGGTTCTGTTTTAGGACCACTTTTATTCTCCATATATATTAACAGTTTAGGTGATAATGTGGATGAAGCTACTTTACATTTTTATGCGGATGATACTGTGATGTACTGTGCAGGTCCCTCCATTCAGGAGGCTGGTGTTAAATTACAGGCTGTTTTTAACACTATTCAGACTCAGCTCTCTGAATTAAAGCTTCTTTTAAATGTGGATAAAACCAAGGTAATGCTCTTTTCAAAAGCAAAAAAGACACCAGAGCCTGTTTTTGATATTGTAACTACGCAAGGAACAAAACTTGAAGTTGTTGCCTGTTACAAATACCTAGGTATCTGGCTTGATGATTGTCTTACTTTTAAACTTCAGGTCACTAATCTGCTTAAAAAGCTGAGGGTTAGGCTAGGGTTCTTCTACAGGAACAAGTCCTGTTTCTCATTTGAAGCCAGGAAAAGGCTAGTCACTGTGACCTTTTTACCTGTGCTGGACTATGGTGATTTGATATATATTAATGCACCTGCCCATTGCCTGGAAAAGTTAGATGCTGCGTATCACAGTGCTCTGAGATTTGTTACTAACTGTAAAGCACTTACTCATCACTGTACCCTGTATGCCAAGGCAGGTCTGCCTTCACTAACTGCACGGAGGCTCAGTCATTGGTACATGTTAATTTATAAAGCCATGTTGGGTAAACTACCTTTTTATATCTGCTCTCTGATCTCTCGACGAATTGAAAGTACGTATTGCCTGAGATCTCATGATGTTGTTTTATTAAATGTGCCAAGTGCTAGGACTGTCTTAGGGAAGAAAGCTTTTAGATGTGCAGCTCCACGAAATTGGAACAGTCTGCAAACCTGTTTAAAACTGAGCACTTTGGTTCCCCTGCATCATTTTAAAAATCGGCTGGGTGACATGCTGTTTGATACTCATGGTACCTGTCACTGTAAATAGAGTTTTGTAAACTGTACCCTGTACATTATGTTGTATGTCATCCTTATTGTTGTTCTGTTGTTTTTATGTTACATGTGTAACTAATGTCCTGCAGGTCACCCTTGAAAAAGAGATCTTTTGATCTCAAGGGGCTTTCACCGGGTTAAATAAAGGCTACAAACAAACAGAAGAATACAGTAAATATAAGTATCTCATACATCCCCACTCCTTTCAACCATTTCAGTTGTTTGGGTCCTTGAAATAACTTATATCAGATGTTCTATTCATGTGCAGTTGATGAGGAGTTTACTAACCGGATCTCCTTCCACAAGGTCTCCTTTGGGGCTGCGGATCACCATGACGACCTGAGCCTGGAAGGTGATGATCAGCACTGGGCCCTGGTCCATCATCTTACCCATCGCTAGCTACATCACAGGGAGAGACAACGAACACACTCATTACATTTGAAGGAAACATTTAACATCAGGTATTAAATTATATGATACCAATCAGATATCATCTTTTTCCACATCTTAGAAAAGCTGTTGATAAATCATTTGTATTGATGCAATACATGACTCATTTATTCAAACAGCTGCTTCTTTTTAACTCTTTAAAAGCAATATTTAAGCAAAATTTGGTGAAATGTCTTATAAACTCAAAGGATTTTTATTTCCAGTGTCAAATACTCGACAACTCAACAATCATTTTAGCCTATACCTCAATGACGGCTAATGAACAAGCACTTACATCTATGTTATCAATGTCCAGGATTTTGGACTGGAAGAGCAGCCCCAGAGCTCTGGCCTGCTGGATGGGGTGAGCCAGCTGACTGTACGTCTGAGGAAGGGCAAGGAAAACACGTTTAGCATAAGAATGGACTTTCACACACACTACTATACAAGATATATAACAGCATAAAGAAGAAATACAAATAATGGTTTATTATGTTAGAGTTTAATGAAATTCAAAATGTAGGAGGCAGCAGTATGTTACTCACAGCTTCATAGCACCAGTCTTTTAATACATCCAGCTCTCCACGGATCATAGCCTGAGGAGAGGACAGAGACACTGTGTCAACAATGATCGTTTACAACAGGAGAGGGCATTTCACAAAGCCAGGGAGACAGTAAACACATTTTATTTGGTTAAATCCTGCCTGTTTCTATTGTTTTGTCAGAATCAGAATCAAGTTTATGGCCAGGTACGTTAAAAAAGGATGCTAAATACAAGTATTTAGACAAAATGTAAATATAACAACACAATTAAAACACTTATAGGACAATGAGTATATATGGCAAAATCACAGTGTATTACAGTGTTTCCCACAGATCTGAACTATACTGGGGGGGGGGGGTGTTGAGGTGACGTGCAACAACATTAACATTTCTGTTGGTCGCTTGTTAGCAGACCCTTCACGCGATGGCAGAGCGAACAGGTACAGGCAGGGCCCATAGTTCCCTATAGTTTAAATCTACTACCCACAAATAACCATATGGGCATGGGTTACTATTTTTTTTTTTTTTTTTTTTTTAAAATGGTAAATGTATTTAGGAACCTATCCATGTGATTTTAAGTGGGGGTGGACCTCAAATCCTCTAGGGGGGTCCGGGGGCATGCTCCCCCGGTAAAATGTTGGAGTTAAATGCATCAATCTGGTGCACTTTGAGGGGGAAATAAAGAGACTAGATCTATGGAAACACCCATATGAAACATAACTGTATTAGGGATGTTAAGATCCACCGATTCGCATCGGTGCACCGGCATAAACGTTCAAGATGCGAGTGCACCGGTTGAAAGAGTGCACATCGGCTACAGTTTGGGTTGAACTCGCGATGCATCGATTGTATTTTTGCATCGGTACAAAACCGATTCATTCATATAATATCCCCTCATCCTGTCAGCACTCAGCAGAGACGATCTTTGATCTTTGCTTCGCACTACGGAGGCAGAGAGTCTCAGTTATCAACACACATGGAGGTCGAAGAGAAAGAGAAACACAGCGCACCGGAAAATACCAATAAATCAAACGTTTGGCAGCACTTCGGATTTTTCAAGAAAGACGGTCAACTTGAAAAATCCTAAACGTAAATCGTAAATTGTAAACGATGCCGTGCCGCTTTAGTACGAGGAACTTAGCGACGCACATAAAGAGGCGACATGGGGTCTGCGGCTGAAAAGAGAAACCTGAAAGTTAGACAAAATCACTCAGTGAGGTGTTCTGTCAGAGAGAGTGGTGTTTAGCTTACAGCAGCCTGTGACTCCCAACAATAGTTTACATGTCTTCCTTACTGTAAGCAGTTATGAAATACCTGTTTGTGAAAGGTTATTTGTATTTTTTATTGTTCATATAGAAACCACTGCTTTCTGCTCACTGGTGAGTTAGCCTATGAATGAGTGTTAAGCACATCAGGCTGGCAGCTGTATGGGCATTGCACTATGGTAGCTGTTATTTGCACATTGTTAATCATCGGCAATGCATCCTTAAATTGTTTAACTGTGAGATGTTATAGAATTGTACTGTACTCTGGAGAGTTTTGTAAGGTAAAAAAGAAACAGCATAATGGGATGCGCAGTACTAGTAGAGAACCAAATATGCAAAGCACTTTTTTGTTAATTTATGATTTGCTGCATATAAGGAATAAAACTAAAATCCTCTGTCGTACCATAGAAGTATCATTATTTTTGCATCGTGTTGAATCGCATCGTATCGCCCCGTATCGCATAATGTTGAATCAAATCGTATCGAACTGTATCGCAACAGGGGTGAATCGTATCGCATCGCCTGGTGTTTCAAATGTATCGTTAAAGTATCGTATCGTGGCAACGTATCGAGATGCGCATCGCATCGGCCTCAGTGAAGGAGATGCACATCCCTAAACTCTAAACATTTAAATAATCATAAAATCATGGCCATAACCAATAACATACCTTTAATTTAATTTGATCGCATGTTGTTGATGATATTGGTGATGTCTTTAATGTTGTTAATGATGTCAGGACTTATGTCCTAAATGTTGCTGTATTATTGTTGTATTGTTTTAAGTGTCGGACCCCAGGAAAAGTAGCTTTTGTCGAGAGCAAAAGCTAATGGGGATCCTTAATAAACATAAACATACCATTTCCAACATGAAAAAACACTGAAAACTTGTTTATTTATTTATTTTTCGTTCATTTATAGTTGTGAGTGTGTCTGGGCTCCTGAACCAGCCTCTCCTGTCTCCCTCCTCTCCCCCCTGCTCCTCTTTGAGGCAGCAGCAAAGACTAGTTTTAGCTCTCAACAAGTTTTAAAAGTGTATCTTACCTTTTTTCACCTAGTAAACTTTTTTATTTTTTATTCATGCATATTTTACTAATCACTACCCTCTCAAATGGAAATATGTGTTTACATAAATGGTGACCAAACCGTTTGAGACCCACTGAGAACTTAGACTAAGTTAACTATCTAAAGTTCTAAACACTCAAGAGAGTCCTTTACCTCACCTGAGCTGAGGTTATCCCGAGCTTGAATGACACACAGAGACCAATCAAGGGCTTTGATTTATGATCTGTATGACAGTGGCCATGTCGGCAGGCCACATCATGTAGACAGCCAGTCACCCTGTGTGAGGCAGGCCACTTAACAGGCCAGGCCATCGGGAAACCCCCCAGTCCTCCCGATGGCCAGTCCTGGACTGTGTACATGAGGCGTAGAGCGAGGGATCATTGTCCACAAGTTAATCGATCGCAGATGGCGTCGTGATCACGGACGAAAAAACAAAAACTAAATGGGTCGCGAAATATACTTGGGCGGCCGTTAATATACCTGGGCGGCCCCCCGCCCAAGTATAGTCTATGTGTGGGAAACCCTGTATTATATTTTAAAGTGGAGGGTTGTGCAGACATGTGTGCAAAAATGTGCAAAATGCAGTCAGAGAGTTGAGCATGAGCACAGCTCACAGTATTAAGAAAGAAAAAATAGGAAAAACAACAAGATGTAGTTCACATGATGATCATTAATGTAATTGTGTGTTTAAAGACAGCCCATTGGGCCAAATTCAGTGTGATTAGACAACTGTAGACCACATCACTCTGATTTGGCTTCCCATTGATTGGTAACCTAAATAATTAGCTAGAAATGTATGTGCTTTTAACTCATCATCAACTCTTGACCATGAAGGACGTAAGCATTCGTTTAATGTTTTCTCCAATCAGTAATCAAAAGGACTTATTTTGCTGCTGAGCATGCTTGGACATATTAAAAAATCTGACAGTTCCAACCTGACTTTACTTTTTCTAACACAAATGACTTACTTAATCTGATCTAAACTGGAGTAAAATTACAAATGTAATGAAGTAAGACACTTCATCAGTAATTATTTTCTTGGTTGTCTTCCTGAAATACCCTCAGGTATTGTGAAAGAGAGTGTGAATGAAGAAGTTCAAAAGTCAAGGACACACTGACAGAGTAGAAGAGTCTATTTACCTCCAATATGTTCGGAATGATGTCTTTCTCACACTGTTTGAGGAAAATGTCTTTATCAAAGGTGGGGTCAGCCTTCACAATCTCCGTCAGCACCTCCGACATTTCTGTCTTAGAGAACAGACCGCCTGGAAAACAAACACCGACAAAATCAACATCAGCAACACAAACAAATCAGTCTCTACTATAGATGGGATGTTAACAACTATACGTTTATAACCCAAGTCTATGCTTTTCCAATTCCTTCATTTATCTATAAAACATGCTGTGACAACATGAAGCATGCATTTCATTCTTTACCACTCAGTTAGGAGAGTGGAGCTGGTTTAATCACTAGAGTCAACCATCATAACATGACTTATGAAGGTGGAGAAAATCCCTTGAATGCACTGGACAAAAGCTATTTCCTGCAGATATTATTATTGTTGTGATAACTAATATAGCTTAAATAAGCAAACATGACTTCTTGTTTGATCAATCTGACTGTGGAAATTGCCAAAGTATATGAAAGGTCATGTTTTATTCTGTTCAGAGAGCAAAGTATCCATAATATATAGATCAATTTAGCCAAAATAATCCTATCAAATATTATGATAATGATAAGAAACCTAAAATGAACACAAACTAATGCCGGGCATTACCTAGGAATCCAGTGACCGTGTCAGTCACAGCTCTGGATGCTCTGACGACCGCATTGTCACTCTCATCATATTTCATCTTAATATCAAAGAATCCTGTAGGAAACACAAAGGGAGAAATGGAGTAAGTGTTTTTCAGTGGTTAGGTAGGATGGAGAAAAAGATCACAGAGGGCTCTATGTATGGTCTGGTTAAAAACACAATTTCTAAACGGTTCAAATGTATAATGCAGTGTAGTGTAGAGAATGTGGTGTAGAGTGTAGTGTAGAGAATGTGGTGCCATCTGCTGCCTTTAATGGGAACTACACATGTGTGTTGGTGGTTTATTATATAACACAGTATCTAAGAAGATAAACACTGAGGATTTCCTTACTGTTAAAAACGACATTATTGTCCTTAAAGTCCTGCCACTGCTGGTACCACTTTGAATCCTTGTGGAGAACGACACCCATATCCTCCCTGCGTCACAGAATACAAGAAAATCACTCTTATCATTAGAGATGTTAACAACATAAATACGGAGCATACATTCCAAATGGAGATGTGTCATTACAGAACAGGTGAGAGGGGACACAAGTTTGACTCACTCATTGGCATCGAACACTCTTGTGTCGCCGTCTGCTCCTTTGGAGGAGAAATCGCTCCTCTTCCTCAGGTGTGGGGGGGCTCTGTAAGAGCCGTCATCCCCGACATCTATCTCATTCTTCATGGACTCCACACCCTGCACAGATCACACACACACACACGTGTATAACTGGACTTTACTGGACATGTATGTATATATATGTTCACCTGATAAGCTGAACAACTGCAGTCTTTCTGTTTAGAGCTTAGATTTAAAAGTACATTTCTCCCAATGGTCTGACATCGTTCAGTGGTTTGCTTAACAAGCTCCTGGAGCTGACAGGCCAGAACTACCCTCTGATATCTACTATTTGAGATCATAGTGGTTTCTCTCTATATGTATCTTTACATTTCAACCTGTTAACTCATTTGAAACAGATCCAGGAAAATATTGTCATCATTTGAGAAACAAAATGAACAAAAATCCAAACCGTTTGGCTGTGGTAATTATGTTTCATTCTAAATGAGCGCTGACATTAGTTTGCGAATGTGTGAGTGACTTGATTGGCACAGCAAGAACTTTGGCCCATAAACCACTGCTTAGTATTACCTTTATGCATCTAAAAATAATAGAGATTATTATTATTGTGCTTTTGAAGGTGAACCTGTAAACGTATGGATATTGTGTTTTCTCTTCTGACCTGTGAGATGGCCCTAAATGCACCGGTTTTGCCCAGTTTTTCTCCTCCTTTGGACACAGACTCTGCAGAGTGCATGGCTGACTTGGCAGCCCCCTCCACACTTTCCTTGATCCTCTTCCCAATGTCAGTACGAGTTACTTCCTCAAGACCCTAAAGACCAGAATGTGAGACATCAGACACACACGAAAACAAATCAACACAAATGCAATTATTCAGTCCATAAAGGTGCCTTTCCAGAAACTTAGTGTAACCTTTTTTCTGATTACCGTTTTATTGGTAAACCAGAGGAAGTGCTGAAACCTTACCTCCTTGACGGTTTCCGACAGAGATCCAAAGGTTTTCTTAAACACCTCGGAAGTCTTCACTGTCTCAGACTCTATAGATTTCTATTAAAGAAAAAGAAATACATATTATTATATATATATATATATATATATATATATATTATTCAAAGATAATTGTTATCGTCTAATATAAGAGAGATTGAAAACCAAATATTGCTCTCACATATTTTCTGCGGGCTTGTTGGAGAGCATCGGAATCGTCAAGCCGCTTGGCCTCTTCTCTGAACTTCTTTATGTTGTCTTTCATATCCTGATTCTTGTTGAATTCCTGACGCAGGTTATCCACAAACTCTCCCAGAAAACCTTTACGACCTCCGGAAGCATATCGAACCTAATGAGATAAACAGAAAAGAGGACATTAGTTCAACAGAGTGAACAGATCATTAACATACAGTATTTCCTAGTCGTTTCCAATCAGGAATTAACCAGCATCCATGCTCTATGTAGTAAGTAACTATGAAAACATCACTTTCTACCTAAAATGTATTCTTGAGAGTAACACAAACAACTGAGCAGCTTCTTTGATGTAATTAACAATGTGTATGTGTGCTTTAAAGGTAACGGTAGCAGTCAGTGTGTACCTGCACAGTTGCAGCTGGACTCCTGTGTAGCGTGTAGGCGTCTCCTCTCCACACTGAGGGGACCAGAGGCCGGGAGCAGAGGGCCACGGCCCGTCGGCCAACCAGCTGCAAGGGACAGAGACTGTGAGTAACAAACAACTCTGTGGACACTGCAGTGGATGGAGAATAAAGCTGTGAATAAGGAATATTTTCACTAACAATTATGTGGGCAGTTCTTTTTCTTGGAAATCATTGTATGTATAAAATGCCAGAAAATAGTAAAAAGAAAACCCCAGTCGATGTCCAACGTGATTACTTTAAATGATTTGCTGGTCTAAAGCAGAAACATATTCTCCTTAATATTATGTAAAACTGTGAACATCTGGAAATCTTCATACATGATTGCATTAAAATTGACAATAACGATTAATCGATTAATAAAATAGCAGTACAATTTTGTTCTGACAGTGAACTAATCAAATAGTCAACTAATCGTTGCAGCTCTAATAGAGAATAGGTAACAGGTTAATAGAATACTAATGAGTTAAGCCCTCACAGTAATATTGAATAAAGAAATCAAATACACTGAACATAAATATAAATGCAACACTTTTGTTTTTGCTCCCATTTTTCATGAGATGAACTCAAAGATCTAAAACATTTTCTATATACACAAAATAACCATTTCTCTCAAATATTGTTCACAAATCTGAACAAATCTGTGATAGTGAGCACTTCTCCTTTGCCGAGATAATCCATCCCACCTCACAGGTGTGGCATATCAAGATACTGATTAGACAGCATGATTATTGCACAGGTGTGCCTTAGGCTGGCCACAATAAAAGGCCACTCTGAAATGTGATGATACTTCTAAGGATCACATATACTATTTGCTAGGTGTCAGGGGTTCACCAACCAGGTGACAAGTAAAACCGTAACAGATGGTTGAAACTACAAACAAAACTTTGCATCCAGCCTGTTACTAAGATGTGGTCAACCACACGCCTCTAGAACAGCTGTGCCCTTAGAAAGACACTTTGTTGTTTTTCTGATGCAATCCCTATACATGTCACAGGATGCTTACTTAATTCACGAAGAAGTACACCTGTTTGGCAAATTCTGTATTTTTTATGCTTCTCAATTAATATATTCAGCTTTTACATTGATGTGTGTCTCCTGTCTGAATCTGCATCGGTAGGGGGTTTAAATATTATAGGTAAAATGTATGACACTGTTGTTCTATTTGTGCCAGTGTTATTTGAACCAAATAGGAATTTCCCATATGTTGAGTTGTTACTGCTAATGTTTTAAGTTAACAAATTAGACATTATGACATGTTAAACATGTTAGTCATTATGACATGTTAAAACTTTTAACATGTCATAATCTATATAATCTAATCTAGATGAGTATTACAGGAGATGGAGCACGAGTTGTAATTAAATAAATCACATTTTGATAGCATGACAGCAAAAAAAGACCTGCCTGTAAAGCACCAACACCTAAACTGATAGTATTTGGTCGACAATTTGGTCTTTTTATTGTTGTTGTTGTTGTTGTTGTTGTTGTTGATATATCTTTAATATGATAAAAACCATTGGCAGTGGCACTGTTATTCTTAGCCATGTAACAAACTATGATGAGTCACATCATTTGGTGTAAAACCAGGATTAACGTTAGTTACTTAAAAATATGAAGATATTATACCACCTTTATAACGCTAGTTACTTCATCAGGAGATTATACCATTAACGCCTGTTTATAACTGAACGATGGGTCAGTATCTACATATATGCGTCTAAAAGGCTTGCTCACATTTTGGCGCGTTTAAGCCCATATACACAGACATTTTCCCACCAAGAAACCCAAAAGAGGAATATAATTTTAGAGAATGATAGGTGAACAAGAACATTGAGAACCCAACCCGCAGTCCGTCTGATGCAACAAGGCCTTTTCTAATGGACATGGACACACTACGAAATCTCACTCACAAACCAGACATTAGAAATAAGTAACTATTAGCCGTATACTTCTACTCCCTTTGCACAGTTATTCTCTAAACACTTAAAACCTGTAATGAAGGACATGAATGGTTGTCTAACCTCGTAGCACCGACACACGGAGGCTGCCATCTTGATCTTCAAATGCGCCGAGCTGGAGCTACACGTGCGTCCTTGCTGCAGCAGCTGACCTTCCTCTCAGCCAATAGGAGCGCAGCTGAAGGACTGGGGGCGGGGCCAGCTGTCAGCATCACTGTAAAGGGAGAATCCACCCTAAAAACAAACTACATTGTGCTTTTTATTTGACATTGCCCACAAACTGAGTGGCTGTGCAGGTTAACAAATCTGCACATTTAAGACTGGGTTAATTGGGATATTAACATTTGAAATGGGCTAAATGTGCAAGCTCAGTTATGATTTAGACTATAGCATATCCCAATGTATCACAGTTGTAGTGTAGGCTTCATGGTGTTCGCAGAGGAGACTTGCATTTTATTTTAAACATTGTCACCACTGTATCGTAAAAAAACAACAACGTATAAACTACTAAATATCTCTTTTAGTTTTTTCATCTTATTAAGTAACTGTTTGTAATTTAAATTCCAATCTTTAAAAAGTCTACTGTCTGTGAGTAAACATAGCTTTTTTTTTTTTTTTTCCCTCATGTATAAATACACAGTAGACAGACAAAAAGCACAGAAAAAGCTAAACATAAAGACTTAACAGAAAAATAAAATGTAAAAATAACGAACAATAATAGAAAAACGGACTATGACAAAAGTATGACACTTGTTAGGACTTCCAAGTTGTATCTGTTGTATATTGTAATTTCAGGTATCCTTTTTTTTATAATAAGGCTATTCGCCTCCATTTTCTTTCATGCTTCCTCATTTTGTATTCCCTTATAACCTAATGCAACTGATTATATTCATTTTCTTTCCAGTCTTGTATTCAGTCTCTGTGTAGTACAGAACAACTCCACCGTGACATTACTATTAACCTCTTAAGTATGGTTCATTAAAAGAACTCAGTGGTTTCAGACTCAATGTTGGCCTTGAATGTATTAAAGCTTTATAACACTGGGATAACACACTGCTGCTTCTGAAATACAGTTCTTATTATCGTTATAGGCTATTATGTTAAAGATATTCAGAATCAAGTGCATTGCCCTGGTACGTTTACACATACAGTAGCCTACAAGGAATTTGCTTTGGTATCTTGAGATCCTCCTTCGCACTCTCCAAGAACTTGGAGTTTCAGGCTCTGCACTTTCCCTCCTCACCTCATACCTCAAAGACCGCACCTACAGGGTAACTTGGAGAGGGTCCGAGTCCGACCCTTGTCAATTAACTACAGGGGTCCCTCAGGGCTCTGTTCTTGGTCCCCTCCTCTTCTCCCTGTACACAAACTCGCTCGGATCTGTCATTAGCCCGCATGGTTTTTCATACCACTGCTACGCTGACGACACCCAACTAATTCTGTCCTTTCCCCGCTCAGAGACCCAGGTGGTCGCACGCATCTCTTCTTGTTTAGCTGACATCTCTCAGTGGATGTCCGCTCATTATCTCAAGCTCAACCTTGACAAAACTGAAGTGCTTTTCCTTCCGGGAAAAGATTGTCCCACTCTTGACCTGACCATCAACATCGGCACCTCTGCTGTCTCCCCGACCCAGACTGCAAGGAATCTGGGTGTGATCCTGGATAACAACCTGTCCTTCACTGCAAATATCGCTGCTACAACCCGCTGCTGCAGATACACGCTTTTCAACATCAGGAAGATACGTCCCCAGCTGACCCAGAAAGCCACGCAGGTTCTGGTCCAGGCTCTCGTCATCTCACGCCTAGACTACTGCAACTCCCTCCTGGCTGGTCTACCTGCATGTGCCATCCGACCTCTGCAGCTCATCCAGAATGCAGCGGCTCGTCTGGTCTTCAACCTTCCTAAATGTTCCCACACCACTCCGCTCCTCTGCTCCCTCCACTGGCTTCCAGTAACTGCTAGAATTAACTTCAAGACACTGGTACTTGCGTACCATGCTGCGAATGGATCTGGCCCTTCTTACATCCAGGACATGGTTAAACCGTACACCCCAGCGCGTGCACTTCGCTCTGCATCAGCCAAACGACTCGCTGCACCCTCACTGCGAGGGGGACCCAAGTTCCCATCAGCAAAAACACGTGGGTTTGCTATCCTGGCTCCTAAATGGTGGAATGAGCTCCCCATTGACATCAGGACGGCAGAAAGCTTACACACCTTCCGGCGCAGACTGAAAACTCATCTCTTTCGACTCCACTTAGAGCGATAGAATGACTAACAAAGAACTACTAACAAAGCACTTATATACTAATAAAGGACTGGCTTATCTAAAGCCAGTTGAGTAGCACTTGAACTGATTGGCTCTATGAAACCTGACTTATATGATTCTGTTTTCCTCAAGGTTGTGTCTTCCTGGTCGAATGTACTTATTGTAAGTCGCTTTGGATAAAAGCGTCAGCTAAATGCAATGTAATGTAATGTAATGTATCTGGTGGTGCGAAAATAAACAATCTAAGAAAATATGAAGTAATAGTAGGCAAAAAAAAGAAACATAAGGATAATAAAAAATTAGTATTTTTAAGAAACAATTTAGCATATATATATATATATATATATATATATATATATAAGATAAGATACATTTTATTGATCCCAAATTAGGAAATGTTTTCGTTGCAGCAGCATATAAAAACAGGGCATTGCACATACATCTATCTGACAAATAGAATACTATTGAAGGGCCAAATAACAGCTAACCCAATATAAAAGTGGGATATTATTCACATTAAGTGAGCAAAGAATGGCAAGAAACTTAAATGTAACATTTTCTTTAAATAACTATTGTAAAAACACCACACAATGTTTTTGGAAAACCAAGGATGGCCTGACTTGGTCATTATTTACATTCAGATGGATGTTGTCTCCCAGCATGCCGCAGAGCGCGCCCCTGCGGCAGCTATGTGAACTGCAGGACTCCTCCCCTCCCGCCGCAGAGTTGGAGCTCTCTTTCTGCGTCCAGCTCGCATTGACAGCCAACACTGGCGCAGAGTCTCAGCGCAAACCTTTACCATATTTTCCTGACACAAAACGACATTTCATAGCAATACTTTCCACACATTCTCTTCCGGAGACAAGCGTCGGAGCGGCCTCGTCTAGAATGGGGAACCGAGACGATGAATACGATTTCTTGTTCAAAGGTAAAGAAAAAAAAGATGACTGCATTCCCCCTTAACACAGACTCACACCGACAAAGCTATTCTTTAATAACACCTAAACATCTCTTATTGTGTCATTTTCGCTCACCAGTTATGCATTTTCTGAGGAAACAGACTAATGTTTTCACAGAAACTGCCCGGATGATAGTCGGTTGGGGTTATTACAACATAATGCTGTCATTGTAACATTACAACGCCTGCAGCTATATGTATAGGTAGGATGCAACACCCTATCCGTGCTCTGCCTTTGTATTTAACTTTCATCAACTCGTAGAGCAGCATTGGTGGTGTGGACGAACAGCTTCCTTCTTTATTTAATGACATCTGATGTTGTATTCCTCCCTATGGGGTTTATTAAGGGCCTATTAGCCATACCTCTCCTGATCAATAATCGTTATCCTCACATAATGACTCTGAAAATGCTGCAACTCATAACTTTGTGTGCCAGTGTTATTATGATATGCTTGATCAGTTAGTACCAGACTCATGCCATGTTTATCTTCAGTGCTCGTCCAGAATGACTTCCTTTGATCATGATATCAGCTCCTGTGGCACATTAACATCCTGGGCCTGCATAAACCAAAGGGCCATTTAGATGTAACAAAGTATCCTCTGTGGGATGAATGGGGCATCTGCCGGAGGCTCTCTCTCTCTCTCTCTCTCTCTCTCTCTCTCTCTCTCTCTCTCTCTCTCTCTCTCTCTCTCTCTCTCTCTCTCTCTCTCTCTTCTCTCCCCTTCTGTCTCTCTCTGCCCGGGCCATCGTCGGCGTACCCGGCCGAAACAGGAAGGGCAAGGCGGCTTGAAACTGTCGATTCAGGTTTTGATGAAGCCTGTTATCAGCTTCCTGCAGCCCGGACCAGTGCGATGCCGACAAGGGACAAAGTTCGGCTCAATTTCCTTTTGTCGAGGGAGAGAAAACAAAAAGACTCCACCTCTGCTGCGAACAGAAGCTCAGCACAGGTCCACGAGCCCCATCAATCACTCATCTGACAGCTCTGATTGAGACAATGCAGAACAACAAGGCCTGATAAACAAAATCATTATTTTTGTTTACAAAGTGGATGCTATTGTAGATTGTTAGACCATGGTTCTTCTCAAGTTAAGTTTTCAATATAAAAGTCCCATTATTTACAGTATAGGTTTTTTATAAACAGAGGTTTCATATTCTCTTGCACTAGTTTATCTGTTGTATTTGTTCTATGTCCTATGACTGTTGGAGGAGCCTGTGACCTAAGTTTTTCATTGCCATAATGTGCCATTGCAGCTAATGTGCAAATGACAATAAAGCTTTGAAACTTGAATATTCAGTTAATTTTTATATATATCTTGAATCTGCAAATATAGAAATAAGGATTTAAATGAGGGATAGGACAACACATTGGTAAAGCTGGGGTATAAGCAGTCCATAAACTCAATATCAGCACCCCAGCTGTTTGTGCAAGATTATACTCTTATTTTGAAAGGCCAGGAGTCTATATTGAACAGCCTGTCCTCCTACAAAAAACGACCAAATAGGTCGATTGTTTAAGCACCAGATTACGACCCATAGCCACGTTTTAAAGTGTAGCACCTCTAGTGGTCGTGTAAGAAACAACATGCTCCCGTTTATTTACAAATAACCCTCTCTGGAAAATCCTAAATTGTAGAACAGTTTGGCCATTAAAATGCTTTTTGATTAGATTTCTAGCGAGAAGTGTATATTGTACTTTTATAATCCACGTCCAGTGGAAGTGTAGGATCTATAGTTTGATAGATATTACGAAGATGATTTGAGGTCTCGCCAGGATAACGTGTATATGCGGCAGCTTCCATGTAAAGTTAGCGTGGGTGAAAACAGTATTTCCGGTCTCGAAGTTTTCATAATAAAACCGGATATATTCCCCTCACTGTCAAATGATTACACAGTGATATCTGCATTACTCATCCACTAAAAAACATCAGTTTATCCTTGTTAATTACACAATATTGATTGGTTTAAATGGTGTACAATGCTTTTGTGTTTTTAACCTTCGAGTCAGAGAAACAAATAGTTTTTTAGGAGTTTAGACACTACAGTTTCCGAAGACACTACACTACCCAGAATCCCCAGCTATCGTTTGGGACTACAACATCCGCCTTGCTTTACAAACCCCGTGATTAGTCATCAAGCCCTGTGATTGGATGTTGGAGTGGCAGTGCGACAAGGTTACGCTGTCAAACAGCTCTTTGAAATGGAATGGAACCACGGCAGACTTTCCAGAACTACACATGCTGACTATTGTGTGTTTCGCAATATATGGCACGTCTCTTTATAAGACGTTTTCGTATTTCCCACAATTAGAAGTTGGCAGTATTAAACGTGTACACCCTGGAGGTTTAGGGGATACGAAACACAGTGGTGTTATCAATTGTAAAACATATAATTAATAAATGGTGAAATAATATACCCACATGACACCTAAGGTCAGAAGAGCTTTATTTAACAGATGGTTTTATGTCTACCCCTCCTGTTGTTCATTGATAAGCCGGAAACATGCACTTGTCAAGGTTCAGAGGCAAATTTTGCAAATATGGCAGTAGCCATCGATCATCTTAAGATAAGATAAGATATACTTTATTGATCCCAAGTTGGGAAATGTTTTTGTTACAGCAGCATGTACTACTTTGTTCTACTCCACTACAATTCAGAGGTTAACCTGGTATTTTTACTCTACTACATTTATTTTTGTTACTTTGCAGATTCTGATTAATGATGTGAAATATAAACAACCCTTAAATCAGACTTTAGTTACACCTGAGTAAAATTCAGCCTTATCAGTTTGTCTGTTTTGCACATCCTCCTGTTAATATCTTTGGACGTCCTGCACTAAACTGTTTTATTGTAGAGATCACTACAGTATCTTCTAGATATTTTCCATTCTATATTTCTATCATTGACCCCTATTTTGTATGTAGGCTACTCTTAATATTTAAATGTTTTCATCAATAACTAAATAAATATAACTTATTCAATAACGTGCGTTAACCACTAGAAGGTGCGGTTTAGACCAGTGGTCTAGTTAATAAAACATAATAATATCGTACATAATATGATTATTCACTTTATTGTGAGTTTAAAACAGAACGGTAAAGGAAAATACAGTTTCAGTCTCTCGATGTGAAGCTTATGCATTGTACCATGAACCTGTATAGACCTGTAACAGTCAACTGCATGAGGAGTTGGAAAGGTAGTTCAGAAAATCAGTAATATCTTTAAAAAGCTGTGCACCGTTATGGTGTAAATACAGACTATCTACTAATTGGATCAAATATAAAAGTCAGCCGAATTAGTGTTGATACTGCAAGGAGACGTATTGTGTGAAAAGAAATGGAAGATGTTGTTTAATTGTTGATATATTTATGGTTCACGTCACGTATTCAGTTTTGGCGGCATCTCTTCCAGTTTGTCAAAAGGTCTTCTGATCAGGGCTCTATAAATACATATCTAGGGCAGATATGTAATATTTAATGCAGCCGAACCGTGTATTACAATGCCGTTATGTGATGACCTTCAAAGAGAAAAGCAAGAACACTCGGAATAAAGTATTATTATTATTTTTAATGTTTTCCGATTTCATATCACATAAACACCATATCCCGACGTGCATTGCGGCGTGATTTTAGCCTATCAAAACCTCTGAAAAAAGAAATGTGTCTCTCAGAATCGAAAGAGAAAAACCTATGGGAAAAACACAAAAGCATTGTACACAATTTAAACCAATTAATGTCGTATAATTAACTAGGATAAACTGATGTTTTTTTAGTGGATGAGTAGTGCAGATATCACTGTTAAATCATTTGATCATTGGTTTTATTATGAAAACGGCCAGACCGGAAATACTGTTTTCAACCCGTAACTTTACATGGAAGTTTGCCGCATATACACGTTCTCCTGACGAAATCTCAAATCATCTTCGTAATATCTATCAAACTATAGATCCTACATATCGACTGGACGTGGATTCTAAAAGTACAATATATACTTCTCGCTAGAAATCTAATCATAAAGCGTTTTAATGGCCAAACTATCCTACAATTTAGGATTTTCCAGAGAGGGTTATTTGTAAATAAACGGGAGCATGTTGTTTCTTACACGACCACTAGAGGTGCTACACTTTAAAACGTGGCTATGGTTCGTAATCTGGTGTTTAAACAATCGACCCATTTGGTCGTATGAGTTGGAGGACTTGTTGATATTGAAGCAACAGTGTTGATTGAAGATGCAGGCTCAACAGTTAACCGTCGTTAATTCAGCCGAGCATTTACTGCTCAGTGAAAAATGCTCTCCATTATTCACCTCTTCTGTGGCTCTGCAGAGAACCATCAGCAGCTAAAGCACCTCTTTATTTACTGTATGGTCCTTCAGGTGCTTCCAGGCTCTAATTGTTGTTGGGCTTGTTTGACAGCAGGAAATAAATAACCGTTCCTCTCCATGGTCCTGGGTAGCTGGCTCTTACAGACAGTGGTTCTCTACAGTGACACCCAAACTGTCTGGAAAACAGTTCAACTAAAATAATGGTTGTTGATTATGTGGTTAATTATCAGACAGACAGTTCATTGTTGCATATTGTACACCACAAAACACAGACATGATCAAACAATGTATAGTTGTTTTGTTGTCACATGTTGGAAATGCCCCAGACACACACACGGCCCCAGGGTTCTTTTGAAACCAGCGTTTAGAGGCGCTGCTTTATGCACGATCAACATGTTTTGGAGGTTCTATTAATTACATTGCCCCTACTGTTCCAAACACACACACACACACACACACACACACACACACACACACACACACACACACACACACACGCACACACACACACACACACACACACACACACACACACACACGCACGCACGCACGCACACACGCACGCACACACACACACACGCACACACACAGTAAAACATTTAGTCTCATCTTTTCCCTCCCTCCCTTCTTCTCTTTTCCTCAACAGTTGTGTTGATTGGGGACTCGGGCGTAGGGAAGAGCAACCTGCTTTCTCGATTCACACGAAATGAGTTCAACCTAGAGAGTAAGAGCACCATCGGGGTGGAGTTTGCCACGCGCAGCATTCAGGTGGACGGCAAGACGATAAAGGCTCAGATCTGGGATACAGCCGGGCAGGAGCGCTACAGAGCCATCACATCAGCGTGAGTCTGTGAGCTGCTGATAGTCCTTAATCCTTCAGACTATATCACCTAAAATGGGGCAGACGTTGTACAAGAACGAGTTAAAGCGGAATATGGCACTTTCAATCAATTATTCGCCTATACAGCTCAGCAAAACTTGAGCTAACGGCTTCACTATTCTTGAGTGAGACACAAAACTCCCGGCTGCCCTCTAAATGCAACTGCAAAGTGCATCTGATAAATGTCAAACATGTGAAATGTAATTTCAGAGCATTGGAAAGCGAACATTTACTTTAACCTTTATATCTCACATAGAATTGAATTACAAACCACAAAAGAAGTAGAATGTCAGTCCGTTTTAAGTCCACATAAAAGCTTTAAACATGAATATTGGCTGAATAAGAAACTAGATAAGACATACATTACATTTTGTACCAACTACTGTATACACTGGATTAGCTGCTGTACAAGCAACAAAAGGAAATGTCTCTAGCTGTGATTCTCAAGATTTTAAGACTCATCCATACTTTTTATGGCCCTTTTCTGACGTTTCCTGTCATCATGTTGTTTTCTAGATACTACAGAGGAGCCGTGGGGGCGCTCTTAGTGTACGACATCGCCAAACACCTGACCTATGAGAATGTGGAGCGCTGGCTGAAGGAGCTGAGGGACCACGCCGACAACAACATCGTCATCATGCTGGTGGGCAACAAGAGCGACCTGCGCCACCTCAGGGCCGTGCCCACCGACGAGGCCCGGGCCTTCGCAGGTAACTTACAGACTCAGAAAAGGCACATATACTGTATAGCAGAATACTTTTTGTCTTGTCTTTCTTTTGTTTGTTTTAAAGATATTAACATTTCCTACAAGCTATTTGTCTTCTTTTCACAAAATGAAGATAAGAGAATCTAATTGAAACCTTAATTGTATTGTCTCTTCTTATAAAGGTAGGTGGAAAAGAATAAGAAAAAAACTAAACAATACTAGATTCTCTGATGTTGTTTTGTTTTGCTGCAAGCTATTGTTTCTGTAAAATGTTTTTTATTTCCTCCCCTATAGAGAAAAACAATTTGTCATTCATAGAAACTTCAGCCTTGGACTCAACAAACGTTGAAGAAGCCTTCAAGAATATCCTCACAGGTATGCTTGTGGACAGAGGTGGGACCACAATGTTGAGATAAAGAAGTACTTTAAAATGTGATCTTAACTTCTCAAACACCAATCATTCCAAAGTCTTGGTCTGATAACATTCCAGTGCTATGTTATACTAAGCTGAAACTGTTGCTTAACATTTTTCCTTACAAGCTTTTGGACCTTTTTCAAGCACTAAACAAAGATAGTTTTGAAGAGGCCCTGTTTCCTTTTTTTGTTTTTGCCTTTCCTGTAGTCGTGTGTTATAGGTTTTTGTCATGTCAATTAACTGCAAAAGAGAAATTCCCAAAGTTCTCTCCCACACCCACTCCCCTCCTGCCTGAAACGCCTCCATTGGACTCCTTTGTTCACTTTTGTAACATCGTGACATCACTATGTAACACTCGTGCTTCTATTGGCTGGCACTTCAACACATTGATAGGCTAAGGGGCGGGACATCTCTATGCGGTTGACCAATCAGAACAGAGCTGGCCAGCTAACCAATTAGAGCAGACTTGGCTCTGGTTTCAGACAGAGGGTGAAAAGAGGTGCAGCAGCACAGGCAATATGATCATTTATAAAGAATAAAGACCTTTTTGAACATTAAAGTATGTAAACATGTCACAGTGGAGGCACACAAATACAAATGTGAAACCTGAAAATGAGCATAAAAGGGTCCATTTAAAAGTAGCTGCTGATATGAAATGAGTGAAAAAATGGACAGCTTAAAAAAATGACTTCCTGTAACTCAACTGTTGAACTTTACCTGTGTAACTTCCTCTTATTGAGGGAAGTTAATTTGATCTGTTGTGTGCAAAATGGTAACTGAAGAATTAAAGAATCAACTTGTGAAATATCTCAAGTTTCAGTTTTGCTGTTGGTCTACTCTATACCAAAAACAATTATATATATTTTATGAAAAAGGTTTTCCATTTCTCCTTTCTGAAAAACAGAAATCTACCGCATCGTCTCTCAGAAACAGATTGCTGAGCGGTCTGCCCATGACGAGTCCCCGGGAAACAACGTGGTGGACATCAGCGTGCCCCCCACCACGGACGGCCTGAGGGGGGGCAAACTGCAGTGCTGTCAGAACCTGTAACCCATGGCAACAGGCCACTCTCACCTGGGTCGATTATTAATTGAAATCCAGTGTTGGTATGCTTCCATCCGCCTGCGGTGCAATATTGTCTCAATCTGCTCTTTTTTTTAGATCAGTGGAGTCAGATCCTTTATGCCACAAACGATCAATCCCAGAAAGAAGTGTTTGAATTGATTTCAAATAGTAATGTGACCCGGGTACAATCTGCCACCTCCCCCCCGTGCAAAAACAGGACTGATGGTATGTACCTGCCACAGTAACCCGTGATAGTGTAGCAGAATAGCTTTGGCCTAAACATCTCCCTGGTAGTTACTGCCACATGTTGGACACCTGGCTGTGAATCCTGCCTGTCCCAGTCGTACCAGCAGTCCTGTTTTTGGGCCTCCCTCCTCCTCATCCTCCTCCTCGTTCAGTCATCATCTCAAATGTCGTTGTTACGCTGCTGATGCTTATTTCATTTTGTGTAAAATATATCCTTTTTTTGTTTTGATTTTGATAGCTTGTCTGCTCACATACATTATATTGCCATGAAATTAAATTTTACAATATTACATTGTGGTGGTGTGTACTTTTTTATGCCTCAGCGTTGTCGACAGCCCTGACCAGAGGGTGTTTTCTGGTACATTTCACACAAATACATACTGTACCTGTACAGTGATCCCTGACCTGCTTGTAACATCATTTGTATACGTTTTCATAGTACATTATTTCATTGTTATTGCATAAATGCATAAGCAGCATTTAGCCATTGTTCAGGTCAAGGTTGAGCTTATTTCAACCTTCGCAAATCATTCTCTTTATGTTCCACACTAAGGTCATGACCTCTATACAGTATATAAAGATACTTTTTAAAAAATATATATATATTTTCTCAATAATAAAATAAATATTGAAACCACCTGAGAAGAGCTCAAAAGGGAGAACATTCTGTTGATAACATACGGCATCTTCTTTTACCTGACATAGGCCCAAATCAAGACACTACTTTTTTTTAGCAATATAAAGCTATTTTATATCTTAAATCCTAATCTAAACACTTGTTGTTAAATAGCTGCAGAGGACTTTCCCTCTAAAAGTATAGTGATGTACAATTATAAAATACAAGTACCTGGAATTGTACTTTAGTTCCATTCTTTGGAAAGTGTCATATATTCATATGCGACTGTCCTACAAATAATACGTTTAATCTTCCAGCACAAACCACATAAATATTTTTGAAATGTTGGGCCTCACGGTGATCGATTATTAGATATATTTCCAAAGACAACTGAAGACGTTTAGAGGCCAACTAAAACAAACAGACATTTGACTTTGATTTAGCCAGGAGTCCCTCATGTTTTATTGCACAATAACCCAACTTTTCCAGGGGATGCAGCAGGATGACTACAATGAAACAAAATACTTTGTATAGCATATGCTGCAAACATTGATCGACACCTCAAAACACAATTTCTTTTACAGCTTGCTCTGATACATCTTCGTGTTTTTATATTGAACAAAAGTCTGTAGTCTTGCTATCCTGAACACTGTGACTCATATTTACACTGCATCTGCTGGTCATTGCTAGGCAGCTCAATTAATGAATTGTTTACATTTACAAGTGGAGCTGGGCAGGTTGCAAATGCACTCTGACAAGTAAACATTATCCTATTAGAATGTAAACACGTTTCCACACCTTCAATACTTTTTCCTTACACAGCACTGCCGTTTAACGGGCGCAGTTATCCCACATACTGTGACATGTGTGATAAATATAAAGCCTTAGCTGTTGTCTAAACAGGAACATTGATTTTCGCCGTTCCTACAGCAATGATAAAGCTTTACCAGGAAACTTCAGAGTGGTTCAGATCGTAAAAAACACCGTCGGTATGAGCGCCTGTTGCCCTCTACATGTAAGGGAGGAGTATTCACAGATAGACTTTGTCAATCATGTTTTTAGGTTATTATCCTCTGCCGGGGTAATGGCTGCCCATTGTTTAAAAAGAGCTAAATACATTGTGAAGGGGCATGGGGGAATTATAGGTAGTGAATATGTTTAATATTATACTGTAGTAGCATGCTGAATCAGTTATATCCTGCTACATTAGCTTGTGTCTTAGTAATTCATAAGTTTGTGTCCAGGACACACAGTTGGGCTGGTCAGTCCGCTATCCATGTCTTCAGTCGTTCTCAGCGCCGGCCATCCGTTTGACAACTACGTGTTTCAACACCATCTCCGGAATGAGCTCTTCCTAAAACCACTTTTGTGGTCGGCCAATACCGTAGTAGTTCAAGTGCTTAAAAAAAAAAAAAGAAGAAGAAAGTTTCTCCCCCCCCTCTCAGAATGGTCCTTACGAAGTGCAAACGTTTATTAATAGGATTAATTTTGTTTTTAAGAGAGCGCTTCAGTGGGCGTTATTTTAGATATTCCTCTTGCCGCCGCTCTGCACTCATACGATGGTCTCATCAGTCATTTTCTTGGTCGACTTGGTCGGCACAGATCGTTGGGTGGTGTGGGACCCTTTCATGTCAGGCATGAGCAGGCGCACTTTCTGATTGGTCCTCCTCCACTCCGAGTACAACTGACAGTGATACCGAAATGACACCTGAGATTGAATGGAAGGAAGGTGGGGGGTGGGGGGGGCAAATCAGGCGGAGGAAAGACAGACATCAATTATTCTGACACTGAGATATGTGAGACAGAGTAGTATGTCTGCAGGACAGGAACAATATGATGACTGAAGCTCTAAAGGTTACACCAGCTGTGAGTGAAATGGGCTAATGTTTCACACACTCGATATTAGTTAGGATTCTTTTACTGAAGATAAGAGGTTTAGGTTCCAGAACAACGTTTGTGATAGACAATACAGGCTATTTTTAGTGTATGGGGTCGAGTCAAATTAAAGTGCAGAGTATAAGACAGTTTATTCTTACGCTTCTCAATGTGTTGTGCGTGTAGGGGCCTGCATCTTGCCAACTTTCAAACAAATGAGTGTGGTGTGCCAGAGATTATCAAGTTGCACATGCCCTGTCTCCTCTCTTGCTTTGACTTTGTGCAAGAGCTATTCGAGGTAATACAGTCCCACAGACTAAAATCAACAGCAGAACATAGATCTGTTAGATCAGTGCGGCTGTCAGTGTATTGTGTCTGTGTGCCAGTACACATTCTTTTTTCAAATCTATGTGGGACAAGAAGAAAGATAAATACTAGAAGCCTGTGGGTAAGAAGATGCCAGATATTGTGTCTGCCTCAACAGATGTACATACATGTCATAAGTATATTTTGGTTACCAGTGTCCAGAGGATGTAGATGGTGAAGAGGGCGATGGTGAGGGCGATGAGGCCCACAGCCTCCAGTCTGCTCTTCAGCTGCAGGTGGTCCTGGGCCCCCCTCAGACACAGCCAGCCAGAGATGGCTGCCAGCGGCGTGATGAGGAGGAAGCAGGCCATGTCGCACAGCAGCGTGCGCTTCTCACTGCGAGGGCCTGGGTCCTTCAGCCACTGAGCAGAGCAGAAGCAAGAGGTTTAATGAAAATAGGCTCTCAGTATTAGCTTAGTGTTTGTTTGTTTGTTTGTTTGTTTGATTGATTGGTGCATCTCAGTTTGTAGTGATTATTCTGCCAAGTAAAAGATCATTTAAAAAGGTGTGAATGTTGGACATTTGGTGCCCATCTGATATGAATGTATTATTGATATGAATACTAGTCATATGAAATGGTCAGGCTACCATCTTATTAATATGAACAAAACAACTTTATATCCTCAGGATGCTACTAGGCTGGTTTATACTTTACATGGAATCAACATTTTAAATCTAAATTTAAGATACAGCATTTAATCTAAAAGAGACCTACAAAGTACTTAAAATATGACAACATTGCTGAAGAACAAACATCTTCTCCCTTGCTTTAGACAAATAAGCCTTTTTCAACCTCTTTTTACAAAATCAACAATAAGTTAACCCTCTTACCTGTGTGAGTGGTTGTGGTCGACGTTCAATAGTGAATTCTGTGTGGCAGAGTTCACAGTAGCTGGTGTTGGAGGAGGACAGCCACTTCTCCAAGCAGCTCTTGTGCACTTTACCCAGAGTGCCAGTGCAGTCGCAGGGTGAGAGCAGAGTCTCCCCTCCAGCGCCCTCATGACAAATCCGACACATGCCCACATCACTGTGGAGCGAAGTAGACAATGTGATGATTAACAAAAGTACTAATTACTGTATATTTTTTAAAGGTCCCCATGTGAGTTCCTCCCTCTCTTACCTCTGCAAGTTCACCGCTTTGACAACGGTGGAGAGTGGGCGGCCGTCTTTAGCCGTAACCTTGGCAATGTACTGGGCCTGTGTGGTCGAATCAGACTCCTCCGAATCCTTGGAGGAATCCGGTTCGGTGTTCCCGGAGTAATCACAAAGGGAGCCGGGTAGGTGGCAGCACCCTGACGAAGACATGGCTCAGCTGGTGGTTATCGGGACGAAGATGATAGGAACGACGGCTGGTCTGATCCAAAAACAAACGTCCAACTCCTTACTTCCTCTGCCCACCTGTAGAGCGAATGACTGAGAGGTATAGTATGAGTTACTTCATATGACAACATAAGTGCAACATGCTTTAATCATTGCAAGCCTCTTATCAGACTCTATAAACGTCTCAGTGATGCCATGTGAGGGAAAGCAAGGTCTAGGGTTAGGGTCTCAAAAAACTAGAAAGGTTGTTACAACAAAACCTTAAATGACGCCCCAAAGCAAGACATGAAATCCTTTAAAACACCTTATTACCAAATACGATCCATCATTAGGATGGCATGTTTTGAAGACAACATTTTTACTTCAGACACCCGAAAAACTGTCAAAACATCAAGATGACAAGGTTTCTTAAAATGTCAAATTCGTCCAGGTGCAAGGAAAGGTGCAAAGGATGTATTTGTCAACAAGCAAGGCAAGAACATACGAAGGAACGATAGTGGAGCAATAACATTTAAATGTAATTTAATCTTTAAATAATATGTGTTACTCAATTATACAATTCAGCAGCACATTGCTGTACAAAGAAAATCATTTGCACGGGCGTTCGTATGCATCAGGAATAACCCGTGTAACAGTCCTGCAACCTGCCCTGCATACTGCTGCCTCCAATACAACCGTGAAAAGATGAGCATTAACATTAATACTCTAGAATTATACTCGTGTTTCCAAAGCCGCGGATGTTAAAGAAGAACAAAACACACGAGATGTCATTGCGATTTAATGCACTGTTATTAAATCGAGTAGCTCAAATGTTATCATAATACTACACCCCAATACAATTAAAAACCTAAACTGTCAGTCGTCGTGAGCACTGTTAATATACACAAACTACGTTTATTCGATGATTAACAGCTGAAATCCACATCTAGAGTTTCTGCAGACATGTAGATGATTGATACAGTGTCAGTACTGTACAGCCGCAAACAAAAGCATAATTCATTTCAATCCAAGAAAACCATGTAACGTTAAAACAGCCGAACAGTTGTCTCCCGACACACTGATACGTTACGTTGGCATATAGAAACGTTGATAAACATGGTGAAAAACAGATGTTAGAGTAAATGTACTCACCGACGGCCTTCCCGTTTCTCGCTTGGCTTTGGCCCTGCGTTTACCAGACACAAGCTAGCTGAGCTAAGTGGACAACCCTAGCCCCAAACTATGACATTGACATCTAACCGAAAGCTGGTGATTTGGGGGTATACAAAAGATGACCACATGCGCTGCATCCTCTCCATGGCTTGTGGCATATCTCCCCCGGTTGCTCGTGTTCGAAAAGGTGCAAAGAAACGAGTGTTCCTGTCAGGATTACCAGACACGGCTAACGTTGCTAACAGGCTAGCAACGGGCAAGCCCACCCCAGCAGCATCCCTCAGCTGTGCATTGGTCATGTGACTCAATGCTAACTTCAAAGTAATACTGTAATAACGAACACTTTGCAAACACATCAGTTATTAACGTGTGAAATACGACTAGTCAAATAAGCTTATAAGAACAACTTTTCATGTTATATTGTGCATAATATAGCTTAAAAGGAAGATACAAAAAACGACATCTTCCCTGAGACGTTACTGCTAACGTTTTTTATGGTGTCTCCAGTGTTACAACAGCTGTTTACCAGGGGCCCTGAAGGCGCACGGTCCAAAATATACAAACAACCTGTTTGGATAACCTGAGGCTTTAGATGTTTTAATCTATTTTCCTGTGAGTATTGGTTACATGTTCACAAGACGTTGACCATTTATTTGGTATTTCGATGTCAGGCTATCATTATGCTCCAAACATCTGTAGTAAGAGATGACGTAGGCTACCGCTATGTGGCAGCGTTTAGTCGGATTACGTTTGACTGTTGTGATACAGGTGAGGTTCAAGGAACTTTGGTGGTGGGGTTCCAAAAAAATGCAAACAAAATGCAACCTTCTCATTATAGTTTGTTCTGTCTAATGAGTTGCGTTTGGGGTATTTTTGCTAACACTCAGACTGTATATTGAGGAACATCAAATCAAAATCAAATCAAGTTTTATTTATATAGCACATTTATAAACGATTTTTGGTCGAGCCAAAGTGCTGTACATATAATAAAAATAGCCTACAGTAGAGACACTTTACAGCAAATACAACAGCACAGATTGTTCAGAATATCAGTATGAGAAAAACGACACCCTCTATCCCTCTATACATGATCTAGACATATGCATGTTTTCATTTTCCTCAATTGTGAATTTTGTAACCGTATATAAGTGTATTTAGCTGATAATATTTACACTGAACAAAAATATAAATGCAACACTTTTGTTTTTGCTCCCATTTTTCATGAGATGAACTCAAAGATCTAAAACATTTTCTATATACACAAAATAACCATTTATCTCAAATATTGTTCACAAATCTGAACAAATCTGTCATAGTGAGCACTTCTCCTTTGCCGAGATAATCCATCCCACCTCACAGGTGTGGCATATCAAGATGCTGATTAGACAGCATGATTATTGCACAGGTGTGCCTTAGGCTGGCCACAATAAAAGGCCACTCTGAAACGTGCAGTTTTGCTTTATTGGGGGGGTCTGGGGGGGTCCGAAAACCAGTCAGTATCTGGTGTGACCACCATTTGCATCACGCAGTGCAACACATCCCCTTCGCATAGAGTTGATCAGGTTGTTGATAGTGGCCTGTGGAATGTTGGTCCACTCCTCTTCAATGGCTGTGCGAAGTTGCTGGATATTGGCAGGAACTGGAACACGCTGTCGTATACGCCGATCCAGAGCATCCCAAACATGCTCAATGGGTGACATGTCCGGTGAGTATGCTGGCCATGCAAGAACTGGGATGTTTTCAGCCTCCAGGAATTGTTTACAGATCCTTGCAACATGGGGCCGTGCATTATCATGCTGCAACATGAGGTGATGGTCGTGGATGAATAGCACAGCAATGGGCCTCAGGATCTCATCACAGTATCTCTGTGCATTCACAATGCCATCAATAAAATGCACCTGTGTTCGTCGTCCATAACATACGCCTGCCCATACCATAATCCCCCCACCACCACCATGGGCCATTCAATTCACAACATTGACATCAGAAAACCGCTCACCCACACGACACCACACACGCCATCTGCCCTGAACAGTGAAAACCGGGATTCATCCTAAGGCACACCTGTGCAATAATCATGCTGTCTAATCAGCATCTTGATATGCCACACCTGTGAGGTGGGATGGATTATCTCGGCAAAGGAGAAGTGCTCACTATCACAGATTTTTTCAGATTTGTGAACAATATTTAAGAGAAATTGTTATTTTGTGTATATAGAAAATGTTTTAGATCTTTGAGTTCATCTCATGAAAAATGGGAGCAAAAACAAAAGTGTTGCATTTATATTTTTGTTCAGTACTATTGGTTCATTTGACTTTTTACTCCACAATTTTGTAGGACAGCTAGACTTTGTAGATTAAGATTAGATAGATACGCTAAAGTTCGATTTTGCGTGCCTATCATACGCCAACTATTCCCATTGAGTTCTGAGTCCGAGTTTTGCGTGCATATGAGACGCAAAGGGATACGGTCGGGTCTGAGAAGACCGGAAGCTGTGTGGTCCATAAAAACATGTTATTATTACTCAATATCAAGCCACGATTATTGATTTTATTTTAAATCGTATAATGTCGGACTTTTTTTTGCCGTCTGTGAGGAAAAGAAATGAGGCTCAGAGCCTCAGAATACTGAAATCTGTATTTTTTTAAATCATTTTTTCCTTCGAATTTGTTATCCTTTTCTAAATAACACACTGTTATTTACTCAACAATAACACACAATTATCCTTGTTTTTATTTATTCGTTTAATTCTATAATACAAAGAAACTGATTTTCAAAATAAAGTCACCGGAAACAGACGTATGCCCGGTTCAAGCTCGATGATTGGATGTTGTAGCCGCAATGCACGCTGGGATATGGTGTTTCCCCAACCCAGTCTCACAAAAAAAAGTGTAATAACTACGTTGGTACCGGTTGGTACACAACGTAGGACGTAGTATTTCTACAAAAACGCCTCTGAAATGGTAAGATCTCTACGTTTTTTTTCACCATTCATTCCAATGGCTGGCGTCTATGTCACGTGATCTTCAAATTTCTCCCTGCAGAAAAAAAAACATGGCCGCACTTCGTTTTATTCTCAGTGGAAAATGCCTATTTTAAAGTTAGTTTGGCCATTAAAATGCGTTTTGATGTCATTTGATGCGTGAAATATGAGTTGTTATTTCAGATTTCAAATTTCAGATTTCAAACGTATTAGTTTAACAACATTCGCATCTAAAATTGTGGCATAGATACGTTATTTTCCCCTGTGCAATTCTAGTCTCACATCTCACATCACATCGTCATAAACAAATACCGGAAACAGACCAAAAACATTATTTTAAAATAAAATAATACTTTATTCCGATTGTGCTTGCTTTTCTCTTTGAAAGTCATCACATAACGGCATTGTAATACACGGTTCGGCTGCATTACATATTACATATCTGCCGTAGTTCTCTATTTATAGAGCCCTGATGAGAAGACTACAAGACAAACATGAGGAACTGCCGCCAACACTGAAAACGTGACGTGGATCATAAATATATCAGCAATTAAACAACATCTTACATTTCTTTTCACACAATACGTCTCCTTGCAGTATCAACACTAATTCGGCTGACTTTTATATTTGATCCAATTGGTAGATAGGCTGTATTTACACCATAAAAGTGCACAGCTGATATAAAGGGACACGTGGTTAAAGCATGTTATTGAATTTCATTATTTTTATCATTAGATATTATTAGGATCCCTAAGTATTTGCATTGATTTGATATACTTTATTAATCCACATGGGGAAATTGTTTCTCTGCATTTGACCCATCCTGTGTTAGGAGCAGTGTGCTGCCATTTTGAACAGCACCCCCCCGGGGTAGGGAACGGTGCCTTGCTCAGGGACACCTCGGTAGTTGGTCTTGCCGGGACTTGAATTGGTGACCTTCCAGTTGCCAAGCCAAGTCCCTATCGACTTCGCCACAACCGCCACACGAGTAATTAGTAGAGAATTACTTGTTATTCTCTACTAATAGTTAATTAAAGACTGTATATAATTACTATTTTGCACATCCCTTTCAAGATTTCAAGATTTTCTAAGGTTTATTGACATATCATATACACAAACGGTGTAGTTATGCAATGAATTAAAAACTTGGGTCGCAGGTTCCTCAACAGTGCATAACAAGACATCTATCAATATTTGTGTACGTCCAGCAATTGTGTTATGTTGAAGCACTTATTTTAACTGATATTATACATTATACTCTTATAAGATGTATGTAGATATTTCATCTCCGGCCTTGTCAGGTATTGAACAATCAATAAATAAAGAACACAGAATTATTAAATATAAAACACAGAATTTGTGTGATTATACTAAATGATTTACAAATAAACACCACTGCATATTTACAACTGTTACACATGCTGATGTAACGCAAATGTTTCCAACTTGGGATCAATAAAGTATATCTTATCTTAAGATGATCGATGGCTACTGCCATATTTGCAAAATTTGCCTTATCAATTAACAACAGGAGGCAAGGCAAGGCAAGTTAATTTATATAGCACCTTTCAGCACCAGGCAATTCAAGGTGGGGTCACAAACATAAGACCAGCTGTTAAATAAAGCTCTTCTGACCTTAGCTGGCATGTGGGTATATATATTAATGATGCCCATTATGGGCAAAAGCAGTTTTCACCCATTTATTAATTATATGTTTTAAATTTGAGTGTTCCTATCCCCTAAACCTCCAGGGATGTACACAGTTTAATACTGGCAACTTCTTATTATGGGAAATACGAAAACGTCTTTTAAAACTATTACTCCCAGTAGAGACGTGCCATAGATAGAGAACATGTTGTGAAACACAATAGCCAGCATGTATAGTTCTGGGGACGGGGTGGGGGAGGGGGGGGACGGGGTGGACCCGTTCAAATCCAATTTTGGACAGTCTGCCGTGGTTCCATCCCATTTCAAGTGCTGTTTGACGCTCGGCGTAACCCTCGGAGCACACTCAAACATCCAATCACAGAGCTTGAGGACTATCACGGGGTTTGTCAAGCAAAGCGGAGAGAATACTTACTTCCGGGTGTAATATTCTCTAAAGCAAATGAGCTGCTCTGACCCTCGGTCTTGACGGACTCCAAAATAAACAAATAAATAAACACAAGGATAATTCCTATTGTTGAGTAAATGGAGAATTGCACAGGGGAAAATAACATATCTATGCCACAATTTTAGATGCGGATTTTGTTAAACTAATACGTTTGCGCTGTGGACCAACACTATAAATTGACGGGGAAGGGGGTATCAATAAAGATAACACCATTAAACAGTTACACAACATAACAGAAATAATATCAATAGCAGCGTCCCTAGCAACCACCTTGGTAACAATGAAAACGTTGTATAGACACAATTTCCTGAAGTAATCTTCATAATAACTAGCAAACTAAAGATCATGTACATCCACTGCACACATAATCTGAAATAACAACTCATATTTCTCGCATCAAATTACACCAAAACGCATTTCAAAAATAGGCATTTTCCACCGAGAATAAAACGAAGTTCGGACATATATTTTTTTTCTGCAGGGAGAAATTTGAAGATTACGTGACATAGCCATTGGAATGAATGGTGAAAAAAAACGTAGGGATCTTACCATTTCAGAGGCGTTTTTGTAGAAATACTACGTCCTACGTTGTGTACCAACGTAGTTATTACACGTTTTCTTGTGAGACTGGGTTGGGGAAACACCATATCCCAGCGTGCATTGCGGCTACAACATCCAATCATCAAGCTTGAACCGGGCCTACGTCTGTTTCCGGTGACTTTATTTTGAAAATCAGTTTCTGACGGACGGCCCAATATTATAGAATTAAACGAATAAATAATATAGAATTAAACGAATAAATAAAAACAAGGATAATTGTGTGTTATTGTTGAGTAAATAACAGTGTGTTATTTAGAAAAGGATAACAAATTTGAAGGAAAAAAAGATAAAAAAAAATACAGATTTCAGTATTCTGAGGCTCTGAGCCCCATTTCTTTTCCTCACAGACGGCAAAAAAAGTCTGACATTATACGATTTAAAATTAAATCAATAATCGTGGCTTGATATTGAGTAATAACCAAGGGGCAAACTCTGGGGAATAGCCGGGACGCTAATACGGAAGTGCCACACACTGCAGTTCATATATTGGCCGATAGGCGATGGCTGCAGAAAGGAGCAATTTCCATAGACCCCCATGTTAAAATGCCCAATTTTACAGCAGAAAAAAACATGTTTCTACCCCTGGCTCCATACATTTTATTATCGATATAGTTAGATTCCACCTTCATGATTATGGATCTGTGAGTGAATTGTTTTCTAACGCGACCCTTTTATTTATATTAGGTCTTAACATTTTTGCATAAATTAGGGCGTGGTCACATTGACGTGACGGCTCTGTCAAGTGACTGCTGCTGCTAGCTTCTTGTCTCTCTGCTACCCATGAAGGGACTACAGGGACTCTGCCTGGTCAGTTCATCCAGGAAACACAACTTGAAGCCGGCCGTGGTTGTTTGTTCTTCATGCTTATATATCGGACTATTGTGACTCGCTCTGCGGTTAAAACAGACGGTGCATGAATGCGGTTTTGCGGTAAGTGAAATTCGAGTTTTTTTATTTATGTGTTAATGATTTTAATCAGCTACGTAATGAATTTTAAGGCTTGGGTTAGCGAGTGGTAGCTACATCGGTGCTAACGATGCTAATCGTAGCCTCCAAGTTAAAATAATAAACTGTATATATAAAGGTTAAAACGAAATAGACGTTAAGTGGGATAATACTGTTGAACAAACGGCTTCTGTTTGAGGTTGATAAAATAAGGTCATCCTTGTAACGTAGAGAGATATTTTATTATGTAGGTAGGAACTGTATGCATCGCTAAGGTTAATTTAAATTGGCTATGCTCAAGTATGTAGACAAGTTAACGTCGAAGTAGTGTATGTGAAATCAACCTCACAATAAGATGTGTATATTACAATTATTAATGTCATATTTCAAGATGATTACTTAGATATTACAATATGGTTGGTTGAGCTGGAGTTCATTATTGAGCTTACACGTTAACGTCACAGTCATCTGAAGTACGAACAAAACAAAAACACATTACAATTACAAAATAATTATATCTACAGCCCCTAAACACACAAACACACTTCATAAATAACACACTTGTTCTGCAATAATATGTTTTATGTTTCCTGTAATTTTTGTTAGGAAAGGACATGCCTGAAAGACACAACATTTTCAGTAAGAATAATGGACAAAAGGAGTGCAAACACAAATACAATTTATTGAAATGTGAACCAAAAGTTAATCAAATGTTTTAAATAAAAAGCACATATGGACAGAAGGTGTAAACCTATTAAATGTATAAGTAAACACATTTAGTCAAATAAAGTGACAGACTAGGCCTGTGCAGTTGGTATCAGCTATGCCCAGCATGGGCTCCTCCATCAGGCCTGGTCCTCCTCGCTGAGGAAAAACCCTCAGTCCTCTCCAAACCAACAGACTGGACGTCCATCACTTTGAGGTTTCTCCCTGAAGTCTCTGCAGCTCTCTGGATACCACGCTGTCTCAATCTGTCCACACTGAATATGAGAGGGGGAAAATGAAAATAATAAATGCTTTAGACAATAAGAAACATAAAGTTGACTGTTGAGTTGCTCAGTTTTTTTTAGATTGTCAATACTATTACTGTATAACTAATATATCAGATTAAGAGGCACATTCAAATAAAGATTGGTCTTTAAATACATGTTGTCTTTTGAATTGTTTGTCTAAAGTCAAGGATCTAGAACTGGTACTTAGTTTTAATGATACAGTCTGGTTATTATGCTGTTTGGAGGAGGCCTCACAGGTAAGAGCACTAACTAGCTACCATCACATGTACCTTAGCTTGACTTAAATGTATTAAACGTATAGTTAAGTGATATAAAAATACAAATAACTAATGTCATGCAAACATATTAATATTTGCTTGATTCCAGTGTTGAATTTAGCACAATTGCATACAAACATTAAGGGGTTTTAAGATTCTGAAGTATTATGCTAAAAACTCAATAACTTAGATTATTATTTATAGTTTTGCTGAATAGTTTCATGTCCGCTTACCTTAGAAACGTAAAATGCGACGGCAGTGTGCAGATGGGGAGCATGTTAGCTTAGCTTGGTAGCTTCAGCTAGCTCTGGAACTTCCAACTCGGTGGCAGCAGGTCCCGCCTCGGCTCCGCCTCTTTGCCCTTATTTGGAGTAGGCGGGAGTTGAACTCTGACGTCACTGTCGAGCTGTTCGTGGCCGACTCCACCTACTAAGGGCTTCACGGCAACTCTGCAGAATCCTATGGGTGACGTCACGGACCCTACATCCTTTTATACAGAGCCCTAGACTAGAGAGAGAGTGGTTGCGTTCCGATAATCCAAAAATCAGCTCCTAAATTCTAACCCTATCTCCTATTCCTTGACCTCTGAAGTGAAACGTCACAGGGTTAAGGGATAGTGGATAGGAGAATTCAATAGGACTTTTTTCCTTCCGGGAAAAGATTGTCCCACTCTTGACCTGACCATCAACATCGGCACCTCTGTTGTCTCCCCGACCCAGACTGCAAGGAATCTGGGTGTGATCCTGGATAACACCCTGTCCTTCACTGCAAACATCGCTGCTCCAACCCGCTGCTGCAGATACACGCTTTTCAACATCAGGAAGATACGTCCCCAGCTGACCCAGAAAGCGACGCAGGTTCTGGTCCAGGCTCTCGTCATCTCACGCCTAGACTACTGCAACTCCCTCCTGGCTGGTCTACCTGCATGTGCCATCCGACCTCTGCAGCTCATCCAGAATGCAGCGGCTCGTCTGGTCTTCAACCTTCCTAAATTTTACCACACCACTCCGCTCCTCCGCTCCCTCCACTGGCTTCCAGTAACTGCTAGAATCCACTTCAAGACACTGGTACTTGCGTACCATGCTGCGAATGGATCTGGCCCTTCCTACATCCAGGACATGGTTAAACCGTACACCCCAGCGCGTGCACTTCACTCTGCATCAGCCAAACGACTCGCTGCACCCTCGCTGCGAGGGGGACCCAAGTTCCCATCAGCAAAAACACGTGGGTTTGCTATCCTGGCTCCTAAATGGTGGAATGAGCTCCCCATTGACATCAGGACAGCAGAAAGCTTACACACCTTCCGGCGCAGACTGAAAACTCATCTCTTTCGACTCCACTTCGAGCGATAGAATGACTAACAAAGAACTGCTAACAGAGCACTTATATACTAATAAAGGACTGGCTTATCTCAAGCCAGTTGAGTAGCACTTGAACTGATTGGCTCTATGAAACCTGATGTACTTATATGATTCTGTTTTCCTCAAGGTTGTGTCTTCCTGGTCGAACGTACTTATTGTAAGTCGCTTTGGATAAAAGCGTCAGCAAAATGCAATGTAATGTAATGTAATGTAACTTAGGAGAAGAGACTGCGGTACTTTAAAGAATCCGAATACACTTTCACTATCCGACGTGTTTATGATGCGCCAGCGGACGTCATGAATGTGCGTCTGCTGCTGTGGGGAAACTATTGAAACTACAGTTTTATATACAGCGGACTACAACATGGATGTTGAATAAGAACCACGGACTACTGTAAACTCATCTAGAGACTCTGCACCGTGCTCTGATGCTGTTGTTTTATGCTTTATGAACGTGGACAACAGAGAAACATATTCTTCATGACCAAAGTTGGAATTGAAATAAAAAAGGAAAGTGAAACTTATGCTTGTCACCCTCTCCCTCCGGTCCACATTAATACAAATGATCCCAATACGTATGATTGTATGAAAATATCTTAAAATCAATACAAATGTATTTATTATAAATGTTAGTCCTTACCATCTATCACTGTGTATATCACCATTCAAACATCTTTTAAAAGTTGAACAAACCCCACACAGCTCAGTAAAGACTGTCAGATGTTGACTTTATTTGATCATTTCAGTAAAAACTAAAATCCATATTTCTCTTTTTGATTATAATACTGATGAACGTTCAGAAGAAAGCACTTTGGCAACTTACCACATACGTTTTAAAATGCTTAATAAGCACCGTAACTTTCATGATATCATTTCTCGGTCATAATAGGTTGTTTCCGTGAACTGTTGAGTGACGGCAAATGCTGCAGCTGCAATGCATTGTGGGGCAGCATTTTCTCCTCTCCTTTCGGTTAGGGAGGTCCAGTGGTTCCTAAGCTAAAGGAGGTTATAAAGGAAGTTTGAAACCTCCTTTCCTTTCATTTGGAGAATAGGAACGGCACTTATCATGGCTGCCACTGAGGGACTTCCGGGTCATTTCACTTGGTTAGGAAGGTTCCTAAGCTAAATGGACTATTGGAACGCAACCAGTATCTCTAGGGCTCTGGTCAGGGCCATGCCAAGGGAAGCCAGAGGTGGCTGGCTTCCCTTGCCTCACAATCCAATCAAATCGCATCAACTTACGGCCCGTCCACACAGCGGCGTGCGTTGAAGCTTGCCGGCGGGCGTGTCTGACACTCGACCAACAACCAATCACATGAATCTCCCGCCCCTGACACACAAGCAGCGGTTTGATTGGCTAGAGCTTGTACTGGCATATGATTCGATTGGCTGACGCTTCTGCCGAGGCGTCAAAAGTTGAACATTGCTCAACTTTTGCAGCGAGCCACGCCAGCAACGCTCCGCGTCGCTTCCCACGATGCAGTTCGGCTAAAAGTGACGTCACCCCATTCAAAGTGAATGGGCAGAAGCGTTGGAAGCTTCAACGCACGCCGCTGTGTGGACGGGCCGTAAGTGTTGCAGTGACGCTTCCTAAAACCCGGAAGTAAGCTGCGCTCGGTTTCCCTCGACAAAAAAGCAATGGGATTTCTCCATAGGATTTGGGAAAATAGCTCGAAATAAGGTCAGTGGAAAACGAACCTGTTAGATAAATGCACGTTTTGTTCAGCCGGATAATATCCACATGTCTACTCTACTTTTATAATTTTCTAATCATAAATCGAATCGATAGATGATAGATAGCGTCACTGCTCTGCATTTATATATACAGTCTATGGTAATAACATGTTTTTATGGACCACACAGCTTCCGGTCTTCTCAGACCCGACCGTATCCATTTGCGTCTCATATGCACGCAAAACTCGGACTCAGAACTCAATGGGAATAGTTGGCGTATGATAGGCACGCAAAATCGGACTTTAGCGTATCTATTGCACGCATTTTCCAATGTGTAAAGTCGTGTCATTTGTACGCAGACTGAAGAGAGTGGGTTGATCTAAACACTCAGAGTCCTTTACCTCACTGAGCCTCTCAGTCTGACAGGAGAGCTCTCCTCCACCCTGGTTGTAGAAACATCTATTTCTTATATCCGTTAGTGCAGCTAGCACCAGATTCTAATAACAACAGCGCCGGTACCGGTGCGCCCTCTCTCTCCCTCGCTCGCTCCCACGCTCGCACTTTGGCTGTGAGCTGTGGGCGCCTGATAAGCCAACATCCCCCACTTTCATCACTTACAGTGCCCATCGTACAGGGCAAATTAAAAGTGTAACCGGGGTGAAAAGGGTGTTACATTTACTTAATTATGAATGTTGTTACATCAAGGCCGAAAATTAGGATGAGCGCCAAGTTCACTGAGAACTTCTTAAGATGGAATGTATTTTTAGTCCATCTTATTATTTTCATTGTAGGGTGCAGCTACTTCTTCTGGATCTGAATAATTATTCTTTGATCTAGGCCAGGGGTCGGCAACCCGCGGCCCACGGGCCGCATGCGTAGGACTATTTATATTTTGTTGCATGGTTGAAAATGTTTCGTATGTTGTATTTTGAGGTGATACTGTGACACATAAATAAAAAACAAAACGGTTTTAATTAGGTCAACTAAAATATGCGTCACATCCTGCTCCGGTCCCGCGCGAGCGCCTTTTCTTGGTGGCGAATAACCTGACCCCCGGCTCGATGAGCGAACTATGGATAAATCAAAGAAAAGTACCGGAGGAACACAGGATTTAATTCTGCGTGGACAGAGTTATCTGCTTTCACAGCAAACGATGCTGGTTTACCGGTATGTTTGATATGTAGAGAGAAGTTGTCAACGGTGGTGCAGCCTTTACGTATCGAGGAACAACACGGGAGAGGAAGCCAGCTGACGATCTTCAGTCATAATTCAATGGGGTATGTAATTTATTTCAGAAAACACTTTTTGTTATATTCCATGGAATGCTCTTAACGTCCCGATAGCAATGAATATATTAAATGCTTTGACAATAAATACATACACAAATTAATCTCTGGAAGCCGTAGCGCTGTAAAAAGCACGACCAATCATCTGAGCCGGCCTGGCTAAAATAACTGGATGGCCTGCCTGCCTGTCAGCCTTCCATCTGTGCACAAACTTATCTCGTGCCCTCATTGGTCATGTGCGCGTTCGTGTGTGTTGGAGGAGGGGCTCTGTGAGGAAGTCTGAACTGAAGGAAGAGGCATATTTTAGCCGGTTGTGTATTTTCAAATTCTAGCGCACTCGAGCTGGTTTCTCCAAAGTCTTTTTAGGGTGCAGATATATGTTTTATTTATTTCAAAGTGGGCCCATTTAATAATATTTTTTCCCCTTCAAATGTGCAGAGGACTCCCTAAGTGCTGTGTTTAATTTATTTTAAAGTAGGCCTGTGTATTATTTTTAATTCTCCTTATATTATTATTACTTTTTTATTACATGTCATTTGTTAGACGCTTTTATCCAAAGCAACTGAGTATTCAATACTGTGGACAATCCCCACAGGAACAATTTGGGGTGAAGTGTCTTGCCCAGGGACACAACGACATTCTGATTGCAGTGGGACTCGAACTTGCTACCCCCTGATTCGAAGTCCAGCACTCTATCCACTAAGCCACAGCCACCCTAAAAGTTCTTTGTTTCTTATTAGAGGTTAACAGTTTTATATCATGTAATAAATAGCCTAATAAATGCAAAAAAACTGTAGTTTTTGTCTGATATAACAATACAAAACTATGAAATTTTGCGGCTCCAGACAAAACATTTTTGGGGAAAAAGGAGCGAAATGGCTCTTTTGGTCAAAAAGGTTGCAGACCCCTGATCTAGGCATTAACATTTGCACATTGTAGTATGGGAACCATATCCAGCACCCTTGGGCTGATACTTTGCTGCTTCCATATATAGTACAAACTGAACCTATGATCTGCAAATACAAACATATCAAAGGCTCTTATTGACTTACTGGTTGAGTTACTGGAATTGGAAACATGTTTTGATGAGCCAGGGCATTGATTTATATTGTGTTTATTGTATTTTTAGCATCAGCTACCTCAAAGAAACTTGATGACATTTAATCATCCCAAAGCAAACATTTAAAAAAGTCTTAACTGTTCAAAAATATTTACCAACTAATGCAATATTCAAACAGATCTACCTCTACATCAGTCTGTCATCATAATGATTTATTTTGTTCCTTTTAGACCAAAAGTGAGTATTTTGTCACAGATATGCAAAAAAAGACCAAGATATTTTGGAACATTTTAAAATGTCCCATTTGTGTGAACTAAAATAGACAACGTGTAATTGTTAACCATTAGTTAAACAATATCTATTTTTGCATTACCCTTTAACCCGGCCTCTTCCTTTCATTCTACTTTGAACCCAAAAACTGATAAAGAGGTGAGCGTAATCTATTAGTCGGGATCATCACAGACACACACACATGCGCGTGCACACACACACACACCTCAAAGCGTGGTTCGCGTTAGTTATTCTGCCCCTCTGTTTGGCCAAAGTCCAACAGAAATCATGAGACACTACCTCTCCGCATGAGACATGAATGTTAGTGAACTTTAACATTGACTGGAACACAAATGCACACAGTCCATTTACATATCACACATGTATTAAATACAAAACAAAGTCACTTTTACATAATACATTATTTATGAAATATTTAACAGTAAAATTCAGTTGATGAGTTTTTGATGGTTACATTACTTGATTCATGATCCATTGCTGCTGTAACAAGGGAGTTTCTGAGGCTGGTAGACGAGGGTTTTAACTGTTTACTTGACATAGAAGAGATACAACAAGTTGCAACAGTGTGTTAGTCACATTAGAAAATGTCATTGTCAGCATCATGATTCCAGCGTGCTACTGCTGTCATTTCTCCCGAAAAAGATGTGAATCAGCTTCGGCTTTATCTGTTGTAATGCTCATCTCTCTCTTCAGCTGCTAGGACAGCCACAGAAAACTGCATGTAAAGCATCTTTTTCACAAGTGCAGTTTTGCTAATTGAAATATCTGAAGAACAGTAATGTATATTTAGACAATAATAAACTGTTTATAGTATTTAAGTTAGATATATGGGTTACATTTAGAAATCTTGACCTAGGGATTGGGAAGATTGACACAAAATACCCAAAAATATATACCGGTATAAATTGTGTTACATAATGAACCTACAGTATGGATTACAGAGAGAGATGGAGGGATAGTGATGGAAACAGAGAGGTAGACAGATTGTCAAACTTATTCCCAACGTTTGGCTTTCAATAACAGTATAATTCAAACCCTGCAGTTCCATCTCGTGATCCTTTAAACGGTCATCAGTAGTCCTCATGAGCACCAGCAGAAGGCAATAATTCAGTTTCTCTCATTTTCCAGTGCACGCTTGTCCTTGTGAGAACTAATTTGACCCTGCTGCCTTTCTCCCACTACACACGTAGTCAATTCCCAATTGTCAATTAGGACATACTCTTGTGACCATTTACTTTATCACAATCCAGCTATTAAAGGCTATCAAATATGAGATAGTTTTCTGAAGATATAAAGCACTTCAGCAGAGTTGACATGCCCTGGTTTCATTGGTCTTCATATGATCTTGAGGGAAATACAAATGTAGATAACTCTGGTAATTGCATTGTAGAAATGTCCAGTGCCTGTGATATAATATCCAACAAATAGATAAATAAGATGTCTTGTCCATACAAAAACCCAGTGTAATATATTCAAGCAAACCCATTCATTCCATCTTAATTTGGTATTGTATAACAACAAGAGGCACACCGTACCTTTTCACCTGACACCAAATCACTCTTTCCACCGCCATCCTAGTCATGAGACTTTCATAACCTCTCTAATGCAGGACATTACATTATTAGTTTTTACTCTACAAATGTGAACAGTGAAACCATGCACATGACTCCAACTTGTCATACTGTGCTCCTAATTAAAAAACTGTGCGTACTCGTTCAGCTCCATTATTAAATCACCAACTGACTATTCTGAGTGCAGTCAGGTGATTGGTTAGCATCTTTCAGATGAAGAAGCATGTAGTAAAGGCACATTTATTGGGGAAAGATAATTAAACTGCATGTCCCCTGCCATGCTAAGTGCTATCACAGTGCACTTTAACACGCAATAGGGGTTAGCTACACCCAATAACAAAAGACAAAAGAACATGCATAGAGCATTTTCTAAATTAAAGTAACCCTGATTATATGGAATAAGTAAATGCTCTTAGTTAAAGGCTTGGTTCAACTATAAAAAATATTCCCAAAACAGTGGCTTGATTTCATCCATACATTTAACAGAGTATACTTTATCATATTAGAGTACATGTAAAGATTTGGACCTCAAATCCCGACGTCGGAGCTTTGCCAGTGTTTGTCAAAGGGAAAAGCTTAAAGCCTTCAAAGCCAAACCCTTAGCACTGTCTTTTTTTTTTTCGGGTATTAGCATCAGTATGCAATATTACCAACAATTGCTTTATAAACCTTCAAATATTGTAAAGATGTTTATTCGGCCTAATCTATGTTGTTTTATTGTTGTGGCTGTTTTACTTTTATCTTTGTATCAATGAGACAACCATAGACATACCTGTTCTTGCCCAATGATTTCCATCCCAAAATGTGTCACACCTCTATATATATATATATATATATTTCGTAAACCATGATAGAGAAAGGTTTGCAGCATAAATCATCACTGACTCAATCATCGCTAAGCATGTGAACAGTGCATGTTCAGGTCCGTGACGTCAGGGGCCAGATTGACCAATAGCAGCGTCTGTATTCCAGCCTATGATTGTACAGTAAGTACCATGAGCTCTGCCTCCTTCCCTCTCGCTGCAGCGATGAAAGCAGAGGAGATAATCGAGACTAACCCGTGGATGTGCCATAAAACTGTTCGTTAGAGCTGAAATATTCCTTTTCCAGCTGTTAGCCCGGCCAGCTCGCAGCTCTCCGGTTGTTAAATCGAAGATAAACAGCTATCTGTGTGAGAGGCGAACCTGAGCAAGCCGAGAGCGACAGAGGGGGGTTTTGTCGGCCCACTGCAGTCTGAATCAACGCAGACTCGCCCCGCCGCTGGTTCATCATCGACGACATTTGCCCATCGACGGGCACATCGCCTTGGAGGAGGAAAGCATCGGGAAGAGACGGGAGCCAAGCCCGTGTTTGACCCTTTGCCGCAGCCCTGAGGTGCGCTGCCTGGCAGGGAGTGCTAAATAATGAGCCAAAGGGACACACTGGTTCATCTGTTCGCTGGAGGGTAAGTCAGAGTAACACATTACTTTACACATGTTATTTCATACATTTAAAACATAATTCGTCGTCTGGTTGATCTTGCTAATGTTAAATACACATAAACGATTGTATGTGCAGCGCGTGCATGTGCTACTAACCTGTCATCTGTGCACGCCAGCGCCAAACGGTCGACTCAAACTCAACTTCCTGTTAACATTTCAAAATATAGAGTTTGCAAAGTAACATTTTCACACTAATGTGACATAGAGAGCACATTTTGGCCAAGGGGTCACTTGGGCTATACACCTTAGTAGTTACAACACTTTTTTGTTTATAAATGTGTTAAAACATAGATTTATTTTTGTCAAGTAACAAGAGATTACGCTTTTATTTTGAAAACAATCATTTTATTTCCGGCCTTCTTGCTGCTCTTTCGTTAATTTACTGAAGTAGCAGCGTCAACAACAGCAGTGCTGCTCCTCCACTCCAGAAATTAGCCATGTTAAGAACCTAATAGTTTGATAAGATAAATAAAACGAAGTGTCAGTAACAGCACAATCACTTTTACTTTCCCTAAATACCTGAGCTCAAGACCTGAACACAGTGTTTCCTCTGGCGGCCAAGTGAGGCGCACACACATGCAGCAGACAGCGTAGCTCTGAAAGTAGGCTAAGGGTCACGGCTGCCTGTGAGCAGCATGAATGTGGCTCGGTCTTTTGAAAGGTAAATATAGCTGGTGTAACTGAAAAGAGACTGCAGCTGGATGATTTCACAACTAACAGCTAGGATGCATTTACCACCGTAGCAGTACAGCTATTTAGTTGTATTAATTAATTATATCATTTATTCACTTAACTTGACGTGTAGAATATTTGTGTGTTTTTTTCACCATGGCAGTAAACAAGCACTTTCTAGCTTTGTGGTGGTTTGATTGTGAAGCTCTGTCTAAAATAAAATCCTGAACACTGAGGTGATTGACGATAATGCATGTGTTGCGGAGACTATTGTTTTAAGGTTACATCTGGTAGCCATGGGCACATAAGAATAAAGTACTGATATACATACATTAATAGGATAATACAATGCTACATACTGAGGGAGAACTTCATTGGCTGACTACTTTGGCTTTTAATGTTTTGTCTTCAGTCAGTCATCTTTATATTTACGGTGTGATAATATGTGTAGGAGTTCAGGGAGTCAGCCAAACAACAGTATATTTTTCAAGACAACTCATTCTTGCCTTCTCCGATGGCAACAGTCAGAAAAGTGGTTACAGCTCCACTCAGCCATGGTCAAGTTCTCTTAGCTGGCAGCTTTTCGGATTGAGTATCTTGCACATCGCAACACATAGTGTGTGGATGTTTGCCTGCTCCTGGATACTTTTAGTGCTAAAAGGAAGAACAGATTGTGTTACCGGTGGTTTGGAACATCAGTATTAGAGGATGGAATAACACAAGAGAACTTGCTGAGGAAATAGGCCAAATATAGATGATACTTTGAACAAATATAGATGATACTTTGAACAAATATAGATGATACTTTGAACAAATATAATAATGCATCCTATTATAGAAACGTTTTAAAGATGACATTACATTTAAGAAGTCAAAATGAAAACAAAATACAAGTAATATTGGATATGTGATGAATTTGTAGTTATTTAATTATCATTCATTTGATTAGTCCCCTCTCAGTTTTGATCAATGTATATGCTTAAGCAGAGCGTTGTGATTTTTTTTCACCTTTGTTTCTGCACCCTTTCTTCCTGCGCCCCTTCCCTACATTCTTCTAGATGTGGTGGCACAGTGGGCGCAATTGTGACTTGTCCTCTGGAGGTTGTGAAGACCAGACTGCAGTCCTCCTCCGTCACTTTCTACATCTCTGAAGTCCAGCTCAACACCGTCAATGGAGCCAGTGTGGCCCGTGTCGCTCCACCAGGGCCTCTGCACTGTCTCAAGTAAGGAGAAATACTCTAAATGGGATTTGTACGAACTTTCAATCATACCATTTTGATGAGCTATGAGCTACAGTAACAAATCAGCAGCACAAATTCAGACACGTCTATTAAAAAGCAGTTTTTGCAGTTATTCTTCTTTGAATTATTCATGTACTGAATGTGCAAAGTAGCAGAAAGGAAGAAGGTCTGAAAGACCCAAAGTGAAGGTCCTGGTTAGTTTTGTAATAAGCCTGTCAAAGCTGTGGCACACTGTGTTTGTTGTCACAACAAACGTCCATGTCAGTTGTTGAACTTGTCTGTCACTGACCAAGATGGGCAGGGCTTTGGTACTGTTCAGTGAATCCACAGTAATAGTGAAATTGGTTGTTTGACCTGTGATCTTCCTGTGGGTTTAAGAACAAATATGCATGTTAAAGGTAATTACTTTCCTCCTCATGACTCCTTAAATGCTCCAGAAGAAGAAAGGTTACATTAGCGTAGCCAAGTGGGTTCAGCATGTTTTTAGCCAAGTTTTTTAGACTACTGTTTTTGGATCTCTTTAACTATTTCCTTAGTTAGAAAACAGCACAATCCACAACCAACCATTTTAAGAATCATTCCAACTGTAAACCACTGACTGTTTCTGGTACTTTTTCCAAATGAATACTTGAAAACCAATATAAGAAATACACAGTAAATGGTTCCCTTCATGCCACACGATATGCCCTTCCTCTTATCATTAAAGAATCTAAAATGACACAAAGATGGGAAGTGGAAGTAGGGGAATCCAACTTTGGTTAGGTTTTTATTTTTGAACCAACTGAATACCACTGGGCTGTAATTACTCTTGGTCACTGAGGCATTAACGGTCGTAAAGTAAATGTTCAACTTAGCTACAGTAGTCCACTATTGTTCGCTGGCAACATATTTCCATGACTGTCACACTGTGTTAAACATATTGCATAATGCACAACCTGCTGTGTGTAAAACTTTCCACCCAAAAGCATGCATTAATTATATTGCAATATAGGAATTCTGGACCACATGATCATGTTTCACCTCGCAATTATTTTTAGCATAGGTAATTACCATGGAAGTCAGATTTGCCAGCATATTGCTATCTTGCTCTTGCACAATTCAACAGAAAGGCTTAATCGTCACCAACATTATACATTTGAACCAGAATTAGTTGTTCTCACATTTGTTTGGCAAAGAAAAATAGGTTTTCTCCCTTTCTGTTGCACTAAATGGGAGTGTATGTATTTGTCCGTTTGCCTGCTTTAACAAGGCTATGTTATAAATGCTTCTTGTGTTGTCCTTGATATGAAAAACCACTTGCAGAAACTGTACACCACCATTACTCGATACAGAGCAGAAGAGGGAAGGACGGTGTAGCAAGAAAAGGAAAAAACCCACACGAGTCAGAAGTGGGTCAACGTGCAGGGAGGTGCAGGCACTGTTCCATTTTGGTGCAGTGTGTTAGTTTAGGATTTACGTTTTGGGATTGTGGAGACTGCTGTCATTTGTGTGTATTTTAAGAGATTTATTTTATTCAGTACATTTTTGGGTTGAAGTATTTAGCAATGAGCAGAAATCTTATATTCACAATAGGAAAGCTCAACAAACTAGGGCTGGGCAGTAAACGGAATATCAAATATCAATGTTATTGTTGTCAATGTAGAGTTCACTATTAGTGCTTTCACAAAATATCAGCACACTGCAATTGTTGATACAAGATTATCAGTAATGTGGATATAATGTGGATAAATGCTAGAACTCTACGTTAATGCAGCCTTTAAAACGAGGAACCGCACTTGTGTCATATTACAATATCAGAATATCCAAAATCTTACTCAGTGTGTACCCTCATATCACTACATTATTATACTATGGATATATTAACAAGACCTTCCAGAACTCACATCCAGGGCAAATTCCAGCTATATAGCTCCTCCAGGATATAATGGGCTGTGTCTTCTTATAATTGTGTGGGAAGGCTAAAATCTTAGGAATTTAATCTACCCCAAAGGACCAGTTTATTATCTAGCCCAGAGGACTACTTTTCTCGTTTTTCTCGTCTCGTATTAGTTGCAAGAACAGCTTTTGTTTGAACACACTTTACATCACCGTTTATGTGAAAACGTGCGGTGAAAGAAGAACCATAAACCGTACTGAGGTTATCTAGGTTAGTGTTGGAGACCGCTCTTTGAACTCAGGTGACAACAGACAATTTGAGCTGTCATGATATAAACACCACCTGACACAGGGCACCTGCCGTTTCCTTTATTTTGGGTGACCCAGTATGTTGATAGTGACCCAGCGTGTAATTTCATTGTACTGAGTGTCAGGTCCTGGCAGATTGCCCAAAATGTTATAACTACCTTTCCATATGCTAAGGGCACTTTCCCATGGTGCCCTATAAACATCCTCTATTAGCTCTGTTCATTTTCTGTGATCTTACAGCATGTAAGGGATTTTTTTTTACATACGACTGTGAGATAAATATCTACTGTGTGTGTAACTCACACACAATGAATCTGTAATTTTCTTACAGTAATAGTTTGATATTTTGGGAAACATAGTAATTGGCTTTTTTGGTGAGAGTTACATGAAAACAATACAACCTTGTGCAAAAATAATAAGCTAGCGCCAGCATTTTTGCAGAAACTGGCTTGCTGTTTATTTCTTGTTCAAATTGTATTTTAGACAGACATTAGTGGTATTAATTGGTATATATTTATTCTCTAGCCATTCCCATGAGTAATAACTCAATGGTATACGTTTTATTTCATGCTTGTTGTTAAAAATACTGTATACTAGCTCTGTATTATGCTGGAATAACCAATTCAAATCTTTAATTCTCTACAGGTTGATTCTAGAGAAAGAGGGACCTCGTTCACTCCTCAGAGGACTGGGCCCAAACATCGTGGGTGTGGCACCTTCTAGGTATGTTCAGTATTATCTACAGTATTCTGGGTGTGTTGCATGTCTTCTCCTACTTATCTTAACCTACACCTGCACCACCACATGAAAGTTGATTACTATAGGGTCAGACTATGACTAAGATGTATGTTGCTTATAAAAAGTTGCTTATATATGTTTACCATTATTATTTTTTCTTTAGATTTTTTCTTTAGTCTTTAATTATGTTCTGTGTACATGTTTTACATAATTAAGCCAAAATAAATAGAATAGAAAATAAGATTCAAACCTAGTCCTAAACCACATGTGTCAAACTCAAGGCCCGGGGGCCAAATCAGGCCCTTGGTGGATTTAATTTCGGCCAGCAGGATAATTTCTAATTACTATTAGATCTGGCCCGCCGGTATATTGCACGCACACCTTCACTCGATCCTGAAGATTTCCTCCGCGCCTGACCACAAACATTGATGAACTTGCACCCAAGATGAGATGCCAAGTATCTGGCTTGAACTAGCATCACAGAGCAGCACACTGAGTTTCAATGGATGTTTCCTTCTGCACTTTTTTTCTCACGACAACAGGGCATGTTTGGTTTTTTCTTTGAGGGAAATCCAGGTTCTAGGTTTCAGGTTTAATATGTGCAATAAGTTCATTTCAATAGGTTTTGCAATAAATATTGAACCAGTCCGGCCCTCGACTAGTACCAATTTTTTTATTTTTGCCCACTGTGTATTTGAGTTTGACACCCCTGTCCTAAACCATAACTTGCATGTCTGATAACCAGCACAGTAGTGAACACAATCTTAGATTGTTATGACAAACCTTAAGAAAGAACCACTATTCCAGCACCAGCAAGACTTATATATTAAAGAATATAAATAACTTCTCCATAATTTACTTGACATGTCATATCAAACATGGGCACATATTTGTGTTGAGGCATTTGCTCCTGCCTGATCTTCTTATTTTCTCCCAGCTCATTCAGAGCTTATGTTGGTAGCAATAATAGGAGGCCATTAATCTGGTCTTTAAATCCCACAGGGAAATGAGTTGTTTCCCTCTCTGTTAGCTTGGCTGGTCAGGGTTACATCACAGCCTGAACTCAGTCAATCAGAGTCTGAATGAAACCTCAGCAACAGCAGGCAGCTGTGACGCTCTGACCATGTGACTGTTGTTGATGTTGATGTCTATCATCACAATGGAGTTCCTATTGGGAGAGCTGTGTTCGTGACTAATCCCCCCCCCCGACCTGTCTAGTTCTCCCTGGCTACGGCTGCATCACATGGTCATTGTCGCTCTCTTCCCGTTGGTTCGTTATGGACTCAATCTCCATCTGAGTCATCCTTTCCACATTCTTATTCTCACCTTTGTTTCACCGTGTTGTCATTCTTGGCATAGATTAAATGAGAATTGTCCTCACCTCTGGGTCCTGCACTTTCTACGCTGTCTCAATCTGTGAGGCTCAGACTCTCAGAGGGATAATAAATGTCCCCGTGTGTGTGCGTGTGGGTGTGCGTGTGTGTGTCATTCCCGTGGGCTAGTTCTCCAGCTGTGGAAATGGCAGCTTGTTTTCTAGTCACGACAGCGATAGCAAAATGCTATAGGAAGATATTGTTGCATAACTAGTCACCCTGATGAACTCAATGGCAACATATGAGATTTCCGGCTGTTTTGCATATGGGTATAAGAACCACTTGAGGCCATATTACGAGGACAAGTTTTCCCTGCTAAAATATATAACCACATTAACATAAATCTTAACATGCTGTGTACAATTACAGATCCAGTATATCATCACATTTGGTTATGGATGTATTACATGATTTCCAACCACCTAACTGAAGCTCTATCACTTTCAACTACATATTTGTTTAAATAATTTAATGTAAACCCTTTTTTATTACTTTATTGCCACATTTAATAAGACATTCAGGATATCTTAAAAAATATATTTTAAATTATCACTAATTACTCGGAGCAGCTAGATTCGCTAGTTCAGCCTTCTGGTATCATACTAGTAGAGATTTCACTGGATGATAATAACAAATTGCCAAATTGAAACTATTGGATCAATGCTTGGTGTTGAAGATGTATGGCAACATAAGATGTCATTTATTTTCTATTTAAATACCAGTTTAGATTGAGCTGAGGATTCAGACACAATCAAATACATTTAATTTATGGCATTTTTATTTGTCTACAAGAAAGACCTGGGTTGCTTGGCTACAGAGCTATTTTCTCCTGTTTTAATAAGGAAGCAGTAGTCTGTCGCTGGAGAGTTAAAAAAAAAATCTCATGATGCTAATGAAAGCTCAGTCCACTGGGCCTGCTGCTGGCGTTTAGAAGAAACACACACACACACACACACACACACACACACACTCACTCACTCACTCACTCACTCACTCACTCACTCACTCACTCACTCACTCACTGCTTGCAACAACAGCATCACGTATTACATATGAGAGATACATATACACATAGAGGGTCAAACACACACATAAATCATCTCTCATGTGCCGATCGGCATTATGTTGTGCATGCTCTTGAGAAGGAGGGCAGGGAGTCAAGGTTATTGGGTTTAATTCCACTCTGCAGGAATGTTGAGTAAATCCGGTGATTTTAATTAGTGAGAAGCAGCTAAAGTCGTGGGAGATAAATCTGCTACTAAAGCGTTCCATGAGATTGAGAGTGTGCACACACAGATACATATTAGCTTGGCTTAGCTCTATTGCACGCCCTCACATTCACTTTTGGCAGTACTAATTCAGGCAATTCAAATAATGGTTTAATATATAATGCACTTATTTAACTTAATGATTTGTTTTTAATTTGCTTAACTCATGGTTTAAACCCTGATACCTATCATACATTTTTTATTGTAAATGTGTTGTTTAAACAGTCTAGAGCAGTGGTTCTCAAACTTTTTTCAATAATGTACCCCCTTTGAAAAAAAAATGTCAGACAAGTACCCCGCAAAAACTATTTGTTAACCTGTTAAGCCCCAAGGACCCCCTCGGCAGGTCCTTTTTTTTTTTGGTTCACAACACTGTGTCTCAGGGGATCTTAATATTTAAGAACCTATTAATGTGTTATACCAGATTAACGGGAATAATCTCAGCTAACTGACGATACAAACCATTTTTACCAAAACAAAACACAAGTCTCATAAGAAGCATCTAAATGACCCCTGAGCGAAAGATGCTAACCTATTACTGCACCGATAATCACTCCTAGCTCCCTTATTACTTATCCTACGTGCACATCCAACACATCGTTTATGATCGCAAGGAGACACAGAATCTAACGGTGCCCACCTCAACACTGACAGATACAAACTCGCGACGTTATCAACAAAGACGTACATCAAAACAAGTGGCGCTAGGTAGCCCACAACGCTAACATGGCTTACCTTCGTCTTTGTCTGGTCTAAACTAGTCTTCAATGGCATTAAAATGATAAAAACGATGCTGTAGTTAATCCATAGGTTAATCCAGGGGTCGGCAACCCGCGGCCCACGGGCCGCATGCGGCCCTTTAAGCCCTCTGCTCTGGCTCCCTTGAGCTTAGACAAAAATAAGAAGGTATTGTGTTCGTATTGAGTAAGAAAAAGGTTGATAAACGCTGTGAGAATGGGTCTGCAGAGAGAATTTCGCCGCGATCCCAACTGTCTGTTATCAGCCTGCAGCCAGGGAGGAGAAATCAACAGAGTGTGTGTGCGAGGAAGTCGTGGATTGGTCAATTTGGACCAATCAGCGGGGGCTTAATGTAACAGCTCCGCGGACGTAACGTAACAGCTCCACGGATTGGCCCATTTGGTTCCGGGTAACGCATGACCGTATCGCGTCATAGTTCTGGGTGTAGCTACTGGGTGCTTCTACGACACAGCACCCAGGAAGTAAACAATGGACAATGACGTTTCACCAACGAGGCGTTTTGGGGAGGTATTTTCTGTTTTAGAGTTTTACTTGCTACAGGGTGTACTTTGAGGGTTTTGACTCTGCACACCGCTTACATGCATAAAAACCTTCATAACACACAAGAGGACGGGTAATAACCGGAAAAGCATGACATGTCTCCTTTAACACTTAAAAGTTAGCGCTGAGCTTCAGCCTGCAATGTTCAAACCAACAGATAAAGCCAGAAATCTAGGTGTAGTCATGGACTCTGACCTGAGGTTCAACAGTCACATTAAAACAGTTACTAAATCAGGCTACTATCACCTAAAGAATATATCTAGGATTAAAAGACTAATGTCACAGCAGGATTTGGAAAAACTTGTCCATGCTTTTATCTTCAGTAGACTGGACTACTGCAATGGTGTCTTCACAGGTCTCACTAAAAATATATATTAGAAAGCTGCAGCTGATTCAGAACGCCGCTGCTCGAGTCCTCACTAACACTAAGAAAGTGGATCACATCACTCCTGTTCTGAAATCTTTACACTGGCTTCCTGTGTGTCAAAGAATAGATTTCAAAATACTGCTGCTGGTTTATAAAGCACTGAATGGTTTAGGCCCAAAATATATTTCTGATCTACTGCTAAATTATGAACCATCCAGATCTCTCAGGTCTTCAAGGACTGGTCAGCTTTCTGTCCCCAGAGTCAGAACTAAACATGGAAAAGCAGCGTTCAGTTATTATGCTCCAAATATCTGGAACAAGCTCCCAGAAACCTGCAGGTCCGCTGCAACTCTTACTACTTTTAAATCCAGGCTGAAGACTTTTCTTTTTGTCGCTGCTTTTAATTGAAACTGAGCCGTTGTGTTCATCAGTAAAGTGGAACTTCTGTGTGAACTATTCATATCTTAAACTGCACTGTAACTTTTTATTCATGTATTTTTTCTTTTAATGTTTCTTTTATTATCTTTTTTTTTTAAATGCCTTTGTCTGAATGTCTTTCATTTTTGTAAAGCACCTTGAGTTGTCTTGTGTTGAAAGGTGCTATATAAATAAACTTGTCTTGCCTTAAATGCTACATTTCAAATGTTTACAATCCATCACTAAATTCATGGCAAATCAATTTTCATTTTACATCATGCAATAACACTAAGACGACATTAGTTGCATTGAACTGATCTTTTTAATAAGTTGTACTTAGAAACATGGGCTTGTGCTTCACTGAGGATCTTTGTCATGCTGACAGGGAGGCAAACTGCAGTTATTACACTTCGCGTTTTGAAATATGTGTAACTCTGTTCATATAAAACCCACACTGCTCAAACTTCGTTAACTTTCCTAAAATTGGTATATTTATTTATTTTGGACCTAACACACTTAGCTACTTTATCTACTCTGGAACTAGCTAAACTAGTTTTAAATATATGTATTCTTTACTGTCGGGTCATGTACAGGTTCAGCGAGCTGCACGAGACTGACGGGCTGTCAGGAGAGGGAGAGGAAAAGAGAGCAACCCGTTTACTTTTCCCATTTTATTATCCAGAATTACTGTAAACCTTTGAATACAGTAGTTAATCTACTATTAGTAGTTTGTTTAAATGCATTAATTATGTTTTTTTTTTCATTAACATAAAATAAATCTCACGTACCCCCTGCAGTACTCCAACGTACCCCCAGGGGTCCGCGTACCCCCATTTGAGAACCACTGGTCTAGAGGTTGATTATTGTTCTGATTATTTGCAACAGAGCGATCTACTTTGGGGCCTATTCGACAGCCAAGGAGAAGCTGAATGGCGTGCTGGAGCCGGACTCTACCCAGGTGCACATGGTGTCGGCTGGGCTGGCAGGTAAAGATGGCTCCCCCCCTCCCCCTTCTGTCTGTGTGTCCCTGTCTGTCGCTGAGCGTTATCTCTGCTGTCTGTCTGCCTGGGCAGTGTAAATCACTGATGGGTTTTATAAAAAAAAACATGTTAAAGACTTATTCAGTTTGTCTTCATCAGACAGTTTACTTTTCATCACTTTCACAAGTTCAAATACCCCGGAGTTTCCCCATCACCCCCCTCCCCTTTACCCCCCTCTTAATATACATGTGTAGGATGGTGGTATTTTCACAAATTAAAAGCTTGTGAATATCAAAAAGCATGCAAGATCTAATATATGATATATTTTACAAGTAGGCATTATTACGAAGATGTTTTATGTATAGAACTATGAAATATAAACTATAGGTGGTTTATCAGAAAGCACAATTTAAGACTCTCAGGATCAAACTGACCTCGACCTTGATTGTGATGAAAACAGCCTCACTGTGAAACAAAACCTTCCATTAAAGATGAATTTAAGTTTTACTGTGGTCCTGATCAGAATACGCACCCCCTGCCTTGTTTTATTCAAGAAGACGAGGCAAAGTGTTTTCTGCTGATCAATGCTACACAACCACTGATAGAGTTTAAGGGCTAGCTTAAAAGAAACCATAAACGGTACACTTGTAATTATATAGTTTAAGTTGACAAAAACAACTAACACGAAATCTCAAGTACCATACTAACTCCTTACCTCCGGGCTGTTTTCTGTTCAGATCATGGTAACTTCGGTTGGTAAAGTAATATGGCTCTGGCTATCAATCAACAGCATTCAAAGGAGTACCGCCTCTCAATTAAACCAATTGGACAATAGAAGAAAAAACGCCAATTATGTCGACAGTTTTTTTCACCCTGAGTTGAAGTTTTTTTTTAACCCAGTTGATAAACCATCTTGTATGTTCATGGCTGCCTTGCCAGACAACATAGAGTATAGTTGAGGAGACACTAAATCAGCATTCTTAGACTTTGATGCAAATGAAACCCGGCATCGAGACAATTGAGGCTATAATGTGCCACTGCTGGTATTTATAACACATATATATTTGTATTTGTTTGACAAACCTCACGGTCCTCAAAGTTTAGGTTGTGCTTTCCTCCTCTCTTAGCCCTTTTGTCCCCCATGTCCTCCATTATTTTTTATTTCCTCCTTGCCCTCTCATCCTCTTTTTATTTAATTTTGAAGCGTCTCCAGAGGACTGTAAATGGTTTAACATCACAGTTGTTACTTGAACAGTGTGGTCTGGGCCCCCTTCTTTGCTCTGTGTGTATAGAGGAGAGAGCACAGCCCCCAAAGGTCAACTTGGGCCCCTGGCACTCGGGCGGACACGGCAGGTAGCATCCCATTTCTTTACACTGGTATGATGAAAACCATGGTGATTTTTATGAATATTAGACAGTTCATAATGGTTATTCATTTGTGATGATTTTACCATTGCTTATGGCACCGTGTTAGCTGCTGGTCTGTAGTTTTAGGATCTTATTTTAAGGCTTGTTATTTCTTAGTTTTGACAAACACCTCCCCTTCCCCTTGTTTCATAAACATGGTAAAGTTAAAGCTATGACACATAATCTGGATATGATGTTGTCAGCACCAAAGAAATGCTAACCTTGTCACTGCCACAGGTTATAGATGGTAATTGATGTGCTCCATTTGGTCTTTTTCATGCATCAAAACAATTACTGACTAATTTCTTTGACATTTATTCTTAAGGAAAATCATTAATATGTTGACATTGCTTCCTCTTTTTTTTATTGGTTTAACTTCTTCTTTTTTAAAATAAAGATTATTCCTTCACAAATGTACCTCAACAGTATTGGCACCAGTTTAAAAAACACCCATTTTTACTTGTATGTGTGCAATATGCAGTAAAGAAACATCATGTTATGGAGTTGGGCAAACTTTAGCAGACTATATAGAAAAGTCAGTTTAGTGTTTTTGTTTCTTTATGCTGCACACATTTAGTCATCAGTGTAGCTGTTTCATTCATTCATCCGTAGATCTGAATAATTCAAACCTCTGTAGTTGTACTGCAGCACTCATTTATTTCACAGTTGCTGCACAGATACATTTGTTGTGCATGTGCACATATTTCATGCAGGGTTAAAGAAAGCCTCACTAACTTTGTGAAGTCACTGCCTCTTACGACGTCCCTTTGACTTTGAAAAGTAAGGGAGGCTAGTCCCAATTTTAGATTTAGACCTGGAGTTAATTTAGAGCATATTTTCCTTCCATATTATGTAGGTTAACATCCTCTGGAGGAACACAAAGATGATGTGGCTATAAAAGGCCATACTGCAGACATGCAGCAGCCTGCCCACCTGCAGATGAGGCTCCTCACAGAGGCTTGAATACCTTTATGTGTGTTCTCCATGGCTTATTTAATCTGCCAACTGTGATTTACTTTTAGTATTTCTGGAGTTACTTTGTTCCATACATACAGTTACATTGAGACCTTTTTAGTCATGCGTTATTGGCTCAGATGAAGTCACGATGAAAAATGTTTTCATCTTTCATATTTGTACACATATCACTTATCCATTGAGACATGTTGTCCTATCGAGACAAGCCATGTTGTAAACGAGCAACAAAAAATGCTAAGCATAAACATGCAAGGACAAAAATACATCATCAATTAACATATTTAACTAAAAGTATTCATATCATCAACTTAAATTACCCATTACAATAACAGCTACATTTAATCTGCATCCGTTAAAAATTCATCTTTAAAATATAAATCAAAACCACTACTTGGTGTCATTCAGTAACTTTGGAAAACCGTTTTGATGTTGCGATTTCCAGAGTCCTTTTGTTCGACATTGGAGAGGACTTGTTATTTGATGTGTTTTCTATAAGCCTCACTCCCTAGAGACATATTTTTCTCCACATTTTTAAGGACTAGTGTTATATTTAAATTGATCCCAGTTTATCCAGAATGAGGTTTGGCCCAGATATTTGGAGCTGGCTGACTCACTGCTCCACCCCATTCATTCACTTTCCTATGATCAACCACTTCCTTTTGTCATCACATATTCATACAAATATTGTCCACCGCTTTCAGTCTCAACGACAAGGTTAGCATTTCCACCTGCCTCTTTTAATTTTCTACATTATTTAAGTATGCATCTGATTTAATTATTAATCTAATATATATATATATATATATATATTGTTCATTAACTGATAATAGCAAAATTATTATTAAGAATACATCCTCAATTAAATTGTCTTCCTTTGTACTTGTGTATTTACCTCACTCTGGTGAAATGGAGCTGGAGTTTTGGATTGGGTTGGCTTGTGTTCAGTCAACATTTTCTTTATTCTAGTTGATAAAAAAGAGTAAAGGGAATTATCAACTGTAAGTAAAATAAATTGAAAACAACTTAATTCTATAACTAAGAGTCAATTAAAGGGTGGGTGGGTGGTGGGGTTGGGGGTGGATTTGACTGCTGCTTGTGTGCGATTGTGGTACAGAAAAGCCTGTGTCTATTTTAGGGTTTTACTGTAAAGCTTTCACCCCTGCGTGATTGGGTGGGAGACCCCCGCCATCTGTGCCCCCCATATCTGCAGGCTACTAGCTGCAGCGGGGAGGAGCTGGAGGAGCTTTGCCCCTCCTTCGTGAGTACACGCCATAGACGCTACTTCCTTCTACTTCCCTCTTTTTTCTTATTCCTCTTTTTGTTCTTCTCTCCTTCTCTTCAACAGACCTGTGTCTTCCTCTCTTCTTCACGCCGTTGCCTTAACGTAGGGCAGTGTTGCATTGAATCACTAGATGTGACAGGTCTCTTTCTAGACTTGCCTTCGTCTTAGCTGTTTTCTGCAATGGCCATGTTTTTTATTTCTTACGGTTACATCTTTCGTATCAGAAACTTTTAGAGAGACTTTGTGTCATTTCTTAGTGATACAAAGTGCTCATTAGTTAGCTTCACACACCACACATCAAACTTTACTTACTGTACATTTCCCAGCGTTTCTACTTAATACAAATAAAATAACATTCTCAACCTTAAATAACTCAAACAAACACATGCACAAACTCACATCTGCTTAGTATATACTCTGTGCATTTTAAATGCAATTTCAGGGACCCCATTATTGAGGGACCCAGGTTTAAAACAAAGCTAACATTTATATTGGCTGAAGGCCACTTGACATGGTCAACAGTGTTGCTCACCAGCAGGATGAAAAGTCGGCTCTAAATTTCCCGTCTGAGACTTTCCACTTTAGTCCTGCTGAATAATTGAAGAATCTCCTCCAGACACCATTTTGTTTCTCTGTCCTGTAGTGGTGCTAGTATCAGGCCTACAGCCTGTCTCTAGTGTCCAACCAGTTAACTACTGCTTTGTTCAAAGTCGCAGAATATATATATATTCATTCATTGACTAATAAAGATGGAACATTCATATTGAAGAACCAAAATTAGAAGAACATTTATAGCAATGACTAACCAATGATATCAAAGAATCAAAGCTGTGTTGTGTGACTCGAAGTTGTGGAATGAATTTATTGTATTAGGCCAATACTTCTGTGTGTTCAAAGCACATTGAAAGTAATGATATTAGAAAAACAGACCGCCTCTGTAAACTCATTAAGAAGAGCTCATGTCTCAATAGCAAATGATTTCATTAAAAACACAAGAGCTCTGATTATCATTTCAAGGAAATTAATAGTCTGCAGTATAAACAATCTGCCACACTCAAAGGCCTACAACGACTCTGCGGCTCGGCCTCATTTCCCAGTGTTCCAGTTAGAAAAGTTATTAAGATGACAAATGGAGAAAAGAAAGCCCTCACAGCTGCTGCCTTTATGCACTGTTAGTTAGTTCGTTAAGATACTTTACTTCAGTCAGAGAGCTTTTGTTTACATGCACTTGTGTAGCATTTCACATGAAGAGGATCAATGGGAAAACATACATTTTTGTCTGTAACAAAAATAATTCTGATCTTTCAAAAAATATTTAATATATACAAATATTGTATAGTAATAAAATATCGCATAGTAAAGTAAAACTCTGAAGTTGATCCTGTTTAGTGAAGTGCTTTTCATTGTCCTTGTGCAATATAGAATATTTAATATAGTAGAATAGATTGTGTCCCTCCAAATGTCTGTGCCTCTGTCTGAACCTCTGTCCTCCTCTGAAATTCCCAGGGTTCACCGCCATCACAGCCACCAATCCCATCTGGCTGATCAAGACCCGCCTGCAGCTGGAAACCAGGTGAGGACACTTTAATAATAATAAATGAAAATGAAGTCATGTTGTTATTGGACATGGATTAAAAGTCTCTGTATGATTCCAGAAACAAGGGTGAGCGGCGAATGAACGCCTTCGAGTGCGTGCGGCGGGTTTACCAGATGGACGGCCTGCGAGGCTTCTACAGGGGAATGTCAGCCTCATACGCTGGCATCTCTGAGACCGTTATCCACTTTGTCATCTATGAGGGCATCAAACGCAAACTGCTGGAGTACAAGGCCCGCTCCAGCATGGACAAAGAGGAAGAGACTGTGAAGGAAGCCTCAGACTTTGTGGCCATGATGTTCGCAGCAGCCACCTCCAAGACCTGCGCCACCTCCATCGCCTACCCTCATGGTAACCTTCTGTCTCTTGTAGCATGAAATGTCCAAAGATCCCTTAAAAAGACCAAACCATTAAGTCCATAAAAAAATACTTTCTGAGTTTCCCACGTCACAAGCCGACTAGTTCCAACTGAAGACATGAACCCTAAAAAAGAGATCCCGAAATATATGCCCTTGTTTTACCAGGGTTCTTCTCTGTTTCAAAGTGTAAGCAAGCTGGAAAATGCTTAATTTTGATAAATGTTTTCAAAGTTTGAATGTGCTTTAAACCAAATCTACTCGGTAGAAATGCATTCAACACAATCTGGTGTTTCTTCTTTACACAACCGTAATGTAAACCAAAAGTATTTAAAGTATTTTAAATGAAAAGATCCCTTCATTTGTCTGTTGGCACGTTTAGCTAACCATTAAACCTTTATTAATCCTGAACCAACTTTTTTGGCAACTGAATTAATAGTAACACTTTTAATGTGAGGATAAAGACCTTAAGAGCCTGGGAATGATTGCTTCGGGTACCTTAGAAAGTACCACAATGTTACTCTTGCAATCTCCGATTTATAAAAAGGCAGTTTTATTCCCTAAACACAGCTGGGCTGGGTAGTTTTGTAAAGACATCCCTCTGCTCCACTTCTCTCTCTTAGGGACTCTGGTCGCCTGTGCCCTTTGTTAATAGGATTGTAACAGAAGCTTAGGTAGCAAAGCATTAAGACTGTAAACCAAGCTCATCAGCCAACACATTATATTTTAGTTGTTTCATTTATACACAAGCATACATTCAAAAACAATCATTGATAGTTTAAAGAGATAAACCATCTAAAAAAGTATCTCTCACTATGAATGTAACATTTATAGTGAGAGAGTGACTCATACTTTCGTATTAGAAAATATGATGCTCCACTTATGCTATAAATATCACTGTCATTCTCCGACTACACACAGCCCACAGTTGAATGCAACGCTTCAAACACCCTTTGTCTGAAGTCATTCTGGGACTAATCAATATCTCTTATACCTTATTTATAGAAAATCAGTATACCAAAAGATTAATTAATAAATAGCAGCCTTTTTTTTGAGACCTTAACATCACCTTCTACTTCGCAGAGGTGATCCGCACGCGGCTACGAGAGGAAGGCAGCAAGTATCGCTCCTTCTTCCAGACTCTGCTGTTGGTATCCCGGGAGGAGGGATACCGGGCGCTGTACCACGGCCTAACCACCCACCTCGTCAGACAGATCCCCAACACGGCCATCATGATGTTCACCTACGAGGTGGTGGTCTACCTGCTCGGCCGTTAGCCCACCAGGTACGTCTCCTTCTCGTTTAAAGAGGGAGTCAATAAGCAAATGACTGAGAAGAAAGCCCTTGGGTGGGGGAAGGCTAGACGACATGTTAAAATGAAGACCAAAGGAAAACCGATAATTCTCTAATGGACCAGAAGAAAGAAAAAAAAAGACAAAAGATGAGGAAATTGGAGGAAGGGAAATCCCTTTCTTCACCATATCAGCATCAACACCTCCAGTTCCTTGAAACCGATTGAGTTGGCTACAGTTCCCAAAAAAAGGTCACAGGAGGATAAATGAGGCACTGCCAGTATAAATACAGAGTTTGGCACCTTGCAAACTAAGGCCACCCCTAAAAAATACAATAATTTAAGCACAATTCAGTGGCCTTAACTGAAAAAGGTTTTAGTTTGTACGCTTCCCTTGAAAAACTGCCTTTCCACTCAATGATATTTTAAAAGGGGGATGCTTGGAGGCAATTACAATTGGACAGGAGAAATTAAAACTAATGTAGGTCAATGGTTCTCTATTGACATTATTTGTCTGCACTGGTCTTGCTTCAGTGCTGTGAGACTAGTTTACCATCAGACGACTGGCAGTTAGCCGTGTAAGCAGAATGTCAGAAGGAAGTAGGAAACAAAGACTTGGGTCTGTTTTAAAGTCACCATCTTTGCACTACAAAAAAGTGTGGCTTCAAGCATTCCCCTCTCAACACTGCAGCCCCCCTCCCCCTATTGATGGCCTGAAGTTTAAACACAGCAGTGAGCTTTCTTGCCTTAAACAGGAAAACACAGAGATGAGCTTGTGACGGCCTGTCACTCCCACACATGCCTCAGAAACTGGCTTGTGTTTCTTAAGATTTGGATGAAAGGCTGATATTCAGTGTTTCCCCCATTGCTCTATAACTCTACGCCTGATAGTGACCTGCTTCGGGTGAAGTTGGCCTTCTGTGTCCACGGTTTTTATTTGTTAACACCAAAATAAGATTGGCAAAGAAGGCCAGCTTCGGCCTGCACACAGTCGCTGGACAGGACTTTAAATATCTTGTGTGAAAAACACGAGACTAACGTGTCCTTTCGTATCCTCTATTTTCTGAGATGTGTGTGATTGTTCAAAAGGTACCAAGACTAAAGTATATATTATTGGAGTGCCACTACTTGAATAAAATGTGACGGTGTGGGGAAATGTTGGAGCGGGAGAATGTTGTTGGAAGTTTCATCATTGCCCCATTACCTGTTTGTGTGTGACAGTGTGAGTGTAGGTTTAACACGTGGGTCACTTTCTCGCCCGACTATGTTTTAAGAATGTGTGTGTTTGAGCCTCTGCGGTTCGTGTGTGCCTGCATGTATATTAATTATTATCTACTCCAGATTTCCCTCCACTAACAATTAATCTTGCAAGACACTGGGTCTGAGTGTGGAGACGCTCCCACTCTTACGCCAGTGCTTCCTTCCAGTGGCTTCCAACTGACCTGATAACATGCACTTGTGTGGCCTTTTAGGGCTTGTGCTTGCATTTTATTGTGTGGATAGTTTGAACTTGTACATTGTAGAAGTAAAATAAGTATTACTTTATATCAAAATGGTATTTTGCGCAACTGTTCTTAAAGCAGATATATTGTACAGTTTAGATTCCTGAGTAGTTGTGAAGGATGTCCAAATGTGTGTGTATATAATATAGATACTGTATATGCATATCATCTATTGTTTTTTGTTCTTAGGCCCGTGTACGATCATGCTGTAGTTTGCAATTTATTGGTGCATTTTTGTGCAATCTAACCTTGTTTGACATTGACTGTTGACAATTGATTTTGCTTGACTGATTTATCTTTCAGTATAAACTGTGAGTTTATTTGTGTGTCACTGTAACCCTTCATGCAAACATGTATGCTTCTGCTTACACTTACAAACTCTGCAGGATAAATACTTACATGAACGCATTTGTGCAGGAGCGCTGGTTACTCGGATTTACTGCTTTCATAAAACTGATCCATATTGCAAAGTTTGGATGTTCGCATCATTGGTATTGTTTACATTGTTCGATCTTTCTTTCACGTTTTTGGTTCTCCTGGCAACATGTTGTGAATATGAAGATGTTATAACTTTAATGTGAGAGTTCAACAACTGGAATTGTCTTTCTACAACACTGTACACAGTTGGAACTATTAAAAACTGAACACAAAACATAATTGCTAATCTGTTACAGAAAGGGTTGTTGGTGAAAGTATCATCAACATTCAGTTAAAAAGTGAATATACTATACATAATGGTTGTCTTTAGGAAAACCCGATAAACACATTTCAAATTGTACCCAACACGTAATCAAATATACCTTAAAAACGTTTACGATGTTTGTAATCAAGCTCTCCGTTCACAGTATACAACCGCGGCATATTCATTCCCCATATGAAAATGATAAAGTCTGCACAGCTTTCATGTTGAATAATAAGTATTGTATTTAATTTGCCAATTATAGTAAAATACGGTGCATTCAGGCATAATATTCTTAAACGTGTTGCAGTACACTTTAAGAGGCTTGTGTTGTAATAGTTCTGTCTTTGGCTACATTGCAGTAATACTTGAGGTCAAATAACAATAATGTGAAACATACAGACAACTGGACAAACATTTCACTCTGCTGTGTAGCTCTCATTTCAGTGTTTGTATGCAATCCACTTTCTTTTTGTATGGTTAACCTGGAGCCTCAAGCAGGGTTCAATGAAACCTGCCACATTGGTTTGTGCCAGCTCAATCGTTGATGGATTTTTTTGTTTGTTTGTTTTTCAACAAAAATAAATAAAAATCCACTTGCAACTAAAGTAATATCTTCTTTTTTGTATTATTGTATATCTATCTATTTAACTACATTGTTGTACATGTTTTTACAGCCCCTAGAGTTTAAAAGATTCCACCTTGGGATTTTTGGAAAGGAAATGAATGTCATTCACTGTGCATGACTAATATATTTTAAATAGTAAAATAAAATCCCTTCAGTTGGCATATTAAAAAGTATTTTTTCTAAAATAGTCTCATTTTGAATGAAGAAGCTCAAAAACTATACTACTATCATATGTATATACAGTATGTACATACAAAATTAAGGTAAATGCAAAGTATAATAGTGCATCATCTCTAGAAAGTAAAGTATGAAAGGTATGGACTGTTTGTATTTACATACAATCACCACCAGGAGGAGCCAAATAGCTTCTTTGGGAATTTACCAGTATGAGTTCAAATTGTATTGAATTGTTTCTATTTCCACTCTTGAAATTGCAGTCCAAATTGTCATAAAGAACTTTTCAATACATCAAACAAGACACACACGCACACGCACACACACGCACGCTTTGCCCATGGCTTCATGGTGGTCATTTTAGGCTCAAACATTAGAGGCCAATAAAGTGATCGATTTATATGTAGTTTTCTCTAATGCATGTGTGCTGGATGCACATTGGATCAATCCATCATCAAACATTGCGGGTTGGAATCGATAACTTCATTTAGTATTGATCTGGTAGTGCATATGTTAGGGTTGATTAGCACAAACACTGCCCCTATTACAACTCGATGCTAATCAATCAACTCTCCTCTGTTCTAATTTTACACATCAGCCTACATTTCAGATATTATAGCACATCAGTTTATTGGTTGTGGTTTTGCATCTTAATTGAATACCATTTATAATCTATGTTTTGTGATAAATATTCTGCTGGAAACCACAATATGGGATGTGCACGAGAACAGATAAATAAAGCGTGGGGATTGTGATACCTTCACGTGCTGTCGGACTCTTAGAAAGTAATGACTGAAAATACATTTAAAACTAGAAAGGCGGGGGACTCTAAATCATTTTGATGAAAAAACTAAAAAAAGGTCCTACTATGAAATGAACGTACTCAGATGTCATATGCTAATGTCCAATTCAAACATTTCTTCACAGAGATTGTTTTTTGTTACTTTATAAATCCTTACCAGTGTCTAGTAGTTGGAAAGATAGCAGCACATAGATAAAGAACAACAACGTGTTAAAAACTACTAACATAAATAGAGGCAGTACCATTATAAAAATAAAAAAAGCAAATACAACTTTATGTTTAGGGAAATGGCTTGATAAATGAAGTAGAATAAATAAGATACTAAATACAATACAGCTTTGTAAGAAACCAAGGGTTTTGAAATAACGGTTATTTGATAAAACAATTAGAGCAAAACACTAGTATTAGAGCAATAGTTTTAATAGTAATAGCAGCTGCAGTAGTCCTGATATTATTTGTGTACAGCGACAACAGAAGTTTGAGTTTACGAGCAGTCCCTGAACTCAACATAGGTGCCTGAGCCAATAGCATGAGAGCAGAACTCTGTGTTATGGTGGAAGCGACCAATCAGCGCTCGTTCTGCGGAGTAAATTGACACTCAGCGTCGGGTCCCTGGTGCCTGGATGTATCGAGCTGCAGTTTGCTGCAACAAAGAAACCGTCGCTACATCGCGAAAACACAAGTAACATCGCCGGAATAACCTCGTGGACATTTTCAGAGAAGAGGAGAGACTCGGCCCTTCTTCCTTCGTGGAGAGATAATTGGAGAAAAGTGTCATTTGGAGAGGAGCTGAGTTTGTGTTCGGTGAGTGTTCCTCTGTTTACACCGGATGAGCTCACCACAGGATCTGGAGCACAAGGTTATGTGTAGTTGTAGGAAGGCGAGAACAACGATGAGTCTTCCTTCAAAAAGTATCTTAAAACCATGTTTGGACCGTTAATTGACTTTATACATGTATAACTTACACTGACATGAAAAGTGTTGCCCTTTTTACATCGATGGTTACTATTAGTTTGTCACCTCTTCTTAAATATCCAGCTAAAGCTCTTACAGGTTAACATCAGAAATACTTAGACACAGTTTACCTCAATGTGCAAGGTGTCACGTGATGTTTCTACACATTGGGGTTACCTCTCACACCAATGGCAACTCATCTGTCGTCCTACCTCACACACAGTAATGTGATGGAAAGGTTGACTGAATCTCTGTATTGCATGCATGTGGTGTAATGGATGAATTATAAGTGATCAATGAGAGATGTGCATTTATTAGAAATCCCAAGAAACCATGGATTCAAAAAGTATGCCAGTAGTTTACAATCTTTGTGGCTCTTCGTGACCTGTGACCTCTCTAATTGAAGCCAACTCTTGTAGGGACCTCTCGTCATCCATTGCTTGTCTATAAGACTAGTTTTACCCAAAGTGATGTTTCTGAGATTGTTTAATTTGAGAGTTTGACAGCCATACACAGGTACGTGGTATTTCACAATAAAAGAGAAAAGATTCTAAAGTTAGTCAAAACACATTAACCCCTTTGACATCTTAGGGATCATGGTTAGAAATCACTGGGCGAGACAAAGTGTACTATCAAAGTAACGTTTGTTTCAAAAGGATTAACCTTTAATAACCAACATTTGCTGTTTTGTATTCTAATCCTAAAGATACTGAATATTCAACAGAAGTGCCACAGGAAGTGTCTCTAGACCAGCAGTAGTTTTTTAGAGAGTTATAGGTGTCTGTATTTGGTAACAGTACCTTTCCTCGCAGGACACCCATTAGTGATTCATTCTCTCTGTGGGTCCACCTTGACATTTACTCGACTCTGATGGGTAAGGTGACAAGGACATGAAAAATGGAGTGCAGATGGTGAGGGCAGGAAGAGGAGGAGGAGCAGAGAGAGACTGTAAAAGAAGAGCTGAGGAGAGTGTAGGGAGAAGAAAGGTAGCAGAGAGAGATCAGTGTAAACAGGGGTATAGTCACATGTGTGCAGCATCTTCATTTGGTTAAATAACTAGGGATAGGCTCAAAAGTGTGTGTGTGTGTGTGTGTGTGTGTAGAGCCTGTGTGGGTGGAGTTTGCTGGTTGATTGATGACCTGTCAGGATAAGGGAGGGGGTGTCTGTGGGGGAGAGAGATGCAGGGATGGAGAGATGAAGAAGGAGGAGGGGATGGAGCGTTGTAATGGTGACAGGGAGTCATTGATCTGTCTGCTGAATCTGACCGGCCGGTCGCGGCGGGAGATCAATCTGCTCACCGGCACCTCCCCTCAGAGCCTCTTTCTTCTTCTCTTTAATCTCCCATCCATAATTTCCTACTTTCCCCCTCTTCTTCTCCTTCCTGTTTCCCCTGGTATTCCCCATTACCTTTGTCAAACCTCATGTTGCACACGTCTTCCTCGCCTGCCTCTTCACAGCACTTTGTTTCCTGTCCTGTTCTTCTGCGTCCCTGCCTTCAGCTCTTGAACTCACTGACACTTGAACTACTGGCGCTTCTACTTCGGTGGAACTTTTCAGTGAAATGTTGATAATTTTCAGCACAGTTCAGCTTCTTCCAGTACTTAATCCTAATCCTCAACTACTTTCAGAGATGATAGCAACAAAGCTGTTTTACACATTTCAATTACTCTTAGCAAACAACTGATTTCACCTCAAGTAACACTATGTGGGTTTAGAATTAGTTTTATGTTTCACACCTGCAGTTTTCAGTGTAAGAAAATACATTTGCATTTTCCTCCTGCTGTTTCCAGTGTTGTACATTCTTAGCATTTTTTCTCTCCTCCTGCTCAGCTCTCTCCCTCCTAATCTGTTTTCTCTCTGTCTTTCTTTCCTGCTTTTCCCCTCCTTCAAAAAATCTCCCCTTCTCCCCCTTATCCCTCCAGAAGGACTAATAAGCAGCATTATGAGTCAGTGTGAGGAAAGAGGCATATGGGACTAAGCTTGTAGGCCAGATAAGGGTTTTTAACTCGGCTGTGCCTTATCACACCCTGTCACTGCTACTTAAACTGAACAGATACTGACTGGCATTATCTGTAGAGCGGTACAAATCTTTAAACTGAGATAGTGGAACGTCTGCCTGAAGCTTGTTGGAGTAATCCCTGTACAGGAGGGTGCCAGCGATGTCAGATGACTTATTTAAATGCAGAGATGAGCGACTTTTATTGGATAGTTCTCAAAGGCAATAACCGCCAAGGAGTTAACTCTTTTATTGAGCATAAAATAATTTACCTCTTGGTCACATAGTTAACATTTAAATTACATTTCTTCTTTTCTTGCCAGTTGCTGGACGAATTGCTAATCTGCTCGGTGCCCATCGTGTCACGGTGCTCATCATTCAGTGACGCACGAGGCGAAGTGGTGACAAGATAGCCAACATTGTCAGGAGAAGCTGTTTTCCATCAGAGGTCGTTATTTTAAATGACTTTATTTCCCTGCCTCCCCGCTGTGTTTTTAATGTGCCATTGCAGAGTACCACTGGAAGGCTCGGAGATCTGAACCTGCGAAGCCTCAAATGAGTCTCAATGAAGGCGCAGAATAGACCAGAGTGTTGTGTTTCTGACGGTGAGAGAGTCACTTTGGAAAGCATGAGCAAAGTGTTGAATTTGAGTTTTGAAAAGATCTATGTGTTGAACTACGGTGACAACTAGCAAGCATTTTCATTAGTGATTCCTTATCAGTCATTTGTATGTAAAATGGAAAAGACATTATTTTTCACTGCAATCACAGTATTTCCCAGAGCAGAAAGGGACACCTTAAAATATTTTATTAACTACTGGACACATTTCCATAAAATATAACTCCAACCATCCATCCAAGCCCCTCTGAGGATACATTGTAGTAACTATGATTCCTTAACTTTGTATGTAACTCTGGTTTTTGTTTTCTGTAATTCAGTAATAATATATCTCTATAGAATAGAATATAAATATAAAAGTTAGTTTAAACTAAAGTTAATATTAATTAATGACAAATGTATCTTTCTAGAAACGTTATGTCCCATAAATGTTGGATTGAATGCTTCCCTGCTGATACATTTAACTGTTCAGCCGACCCTGATTAAAGTACGCTCAAGGTTATGCAAGCATCTCATAGTAATTAGGAATTTGGAAATATGCCAAATTGGTACCAAATGACATGTCTCAGCTGTACAAGTATTGCTAATTAGCAAATGTTAGCAATTAGCATGCAAATATGCTAAACTAAGGTAATGAACATGATTGACATTATACATTCTATACACCAGCTGTTAAAATTGCCATTGTGAGCATGTTAGCATGCTAAGGTTAGCATTGACTCAAGTAAGAGCTGGCTGAGCCACTAGCGTGGCTTAAGGCTGATTAATGATCTGACAATCAACATATTCAGCTATGTATGCAATGGATAATTGGATAGCTTTCTGTCAGTCTGTGTGGTTCACCATTTCATTTATATATTTCTGCCCAAGGACAAACATGTAAATGTATTCATCTTAGACTGACAGATGGGAGTGGGAATGACTTTTTATGCAGCAGCCTTTTGTTAAGTCAGTGATAGACTGCTGAGCCCACAGAAAAATCACAGACACACTCTTGAACACAGACACACACACGCTCACATATATATAAATACACACATGTCACTCAGGGAAAACAGCCCTCTCATGCACCGCTGCGCTCTAAAGTCAATGACATCAGCTGATGCAGAGGGGAAACAAACTGGAAGATGATGTGTTCCTCCTACCCTTGACAGGCACTTAGTGTCTAAATGCACTGTGCAACTTGTGTGTTTGTGTGTTGTCCCTGCTTACTCTCAAAGGTCATTACAATGACAGCATAACTCAAGTAATGGTGCACTTTACAGTAAGATGGCTGGATTCCCTCCTGGAGCCTGACAGTCCACTGAGTGGCAGAGATGTTGTCTATTCCTGAACATCTCTTGTGTGCAACTTTACTGTTGAATAGCTTCTCCTTGTTGTAGCTTGCTCATCAGTTTATCAGGGCGAGTTTGATGCTGCTTGTCATCTTGTCGTCATCCTGTGATACGCTTGAGTTTGTCAAGGGAAGATGCAGCAGCGAGTCGTTAATCAAAGTCCGCCTGACGCTGAATATGGCCTGACACGCCAGCAGTGGAGCCCTCGGAGAGGCAACATGAAATCATTAGTGTTGTGACAAACTGATTAGTTACAGCTAATGTCCACTTTTGTAAAACTGGTCGTATCAGTTCATTTTCCTTCATCTTGTCGCGTATCGTTGGGTTTTACTGTGGCTCCCTCTCGTCGTGTCTTGGCATCTTGTCGGATCTCATTGGAAATTTGATCTATCTTTTAGAATTGTTAAGAGTGGAAGTAGCGAGGTGCTCATTTACATATAAATGACAGGAGTGTCTGAGTTGCTGTGCTCTTGCTCATTTGTTATCTTGTGTTGATTTATTGTGTTGATTTATTGTGTGCGTGTGTGTGTCAGTGAAACGTCATTATGTGTCAATGTGGACAATCGGCTCTGAATCCGCTGCCTCACCCTGCTCCTGGCTGCCTTTCACTTCCAGCAGATTATCTGATAGCTTTTCCACTTGGATCAAATCGATTGACTCATCCTGGAATTCAAAGCTGGCGTCTGTGTGTGTGTGTGGAAATATAATGCCATGGAGGGAAAACTAACAGGAGGTTTAAGTGCTGGTGTATACCTAGAACAACAATGTCTTCTTGGATGATTTAAGATTTCTTTTGTTTTACGAAAAGCAAAGAATATCCTGTCAGAGACTCTCTCTCTCACTCTCCCTCTCTCTCTCTCTCCCTCTCTCTCTCTCTCTCTCTCTCTCTCTCTCACACATATGTATTGACACAGCAGCAGTGATCATCACATTATCAAATAGTATCTGAAACACCTTCTATGATTGGGTGTGTACCTTTTTATTCCAACAATATCTCCCACTCTAAAGCCGTGTGTATGGCAGGGTTTCTGAATAGACTTGTCTAAACTTCACCCAACAGGAGTTCGTGGCATACTGGATGATGATGATGAGTAGGTGTAGGTGTCGCTAAATCTTCAGGGGGAAAGCTTTTACTGAACCTGCACTAGCAAGATTAGATCAGTCACTTGCAGGACATCTGTGGCTTTTCGCTCTACCTGGCAGATACTTCTCGCTACATGGGAGATAAACTGAGGGAGACTGTTTCTAGTAGTCATCACAAAAACAACTACCACCATAACTGATTATCGATTTTGATTCCTGATCGATTTCTGTGTGAGGCTGTTGACTAAAATGGCTGTTGTGAGACTAAAGCTCCATATATCCATGCATCTATTACCAGTGCATCATTTCCCTTCATGGCTGAGAGTAATTAGCGTATCAGCTGCTGGGCTTTAATATTCCCATTTAAATGGAGCTCTCCGTCAAGTAAGTAAAAACAAAGGGATATGATCTGCTTACACTATGGGACAGCCGGTGTTTTAGAAAAGTGTGAGGGCCTTTCCTCCCCTGCCTCCCACTCTCTCCCTTTTACTGTCTTTGTCTCTCTCCGTGTATTTTCTGGCCATAATTACAGAGCTCATGAAAGCGTTTAGAATCTCATGAATATTTAGGTCTTGGAGGGGAAGTGTCAGTGGAGACCCATGTGTGGTTGGTCTGCCCTAATTATGGAGATAGGCACGCACGCACGCACGCACGCACACACTTAAAGCGAGGGACGGCCAGAAAATGATCAAAAGCGACCAATTTGGGAAAAGGGAATATTGGCTTAAACAAAGATGTCAGCATTCTGATTTTTTTTTTTTTAGCATGCAGCGCACACACACGCGCGCACGCACACACACAGAGATAATGATAGCACAGCTGGTTGTGGATAGCAGCTGGTTCTTCTGCTCACTATTGTTTAATATCGGGCTAATGATGGAGAGAACCTGTGAAATCAGTCAAGGGGTCTCTCTCTCTGTCTCTGTCTCTCTCTCTCTCTCTGTGTGTTTTAGGCCTTTTCTCATGGCAAGGATGAAGAGAAGTGTGACTCATTGACTCTGTGATGGGCGCCATTGAGTCAAGGGGTGACAGGAGGAGGGAGTCATGCCTTTTGGTTTGAGAACGCTGGAGAGGAAGGAAGGGGTGCATGAACAACAGAACCATGCAGACACTAGAAAACCTCATCCGAGCTAAAAGAGGGTTGGGAGCAGAACGGGTGAGAAAAGAGGAAGATGGCAAGGAATAAAAGGTGGATGAGACAGATCCGGTGAAAAGGAGGGTGGAAAGAGGAAGTCAAGAAAAAAGGTGAGAAGCGGGCGAGAGAGGAAATGCATTTTGAAGGAGGCTTGTAGTGTAACGAGTCAGTCTGGGAGGCTGGAGGATGGAGCGGATGTGGGGAGAGACCTAGATGAGGATAAGAGAAGAGGGAGTACAGCGAGTGTGTCACTGCAGATGGTGATGTAAAGGTGAGAAGCGAGGGTGGGGAATTCGAACACGACATGTTTAGTCCCAGAATAGAGAAGAGCATGGTAGTATGTATGATTCACTCCAGGAAGGTGTGTTTTATAAATTCATAGTGCTCACATGCTGTCGCTGAACTGAGATCAAGAGTTAGAAATGGTCGCTCAGGCTACCATACGCATATATCACCGTAGGATCAGAGCACATTTAGGAGCTAGAAAAAGCCCCGGATACAGGATCATAGAAGAAAGGACAAATTAAGGAACATATTTGTCTTTGTGAAGGCCATAGCACATGGTTTTATCCTTTTTTTAAACTGCTCAAACTATTCACTGACCCCTTATATGGAAACATCTGAACTTGTTTTGTTAAAACACTTATTTAAACAGACTCGCCGCCTGTAATTTGTCACCTAGAGTATCTGTATATTTAAAGTTGGCTGTCTGAAACTTGTAAACACAACTTGCAAAGTCACACCCTCCCCCCCCCCAAGCGGAACAAAGTCAGAAATGTGTCTCGTTTGTTATTGGGTGTACACTTGAGACCTATAAAACTACTATCAGTATCCATGTAGTGTTTCTTATTAGTGCTACGGTCTTATTTCAGTTGTTTCTGATTAGGGCAACACTTTAGCGGCTTTAAGAAAAAGCGCTAGACCCAGCTTCTTTTTTTAGCACTCTAATTTATTGTGTGAACGCTTTGAGCACTTCGAGTTGAACATCTCCAGTGTTTGGCCAGCGCTTTTCTGCCAGGAAAAAACTTGCGAGTCATAAACATGATAGTAAATGATATCCCAGCAGAAACCTACGAAAAAACGTGACCTTAAACATTTGGGGTCAAAGCCTAACCTCAAACATCTCGTCAGAGTTTCACATATCTAGGGTTATCATCCTACAAGACCCCATCCACTCGACAAGTGCAAGGATTTAGCAAAGACAATATCGAATTGCATCATAGGAAATAATTGCCTGAGTGTTTTGGGAGCTTGACCCTTATTTAAAGTCAGGATATCTGCTGCTCCTGTTATGACCAGCCTTGTTAAAAATCTGGCCCTACTTTATGGAACTGCAGTATTATTTCACTGGAAAACCCCCTTTAACCCGAGGAGGATAAAAGAGTGGACAACATTCAGAAAGTAGATCCACTGTTGAAGCCCTGATGTAGCTCATGACTATAACATTCTCGCTTGAACACTGAGAACTCGGTCATTAAAGACAACTTATTTCTATAACGGACCCAAGTCTTTGCTAAATGTCTTGTCACTGTTAATTATCGGCAACACAGACCGGGGTGTTCTGCCGTCCAGCCGTTGGAGCGCTGCGGTTCCAACAGGAGATCAGCCTCGTCTGGCCGCAACCATGTGTGAGCTTTCATCAGGCCACTTCACAGCCGTCTGAGCGGAAACCAGACCACCACCACCACGTGCTGTAAAGGCCCACTCCTGCCGCACAGACGCTGACACACACACACACACACACACACACACACACACACACACACACACACACACACACACACACACACACACACACACACACACACACACACACACACACACACACACACACACACACACACACACACACACACACACACACACACACACACACACACACACACACACACACACACACACAGAGTATTGTATTAGATGAATGAGTATGAATGAGAGAGGTTCCTGGTTGAATTGAGGCGAATATTTGTAATGTTCAGAGGTTGTTGTGTTTAATATTCATGAGAATATTTGTCATTGTTCAAATGATAATAAACATTTGCATAAAGCATATTTGTCCACTCATATGTTGATAAGAGTATTAAAAACTTGAAGAATATTCCCCTAAGGCAGTGGTGTAGTGGGCGTTGGACGCGGGGGTACGCCGTACCCCCACTTATTTGGAGCATGATCTTTTTTGCGGCAGCTCTTTCCCTCAAGAACGCTAACGAAAAAGCTCTATAATGGCTGACACACACACACACACACACACACACACACACACACACACACACACACACACACACACACACACACACACACACACACACACACACACACACACACACTATGGACACAGGCAGATGCTCAAAGACACACAAACACGTGTCAGCACCACTTATAACAGACCACAGTTTGATGAGGTGTGTCACCAGTCTGAGCAGAGTGGGGCCCACTCTCTGTCTGTGTGTGTCTGCGTGCGTGTGTGTGTGAGCGAGAGAGAAAGAGAGTTTGTTAGCAGTTAGTAATCACATAATAGTATTACAATCGCTGTTCACCAACCAACTCTAAACAGTCACTGCACTTATATAATGTCATAAGCAGCAGCTGTTTGTTTATGAATATGTATGGGCATGTATATGTTCAGCTGCCTTTTTATATTTATTTATTCATGCTTTATTTATTAACCGAGCATTTAAATGAATAAACTATTCCAGTGTAGCCTGCAGGCGGTCCGAGCGCTTCAAAGTGTCCTTAGCGCTGTGTATTACTTTCACATGTTGTTATGTTTTTCCAAACCAAATGGGAGTGCTTTGCCACATTTTGGTAGATATCTTTGGAACTAGAGAGAGAAGAGTTATCATTATAATGAAAATGTCAAATATCACTCTCCCTCAGTCATTTTAGGTTGTCAGCGCAGCGAAAGGAAATAGAAACCAGCTTGTTCCACGGGCAATAGACAAACAAGCCCGGCAGGTGGCTTTGATTGGCACAGTGTGTTCAGGAGTCAGAACTTCTTGTGATTGATGTGGACAGTGTGTGATTTCTTTATTTGTTTCACCAGTAGGGAACCTGCAAACAACTTGACTTTGACAAACAACTTGAGACCAGAAATTCTGTTTGTCATGATTTTCTTGAGTTCCCTGAAAGCACATAAACCTACAGAGACTGTTTTTGTTTTATACAACACAAAGCTTTTTTTTCTTTAACACTAACCAAAGAACCATTTAAAAATCATGCTTAACTTAGATTCTGTGTGTGTGCTTGTGTTTATGCACAATGTATGGCCACTGACTTAAACCTGGTCTTTTTGGCACCCAGAAGACATCATTAATATATAGGTAACAGTACCCACAAATAGCTTTCTCATTCAATAGCACACACATCATTATTTTGTGATTTCTTCAGTGTACTTGGTTCCTTTTTCATGGTAGTAGTCATTTGTTTTACCAAGCAGCACTCGTTTACCTCCTCATCCTTCGTGAACAAGCTAGAGAAGAGGACTTACTCTCCATGCCACCTCAGTGTTTTGTTTGGAGAATACACATGCAATTTCCTTGTCTGCTTTTTGTTGCAGTAAAAGCATACCAGAATATGTTCTAAAGGCTCTTCTTCCTCCTGTATTATTAGCTGTGACTTGGTCTTTGTTTTGGATCCCAACACCAACATTATCTCCAGCATCTTCACATTTTTGAGAAATACCTTGAGTGTGAAATTTGAACCCAGTTATGTTTTTCAACAGCTTTTGAGCACACATCCAACTCGATTTAAAAACGAGTGTACTGGAGCTCTTATAGAACACTTAGAGCAGAAGCACTGTGTCATCTCAGTCAGCACTTTACTACCGCATACTAAAACACACCGGAGAGAGAAAGTGAGAGGAGACACTTGTGTAGGATTACAGGAGACGTTGAGGAGAATCCAATGTGTGTAAAGTTGAAACCATAGACTGTATACATAAAGGTGTAAACGAGTAGTAGACTGAGAACAAATGTTGTATTTGAGAGAGGAAGAGAGATGGGTGATAAGCTAGTGCTAGAGATGTAAAGGACACGAGGTTCACATCCCCCACTTATGTTTTATTCATCCATTCAGGTTTGTTTTTCATTAAGCCAAGATCTGGGTCAGATACTGGAGGGTGTGTGGAAGTGGAAGAAGAAGAAATCAAAAGGAGGACTGATGTTTCTGTACAATGGAGACTGAAGACTGCCAGTTTAGAGGGATGAGTGGGCAGAGGCAGGATATGAAACGGGTACAGTGACATGAAGACAGACAGACAGACAGGCAGGCGTATGTGAGCCAGATGTTTGTCGACTTCCTCTCCACGGTCCCTTGGTCGGAAACCAACAGGTGCTTGCATTTAAATGGCAGATGGCGACTGTTTATGGCAAGAAAGAAGGAAAAAGCATCAGCTTTCTTCAGGGCTCATGCCTCGAAGCTGGCTTATCTGCGTCTGTAACAGATCTCATCGCCTTGAATTAGTCAAAGAAACAGGAGGTGGCTGTGAAACTGGAGAATCTGAACACCCAGGAGCATGTGTCTGCGTGTAGGAAGGAGAGACAGACAGATGGAGACAGAAAGAGTGAGGATTCGACATAAAGCAATTAGTGGATTAATCTAATAGTCGATTGTTACTTTGACTATTAAACAATTTGGATAATCGTTTTGAGCCCATTTTCACTCAGAAATACCAAGAATCAGTTTGTTCTAGCTTCACATTGATTAATCACATAGGACTTTTGCCTTTTTTATGGCTAGAGGATACATTTGACAGTACTAGTATTGTTTAAATCAGGAGTTACCACGTTTTCGTCAACAGTGCTGATTTCCTTGCACGCTGAATTCATGAACTGCCACGATCTGACTTGCTTGAGGTGTGGAAATCGTCTATATCAATATCCTGCTCCACCTTTATGGAATTTTCTATTAAGAAAAGCTTTCTGGCGTCACATAATTGAAAATTCCCGGTGTAATGTTTATATTTTATACAGGAGAGTGGCCCTAGGGAAATATTTGGCCCATTTAAGGGGGGAGGGGGGTGAGTGAAGAGACATGGAGATGGAGCGAACAGCAAAGCAGAGGAGATATGGAAACGATGGAGCAGATGATAAGAAGCTCATTATTCATCTGGCTCTGTATATCCTCCACGCCTCTCGTCACGTGTACAGCGGAGACATCATCTGTGTAGGCCTCATCCTACAGGAACGTGTCGCCTGCTCACCCGTCTGTCTCTACGTGTGTGTGTGCACCTCCTCTGTACTTCTGTAGTTGTCATGGCAACATTTGATCATCTGACATACAAGGGTATTTTCCGTGAGGTTGATGTATAATGAGCCGAGGTCTTTTGTTTTCAGGGGAAGATATTCATCAGTTTGACCTTTAACCCTCTGCAGAGCAAATAGCTGCAGTCTGAATGTGAAAGCTCTTTCTGGTGCAGCATTCAGTTTTACACACTCTTCTCTCTTTACCTCGGAGCAAGGTCTGCTGTTTCCTGACTCCCATTCATCACTGGTGGTGGTCACTTTTTTGTGGGAGAATAGAGAGAACAGTGAGTTTCATGAACCTAATACTCGGTTAGTGGTCCTTACTTTCCATGTAGTCCGATTTAGCTGTGTAAAGAACAATTTCATTTCCACGCATGCAGGGTCCCCCAAGTGTGTGATGTGTGATGCGTGACCCTGTCTGGAAGGTCAGATGAAGGAACTGGGGATCATTTGGAGTAGGGGATCTCGAAACATGCGGATAACTGCGCACATTTTATACCAAACGTACAAAGAGAGATAGAGAAGTTTGAACCATCCATAAAGCTGGACAATGTCAGTGTTAATCGAGTGTGAATGTCATAAAATGTAGTCTCAGAAAGTCTCAGAAAGTCACAGAAAGGAACTGACAAAGAGCTCCCTGATCCGACAACAGAGAGTTGTGAAGGTTGGAGAGGGTTTCTGAAGCTATTGGAACATCCAACAAGCCGTCCTTATAGACTACATCAGGACCCCTCATCCCTCCTCTTGATTACTGATGAAAAATGATCGGCTTCTTTGATAAAAAGCATACAGATCAAAACTCAAATACCAGCTCTATTTCAGACCACTGATTTGAGTAGGTAGGAGCAGGGCGGACACACACAGGGACATGAGTCATGAGTGAGGGAGGGTGTTGGAGAGGTCTGGACGGAGACTGAGAGACAGTGAGTGGCACCTGCAGAGAGCTGCTAATCCCAGAGTAAAGTAGATTACTGCAGCGGCCTCAGGCTTCCTCACAGTGCGTCTGGAGGAGACAGAGCTGCTCTGAGCCGCGGCGTCGCTGCGGGCTAAGAAACTGCTGCTGTGTTGACCAGAATGTTGCTCGATATCACTCACTCTCAAGTCTCGACTCTTCTTTAAGCCGTCCGTCATCTCCTACGTGTCACTTCACCTGCTGTCAAACAAGGTGTGTGTGTGTGTGTGTGTGTGTGTGTGTGTGTGTGTGTGTGTGTGTGTGTGTGTGTGTGTGTGTGTGTGTGTGTGTGTGTGTGTGTGTGTGTGTGTGTGTGTGTGTGTGTGTGTGTGTGTGTGTGTGTGTGTGTGTGTGTGTGTGTGTGTGTGTGTGTGTGTGTGTGTGTGTGTGTGTGTGTGTGTGTGTGTGTGTGTGTGTGTGTGTGTGTGTGTGTGTGTGTGTGTGTGTGTGTGTGTGTGTGTGTGTGTGTGTGTGTGTGTGTGTGTGTGTGTGTGTGTGTGTGTGGCGAAGCCATGACTCATATTTCGAAACAATGGCCCATTCAGAACAAACATGTATACACAGATGTCACAATTACCATTTAAACATGCAATTGTTATATCCAAGTGTGGTCTTGAAACACCAACCGTATGTAATGTATGATGTGCAGATACAACGACTAGGAGATGAGTCTCCACTCGCCTGGGGTGAAGGGGCAATGGTTTGGTTTTGGTTGGTATCTCATTTACTGTAGCACCTTTAGATTTCCAGGCACTAAAATTAGAATAATATAGATAAAGCTAAGACCTGTTCACACAATGGATGTATAATAAGAGCTGGATACAGTGTCGGAGGCGGGGCCTCGTTCATTGCTATGAGAGCTGCTCATTGAAGCATGAAGACAAAATGGCCTCACATTTTCAAGAGCAAAACATCACAAACTAGAGAATGCAATTCCTGAAGAAATTGCACTGAAATTATGAGAAAACCGTGTTTCATGGCGAGCATTGTGTTGCCATGGCAACAACATTTGAAGAAATCTCAAAACTGTCCCGTAGATGTCTTCACGGCTGGACTGTTGGCACACGTGAAGTTTGAGTACTTTTTGAACATTTTCATAGGAGTTTATAGCGACATCGTCTTATGGCGAGGGATGCGTTTTCATGGAAACGGCATATGATGAAACCCCATAATTGACGTAGAGCTGTTGAGGGCTGGACCGTTAACCATTATCTGAAGTGTGGTGCTGTTTTGACATGTTGGATTGTGTATTGTCCGAGTCAGGGTCCTTTTTTATTTTACTGTAACTTTGGAAGTTGTGTTACCAATGCTTACTGTTTATTTGATACCCATTTGGTAATACAATTAATAAAAACAACAAGGTTTGGGTTCGTTCTTCAGATGACTGTGACGTTAACGTGTAAGCTCAATAATGAACTCCAGCTCAACCAACCATATTGTAATATCTAAGTAATCATCTTGAAATATGACATTAATAATTGTAATATACACACATCTTATTGTGAGGTTGATTTCACATACACTACTTCGACGTTAGCTAAATAGCATGGATAATTTACAAAGGCTTTAAAAACACAGCAGGACCCCAAGACAATTATAAAACTTGTCATTATTTCAGTACAGTTCAATTGGTTTTATTTTCATAAACATTTATCAACCGTTAGTGCCAAAGCAGTAGGCTATACTATATTAATTACAGCTGTAGACGACAACCACTACTTGTTTAGCTAGCATAAACTCAACAAAGCTAGCGTTAGCTGGCTAACTGACGTTATTTTGCTGCTAAACTGCACGATATAAAACGGTGGTCTTCAAAGCGGATTTAATCCTCAATCACAATAATAATATTCAAAGTAATGGGCTAAACTTACCGTTGATTGACGCGCCATGTCAGCGGTTGCGACACGAACCGTTAGCGCGAACCGTTAGCCCCGCAGTCATCCGGTTCGACCTGACTGTGGCTGTGACTGTGTGACTGACCCAAGCCTCGTTGTTCTGATAGCTCCGCCCCTTCGCTCCAACCCCCCTCCCTCCCCCCACATCTACGGGTGAAAATTACTTTTGCGACACATTTATCGCAAGAAGTCTAGCAAAAGTCAAGACCGCAGATTCGTCGATTTATACTGCCACAGAGCAGATTCGTCAAGTTGTAATGACTGATTTGAGAGGTTGTAATAACCAAGTTGCAGTTGTAATGGAAAATATATTTAAAAAATATGTATTTTTCTGCAAGTGAACATTTCATCACTAAGTTCATTTTTTTTCTACAAGCTACAAAACTTAGTTTTTTCTTCTGTGACTTCAAATTTGGTTCACAGTTACGTGGATATTTTTTACAAGTGTAAATTTGGTTCACAGTTACGTGGATATTTTATACAAGTGTAAATGTAAGCACACAAGCTCAGATTTTTTTTCTGCAAGTGCTCACATCAGGTTTTACACGCTCTCGCATTTTGCACCAGATCTACCTTCATACCTATGGCAGCAATGTTCATATTGTTGCAGCCTGAGCATAACCTCAATTTACACTCTAGGGACTTCAGACCTTGCAAGTTGGCCAGTAAAAATAGATTTACCAATATTACTTTACCACCCCTGATACAGACTTCCTTACATTTTTTACTTTATGTGAACCATTTATTTTGCTGAACAGCCAAAACGTTCCCCTTAGCTTTGATCCAGTGAGTCTTAACACTGCAACCCAATGTCAGTGTCGGCGCTGGTGTGTCAGTGTAATCTAATCCGCGCTTTTAGAGTGACGATCTTAAATCTGTTGAAATTCTCTGCACACGTTGTCCAGGCTCTTTTTAATTGAAGGATTTGGCCTTTATAAGACATTTAATTGACAAATGAAACGGCAATGTAATGTAATGAGAGTCAGCAATCAGAGGTTACATTTGTGGGCTTTTGTCGCTCTCTGTGGGTGGGAGACAGCCACTCTGTGTGCGTGTGTGTGTGTGTTAGTGATTTAAGGTCTCTGTGGGACACCAAGAGGAGGACTTCGCATGTGGCAGCGAGGGGTCAGCAGCGACAGACGCACACCAGCAGATGTTGGAGGGAGGAGGTGGGGACAAAAAGGGAGGGCACAGAGAGAGGGAGGAGAGAGGGCTGGCGGTGGAAAAAGGTGGGAGAAGAGTAGTGGAGAGGCAGGTGCTGGATTGATGGATGGATGAGTGGAGATGTGAAGCACAGGGAGAGGGAGGATAGGGTAGATAAAGGGCTGCACTGAAGAGGAAGAGTGAGGAAGAAGCCATCAGCCAGCTGTAAAAGAGAAAAGGAGGGACACAAAAAGGCAGACATTAACAAATAATTTACTGTACAAATCAAAATCATTACATGAAGTTCACAATTTTAACGTAAATTGTTTTTTTTGCGACTGACTGTGAACACCATGAGCATTCAGCATCTCAGAGTCTGTGAAAATGTGTCTTTATTGCTTGGATAGAGATAGATAGATAGAAATTCAGATTAAAACCATTCGAAAGGCTTCAATTTCTTACAGTTTCAGAGTTGCTGCACTATTTTTGATACTTTGACTTGCGACCTTCTTCCAGCTTTTTTTCAACAGCAAACGATAATAAATATGTGCAGATAATGAAGTAAGTAATGAAACTTGGCCTTTAATCAAAAGAGAGCGTTGTCAACTGTGCAGAGAGCTAGTGACAGTCATGATACCCAGTGACTGTGTAATTGAAGAGCTTGAAAGAGAAGGAAAGCTGCATGTGTGCTGTACAAAGTGAGACTGTGACTCACTTTAAGAGCTTTCCTATAATGAAACAAGACATGGGAAGGTTTTTTTTTAATGGGGAGAGGATGAGAGGGGAAATGAAAGCAGCAGATCGCTGTCTGTCCCTCCTGCTGCCTCCATTTACCTTCATTGATTGTGCAGCCAGGCTGAGTTAATGCCTACCTGCTGTACTCAGATGGCAGCATCTGTATCGATGCGTGTGTGTAATAGGGAAAGGAGTGCCTGTGTGTTTCAGTCCGCTTTTCTTTTGTGTTCACGCAATATGACAGCCGAATGTTGTTGTTCTTGTCTTCTAAACCCTCTTCAGATATAAAGACATTGTTCCTTTTAAAGGAACCGTTCACCCCAAAAAGTCATATGTTCCTCTTACCTGTAGTGTGATTTATCAATTGGCAGTGCTGAAGATATTTGCTGGAGAGATGTCGGCCTTCTCCTGAATATATATGGCATATATATGCAGATTTAACATTACCCCGTTATGAGAAATAGGTTGTGATTTCTGGTTGCTGTGGATTTTTTCAGATTTTTGCCGCTTTGACCAGCACAAGCAGAGTGCCACCTATGTATTATATTTTGAGAGAAAGCAGACAACTCCACGCATAACACCCAACTACAAAAGCAATGTTTATCAATACATAACTCTAGAGAATCGGAAATCCTTTATCCGTCCCGCAGCAGGAACATTTACAGCAGCAGAGATACAGTGCAGATTGAAGGCAAAAGGAAAAAGAGTAATAATCATAATACGTTTATTTATTATAGCACCTTTCAAAGTAATAGAATTTCACAAATTAATACAATAACCACATGAATACAATAACCACATGAGGCAGACATTTTTAAGGTCAACATAAAAATATAACACAGACCACGTGGAGTCCTGAAAGGAACAAACATAATAAGAGAACACACCACACACATTTCAAATAGAAATAAAAGCCAATGTAGACTTAATTATTAAATAAGAAGGCAACGTTAATAATACAAATATAAATAAATAAACAGAAAAAGTACTTCATAGAGGAAAAAATAAGTAGCAGTATTTCTTTTTTTAATGTAAGAGAAGTTAAGAGGAAAAACATATTTTTATTTGACAGACTATTTCTTGGTTTTGTGACGTAAAGTCTCCAGAATTCACTTAATTTGGCCAAAAAACATTGTCCAGCACATGATAAACAAGTAAAAACCCAAAAGGTTTTCATCCATTATCTGCTTTATTCAAGTCAATTTGCATATTTCCCTAAATATCTAATTATCACCAATAATTCAGGTACTCACAAATACAGGACAAATAATAATGATGGATCAGGTTTACATTAAATGAAACACCAGCTGATCGCCTGATTATAAAATCCGCCCATGTGTCCTTCATCATCCCTCTTCCTCTATTACTTCGTCCAGACTGCTCTCTCTCTCTCTCTCTCTCTCTCTCTCTCTCTCTCTCTCTCTCTCTCTCTCTCTCTCTCTCTCTCTCTCTCTCTCTCCCCTCCCTTCCTATAACTGCCTTCACCCTTGCAGCAGGCTTCAGACCCCTGCTCCTCCCACTTCCTTTCATCTGTACCCCTCTTCTCCTTTTCCATCCGTCCCTCCATCCACCCTCCCCACCTTCTCCGTCGACCCCTCTCCCCTGGGTCTTGTGGGCAGTCGGATGGCTTTGTGTTTGAAATGTGTGTTGGCAGGAGGCAGCATGCGCACACACATACAAATTACACACACACCCACAAATGCACATGCACATACACTACCAGTTTCTGTTGTCAATAAGCTGCTCAGCTGCGAGCTCCCTAGCCCTAATTGTGTGTGTGGGGGGTGAGGACAAGGCACCCATTGTCCTGCAGATTAACTCTTTCTTTCTCTCTCTCTCTCTCTCACACACACACACACACACACACACACACACACACACACACACACACACACACACACACACACACACACACACACACACACACACACACACACACACACACACACACACACACACACACACACACACACACACACACACACACACACACACACACACACACACACTTACTTCCCAGGCCCCATGGGGTCCCTTAAGTGTGAATGTGCCTTGAGGCAGAAAATCAGGGGGCAATTTATGGCAAGGTCCAGCAGGGAAGATGGGGGATGTCCTGCATGTTCAATTCTTCGTTTGAAGCGTTAATGTCACACTGGATCTTCAGTATCTTCTTCAGGATATAATAAAGGGAGTCTGAATCCCTTTATCAGACAGATCAAGAGCTTAACTATGTACAGAAATGTGTGTTAGTGGATTCATTCAGAGTTGTACTGACACTTTACACTTACTGCGCTGACAATCAGATACAGAGAATTGTGCAGAAAACCAACAAACTGTAAACAAAATATACTTTTCTGTTATATATTTAAGCAATAGCTCACTTCAGGCCTTGTCGACCCTCCGCTTCGCGTCGGGCCGAACCACGCCCCTTAGCTGTGATATAATGAGCATATACCACGGCCTGAAGTGAGCTATTGCTTTTATAAAACGGTTACCACGTGTGGCAATATGAAAAAAAAAGACACACTCTAATTTAAATAGTTTTTATTAGTAAATAATGATGTTCAAAATAAAATAGTCCCTCCGTTGCCTTCTGCGCGAAACATAGTGCGAGGTGGTTGCTATGCAACAACACTAACAGCTAGCGAACATATTAGACAGAGAGCGTTGATCCATTATTTGGCTATTTATTTACATTCATTTGTATGTTGCCGTTTATTGTGCACCCACTGAAAACCTGTCCAGCATCAGTAGAATGGCTTACGTGGTTACTTGTATAGGTTGAGGTTGTTCTAGGCTGTTGCTTGGCGTGGTGAGAATATTGCTCCACTTTCTCCGGTCCCAGAGATTTGGCTTACAGTAGCTCTGGAGAGAGCTTTCGCACCTGTGGCCACTAACGGTCATCATTTCTCTGCTTTGTTTCAAGACCCGCATCAGAAAGCTTTTGAATGGAGCTACTTCTCCAGTTGGTCTACCTGCTCTTCACGTAGCTCTGCATGTCGTCGTTTAGGTGCTTTTTTTCTGGAGATAGGCACTCCTCAATCCACTCCTCCATAGTAAGACCCCCCCGGAGGTCGAAGTTAATCTTAAATGTTTCCATCTTAAGGCCCTGACACACCAACCCGATTTTGGGAGTCAGAGGCCGTCAGAGGCTGTCGGGCATTCGCGGCGCCGTAGTCAGGTTGGTGTGTCCCGCACCGTCGACCGTGACACGCCTTATTTGGACTGCCAGACCCGATGCATGGCCGATTCAACATGTTGAATCGGCCATGCATCGGGTCTGGCAGTCGGACCAAATAATCACTCTGATTGGCTGTTCAGCTAGTGAATCAGTGCATGAGAAGCGAAGCGGAAGTGAGGGACGTAAACAAACGATTTAAGAAGGCACACACAGACTGCTATTCATTTTCATCTCATCATGGCGATCTGGAATGATGCAAACGAAGACCTGCTCATCACCTTGATCCAGGAGAGGCCAGCTCTGTATGATATTACGGAGAAAAGATACTCTTCTTCTTCTCTGTCTTCCGGTTGTTGCCTCTTTTGAATGACGAATACACACTACCGCCGCCTGCTGGTAAGGAGAGTTATTGCCACTCACGCACTGAAGTCGGTGCGGTGTGTTCCCGTGCGACACATGGCCAAAACGCAGGAGAACACGGCCAGGCAACAGCCGACTTCAGCGTCGGCTAGTCCTCTGGTGACTGCTTGGTGTGTCAGGGCCTTTAGGCTTTGTAAGTTTGTTCCGTAACGGAAGAAAAGTAAATATATTTATAAAACTGACAAGTCAAATCAAGCAATCTGATTGGCCGATAGTGTTTTTGCGGACCTCTTTGATTACAGATTTGAAAACATCGTTACTTGCTTTAAAAGTAGCACAATTCATAATGTCAAACCTTGGAAAGTATCTAGATATCCCTGCCCTAATGCCAAAGGAACTGCACACTGAATATGTTTTGCCCTTTGATGTCTATGTCTGGACCGCTGCGTAAAAAGGAGGGTTTCTGCCCCGTTACTTCTCCGCTGCTTTCTTGTTCCAGTATTTTCAGCCCAACGGTATACTGTTTTTCTCAGACGTGGAGGGATACTGACTTGTTGTGAAAAGTAACTTACAATTCCACCCGTGGTATACGCTCAGTATATCACGGCTAAGAACCAATCAGATTGCTTGATTTGACTTGTCCGTTTTATAAATATATATTAGAGCTTTCAGTCGATTAAAATATTTAATTGCGATTAATCGCATGATTGTCCATAGTTAATCGCGATTAATCGCACATTTTTTATCTGTTCTAAATGTACCTTAGGGCAGTGGTGTAGTGGGGATTTTTTTACTGGGGGGACGCTATTTTAAATTAGGTCATCCCAAACAATGCCAAACAAGTGCGCATGCGCGCAGTGCACTCACAAAACGGGCAGACAGGTCCATAGAAACTACCGGTACGCTTAGTCCTACTTTACTTACTGTACTGCAAAAAGCAGACGGCGCTGTGCTCAACAGACACACACAGACTCAAAACCATGGACACACTGGCACATACGTTACATAAACAATGTATAGGCCTAAATTGCATAAACTACAGTATTGCAACTAAGCAGACAGCGCTGCTTTTCTCTCTCTCTATCTCCACTTTCAAAATCTATTTAAAACTCATAACAAACAAACAAAATTCCCAAAGTTGTCCTGAAATTAACTTATTAAATAAACAAAACGAAAAATATATATATAGCCTACTAATGCAAACATTGAATCTGGACTGGAAATTATTCTGATTAGGCCTAGCCTACATTGCAAATAAGCAGACAGCGCTGCTTTTTTCACACACACACACACACACACACACACACACACACCTTGCGTTTTGAAGACTGATACATCAGATATGGATGAAAAAATGTTTGCCTGCCATTATAGAGCTTTTTCGTTAGCGTTCTTGAGGGAAAGCGCTGCCGCAAAAAAGATCATGCTCCAAATAAGTGGGGGTACGGCGTACCCCCGCGTCCAACGCCCACTACACCACTGCCTTAGGGGAATATTCTTCAAGTTTTTAATACTCTTATCAACATATGAGTGGACAAATATGCTTTATGCAAATGTTTATTATCATTTGAACAATGACAAATATTCTCATGAATATTAAACACAACAACCTCTGAACATTACAAATATTCGCCTCAATTCAACCAGGAACCTCTCTCATTCAATAATACAATACTGTGTGTGTGTGTGTGTGTGTGTGTGTGTGTGTGTGTGTGTGTGTGTGTGTGTGTGTGTGTGTGTGTGTGTGTGTGTGTGTGTGTGTGTGTGTGTGTGTGTGTGTGTGTGTGTGTGTGTGTGTGTGTGTGTGTGTGTGTGTGTGTGTGTGTGTGTGTGTGTGTGTGTGTGTGTGTGTGTGTGTGTGTGTGTGTGTGTGTGTGTGTGTGTGTGTGTGTGTGTGTGTGTGTGTGTGTGTGTGTGTGTGTGTGTGTGTGTGTGTGTGTGTGTGTGTGTGTGTGTGTGTGTGTGTGTGTGTGTGTGTGTGTGTGTGTGTGTGTGTGTGTGTGTGTGTGTGTGTGATGTTTAACTCGAGGCATATGCTCCTCGAACGGGAGCTGCCTGGACGCTGCGATCATGTTGCGCGCACTATCCGAGCTGAGTGTGCTGACTTTCGTACAATGTCCCGCTGTCTGGCTACCTGCATAAAGTCAAGTGCTCGGCGCAGTTGTGGGCGAAATGTCGCTCCTCTGTTTTCATTTAAACAGCTCCTTATATCCGTTAGCGCAGCTAGCTAGCACCAGATGCTAACAACAACAATACACGTAAGGTCTCTCCCGGTCCTCCCGATGGCCAGTCGGTGCCTGCCGGTGAGCGTGGAAGTGTGGTCTGCAGCAAGCGGGCGGCAGGAGCGGGGCTGTCAGCATCAGCTTGTAGATGGTATTTTAAACTCGATGCGCTCTGAATCTACGGGGTGGCCGAGGACAAAAAATGCACATGTGTTAATCGCGTTAAAATAATTTGTGGCGTTAATTTTTGTTTGCGTTAACACGTTATTAACATTATTCTAAATTTAGATCACATAGACAAATAATTTTTTGTTTTAACAATCGAGGAATGTATTTTAACACCTATGTTTTCTTTTAAAAGGTATGTGTCCCCCTTTTGGAACTCAACATACAGTATCTTATTGCTGTGAGGATAACACAATCAATTCTGGCAATCACTGGTTTGAAGCAAAGCCTCCCAAAACTAAAACCCAGAAAAGCCTCTAATCCAGCAGAATTTGGGGGTTTGTATTTGACATGCAAATTAATTCAAATAAGCAGCAGTCAAATAATGAGCTCAGCCCTCAGCAATGAACCTGTCATGGGCACTCTGTATTTAAAGCTTTGCTATGAGTGTGAAAACACAAGGTTGTTTTTTTTAGTAATATTACAAATCCAGATTTTCACAATCCTCTTCTGAAAAGCGGCAACACTTAAAGGTGGACTAGGTAATTTTGGAAAAACCAGCTCGAGATCGCTAGAATTTGAAAATACACAGCCGGGAAATATCTGCCACTTCCTTACAGAGCCCCTCCTCCAACACACACGAACGCGCACATGACCAATGAGGGCACGAGATAAGTTTGTGCACAGATGGAAGGCTGACAGGCAGGTAGGCCATCCAGTTACTTTAGCCGGGCCGGCTCAGATGATTGGTCGTGCTTTTTACAGTACCACGGCTTCCACGGATGACGTTTTTTTTATGGATTTTTTGTCAAAGCACTTCAGATATTCATTGCTATCGGGATGTTAAGAGCATTCCATGGAATATAACAATAAGTGTATCTCGAGCCGGTTTCTCAAACTTACCTACCCCACCTTTAATTGGTCTTTATTCTGGAAGAATTAATGATTTAAAACAGGATTACTAAATGTGTGTGATAGGATTACCGTAATTAGGGCTAGTTCATACATAAACGAACAAATAACTTATTTAATGTGCGCAAATATGCCTTAAATACATCACTTTAATAAAATCCTTGAATTATTGAGAATGATGTGCTTTAAAGCCCCCTCCTCCCTACCTGTGCATAATGTGTTAAGCCTACAGTGACTGCTTGCATTCAGAGCCATTGACCTACATAAACTGGTGCCTAGCATAACAGTGTGTGTGTGTGTGTGTGTGTGTGTGTGTGTGTGTGTGTGTGTGTGTGTGTGTGTGTGTGTGTGTGTGTGTGTGTGTGTGTGTGTGTGTGTGTGTGTGTGTGTGTGTGTGTGTGTGTGTGTGTGTGTGTGTGTGTGTGTGTGTGTGTGTGTGTGTGTGTGTGTGTGTGTGTGTGTGTGTGTGTGTGTGTGTGTGTGTGTGTGTGTGTGTGTGTGTGTGTGTGTGTGTGTGTGTGTGTGTGTGTGTGTAAACCATAGACTGTATATAAACTCCATGTGTGTGCAGGACAAAGCTCATGTGTCTGATCGGTACGTCTGCCTCAGGTGATCCACGGCCGCCATGGGTCTGTTCATACAGAGCTGCACATTTCCTCTTTTCCAAATCTGTCTGAAGGAGGTCAATTGACTGGCTTTGACGTTTACACACTTTGGGTGTGCTATGTTTGTCAGTATGTGTGTGTATTTTTAACATCTTAAATGTTAAAAATGTGTGGGCCAGGACCACAGACGGTAAAAGCCAACGTTTTACATGTTGGGAAATGTGCTAATTTGGGAGTGCTATCAACATTTAACTCTAATGTAGCGCTCCAAAGAGCGATAACCATATTTCCCCTCAAAAGGCAAACTGTTCCTTTTACACGTCTGATGTGAATGACAAGTGTGTTTTTATTTTGTACCAGCTCCTAATTAAATGCTTCCTCTCATTGTAAATTGTAAATGTCTGAGAACAAAATTCAGACAAAACCACAATTTACTGTCCCACATCTCTCTCTTACTATACGTTTGAATGCCTCTGCAGACATGTGACGCAGTAATGATAAAGTGGGAGCGGGGGTGCGGTGGGGGGTTTGGTTCCCCGGTGGTCGCTGCAGCCCTGGGAAAAGGAAGTCCACACAGGAAGTGAGCTGGCTGGGCCTCAGTCCTGCATGACTGCAAACACTGTAGTCTGCCTCACTGCTAAACATGAATGTATTGAAAAAGTAAGCGCGCGCGCACACACACACACACACACACACACAAGTATTCCAACACATGTGTTACTGTACTGCATGTGAGGATTTTTTTGGAACGTATGCATGTGCCATTCCAGACTATTTCGTCACTTCCTCAACTTTGTGAATGACTGATATGGCTGCGGGAAATTGCTCTGACAACTAAATGCTGACAAATGAACTTAGTCATCACATCACCTCAGAGCCAAGTTATGCAGCGACGTGCAGATGTGATGACAGGAAAGAGCAGAGGGCAATACAGCAGAACAAAAGGGAGCAGAGGGTGGTGTGTTCAAATTCAATGTTAAATGTAGTTTTGGGCGAGAAATTTGAATACTTTAAAGTTTAAAGTTTTCACAGGAACATAATATAGTCATCAGAGCGATAATTATGACATCGCTAACTCGTTTTCATTGTTGTATTGAATCATGGAATTCAATCGTTATTTTTTCTGATATATGACATTAGTAATGGAAAAGCTATTTATCTTATTAAACATTTTGATTCTTATTACATTTGACTGCAATTAATTATAATTCAGGACTTGTAATTATGTTATATTTCTTTATAACCTTACATACAGTGGTCAACATGACATGACCTTTACCACCTTGGTGCCCCGGTCATTCATGTGGCACGCGTGGATGTGTCTGTGTGTATGGGAACATGTGTGTTGATGTGTGGGAGGGGGAGGAGGGGGGTTCTAGTTGGCTGGCTCGGTGTGAGCTCTTTGTAAGAAGTGGGGAGTCAAAAGGGGGAGGGAGGGAGGGGGAGGTGAGCCGGGTGTTTCTCTCAGCTGCCTGCTGGTCTGGTTGCTGTTGGTGACTTTGCTTGATGAGATCAGAGGGGATCGGCTTTCAGACCTTCATGTCTCTCTATGTCCTACTCCTTTCTCTCTCTCCCTCCCCCTCCCTCTCTCTCTCTCTCTCTCGGAAAGACTGAAGTGGAACTGAAACTGGAGTGGGGCTGTTAGTGTGTTCGGAGCTGTAGTTGTCAGAGGAGAACGTTGTGCCGCTGCTGCCTTGGAAACACTCTTCAGAGCACATGTGAGGGGAAGGTGGGGGGAAGAAGTGATAGCCTCGGGACAGATAAGCTCCAGGGAAGAGAAAGAGGGAGGGAACAAGGGAGTGAGAGGTGGCCAGCTCTCTCTTTCTCTCTCAGTCAGACCTGCCGGCTGCTGCTCTTCTCTTCTTCCTGCTCGGGTTCCCTCTCTGCCGGTGGCAGGCTGCAGGAGTTTGTGTTTTTCTGGATATGAACATGGACTGAGAAAGCTACACGCAGCGAGACATGAGAAGAGTCACCGGAGATTCACTGTAAGCCGTTTGTTATTTTGTCTACAAGATGTAGTGTGTCACTGCTGAAATATATGAGATTGTTGCTATTTCAGGAGTGTGTGTGAAAGAAATAGAGTAGCTACTACAGCCGTTTGTGATGCAGTGTGATTATTTATATGCATGTCTGAGGGATTACACTAAATCCAAACACCAGCTTTTATTCTTTAACATTAGACTCGAGCAGCTGTTTTTTTATAAACCTTTTGATATATAGTCAGCATTTTGTTTTCTCGGGATGTGACCAGGCAGGCACTCAGCCTCACCTCCTCCCTTTCCTTTTATTTTCCTGCTCATCTGTCACATTTAACTTTCTTAATGGTCCTGAGGCCCCAGCTGGCCAACTGGGATACCCCTGTGTGTAAGTGCTGTGTGTGTGTGTGTGTGTGTGTGTGTGTGTGTGTGTGTGTGTGTGTGTGTGTGTGTGTGTGTGTGTGTGTGTGTGTGTGTGTGTGTGTGTGTGTGTGTGTGTGTGTGTGTGTGTGTGTGTGTGTGTGTGTGTGTGTGTGTGTGTGTGTGTGTGTGTGTGTGTGTGTGTGTGTGTGTGTGTGTGTGTGTGTGTGTGTGTGTGTGTGTGTGTGTGTGTGTGTGTGTGTGTGTGTGTGTGTGTGTGTGTGTGTGTGTGTGTGTGCTTTTGTTTGGGAGAGATATAGTTGTGGGATAAGCTACCCAAGGATTTCCCCCGCTCACATACACTAATGGGATAGATCCTTCTTTCTATTTTTAACACTGTTTGTCTTTATGTTACAAACACCCCTAATCCAAAGCCTTGCTCCAAACTGCCTGCAGTAGCTTTTCTCAAAGTGTGTGTGTGTGTGTGTGTGTGTGTGTGTGTGTGTGTGTGTGTGTGGTCCATCCTGGGATAGAGAGATAGCAGCCCTCCTTTCTGACTTTATCCCTTTGTTTTGTCAGCTGCTGACCTCAGTTTCTCTCTCTCTTCATCTCTTCCATTGTTTGGGTTCTCTTTATTTCGGTCAAATCCATACAGCCTTACTCCACTGCAGCCTCCATCTGCTTTTTATAGTTAGTCTAAATAAATAACCGCCTTTTTTTGGCACTGTTTCTAATTTCGTTCCCTTCCGTCTTGTAGTGTGAGAACAGTGGAGAGGTGTCTCAGTGTCACGCTGGCTGTGTCTGTGAATGCTTGTGTGGATGTACTTTCCCCTGTCAAATGTCCTGGCACAGAACCCTATGTTCCACTTTGCACAGAGCAATTTTGGAGAACACCATGGTGAGACAGACAAATGCCCCAATCATGAAACATGTGCACGTGCGTGTGGCACAGAGCTGCAATTATTTCCATGAACTGTCAATTGATTGACTAATGGAGGAATGGCTTAGTACATCAAATGTCAGAGAATAGTGACAAATGCTATTCTTGAGTTTCAAGAGCCAAGTTTTGACTCTCTTGTTTTGTTCAACAACCAGCCCGAAACCCAATTGTATTCAATTCACAATAATATAAAACAGATTAGCTTGAAGCAGCAAATGCGTTTCAAATCTGGAATTGGCTAATGTCTGTTTTGCCATTTCTAGACAGCGCGCCGCTAGAGATTGATGATGATTGATTGATGATCAGTCTGTCCACCACTTTGGTCCAGTCTCAATTCAACAACCATTAAATATATCTTTTTCGTTTGAAACTAACTATCTCTAAAACCAATGGCATTCATGTGCTTTTTGTTTATTGCTAATTAGCAATCATCAGCATGCTAACACACTAAGCTAAGATACCATTACCATGTAAGAATTAAAGCTGCTGACGTAAGCGTTTCTCTCAGAGCATCACTGTGCCTAAGTGAAGCTTTACACAGCTGCTATCCTGGCTGTGGATTTGTAATCTTATTGCTTGATAAATAACAATACATCGATTAGTATTAGCATTGTTATTTTTCCACTAATTGACTATTTAATAAATAAATGAATTGTTTCCGCTCTATAACATTTCTTATCTCTTTAGTCTTCCTATTTTTAGTGTTTAAAACAATCCAGTAAAACCAACAAAATATATATTTCGCACATTTTGTTCCTGACGTTATCAAAGAATCATGGGTTGCGCTTGACTTGTGTGGGCGTGACACATTTCACCACACTCTTGTGTAAGCGGGTCGTATGTTAAATGAGGGAGCCTGCAGCAGTGCGTCATATTCAGGCACACTTTGATTTAGTTTCATTACTGCTGGGGTTGTGAATCTGCCACCTGAATCTTCTGCTACCCCAGAGAGAGCTTTATGGATGGCACCGCCAAGGCCTTCCACTTGTGTGTGTGTGTGTGTGAGAGAGATAGAGAGAGAGAGAGATGAATAGGTTTTGCGTAGGTGTCCTTAAAGGAGTGCTCAATCACTGTATAGTCTTTCCTTAGGGCACCATGGATTCTAAAGTGTCACAGCAGCCATGAGAGGAATATAGGAACTTACAAGCTGTGTGTGTGCGTGCGCGTGTGTGTGTGTGCGCGTCTTCTCCTCTATTGCAACCCGTCTAAATAAACTGCTTTTCTTTTGGGCAACTATTTACTTTCAATTCCTAGATCTCCAACAACGCAATTTCGGTATTTAAGCGAAAGAGCCCGGGGAGTTTTCGGAGGGAATTTTTCATTTCAAAGAAGAGGCAGATTAATATGAGCATGGGAGAGGGAACATGATTCATGAGGGTGCGGTGACTGTAGTTACTTAGAAAAGAGTTCAGACTTTGATGGAATAAAGAAAGGGAAAGACTCAGGTTTTCTGACCGCAGTGGGAATACGTAAAAGTCATCTTTCAGGGACATTTTCATAGAAGCCAATCATCAACCTGCGTATAAAGGTAATGTCCTCTTTGTCTAGGTAACTCAGTGTTTCTCATTGAGCATGTTTACGTGTGTGCAGCTGTGTGCGAATTTGCTTATGTGGAGTGTTTTGCAGAAAGTGCTTGTCCTGCATGCTGAGCTCGCATTGATTGCTGCATGGTAGCCGCTGGGGCATTTTAGTGGCTGGCCTGAGATAATTTGTACGAATTGATGGGGTGTCAGCTCTGCCTTAGCCTCCATGGATTTACTGGTACAGTAAGACGGGGAGAAAGGTAGTGAGACGGGGACAGAGACAAATGAATCGGGGAAAAGGGATGAAAATGAAGAAATTGATAATAGTTATCTTATAAAGGAAACGTACAAATAGAAATGGGGGATAGTAAAGTGTCTATATGTAATTCTACAACTTCCTTATAAGACCAGAGATGTCTATTTGACATATTTTTCAAATCAGCTGCAAGACAAGTTGAAAGTCCCCATCTGGAGTCTCTCTCTGTATTTTGACATCCTGTTAGGAGCCAGACGGTACAGTTTATGTCTGGCTCTGGCATCCTCCACTACCCAGGGATTCCCTCAGTAGGAATGAATGTCAGCAATGTGGAAGGATAGTAGTTTGTTTAAAGGGAACCTATCATGCAAAATGCACTTGTGTACGTCTTTTATACATGAATGTGTCCCCTGTGTGTCAGGGAACTCACCAAGTGTCCGAAAACACAACCCTCTCTCTTTTCCTCCATACCCAAATCTCTAAAAACGGGGCTGCAATGGAACTGATACAGACTGATACAGATTTGAAATTGTTCTGATGTCAGAAACGGGGTGCAACTCTCCACCTATCAGGGGAATGAGAGGTTGGGTGGCATGGTAACAGCATGGTAACATTTGCAGGGGGGCGTGGTCAGCTGCAGCTCATTTGCCACAGAATCAGCCCTTGTGAAGACAGGGCTGGAGTAGAGCAAATGGAGCGAAATGAGGCATGGCTAAAACGCATGATTTGTTTGGTATTTTGAAAAAAAAACGTATAGGTATGGCCCTACAATATATGATTCAAATATAGCATGATAGGTCCACTTTAATCTAGTTGGCACAGCTGAGATATTATATAAATGGCTGCATCTGTTTTGCTGCGTCTTTAGGACCTTTCATTATTCACTGTGGTGCCCAAATGTCCCCCGAGAGTGAAAAGTGGAAAAAGTGACCAGTGTGTGAATCATTTTCAGAAGTCATGGGAATGAGACAAAGTCATGGTACTTTCAGCTTCACATAAAATCTGTTATGTAAGGGTGGTAACAAGTGATTTGATCTGAGATTAAGCTGTAAATAAAAGTCTTTCAGTAAAATGAGCAAACTACAAACATCTGTTATGATGAGACACAGAAGATTACTTTGGCCTCTGCCAGTTCTGAAACTTGCCCTGCCGCCTCTCTCTGTGTTGAATTTCAAGCTTGACCAACATATCATTTGGGAAGCAATGTTTAAATTAGCCTCTCCCTTATTCTGCACTTGAATAAGAATTCAATACGACCAGAATCATTCGAGTCCACTGACCCGTACAAAGAAAGTCAAAAAGTTAATTTTGCAAACTGCTGACAAATTCTAATGCAGAACTCATTGCTATTACCCAGTTAAAAGACAGATGCCTCCATATTTCAGGAAGAGGCAGCTGCATTTCTCATGTGACAACCGAAACCAACACATGAAATGTTTTAGTTGCAGTTCTTTAAATGTTTCATTCAACAAGGTCTGCCTTTCCAAATGGATGTCCTTCGTGTCTCAGCTGTCTTTGGGGCAAGGCATTTCTTACATGAATGACGTTTTAAGAAAAACGCTCCAAGATCTTTGGACAGAACCAGGCTAGCTTTTCCCTCCGTTTCCAGGCTTGCTAAACTAAGCTACTGGCTCATAAGAGACAGGCAGATTGAGATTAATATCAATCTTTTTCTCCTTCCTCTCAGAAGAAAAGTGAATACCTTTCCTCAAATGTCACTCTATTCTTTTTAAGAGGTCTATAAAATATTCATAAGCATTTGAGTGCATGCCACTTGCTAAACGGAGCCCATTGTTTCCATGCGCAATACACAACAGCTGTTTCTGCTGCAGTCAGTATCTGCAGGTGGCTGGGAGGATAACTGGTGGACCAGCTGATATGACGTGCGCTCTCAGGCCAGACATCTGTGCACGAAAGGCTGCATGACTCTCCAGCTATTCATTCTGATCCTGTGTGGCCTTGTTGGTCAGCAGCTGTCCTCGTCTGACCCTCTCAGAGACTCACAACGAATTACACACATACAGTAACACTCCACTGTACTCAACATTACTAGGGCAACTCGGTTTCTGTTAGTCATAAGTGGAAAAGACATACACACCCTTATGTCTTTTCCATTTATGTTAGACACTTTTAAGCCTGTCTGCCAGGTCACACCTTTTTGGACAGTAGATGAAACAGAGTCTGAGTCCTCCTCTGAGACACACACACACACACACACACACACACACACACACACACACACACACACACACACACACACACACACACACACACACACACACACACACACACACACACACACACACACACACACACACACTATCTCAACCTTATCCAATTTTGACAAGGCTTTTAGAGTAGTTTTGTAACTGGTTGGCTCCTTTTTTGTCTGTTTTTGCTGAATTTCTCTCAATTTTCTACCAGTTTCTTTTCTTGCCCATATTGTCTCTAATTCTTCCTGATTATTTTTAATATCTGTCCCCTGCTAAACCAGTTAGTGTTATTTGATCGTTACAAAGCACACGCTGAGCACAGAACTATAGAAGTGCTGTAAAAAGTTGTCAATGTATTGATTGGCAGAAGATTAATCCGACAACATTTTAACGTTTCCTAGTTTCAGCTGGTAAAAGTTTTGAATTCCCTGTTTCCTTGTTCATTCATCTCCCGTGACAGTAAGCTTAATATTTAATATTTGGATTTCAGATTGTTGTTGTACAAAGGAAGAGATTTTAAGGTGTGAACTTTGGAAATTGTGATTTTCCCCACTTTCTGTAATAATAATGATCAGCATATTACAGATGAAGAAGATAGTCGTCAGTTGCAGGCTTAAATACTTGAACTACCTGGACTTTGCATATGTGTTTCATCAATCTTGTATATCTGAAAGTACAGATGAAGGAAGTGGGGGAGGTTTGTCCTAAGTGAGTTGGCCGCAGTAGCAGAGAGAGATGGAGATGGATGGAGGGAAAGTAAACAACAGATGGCTGAAGCGTGTTGCCGCTATTCGCAGCAGCAGACGCTGCGGCGGCCCACCACCAGCCTCTTGAGAGGTTACTACGCAACGGTGACCAGGGTCAGAGGTCAAGTGCCTCCTTGATGGCAGCCCAAAATGCCAGATTGTCATCCACATGCTGTGCCAGCTGAGACACACGCTGAGAGTTTCTACAGTGTTAAATTGTGTTTTCTTTGGCTGAAGTTGGCAGTGATTACTCTGGAATCTTCCATGCAGCATCCGCCCTGAACCAACCTACCAGCCGTGATGACACACACGGAGGTGTGTGTGTGTGTGTGTGTGTGTGTGTGTGTGTGTGTGTGTGTGTGTGTGTGTGTGTGTGTGTGTGTGTGTGTGTGTGTGTGTGTGTGTGTGTGTGTGTGTGTGTGTGTGTGTGTGTGTGTGTGTGTGTGTGTGTGTGTGTGTGTGTGTGTGTGTGTGTGTGTGTGTGTGTGTGTGTGTGTGTGTGTGTGTGTGTGTGTGTGTGTGTGTGTGTGTGTGTGTGTGTGTGTGTGTGTGTGTGTGTGTGTGTGTGTGTGTGTGTGTGTGTGTGTGTGTGTGTGTGTGTGTGTGTGTGTGTGTGTGTGTGTGTGTGTGTGTGTGTGTGTGTGTGTGTGTGGGGAACTTCTCGTGCTGAGAAGTGAACTGAGTGGTAGCACACATTGGCTGCACGCTGCAATGACCTGATTCACTGAGAGAGAGAGACGGGAAAAGACAGACAGAGAATTGGAAAAAGCACACAGACAAAATGAGACCTGTGTGACACATTTACTCATAGACTAACACCATGACCACACTTTTGTGGTGTGGTGGTTTTCTCGGAATATCTGCGCTTGTGTGATCTTTGTTTGAAAATAAAGACGATGTTCTTACCAGGGGGGTATACTACGAAGTAGGGTTGCCAGAAACTGACCATGATCAAAATCGATTATTCGGCAGCCCTGGCGAATAATAATCGATTATTCGACCGACCAAACCCCCCCCCCCCCCCCGCGGGAGAGGAAACAAAAAAAAATGTTTAACAGTACAAACAACAAACAAGCATGTCATCACAACGACGTGGCCTTGAAGTGAAGTTGGTAATGACGGCTGTGCTGCGTCTTTCTCTGTAACCTCTTTGGCTGCTTCGCACTCAAATGCCAACGCATTGTTGAGGTTGAGCTGTGATAGACCAACGTCTTTTCGCAGAGCTTTCATTCCTTTGCACTTGTAAGTTCGAAGTAGTTCCACGAGGAAGTCTTTTTACCTGCCGCTTTGTTCATCTTTCGTCGCACGTGTGAGAGAGAGGGGGGGGGGGGGGGGGTCGGTGTGTCGGCTCTGCACGCGGGCTTCCTCCAAGTTTACAGTAAAACAAACTGGTGGTGTGACCAATGACCATTTACAATTATTAATACTATTACTATTATTAGCATATATATATTTATATATATGTTTGGTTGAAACTAAGCCAGAAAAAAAACAAAACATAAATAATAATAAAAAAAAAAAAATCGATTTTTAAAAATAATATTCGATTATGGAGACTGTAGCGAATATTCGAATAATCGCTGGCATCCCTACTACGAAGCAGGATTTTCGCTTAGCCGGCTAACTTCAGGGAAAACTCGGGGTTTCCTGTCCTACGACGCTGGTTCTCTTTTTAGCAGGCTAGATCTCCATGGTAACTTATGCTGTGCGGCTAACCTGGTCCTGACCAGGGGGATATACTGCGAAGCAGGATTTTCGCTTAGCCGGCTAAATTCAGGGAAAACTCCGGCTTTCCGGTCCTACGAAGCTGGTTCTCTTTTTAGCAAGCTAGATCTCCATGGTAATATATGCTAAGCAGCTAACCTGGTCGGGACCAGGTTAGGTTGCAGGCTAAGAGCTCAACTCAGTGAAAGCACCGCCTGCTGACCAATCAGAGCTCAGTGTGCGGAGTTTAAAGCGATCAAGTCATATTACAGGAGAAAGGAAATACAGAAAAACTGCCGTCGCAGGAAAGACGGCCGGCAAAAATCACCGACTGTGTGAACGTGAACATTAATAGAATATCACCTCCCATCTTCAGAGCAATCTGACTATTATAACATTAGCGTTAAGAAAGCTTACTTAAATATCGGCCACAACATAAGTAACCGGATCAGAGTACATTAAGTACAGTCCGCGGCATATCACTTCATAATGTATCACATATCTCCTTATCTGAGTCAGCTGAGCCGTATCGGGCCGTGCAACACTCACACATACAGTATTATTTTAAGCGACACATTAAATTGACGAAACACTCGAGACAAATGTAATTAAAGTCAGATCGTGTCTTAGACGGGGCAGTGATATCATAAACCTGTTAATGTACGCATTCAAACACTTGTTCTGTTACCAGCTGTATTCACCTTGCAGGTGCAGCTCTGTGGCTTTGATCCTGGATAAAGTGTTTAAGTCATGGATGTTTAAAGTTTAACGTCTTCATATTTGTCTAATTATATAGTTGACTTTTCATTCAGGAAGTATGACGCTGCGCTGTTAGTACGATGTCCATGTTTGTGATTGGTCGAATGCTCCAGATACCACCCCTTTCATGTGAACGCGCACCTAACTAGATGGGACACGGCTGGCTTGAGCGATCCACTTGATAACCAGCGTCGTAGTACAGTTTAGCGAGAGCGCGTATGTTTTGGATTAGGCCAACCGGCTAACTCAAACATATCCAGGTTAGGTTGAACCAGCTTCGTAGTACAGGCCTCTGCTCTGAAGTACTTTTGATTTGAATAAATAGAGACCGTTACTCTTTGATAATTGTATTTTAGGGGTGTATTTTCAGTTAAATATTATTAGCTTTCCAGACATTAAGGAATACTTAACCTCACAATAATCATCTATATATTAATCACTCACCACTTGATATGTTTTATGTTAGTTTTTCTCACATGCCTACAAAGTGAACGGAAAATCTTCAATTTTACTTCATGAAAGGTGTATACCAACCGAAGCATTAACCATAATTTGACATTATAAAACTGTATTAAAGTTTTTTTTAGGAGTGATCTGATGCAGGGAAGTGTTGACACACAAATATGTTTTGTACTCTCCGCTTGAGGTCTGAGACGCTCTTACCAGAAGGTACATCAGTTCCTCTCAGACATACAAATAAATAGTTCTTGTGGAGGGTGAGGTAAAGACGAGCTGCGGATAGATGAAGCACATGAGAGAGAGCGAGTTGTGTCATCATCCACTTCCCTGTCTGCTAGAGGTGTGACTGACTCTTTTCCTGTGAACAGGAAGCACCAGCTGCTGTTCCTGGAAGAGAAAACTACGTCACTTTAACCTGTGTGTGTGTGTGTGTGTGTGTGTGTGTGTGTGTGTGTGTGTGTGTGTGTGTGTGTGTGTGTGTGTGTGTGTGTGTGTGTGTGTGTGTGTGTGTGTGTGTGTGTGTGTGTGTGTGTGTGTGTGTGTGTGTGTGTGTGTGTGTGTGTGTGTGTGTGTGTGTGTGTGTGTGTGTGTGTGTGTGTGTGTGTGTGTGTGTGTGTGTGTGTGTGTGTGTGTGTGTGTGTGTGTGTGTGTGTGTGTGTGTGTGTGTGTGTGTGTGTGTGTGTGTGTGTGTGTGTGTGTGTGTGTGTGGTTTTTACTTCTCAAAGCCCAACCACACATCATTGAACAAATTGAGATTTTGGTTGTATATTCGACTCTACATATGTGTTAACTTCAGTTAAAAGTAATATCAAACAATCTGTTCCTTTTTATAACATTAATTAGAGTTTACATTTATGAGCTTATGATCAATTGTATTCAACTGTCACCACCCCAAATCAACCAAAAATAGATAGTGAGTTAAACTTAATCTGTATAAAAAACATATACTTAAAATGTCTCGCCCACAATGGAAACACATTACAGTAAAATTGGAAATAACATCTAAAAATAAACCCTGAATATCAGTGATTTTTTGCTCACTAGAACTTGTGTTTGTCGTGTACGCGGACATGTATGTGACAGAACATAAACGGCTTGCTACTTTGACATCACTGTGTGTATCATACTATACTATCTTCAATGTGTGAGGGAAAGTGTAAGTCAAGCTGACTTTTTCAACTTTGTTTAACTTCAGTAAGGGAGATAAATTATTACCTGGTGTATTTTGTTTTCCTCCCGTTGTGTTTATATTTTTGCAGACTGAGGCAATTCCCATTAAAATTACATTACCTAAATGAGAGCGCGCCTGGTTCAAATCTGGGTAATGTAGCACAACTGGGGAATATTTTTGTAAGGTATATTGGTATCGCTGTTTGACTTTGTGAGGAGGATGCAGGATCAGTCAGAGGAAATGTGTGTGTGCTTGTTTATTCTGTTCACAATTTATTTTCTATCAAAAACAAAGCCACACGATATCTGTGAAACAAGGAGTCTTGCCAACACTTGCCACTGGCTTAATCCCCTTTCTCTTTTAGTTATTCTTTTTGACTCTTTCTTTTTGTTCTAGTCCTTAAAGCTTAACCAACACAAAACAGTTATTTGCAGGCCTTAAAGTAACAATGAGTTGAAACCTATTTATTAAAGTTCTTTCTCGTTCTTTTCTCAACAGGAGTGGCAGCATGTCTTTCTGAAGAAAATTGTGGCATGAAACCAGATCGCGAACATCTTCCATTCATCACCTCCTCCTCCTTCATCTCCCTCCTCCACTCTCCCGTTAGGAACTCTCACCTCAGCTCCACCGCATTGATGAGGTAACGACAAGCTCAGCGCAGCACCAACACCACCCTCCCCCTTCCTTCTGTCAACCTCTCCACCGCAGCCATGGGGCAGAAGATCTCTGGCGGCATCAAAACGGTAGACGGTCGCGGGGAAAGCGGTGGCTCCCCTTCCTACCGGCCTTCAGCGCACCGCCGACAGCACCCGGAACTGAGGGGCCCCGATTTCTCCAAACCTACCAGGCTGGATCTCCTTCTGGACATGCCATGTGCCGGACTGGAGACCCAGCACCGCCATGCGTGGAACCCTGACGATCGCTCGCTCAACATCTTCATAAAAGACGATGATAAACTGACATTTCACCGCCATCCGGTTGCTCAGAGCACAGACTGTATCCGGGGGCGGGTAGGCTACACAAGGGGTCTCCACGTGTGGAGGGTCCACTGGCCCTCCCGGCAGCGTGGCACCCACGCTGTGGTTGGGGTGGCCACCTCAGAAGCTCCTTTACACTCAGTGGGCTACACAGCGCTGGTGGGGTCGGACTGCGAGTCCTGGGGCTGGGATCTGGGACGCAACAGGCTCTACCACGACAGTAAGAACAGGGCACACATCACGCTGCCCTCCTACCCCTGTTTCCTGGAGCCGGAGGAGTCGTTCACCTTGCCGGACTCTCTGCTAGTAATTCTGGACATGGATGAAGGGACGCTGAGCTTCATGGTGGATGGACAGTATCTAGGTATCGCATTTCGAGGACTGAAAGGCAAGAAGCTGTATCCTGTCGTCAGCGCTGTGTGGGGACATTGTGAGATCGCCATGAAGTACATCAACGGCTTAGATCGTGAGTAACATATTCCACACTAACAACACCTTAAGGTTAAGCACTCATACTGATAGTGACAGTGGTGCTCTGATTGTGACACAATATCACCCTATTTCCCAAGCTGTGGTAATACTTTCAGTTTGTGATGCAAGTCTGTAAAGTATGAGATTCAACATTTGACACACTTTCTTTGGCAGCAAACAGAGTGATCTTAAAGGGAGTGATGACACCGGTTTCTCTACAGAAACACTCAGTGGTTTTTAACTGGTTATCATGTGTTTTCAAAGTATTGCAGGGCCGCCTTAATGCACGGGCTGACCTGGGCTGAAGCCCAGGGGCCTACGGAGATCGGGGGCCCATCATGAGCCAATACATCTTTTAAAAAAAAATAATAATAATTCCGGGTGTTTTCTTTTTTTTTTTTAAATAAACAAAGTCTTGGCTTTCAGAATATGAAACTTTTATTTCCAAAATCACACGATAAATACATGTTTGAAGCTTGTAAATGGAAGATGACAGCTCTCACTCGCCACCCTGCACTTCCACAGCGCCGCCCCCCTCCCTCCGGCTGAAATTATGAATGTAAGGTGTATAGTAATCATAGATAACACGGCAGGGTCCGTTACTGTTTGTTTTCATCTGATTTCAAATAAACAAAGTCTTGGCTTTCAGAATATTAAACTTGTTTCAGCAAATTCAGATGATAAATACAACTTTGAAGCTTCGGCATAATTACAAGCGGAGAACGGAGTAACTTGACGTCATAGCAGGCACAACAACAGCCGGTGTTTCTCGTGAGTGTTTTCCCCAGGAAACAAACGCAATACACACAAACGCAAAATTACACAAACACACACACTCTCGTGAGCTTCCCCCAGACCAGTAACCCAAACGCAAATATCTTCCCTCCATACTATTTTGATCATTTGCTCCGCTAATCAATCAGATCGATGGATTCCAGAGATTTTTCTCAAAAATGATGACTCCGAAACAGTCAGTGGGCACCACTTAACAGCCAATCAGAATGAGAATATGTTTCACATGTGACTTATTCAAATTGCGAGTGATTGAGTGACAGATGAAGGTTGTTTAGGAGAAAATGTCGGAGAAGAAAAAGTTTGAGAGTGGCGCTCGGAAAAGGAAATTGTTGAGGGAAAAGGAGTTTCGAGACAAGCAGCTATTACAAAACATGCCGAAGCTTCCAGGTTATTTTAAACCTGTAGGCCAGGATGAGGAGGAAGGACAGATGAGTTCTGTACCGAGCGGCAGCCCCAGGGCCTGATGGTAGGTTAAGGCGGGCTTGATTACATGCATGGTCCGTGTTTTTGTAGAAGTCTTCAATATGACATTGCAAAATGTGAAAAAAATCGGAATCAGAGAGGTTTATTTCCAATAATATTACATATACAATACATTTGCTTTGGTTGATAGATGCCATTAGTAATATTTATTGGTGTGAAGTTTCTCTTATAGTGTTGTATTTAAACTTTAAAGACGTTGTTTTGTACCGAGCGTATACGTTTTAGTGATGGACATTTTGCTGTCCTCTGTTTTGAGTTAATTGTAATACTCTTTGAAGTACGAGAGCTGACCCTTTCGGGTGCAAACTTAACTTTCTCTTGTCCCTGTTGGAGCCTCTATCAAACTGATTTCTCCAGGTATTACTGAGCAGCTCTTGTACTAGGTACCTGGGGAAGCATTATCCGATATTTTCTAAAAATAGTACCCTCAGGCATCAACAACAGTATTATGCCACAAGGGTTTGTTCTGTTATTAATAAATCCTGATTTAAGCAACACTACATCTACTCTATACATGTATCAATAGGTTATTGTGTCTGTAAAACAGTTGTTATTCAGTGACAAGAAGGAGATGAGTACATAAAGGGAAGTTGGCATGTTGGGTTAAGGTATTTGAATATGGTATATTTTGTTCCCAGGTGACGCTTCTGTTTGCCTCCCCGTGTCTGTTTACATGTGTGTGTTATGAGAGAAGAGACAGGCTTTCCCTCCCAGCGCAGTCTAAACAGTGACTCTTTGAACAGCTTGTTAGAAAAGCTCTTAGACACACATCGTGGACACCTACACACACCTGCCAAGAAGAGAAAGTGTGTTATGGAAACACACGTCTGCTGTCTCCCCCCTCCCGTGTTTGCAGAGCCCCATTGGTCCTATTTGATATCACAACAGTGTGTTTTTGTCTATTACCCGGCGCAAACCTCATAGGAAACCAATCTCTCTTTGTAGTATGTTATATCAGATTTTTCTTAGCAAAGTTATCTCAAATTTCTCTTTGAAATATGTCTTAGAAGTTCTCTGCTCTTAAGGGTCATCACCACATCAAAAGCTTGTTTTCGGCACCCCTGAAAAAAAGGCCTCACAGGCCTCATCTCAGCTTAAAATGTTATCTCTTTGGTCTTTAAACTGCAGCTGGCCGACTAAAATATGAATCAGAATAAAACACTAAACAGTTGGTTGAGTTGTAACTCTTGAAAGTCTCAAGCTCTGCTTTAAGTCCTGCCTGACTGTATGTGTGATGTCTGGTAATCTCCCACACTCAGGCTTAGTTCAAAGTATACACTTGGGCTGTTGAAAGCCCTTCACCTCAGCCACTTCCCATTTATGGAGCCATCTGCTGAATTTCACAGCAAGTCCCTGTGATGGGCCACCTCAGAGAATATTAAGTGTGTTCAAAGCCCTCACTTCCACAAGTATGTGCTTTCCACTGTGAAATGAGGCCTGCAAAAATGTAGCAGCTTAATGCAAGGAAGAGAGTGAAGGCTGAAAGACTCAACCTGATCTTTAGGAATAGGAACGGAGGGAATAGGCGGAGGAAAGCAGGGAGGTCTGTTACTGAAACACACATTGTTATCATGGCACAAAGCACCAAGAAAAGTCAGACTAACCGACTAGAGGGGCAGAAAAGTAGAAAACTCCATTTAAAATATTTGTTATATTTCTGTCAGGGAGCATTTGATACTTAACTGTAAGATACATTTTGTACTTAATGAGTAAGGCAACATTATAGCTCTGGTTTGTTTTGACCAGCTCCCTTTTACCCTATAAGGTTTAAATTTGCCTAACATTAAAAAATGTGCACAAATTGACTGGATTATGTTGATATTTGATATACTTTATTAATCCCCGTGGGGAAATTGTTTCTCTGCATTTGACCCATCCTAGTGTTAGGAGCAGTGTGCTGCCATTTTGAACGGCGCCCGGGGAGCAGTGTGGGGAACGGTGCCTTGCTCAGGGACACCTCGGTGGCACTTGGTCTTGCCGGGACTTGAACTGGTGACTTTCCAGTTGCCAAGCCAAGTCCCTATCGACTTCGCCACCACCACCCCTTATGTTATGTTGAATTTAATCGGCTTGTCTGCCCCGAAGATGACTCGGATAGAAAGAATGAAGTCATAATTACCTTCTGCCTTCGAGTGTAGGAGTGTGAGAGACAATGTGGTCAGATAGCAAACCTTTTTTTTTTAAAGCTGTGTTTTGCTGATTTCTTCCTTGGAAATCGCTGAGTGTAGCATTTGGGAAATGTGAGTGTTTAAAACTGATTGAGTGTAACATACTATAAATCTGCTCTGCATGTTTACGAGTGTAAGGTCATGACAAATCCTCCGGGTAGTTTTGGAATTACTTTATCTAACAGGCCTCCCCATGAGAAGCGACTATTGGATTGTTTGTGAATGATTGTTGTGAGGGGAAACGACATGACTGCAGGGTATTAAAAAGAGATTTATCGACGCGGAGTCTGCTCGCCACACTGTTTGTTCTTCTCATCACTTTGGTTCAGACCCCGCTGCACCACGAGCGGTTGATCATCACTTTGTTCCACCTCACATCATTGCTCCCATTCCTGCAGTAACACCGCACACACCGGTGAGACCATAACCATCAGCAGCACAGGTTTATGGCCGTTTTGGGAAGAAGCAAATGGTCTCAGGGAAGTATGTGCACTAATGCAAATACATGCTGAGCGAGGTTCAACCCGCATTATCCTGTTCATGTGATGTCAATTATTCATCTTTCCAGCATCTGACTAGAGGATTTCTTCTCAGCTATTGAGAGGTGAACAGATACCGGTTTGCCAAAGAGTGTATATTTTTAAATAGTTGTGGCTGAATGATATAAACGCCATGTGTAACTCATTCATTTAGCTGGCTTTAGGCACTTTCATCTGCTGCTCACACACACACACACACACACACACACACACACACACACACACACACACACACACACACACACACACACACACACACACACACACACACACACACACACACACACACACACACACACACACACACACACACACACACACACACACACACACACACACACAGCCCTGTATTCTCTCTCATCATGTCTCTAAAATTGTGCCAATTTTAGCGGCTCTTTGATTCACTACAATAAGAGCTGTCTGAGCTTCCTCTCTTCTCTTTGTACTCAGGCACACATCCCACCAAACTCAAACTCTGGCAGTTAAATGTTGCCTTCCTTATCACACACCACCCTAAATAGACCTTAGAGGCTACCGTTGGGTAATGATGACTGTTATCAGGTGAAGACTTTGCAAATCCAATTTGGGGGATTGGTTTTACCTTCAGTAGAAGGATTACATGTCGTTGCTGGTAGTAAAGCTAATCTTAGTATGTTTTTGTCCCCAGTTGCTGATAAGATGCCATTGCAGGTTCATTATCCAACAGATGTGATACGGTTCACTCAAATCCGTTACAGCCTTGAGAAAGTTTAGCTGGATGAAGAGACCACTCATTACAGTGTCAGGGACTGTAAAGGAGGAAAAGAGAGAACATTTTGGAGACGTTTGTTTTAAAAGAGAGAAAGACGAGTAAAAAAGATAAGGGAGTTTGTGCCAAAAGGAAAAGAAAAAGCAGCAGACAGAGTTAAAGTAGGAATATAAAAGCCAGGATAGCATCCTAAAAGTAGATGGTACCACATTGAAGTTTTTTCAGGAGAAGGATGGAGCCAGAATACAAAGGCAGTGAGAGGGAGGGTGTGAACAATAAGGACAGAAAGTAGAGAGCTAGCAGAGTCGTGCAGTTATGTCGGATGATGCCAACAAGGAAGTGAAACGAGAAGGAAAATTGTCATATTTTCTAAGAAGTTTAAAACTGCATTGCGACACAACCACATCTATGCACCATCACTTTAACCATCACTCGTGTAACTGCACTGTGTGAAAAATGCCAAACATACACCATAAAGCCTATACTTTAAACCGCGCTTAAAGAAATGTCATTTGCAGCATGCAGACACAAATACTAACACTGGGTTTCTGTTGGCAGGGGCTCATAGTTAAAATCACAAACGCTAGCTTAATCAGGCTTCACATTCCAGCAGATCTGTCAACGAGAAGTGACCACATTCTTTCCCCCTGACCGGCACTGTTTAGGTCATTTTGCTTTTCACCTGTAGAGCACATACTGTACACTTGTATCAGAACAGGTACAGTAAGTTATGTTAGCATGCTGTCACCCCTTAAAAGTTGTGTAGCATTAAAGCTGTAAGGATATTTTCACCATAGCATATGTTTTTCTTCCAACAGACTTGCGTCAGAATAAAAGCTTGGGTTAGTTGATATCATCGTTGGAAAATAAATCCTTATCTGGTATTAAATAACTAGAATGAGATCTTTTTAGATTGGTTGTTTTCTCTAACGCAATATATCAGCATCTCAGAGCATGACACATATTCATCTAACAATAATTAATAAATCCTAATTACCGCCATGATAATTGAAGTGTTTGTTCTAAATAGGAAAATGGGTTAAAGTTTTGCTTCCACCAAATCAAAAGAAAACACACTTTCAGTTGCCCATACAGTGATATTAAGTGCAGATATTTCTAATTTGATCTGCGGAGGGTTTGAGATATTAATCCCTCACTGAAGAAGTAGTCCACAGGGATTACAGTTGATAACTATCTTTGTGGAATTCCATTAACCTTCAGTGTATTCACTTATCAAAAAATGTGCACTAAGAAAATAATTAGATTTGTGTGAACTGATCCTTTAAAGGCAGTTATCTCTTGAAGGTTAGGATTACTGCAGCTTGGTTCCAGACGCTTACGTTTCACTCTGTTCCATTACAGGTGTTCATGTGTATGAATTATACATCTTCCGGTTGGGCTGAGTGACTCGGCTTACTGGTGGCAGCCTGGTTTGTTAGCAAGATAGCGCTCAGAGTTTCTAACTAACTGCTGGGTGTGGGATATGTGGGTCAGTGGGTTAGTTCTTTAGTTTATCTTAGCTGCTAGCTGCTGGCATAATGCTCTGCTTTTCATGCCTCCCTTTAATGTCTCCCTTTGCTCTCTACTATCACTTGAGCATGCCAATCTCTCGTTGGCTGCTTTTTTGTTAGCTCCTTGAGCGGACACAGAAAAAGTATATGATTTTTTTTTCTTAGTCTTTAACTCCCCCACCCTGATTTTACATGATTCCAACTCAAGCTTTTTTTCTTTTATAATTGATCATTTAAAATGCAAAAGACAATTTCCCCCCTAAAATGGAGACAGCTGTTTGTCTCTGCACCTGCAGTTACAAAATAGCTTCTGCAAAACGTCAACATCAATCCATTTTCTTCCCAAGTGTAATGTCATTGTTGGATGGATGAACGATGTTCTGTGGCCCTACTTTTCTTCACTTAATCTGCCAAATGCTATGGCTGATCTAATACGGCCCAAAACAATTATATGACACAGAAAAGGCTGATGTATGATGTATGTTTGAAAGTGCCTCATGTCTCTTTCTTCATCCTCTGCTTTGAGATCTGAACCCCCCCTGCTCCAGTGGGGAACAGCGGTGTCATGTCAGCACACTTGTAATCCAATATTTATCAGCAGAGATGAATGGAGAAATGGGAAAAAGAGGCAAAGAATTACATAACACATAAAAAAGAGAAATAGCAGAGGGGTTACTGGCAATCACACAAGAAAAGAACATGTAGAAAACAGGAAGCCCCAAAAGGGAAGCTACTCTCTAGTGAAAGATACCTACTGACAAAAAGAGGGAATGAATGAAGCAAGAGTGAGTAAAACGGAAAAAGGCCATAGTGGATAGCAGCTGAAAAGATAAATAAACCACAAAATACAAACAATGAAACGGAGGCAGCAGTGAGATGTGCGAGTGATCACAGATCAAAGTGTGTCAGCTAGAAGAGTGACACACGGGATGATCAGAGACAAAGAAAGAAAGGAGAGATTATTAGAGATGAAGAAGACGAGGTGTAAAGACTGAGCAAGGGGCTCATTGAAAGTTGTGAGTGGTGTCAGTTCTGTGGAAATCACATGTGTATGAAAGGAGAGGTTAGTGGAGAAACAGTCTGCTTATGAGGGCCTGCAGGGAGATGCCTTGAATGGTCAGTGAAGGTTAGAGCGCTGGAGAAGGAATTAGGGATTCAGAGTCAAATGCCTACATTAATGTGTTGTAATCTAGGACTCATAGCAAACATTACATTGAAGGAAAGTGGCATCGTTCATTCTTAAATAATGTAAAACGGGGAATTATATAAATCAAATTCTTATCATCGGCAGATAAACAGCATGTAAGCATGTTAACAATAGCATTAACATTGTACACAAAGTACAGATGAGGCCTATGAGTAAAACTAGAAATGCAATTATCCACCATCTCCAGTAACAGTAACTTCACAGACCCAGTATTGTTTCCAACCCGCTGTGAAATGGAGCCTTTGCTTCAGTTGATCATGCAGCTTTAATTGAAGCCCTGCGTTGGTATTACCGGTACAACGCTGACCTGGTTTACTTCCTGAACCGCAGACAAACTCCAAGACTGAAATAAAGCAATCTTTGAGGCTAGCAGTCCAGCCTTTTGGAGACTGACTACAACACACTTACATACTTCATTAAGTGCTGTTTATCCTCAAAGCTAGACACTACCATTTTATTTATTGTTCTTCTTTTTGTCTGCCTTAATTGTCTTTACCGGCTTCCTCTCATTGATTACACCACATTATTGTAATGAGCAATATGTGACATTACTCTTATTTAACATAGGTAAAGGATGGCATTTGGATAAACTCCTTCAGAAAGCCTCTTTTGAAACCTGGATGCACGACACTACGTTAACTCCCTGTACCTTTGTACCTTTACGGGAATCCTTTTGCATTACTATGATAGTGAGTCACAGATATAGCTGTCTCTATAGCAACCCCGCTGCCAACACCTTCACCTAAGTGCCTCGAAGATATTAAAAGCTGAAGGCTGGAAGCTTTTGTACAACGCAGAGACAATAGAAATAAAACAATAAAGTGTTTGCTACCCGTGCTTTACTTACAAACAAAATAGCCTATTTCAATATAATTGATGGTAAGATAGCAGCCTGATGAGCAGATAACTAGTCTTCTTTTATTGATTGGTCACACTCTTTTTACATCTATTTAATAAGCACTAAATCAATACTCAATGTGTGATACAGTCCATTTAACCTTTAAAAATAATTTGACTTCCAATGAATACAAAATGTAAATTGATTTATTTGAAACGGTAGAGCTCATTCGATGGACTTTGTGTGTTTTATTTCTAGCGTGTGTGTTTGTTTTTCCATGCAAACATGGTATGATTCTCCAAGGAGTCCATGTGCAACACCAGATCTACGGCCTGCTGCCAGAAACAGGACTAGATATCAGCAGGCCTGCTAGCTTAGTTACCAACTGTCAAGTGAATATCTTTACCCCACATTTTGCATCGTTGAATATAAATGAATAATTAATAAGTACACCCAGAGGAAAATGTTGGAGTATTCTACATTGCATCATTTTTACTTGACTTTACCATTTATTGCATAATTTTCCTTTTGCCTATTTATCTTAACATATTATTATTCACATTATCGTTCTTATGAGACCTGATGCACACAGAGGAGTAGAGAGGGAGAAGCTGGCATAAGGATGGTTAGGCAATGACTGATCGACCAGACGAGGGAATACAACAGAGTTCACGGGGAAAGGGTGTAGGAAAAGACTAAAAGGCCACTTTGGAAGAAGAAGAAAAATGTGAAATCCTTGCTTCCCTGCGAGACACCTTCCCTACGGGAGCCGACCAGTTATCATTTCCTCACAGTACCAACACAGTAAGTGTTAAAAAGCCCCGCGATTAGCGCTATTGGTTTTGTGTAAAACAGAAGTGGCCCTGTGAGTTGAGAAGATCAGACACTCAATTTCGGCAGAAAGAAAACCAGAGTGATTTCACACCTGATTATGGCACCATCTATACAATTTCTCTGTCAGGAACGATGTTTTCCCCTTTATCTCAATACACTGTTTGTATGTATTTGTCATACAGAGATTGAGAAAATATGTCCTGATATTTGTGTTGGAGGAAAGACATTTGATTTACTGTATTAGGACTTATAAGCTATGTCGTTTCTTGGAGCAGGTAAGGCTTCGGGAGCCCTATTTAAAGGCAATTTTATTTCCTAAATTACACCGTAATAAAACCTTTTCATGCACGACAACACCAGAGACTCAAAGAGAGCCATGCAAGCGGGGAAAGCTGAAAAGCTGAACTCAGCTTTGAAAGCCCAGCAGTTGCTTTTTACAAACTCATAAATACCACATTAAACACACGCGTTCCCAGACACAAGGGGCTTCTTTGGATGAGGGTTTTCACGAAGATAGATGAAGAAAAAGAGGATTACTTTTTTGACATGCATTGGAAAAACGTGGGGGCGTGTCATGTTAGTCATTGGGGAGTAAATGCAAAACTATCCAAACCAAAGTGAAAATGATTAGGATGCCAGAGCCGTTGGTGACCACTGATTCAGAACATCATTGTTTTTATTTATTTAATCCGACAGACACACACAGGTCCAGTATTATAAAAGGGGCGATCCAATCACTCTCTGTCCCTATAATGACAGAGCAGTAATGAATGAGCGCAGGATAATCATACCCAATCTTTGTCTCCTTCGCCCTTGGTTCAGGAAACTGTAGACCGGCCTCTAATCAACACTTCAATATGGCCTCCTGACGTTACCAATCTACTGACTGAATTCCTTTTGTCTGCTCTCTTGGATTCAGTTAAATTCAAAGGTCTGGGCTCTCTCTCTTTCTCTCCCTGACATGTTTCTGCCTGGTGACAGGAATCTGTCATACATCACTTGTGTGCCTTCAGTTGTATCACCACATTTAATTATTGTACTACGAGCAAAGAGACCAGTAAGTCAGCATACCAGCACTCGTATAACACATCTTTTGGTTTGAGTTAGTTTCCGACTGATGTCTCGCTTGCGACCCCTAAGGGGAACTAATGGCAGTCGCTCTGAACTGTATCCAAGTGTTGTTGACATGCTGTACGTTTTCCCCGAGAACATTTAGTAATGTTGCCGTTTGCACATCTTGAGAGAACGATGTCACGACTTCGTCAGATGGACAGGTTTTGTCACGATCTTAAAGGTTTCGTAAATGTCTTTGAACATTTTTCTCTTGACCTTTTTTAAAGTTGTCAGCATGTTTGCTCTTTTCCAGCAATTTACTAGTTCACACCAACCTTCGCACATGGGTACTCTGCTTGTTGTTGCCACAGAGCAGCTCCACTGGAGCCGTTTAAGGTAGAGGGCTTCGCTCAAAGTCATGTCATAACTCTCTTTTTACGCTCTTTTCCTTTTTTACCTCTAGTGCATCCACACGAAACCATGTTTTTTAGATAGATGGATAATTTATTTTCATGGATCAGTAATGATCAGTAATCAGAATTGATTACCCTACCCCCGACTTAATTTGAAAACATGACCTTTAATTTTCCCAACAAAGTTAGCGCTTATCTGCCAGTTTTAATATTAGAAAACCCATACAAATAGGCAATGGACTCCTTTGCAATTGCAAAGACTGGTGGCTCTGAGGAGTGCATATTAATTGTATGTTTTACGCATGAATACATTAAATGTTTGCTTTAAACCGTGTGTCATCATGTTTCTTCACTAGCAATCGGAGTAGTTTTTATTTTATCTTCATTAGTGCAGTTCAGACATTGATACTGTCTTTAGATGTACCAAGTCTATACTTCTTCCTTTGTCAGGATCAGTAGCTCTAAAACTCAGTCTGATACCTGGGTATCTGGTGTTTTGTGAGGTGGATGTGAGGTACTGTATGTAGTATGGAAATTAATCGTTGAGTGTGCCAGAAAAAAGAAAAACCTGATGACTTTGCCTTGCAGTTAATCGTATGTAGCTGCATTGCAGGTGGTTTCGCCTCAGTGGTTTGGAGCAGAAGAGTGTATGAGCTGTTTACGAACCTAATGGTAGAGAAGGGTATTTTGCTTTTTATGTATTCAACGTTTTTCTAGCCTCGCATAAAGAAATGACAACATTATCTGAACACTGCAGGAGTCTTTGTGCTTTTTATGTCTTATTACCTCAACTCCTCTGTCAAAAAGAGTAGGCTCATAGAAAAAAGAGCATCATGTGTACTTTACACCTATATGTGTGTGTGGCACAAAAAAAAAAAAACACAAGTTCAACTGTGTGATAAACCATCCAACCAGGCAAATAAGAATACAATTAACCATACACCCAAGTTCAAGACAAGTTGTTATTAAGACACATTTCTTAGAATTGTGTTTTTCAGATTTGTAATAATGTAGACTCTCAGTTTCCCCCCGTTGCCTATCTTTGTGCAAAGCTAGGCTAATCATGTCCTTGAGCTGAATCTGTTCTGCACGCTCTCTGAAGAAATAGAAATGGATCCCATGGTCTAACAAACAGTTATCTTTTGTTCTGCTGTTGATGCTCATACAGCGATCAATAATTGTTTAAGCTGTGGCTGTTCACAAAAACTCGAGAGAACATTTTAACCTTTGTATCTAGTTCGTGTTGCTTAAGTTTTGTCGGTAGCCCACAGACTAGGTCAACGGGTCATTTAACATGCAAAACTGCACGTCTCAATAACTGTAGTGAGTGATTATGCTAAATGATCGGAAAGAGGCCCACCACATAGAAGAAATTACAGATGGACTGAAACGTCCTCAGTTAGGTTATGATGACTACACACCATTATATATTATTTACTTAAGACAAATCACATCACTACAAACTGCTGTTATGCATTATCAACTACTGTTGCTCAGTAATGTACTCATGATGTTAGTACAATTAAGAATAATTGCTCCCAGGATTTGTAGTAGTATGAATATATTTATATGAATCATTGCTAGCTACAAAGTAACAATTCAATTCAGCTTGAGCTGCTCATAGGAAACTGACTGTTGTTAATGCACAGACATGCAGAGATTCAGGGATGAATGCACGTTGCTAGGTTACCTAAAGTGAGAAAAAGTGACAAGAAAATGGCTAAAGCTTCATTAGATTGTGTTCAGACCACTGGCTCCTTCATATTGTGTTTTCAAAGGGAAAGACATGCTGATGAGCATCCTGCTGCGGCTCAGAGAACACTTCTTGCACTCTGCGCTTAAAGTTAAAGTGTCTCAGCTTTTGGCTAAAGAACATCAAATGGGTTGTCAGTTGTCTCATAGCAACAGCAGTAGCCATGACGAGTGCGTGCTTCAAACAGCTGTTGCGTTGCCTGATAGATAAAAGGTGCCTGAGGATAAAGAGCCAAAGTTTTTTTTAGCTTGTGTCGTAATTTTCTTTTCCACAGCACTCTTAAACTGTAAGCTTGACGTTTGTAGGGGTAAGCCACTACAATGTACGATTCCTCTTTTATTAAAATAAGCTCACTTCTACTTTTTGTACTTTACTTTACACCTGATTAGCAGTGAAAAGAACTACAACATAAGAGAGTTGTTATGATAATTCATAATATTGGCCCTTATTTAAACCTCAATGACTGCTTTAACCTGTTAAGCTCGCGGGGGCAAAAAACAACAATATTCACGAAACTGTCTCTCAGGGCTTCTTAACATGTAACAACCTATTAATGTGTCATACCCACTTAATGGTAAGAAACTCAGCTAACTGACGATATGAACCATTTTTAGCTAAACGAAACACAAGGGTAATACCAAGCCTCTGAATTAGCACTGAGTGAAAAAAATGCTAACGCACTTAGCACAGAACTCACGGTAGAGATATTGTATTACTTATCGGATCTGCACAAACAAGATATCAGATTAAAGCTGAGATTCCACAGATTATAGAGGTATAAGTATCATCAAGTATCAAAACTCAGGCAGCAAAGGCAAACCCAGACAAGACACAACGTAGCTTTAAGGAGCCAAAACGGCAAATACGTCTTACCTTTGCTGTTTTCTGATCAAAAGTTGCGTTCAATGGCATTAAAACGATAAAAACGCTGCTGAAGGTTAATCCAATGTGTCTGTGACACAATCATTTACATTTTTTTTTTACTGTGTTCAATCTGAATTTACTTTAAAATAAAAAAATTCTATATTGATTCTGACTTTTCTACATCCAACTCACAGGTTTATCATTACTTTGAGAAAAAAGATTATTAATTTACCCCTTTTTAGAAGTGAAGATATGGTCATTTGTTCTGGGAATGTCATTTTCGAGCCTGAGACCTGGAAAACAGGCTTGGAGCTTAACAGGTTACATATTGTGTAACCACAGTAAGTCTTAAGCCGGCACAGGTATGTCGTAGTTTGCAGATATTAAGTTGAGAATCAGCAGCTACACTATTGTATGATCTCATTCTACATATTTACACAATGGAGCCCAATAAAAATTATAATATTAACAAATTCCTGTTGATTTACAGTTATATCATATATACAAAGACCTTGAGCTAAAAGATGTTCCTTTGTGCTGGATGGATACAGACCCACATTTAGAGTCTTCAGTGTTACTTGTCTGTAGACCAAAAGGTCAACTTATCCTAACTTGTTCTAGGTATATCCTGTTTAACTCCCATAAACGATAACACTTTTTAATCATGTATTATTCATAAAGAGTGTAAAAGTACTCTACTGATCTGGTGTTGTACTCCTACGACATTGTCAAACTCAGAATGGGCTTTCTCTTTTCTAAAAAATATTAAATCATGTTTTATTCAATGCAATCATATTGTCATACCCTGGCACCTACATTACCCAAAATACAACCGATACAGCTCAGATTTACTGCAGCTCCCTTTAAAGACACAACATTTCTTATACAACTTATTATACACATATCCAAGACATTAATATATACTTTATGTGTTATGGAGTTCCCCTTTTTAATGCTTTATTTTAGGTCACAACAACTTTAAAGTGAAAGCAGGGTCCAGCTCCACAACAACCTCTCAAAAAATGTATTACATTTTGGAATCAAGCTGATACCTGTGCCATGCAGAGACATGCATGTAGGCTTTGATCCTAAACCGATACACTTGCAAATAATTTCTCTGCTGCAGAGTAACCAGGAGGAGCTGAGAGCCTCTGGTGTAGTGTTGCAGTGAGATCCTGTAAACATACTGCATGTCTCAGAGGCTCGTAAGTGGTGACGCACAGAAGACGCCTCAAACACAATTAGTGTCACAGTGGCTTTCCATGTCTAATTAACGGAAGCTGTTCAGAAAAAAAGTATTGTCTGTAGCTGACATCCCTCTGATGCTCTACTGTACCTCACACATCGATACTGTGTTCCCCATCATTTCCTTTCTCAAAAGATGCACTGACCAACCGTTTTAAAGCAGTCACCAAATCCAGTGTGAGGGACAGAGGTTTGTTTTTCAGATTTTTGTGTATTTTGGGATTTTCTGGCCCAGCCTGATGTCCCAGGCCGACACTGACCTCGTTGGTTACGACACGACTGACCTTGTGTGGATCATGACTGTGAGCCAGATATTGGGATTAACTGTCCGTGTCATCCGAGGAGAGACAGCAATTCCCCGAAGCCAATTGACGATTTGGTCAGATATAATAAAATGGATGTTCTGCCATAAAAATAACTGCAGGCAGTCACATTGATTGCCTCATTGTGAGGAAATGAAAATAATAATGACAACCTCAATGTCCAGCAACCTTTCTCCTTTTTTAGTGCCTAACTTTTTAGAGTACAAGATTCCTGCATATTCTCACGTTTCAGAAGCATTGCCAGTGTTTGGGAATGTTCTGGCTGAGTTCACACAATGTCTCACATTCCTGATCATTTTAGAAGCAAAACAAATGCAATTTATGAAATCCTACCATGAGAGGCTTCATACTGTAGTAACAAACCTGCATGGGAACTGAAAATGTGAGGAACAAATAATTCACCACAGAGCCAAGTGCTAACCAATCAAACCACAAGGCTTTAAGCAGAAATGATTTCCTTATGCAGATGTGTAATTTATCCTGAGATGGTGCTTGATGGAGTTTTGAACACTTTTAAGTCTGCATCACGTCATAAAATGATGTAAAAAATATTTCTACACTTCTTTCAGCATAAATTGACCTAAGGCTGACCTTTGACCTCCATTAGGCGGCCATGGAGCCATCACTCCAGTGTTCTCTTCAGTGCTCTCCACCGCTGTCAGAGCTTGGATCCTATCCATCCTCCTCACTGCTCAGTCTCTCAAACCTTACTTTCGCTCTCTCCTCTCCATCTTCCCCTCTATTTATCTTTCTTCACGCACATTCTTCCTTGTTCTCTTGCTCTTTCCCCAGGCTACCCTCCTGTTCTTCTTCTTCCGTCTCTAACCTGTGCTCCTGCTGTGGCTCCATGTTTATCTTCGTCTTGGCTGCCTTTTGTTGTCTCCTCACACACATCCGTCTCTGCCTCCAGCAGTAGAGCTCTCAGCTTCTGCTCCCTCCGGCTCCATTCCTCTTCCAGCCTTCAGTACATGTGAAGAGAAAAGAGCCGCCCTCCTGCAAAACATCCTCTACTTAACACATGCTCCTGCAATTCTTACTTCTTACTTTCTCCCTCATTTCCTCTGCTCTTACTTTCACAAAGTCCCTTACTGTTTCCTCTTACCTTGGCCTCCTGCTTCCTTCTCTCTTGCTGGTATCAGCCGTGTTGTTGTCAAACACTTGGAATCGATAGCAACACTTTCCCATCAGCCTCAGCACAGTGGGACCTCCCGATGGGATGTTCTCCTCCACGCTGCGCCCTCTCTCCCTCAGCCACTCTTTACATGTGAACAACATCTTTGTATGCCTCCATTCTTCAGAGGTCAAGATCTCCATCCTCCTCTCATTCGCTCTCCTCTCTGGTTCAGTGAGATCCTGCAGAGAGATCAGCAGCAAAACAACATGCAGAGGAGAAAGCTCTCTCTGTAGTTCTGTTTTCTCTTCTTGGGGTACAAACTCCTCTGATAAACCCTAACCTCGTGCGTCCACTACCCTCACTGTGCTAGTCCCGCCCCCGGCTAACAGAGTGTTAGTATATCTCTTTTCCTGTTCGTCTTGCATCAACTAGCAACATGTTAAGTTTACGTGAGGCTGGTGGAAAGAGAAGCTTTTAATCTGCAGCTGACGGCTTGAACTTTCTTCCCAAAGATTTGTGAACATGGCATTTAGTTTCTTTCTGGCATGCTCATTATAGATTGATAAATCACTGAGGTCATGAAAGGCAAAGAAAAGAGTAGGAGGAAGAAGGGAATCTATTTAATTATCTTGTAGAGCTTTACTGCAACCTTACTGCAATATTCGTTTTCAAGAATGTTTTAAACGGCATGTTCAGGATGTGATTCACTGCAGGTTTTATTAGCAACTTATGTGAGAAAACATTTGTTCCCAACATAAATCTGTCAGTGTATTTGACTGGAGGACTGGTCTTAGATCTGGAGCTGATGGCAGAGCTCTTAACAACTCACTGCCCCGATAGTTAAAGACCAAAATGAAAATGCTTATTGGCAATATATTATACTTTTTCTGCATACAATTGTATCCAGCATTTGAGCAGACTTTCCAAAAATGTGTTTACCAAGTTTAAAAGAGTTGTGTGCACGTGCCTCCAGTACATTTATGGAAGATTGCTGTTTTGGTGAGTGTAATTTCAATATTCGGATTGATTGATTGCATCAAAATACAATTACAAAGAAACATCAACCAATCAGTGTAATCGCCAGATGTATTGCCTAAAATACAGTGAAGTGATGAAGCAGCGTATCGTAAACACACCCATCATGTTTCTCTAATTGTCATAACCTCAACGCCTTAGATTCCTGGTTGTACACCGAAGCCTCGTACATGTTTACTTCCATTATAATTGTTTGTTGTTGTTATAACAGCTTTTGTTCCAAGCGTTTGGCCTCTTATATTACACGGCTCAACGATCACAATCTGTGTGAACTTGCGGGTGTCCGTCTCTCTGTCATTATCAGTGCACTCATGCTTGTTATTCTGACATCTAAATCTGAGCCTGCACCTCTCACAGATTATAGTTGACTATTCATGTGTTCAGTATGTGTGTGAATTGTTTGTTCTTTTTGAGCAGTTTTCATCCTTAATTGTTGGATCCGGTGTTTTTGGAGCTCTACATACAAGGTCTGGGTTCATCTGAGAAGTCTGTATACCCCGAGGGGGGAGAACATTTTAATGAGTGTTTTCTCTTCGAAGACTTCACTAGACAAAGTCAGACATGTCAGGATATATTAGCTCATGAAACGGCAATTTCGCTGCTCTTCAAGAAAAAAATAATAGTGTATTGCTAGTCCCTGAACTTTGTATAAGTGCAAGACGCTGCAGTAGGAGTGGAGCACATTCATATGTGACGAAATGCTGTAAATTACATCTTTATATTCCTCTGCCACTTAGTGATTTCCGACATTACTCAGAATGACTTTGGGCAGTTTCCAGACAGCAGGTACAGACGTGTTGCGTTCAGTTGTACAGAAAGGAGGTGAGCATTAGTGGTAATGACACACACTGTAGGGTTGTATTTTAGTCTAAAAGGAAGTACTTTTACCTCGTCCTGTAAATCAGTCTTGTATTAAACCATGGAGTACTACACTGCAATGTTCGGTCTCTTACCTATAACCCGTCTTCAGTGTGTATGTGTGAATAAACGGATAAACACACAGGTTTTCTGACCTGAGAAAAGCCAGGGAGGGATCAGCCAGGTTTTGTTTTTCTTATACAGTAAGTGTGTGAGTGTGCTTTTCCCTCCTTCATTTAAACGTTATCCACTGAGGACACAGCAGCAAAGTGTCCTCTCAATCTCACCTTTAGCCTTTTTCTCGTACCTCTGTGTGTTTTCTTTGTTCGGCCCTCTGATCTTTACTCTTTCGATTCTACCTTCGATCTGTCTCGATTTCATCTGTTTTGTCTTAAGTCTATTTTTGTTCTTTTATCTGACACACAATACATTAAGTATTGTACAGTACGCTTTCCTAATAGTCCATATAATGATGTTGCCTTGTCTAATGATGCTGCCTATTATGTCCACATGATGATCTAATAAGCAGAATGTATTTATAAATAGATTTGAACAGTTCGGTTGCTATAAAATATAGATATTCTATCTTGTAAAGATAATTCATGTTCTTTACAGAAAAGGATATGTCTGATAGGTGGCCAAATGCCAATGCTTGTGTTAGCCGACGCTGTAAAGATATGGGCTGTGAAACCAAACATTTAGCTAAAAGACACCAACATGGTGCTTGTTAGAGCTGAGGGGAAATGCCGAGTTTGAAGGTTTTTAAGTAAACACTTCCGCAGACAGAAATATGGATCAGTAAAGCTTTAAGCAATTATACATCCTTTTCATTTTTGTTTATGAAGGTTTGCCATTTGTTTTAATTAATTCTCGGTCGGATTAACCAGGTTACTCGTTTTGCTATTTACATTTTTTTGGAAATGCCACAGTGGATTAACATCAGCCGTTTCTCCACAGATTACACTCGGGGACTAATGAGGGATAAGCATGTTTGAAAAACAGCATGCAAGCAAGACAAATGATTGAGAGTGGGCTCAGTCAATTACGCCAACATATTTCCTGTAATGATGACATTTGTTATGACTAAGGTCCGCCTGCCTGCAGTTGGTAACTGTCAAGGATATATGAGGGTCAGACTGTGCTCTCCTTTCCTATCGCCCTCTGTCCTCTTTGTGTCCATCCCCCTCTCTCTCCTCTAATCTTTCTCTGCTTCATCTCTCTCTTCCTTCATTTTTCCACATCTACTTCCCTCCTCCTGCTTCTCTTATCACTCTCGCCTCCTCTCCCAGAGGAGGCAGTGGACAGTAGATTTACAGTAATGCAGGATGGTAGGGCTTTAAAAAGAAACTCTGTCGCGGCTTGTGTTACCACCAACTCCTCTCTGCTCTGCCCACAGTGTCCATCTCTCTGTGACACTTATGTAGCGGTAAGACATGACTCATACTGCAGGATCTGCACAAACCATTCAAGCACCAAAGTAAACTTTTTACCAAATATGTCCAGATGGAGTTTGTTCACGGAGGAAATCAGAAAAAAAGGCTGTTCACACCTTCCTCTCTTAAAGGTCCCATGTCATGGCCATTTTCACTGATCATATCAATCAAATCAATCAATCAAATAGCTGTGTGGGACTGTATTGGTACGACTCAGTTTGTAGCCGTTATTGTTCCACCCTGCGGCAGCTTCCTTTTTTAGTACAAAAGGGCAAATCCTCCATGAATGTAGCAACGTTACTGCATTAGTTCTGCACAACATGCTGCTTGAGTGTGTTGTTAAATGGGATTGTGCTGGAAATTGTTTGACAAAGCGCATGGGAGGAGGCTACAGGACTCCTCCTGAGGTACATTAGATATGGATAATGCCAACTTCCCTCGGTGGCTCTGAAGGGCGATGGAGCTTTTGTAGATGAGCGTCTTGTGTGTTTGAGGACGCTGTGCTCAAAGAGTAAAGCTGCACCTCCTGCTAATCCTTACCTTTGTTGTGTTGTATCAAGTGAGATGTGTTTCTTATTTTCAGTTTTGTTACTTTGTTAGGAAAGGTTTTCAAGATTGCAGTTTCTGTTCAGAAGTGAATGAAACAATATTGAGCTGTCTTTACAGTCCTCTCTCAGTAGATCTGATTTTCAGGCATCACATGTGTTACACTGCATTGTGTTGTTTTTATAGACTGTGTATATATAAAGATTGTTGTACATGTAGTATTATAAAGTACAGTAAGGGACATTGACGTAGTTGGTCACCGGTCTTCATGCAGTGTAGTAGAGCTGTAAAAGTAAAATACATAAGGTTTAAATTGTCTCATTGCACAGTGTACTTCTGGTCTACCAATGTCTCCATTTTGATTTGGCATTTTTTCAGAGCTCAGTCTTTGAGTTGCTTCTCACATTTGGAGTTGGTGTAATGAGGAAGCAAGATTTAGCTAAGCGTCCTCACTTTTTAAGCCAAGATGACAATTAAAGCCGAATTGTTGAAGTGGCTACCTAATTGGCTAACTTTGGTGTCTTTTGAAAAGTGTTTGTATTCATGTCAAACAAAGGCCTTCAAGGACTGCCAGAGACATGTTTCCAACTGAGGATGATAAAAGTCAAAGCTGCTCGAATGTCTACTTCGATTGTTTTGCTGATTTACTGAATGTATGTAGGAACACAGTACGCTCTCTAGAAAATCCTTAAAAGCAGCCTTAAAGTGCTCTAGTATGGAAACTGTCAGCGTAGAATATGCTGTCACAATGGTTTCTACTTTTGTTTCTTTAATTGATTGATTTTTCTTTACAGTGTGTCGGTTGGAAAGTAAAGCAAAATATTGAATACAGTAGGAAGTTATACAAAATTGTTTTGACAACAATTTGATACTTGCTGTTTATAAAAAAGCCGTTAAGAATAAATTCATTGACCTGTGACCGTTATACGCAACATAATATATTTCCATTTAACACAATCATCAGCATTTAAATGTTATATACAGGAGTGCACATAACTGGTACGCAGGTACGCATGCGCGGCAACAATCTGAATTGCGTAACGTCACTTGTGTCACCTTTGCGTACCTCAAAACATCTAAACAAAACACTATTTCGTCTACACGTGTTTCTTGTCAACAGTCAATGGAGTAAACTACGAGACATGTCCAAAAAAAAAAAAAAAGACATTAAGCAGCTACGTTGCCGTTTCGCTCCCTGCAAAAACTCTTGCCGCGCAGGACATAACCGACGGACCTGTGAAGCTTACAGGAGGCAGAGGCTTAGATCACCGGACAACAGAGTTGGTCGCCGTGTGCACAGACAGGGTTAACGTCGGTATGAACAACAGAATTGTGCCAAAACTCCGCCAACTGGCTGCAGCGGAAGACTCCCCTGTGCACACTCTGTGCCCCGCGCACACACTGGAGAACTGCCCAAAATCAGCTGATCACAACGTTCACGCTCTGTGGTCAAGCTGCTGCAGTTTTATTTACAACAAAGTGGAGTAAAACACACGGTTGCAAACTTACTTAGGGTGTTATGGAAGAGTTTGAAATCAGACAGAGGTGGAAGAAGTACTCAGATCTTGTACTTGAGTAAAAGTAGAAGTACCAGAGTGTTACTCTGTTACAATAAAAGTCCTGCATTCAAAAGTAAAATTAGAAAAGTATTATCATCAAAATATAGTTAAAGTACCAAAAGTAAAAGTAGTCATTGTGCAGATTGGTCCATTTCAGAATAATATATATGATGTGTTTTGTAATGATTGATCATTAAAGTGTTGGTAAAGGTGCAGCTAATTTTACAAATTAGATCAAAGTCAAGTAAAGTACAAATAACTCAAAATTGTACTTAGCCTAAGTACAGTACTTGAAGAAGTGTACTTTGTAACTTCCCACATCTGAAATCAGATATGACTTCAAGTCATGTGATCATTTCTTAGTATTTGATCCTTCCCCTTGGCCTCAGGAAATGCAAGGACTTCACAGTTTTGGCAACACGTTTTGGGGAAAGCAAATCGGAGGCTTAAAAAGAGACAGGGAGGTGCATCTTCATCATCTTCATCATCTAGCATGCAAGAAGTGTAAATAGAGGACAGTGAAAGAGACACTGAGGAGGACCACACTTCGTGTGGGGTGAGTACCAAACGCTGTCTCCTGGTACTCATCTGAGTAACTCACTAAACAAGTTATGTGCAAAAAAAGAAGAAGAAGCAAATCAATTCTAATTTGACAATGTTATTAATGGGCTCTTCCAGACAATTCAAAAGCAATATGTGCTGGAAAGATATGGATATACGAATTCCAAAATAAAGGCGTTTCATAACGATGATGTTTTTAATGATCATGGTCATTAATCATTGAATCGATATATGGATGGATTGTCCACCCCGGGCTCAAACACAGCAAAACATGAACATGCTGAGATGTTACTCTAAATATCTTATTTGAACATCTGCTTTGCAGCTGGAAACATGCGTGTCCATTTGCCTGCCATGATGTAATGCAGAGGAACACTTCTCTGCTGTCAGACAGAGATCCTTGAAGTCCACTCCAGCCGGATATCATTTGACATGTTTAAAGTAGTTCGAGCCACACAGACACATTTCACTTTGTACAAAAAAGGATTGAATAGCACACGTGACTCTGTCTGGTGCGTTTGCCCTTGAAGCCTCTGTTGATGCATAGCTGGGTTCTGGTGTTTGTTTACTTAACACCATTCGAGTTTTTCTCCAATCTTTATTGATTTTTGAGACGTTTGTGTTTTTCGCTTTGATTGACTATATCTGTGACCTTGCATATTCATGTGCTTTGCTTTTCTACGTGTCAATATGTTGTGGATTTACGTTGTGTAAATCGAAGGCCTTTCAGGTGTTTCATGTTTAAAGCAAAGCACATTGCAATAGGTCCAGAGTCTAGTGTTGGATTAGGAAAGAGAAAGCTCAATGTCACGTTATTGATCCGTTGGTTGTTGTAGCCTGTGACTGATTACTCTGTGTATATGTACACAGCGCTGGGGTTGTACATTACTCCACATTTTACCACCATTGTTGTGTTGAAGCCCATTAATTACAGTTTTGTACATTTTCGTATTATATCGACTTTAATTAAAGGATTAAAGGATTACATGCTCCTCTAAATTCTTCAACCTCTCGGGCTTAGAAGCTTTCAACAGCTACCGGATTACGATCAAAACTGCATTGTCATCAGGCTAAACACACCTGTTTTCTGTCTCCTGTTGACATTTCTAGGATAACGCAGCTTTCAGCCAGCAGTGATGATCAAACACTCTGACCTTGGAGAGTAAAAAGAGAGGGAACAAAGATAAAAGAATAGTGTGAAAGAAGGGCCTTGAGGAGTAGAGAAGAAAGCAGGCAGAGGAAGAGCAGAGGTGTTGTATTACCAATGAGATGGAGCTGATGGAGACGAGAGAGAGGAAGAGGAGAGGATCAGGTTTTCGTGAGCGTTTCATCAATTTGCAACGTGTGAGTTAGTCGTTCCACAACTCAGGATGTTCTTTAAGGCAGAGGTGGAAAATAACTAAGTATATTAACTCGGATGTATTGTGCTTTAATACAATTTAGAGGTTCTTAATATACTTGAGTATTTCTGATTTCCTGTTCCTTTTTACTTCTACTACCATTCAGACATCATGTTGTACCCTTAAACTCTACTTCATTGATTTGACCAAAGAAATGATGATATATTATTATTATTATTATTATAAGTGAAGCTACCCAGGAGTGTATAAAGTAATTCCAATGAGCTCAACATTGACCAGCTGCAACATTAAAGTAATGAACATGTTGATGCACCAATATCTATAATCCAGTGATATCATCTTAAAGGATTACTTTGACTTTAATTAGATTTTGACCATTATACTTTTGTACTTTTACTTCAGTATCATTTTAAGAGTATTTCTGGAATGTGATGTAAGTAATTTTACTGAACTAAAAAACTAGTACGTCTTCCATCACTGCTATGAAGTGAATTTAAACCTAATGAGCATAATAATCCTATTTATTCTCCCTGAATCATTTTGATTTCAGTTTGCATTTTAAAGGTTTCATCTTCCTCTCATTTTTCTCCGTTGTTTCCCTTGGAAGTACTCACTCATCATTTGTCAGGCTTTGTTTAGCTCCCATCCCTCCCCCCAGGTCACTCTTACATCCATCATAAACGTGATGCTGTGGTTGCCATTTCACCCTCTCCCCCATTATCATTGTCTCCAGACAGTAAACCCTGCCCTGTGCTGCTGTGCGCTGCATCTCATTACAAGCGTCATGTCACACTGCGTGCCCCTATTACTTCTTGTTCCCGTCGCAACAGACCCCCGGTCACCATTCATATCCATATCAAATGTCTCATCGGGTAAGATGTGTTCACTACAGCTGGGACGCCTTTACACATCCAGTAGCGCTCATCAGTAAAACCTCATTACAACATTCATAGAGGTCTGCCACCTTCATATAAATCCATCCCAGCAGTTTGTGAGGAAAACAACAAGATGCTAACAGGATGCACTTTGAGTCCCAGGGCTGTCAACGTGTGAGAAGCAAAGAGGAACTTCACATGGCTCTTCATCGACTTTTTCTGTTTTTAATTTTCTTTTCTGCAGTAATGGGGCAGCTTTCCCACAGGGGTCGTTCAGCATTCATCTCACAGTTGAACTAACACATTTTAATTCATCCCTGAAGGGATGCGCTCTTTAAAAACATTATTATCTGTCCTAAGAAAACTGTTAGTTCAATGGGAGTGTCACAAAATCATCCTCTGTATGTCCTATAAATAAACAGATAAACATTCACAGTGATGATGTAACTAAGTCCTGCAGCATTTTGAAGCGTTTACTTGTTAATGCAGCGGATGTGTAATGATGCAGCCGGGGAAATGACCTGCTGCTGATCATCCTCCTCAGGTTCTCTCCTCATTAGGGCCCCTCATCTCTTTTAGGAGATGCTGATAGGATAAGACGTGATGGGAAAAGTGTCATTAAGAACAGATCTCATCGTTAATGCGCTGAGTATCGCAAAAGTAGTTATAAAGCCCAGTTAATTACTTGTATAACACAAAACAAGGTCGTTACATACATCTGGATGGCAGCAGATGATTCATTTTGAGCTTGACCATTTGTAAATTTACAAAATGAACAGCCTTATAACACGTTTAAAATATGCCATAATCTTTTCTATTGCTTTTAGATGTCTGTTACCCACACTTAGACATCTTAATGTCTAATAAAAAAGCTATATAGAAGCAATTATAATACATTGGGTAATCACTAGAACTCATTATTTATAGTAGACTATAGATATAGGCTGCATAAAATATTCCTGAGATTATTTGACACAAAAAGCAGTGTGTCTTTGATAATTTCACATTGAGAAACGACTCCTCTGTAGTATTTCACGACAGAGGTTTTCTTCAGTCTTATTTTTACTTATTTCAAGCTAAGTGTGTTTTCTCAGAGGGAAAGAGCCAGAATAACACAGAGTCTCCTTCCTCTCAGTAACCACAGTGTTGCTGAAATTGTCTCTGCATAACTGAGCACTAAAGAGCATGCTCAAATTAATTGGGTCTAGTACAAACGTACTCCCCTTGTTACCGTAGCTACATGCACACATCCCGCACACACTGCTTACTCACTAAGACTCCAAATGAGTTTCATCCACGATAATCTCAAATTGACATTTTCATATACCTACTATGTGGTTTAAGTTGACTCTGGAAGTCAACAGAACAAATTAGCATTTTTCTTTAGTTTGTTAGCACAGTGTTTGTGTGCCTGTATAAGAATAGGTGTGTATCAACATAATGTTGTTGTTGTTGGTCTTTCAACACCATGTTTTTGCTGTCGAATTATAGATTTTGTACACGTTTAGTTATTGATTTTTTTCAAGATTCCAAGTAAATAAGTTGTTTTGGTTGGAGCACTGTAACGAACAGCAGACATCAGCCAATAGTAAGCAGGTGTCAGTGAACACTTCCTGTCTCTCTGGTCAGGATCCAGGGTGGCATTAAAGCGGCTGAGCCTCCCCATTTATTCCTGTTGGCTCTATATATAGAGCTGTTAATGAGTCTGCTCTGATGTTCACCAGCATTCACTACTCTCACTACATACACGCTTACAAGCCATTATGAGCTTCTCTTTTCATGTCATTTTCTATATGTTCATACATACAGCCAAAACGATGAGTCTATTAATTGATCGGCCAATCTCCGGAAAATTGAAGTTGAATCCCATATCTGTGCCTCACTGTATCCTCATTTGATGCCACTCAGCCACCATACAAAGGCCTTCATCTGCTGTGTCTCCTGTTAATGTGACGAGAGCCGCTCTCACAATGGCAGCGTCATTGAGAGTCAAACAGAGGCCAAACGGAAAAATCAACACTGTCATCCCGGTCATCTGTACGCAGGTGAAGAACTGGTTTCTAGGAGCGTGGATGAGCATTAATGTGACATTGCAAGGACACTGCTGTAAAGTGTGTGTGTGTGTGTGTGTGTGTGTGTGTGTGTGTGTGTGTGTGTGTGTGTGTGTGTGTGTGTGTGTGTGTGTGTGTGTGTGTGTGTGTGTGTGTGTGTGTGGTGTGTGTGTGTGTGTGTGTGTGTGTGTGTGTGTGTGTGTGTGTGTGTGTGTGTGTGTGTGTGTGTGTGTGTGTGTGTGTGTGTGTGTGTGTGTGTGTGTGTGTGTGTGTGTGTGTGTGTGTGTGTGTGTGTGTGTGTGTGTGTGTGTGTGTGTGTGTGTGTGTGTGTGTGTGTGTGTGTGTGTGTGTGTGTGTCCTGTTGGTTTAACAGCGGTGCAACCACAGAAGCAGGTGGCGAAGGATGTTCAGATTTACAACGGGTGATGGAAGTGTGTGTGTGTTTTCCTAAACAAGCAGCAGGGAGAGACACACCAGCTGTGTTCCTGTCATTGAGGTTCCTCACAAAGCACTTCACACCTCCAAAACAAGACACGTTCCACTAATTACAGCCTGTTACAAGGCACACATTATCTCAAAGGGGATCTCCACTGAGGAGAGTCCTTTTTCAGCAACGTCACACGTTCAGTGATTTGAGATGTTCGTCTACACTTCAAATCTTTATTTTTAATAGTTTTCTCTCTCCATCTGAATGAGTTGTTCTAAAGGTGGGAAATATGTTTGCAACTGCTGACTCCATATTCATTTTTGGATGCTCATGGACCTACTTCTTAGTGTACTTTTAGCATTTGTATTAAAGGTCCCCTATTATACTGTTTTTCATTACTTTATCATAGGTCTCAGATATATACAAAACATGTCTCTGAAGTGTGTGGCTCCAAACACCAAACAGATCATTGTAGCATCCCATAATCCCCTCTGTTTCAGCCCTGTTTCAAAAGTGCTGATTCTGTGTCTGTTACTTTAGATGAAAATAAGGAGCCACTCCCCACGCCCCTTAAAAAGAACACAATACTGCTCTAGGAGGAGATTCAGGTGATAAGGTGTGGGGGGGGGGGGTTACCTTGGTTGGTTGGAGATTGGCTAATAGTTACTCAACCCAAAACATCGTTATGACATCATAAAGTGGCCAAAATCTGATCAGCTCATTTTCAGACAGGTTGTTATATAAATGGATCAGGAGAAAAAGTGAGCGAATCCTTTTTCCTGAAACTCTCAGAATCCCTTTACACAGAGGGGACACAGGCTTATGTATAAAAGACGTGAAAAAGTGGATTTTGCATAATAGGTGACCTTTAAAGGTGTTGCCTGTATGGTTCAGTTCAGTGAGTCATGTGTGTGTACAGCATGCGTCAGACTGCGAGTGTTGAAAGGTTTGAGGAGGGGTGAGCGGGATGTGTTTTGGATTATGGAGTTCAGTTCCGTAACGTGTCCCTGTCCTCCCTCCCACTCTGCTGTGTAATGCGGCCAGACGTGGTCATTACTATTAATTGGAAAAGATGATACTGTAAAATCAATTTGGAGGAAGCTATAAGCCAAGCTGATAAAACTGGATCAGGGGAGAAGGACAAAGAGAAGATACGTTGCATTAAATAAGCAAGATTATCTTTGTATTTGTTTATTGTTTCTTTAACCCTTTCATGCATGAATTATGAAAGCCTCACTCAGGATTTTTTTACCAAGTGTTTTTATAGCTCTGGGGCATGACAAACAAGATTTTAACTTTAGTTTTTGTTTATCTAGTTTTTTCAAATTTAGAAAACAAATGTTTTATATGTCCACTCAGTTGGACAGTATGCGTTAAAGTCTAAACTGAAAACCTGTACATTTGGAAAAAATGATAAATAAAGATGTGCAAACTTAAAATTACATTATAATAACTTGAGTATATATATTTAAGGCCCCAAAATATATTGCAAATGAAGTATTTTCAAGAAGAACAGTAGCAGTAACAGTATAAATTGTAGTTGAAATATAGCCAGTGATGCATGACGTCCACTTTAGTGGACAGGCGAATAATCATGATTTCCTGCAAACATAAAATTAATACTTTGACAATTTATGAATGATATGATTCCTTAGTTGTTACTTGATGTCACCTAATGTTTTATACCTGCAGGGAGCGCTTTCCATGAAAGGATTGGCAGGATATCGGCAGGTGACTTGGTCCATCTGGCTTTCTGTCGTTCATCTTGGTTTAGAGACATTTATCATGCACTTACACTGACTTGGCAGTGAGTGCCAGTGTATGGGAGGATGCAATAGGGTCCTATGTAGTGGCTGCCATCAAAACCCATGCATATACAAGAAAACACCTTTTGAAAAGCTGTCCACTGTAGTGACCTCTATGCGTGAAAGTGAGTTTGATGTCAGGAAAACTGGATCTCAGACTTTTCTCCATCAGATACAAAACACCATCACCTTCACCAAATCACCTGATACTTGGAGCCTTTTCTACTACATTACCGCCATGTCTTCTTTATATTTGATTGTTACTGAGAGGCAGTCAAACAAGGCCTATCATCTAATTGTGTTGCCAGATAAAACTATACAATTAATGGAAAATGATATGAGAAAAAGCTCACAAGAACTTAGCCAGTTATATCAATTTACCTGGTAATAGAAATGATCGCCACAAAGAAATATAAAGATGCTACCTAACATTTTTTTTAAATAATATAATAAATCTTTATTTAGGGACTTCTACGGTATAACCTGCAGATCAGAGCAAAGTAAACCTAACATCTATATCTGTGCCAAGATAAAATGACTAATGTGTTGGCTCACATTAACTCTAAAGGCAAATGATTATGATTTTTTGAAGTTTGTGAGTTTTGCAGATTGCCATTAAGACACATTTTATGACTATGGACAATTAAAAACATAACAACAACATCACCATGCAGCACCAGTCCTCCTCCTCTGTGTGTCCTGCAGTCAGACTCCTGTGTCTGTTTCCTCCTTCACCCCGGTGGGAGGAGGAAGGTCACAGACGAGACTGGCCAGCAGCTCACAGATATACATGGCACTCTTATTGCAAGTTTCATTTTTTTTTAAATGTTGACTATATTATCCCCTTTTTTTAACAGTTACACTGTTTACCTATCAAACGTTTTCAGCTGGAGAGAAAGTGGGTCTGACAGATGTGTTTAAAATGAACTTAATGTAATGTGTAATATATGCTAGCCAAACAGGTGTCATTGTATGTGTATGAGGAGGAGGTTTAAATATTTAAAGGTGTGCATCACCACTCTCTACTTCTGTCATTCATGCATGCATCACACATATTAAGGTGTGTAATGCATGTATAAAAGGTCAAGGCATAAGCACACACATCAACAAATCTAACACCAGCCATAACAGTTGTAAATCACACGTTACACAAGTCATTTAAAAAAGATTTGTTTCACATATCCTTTGTTATTGTTTTGTCTAATCTCTCTCTCTGTCCCCCTCCTCAGCCGAGCCCCTCCCTCTGATGGACCTGTGTCGGCGTGCGGCCCGCATGGCGCTGGGTCGGGAGCGGCTTCAGGAGATCGAGGGCCTCCCCCTGCCCCAGTCCCTGAAAAATTACCTCCAATACCAGTGACTGACACCAGCAGGGCCAACTGGGAGTACAAGGACACAAACCAGACCTCCAGAAAGATGGATGCATTAACGAAATGAATGAAAGGATGATGGATGGAAGCATGTCCACACTGAGAGCGCCATAGCTCCACAACAGATGGGTGTATTAAAGGATGGAGAGAAGGAAAGATGGTGGGAGAACTGAAAGAGGACGTCCAGGCTTTCAAACAAAGACAGCACCAGCTTCTCTTGGATTTCAAGCTGCTTTTTCATTTGTTTTTTGACTTGAAATAAATTATTGATGATGGTGTCCCATCAGCGGCTCACTCATCCAGAAAGGAAACCCATGGTGTGGGGAAGAGGCGACAGTGTCCAGGTGAACACCACCACCTAGTGATGAGAAGGAACACTGCACAGAGAAAGCACACTAATCCTATCCTGGAGGCCTTTCTGACTACAGTCAGTGACCATATCATTGCTGTTGACTCTGTATTCTCCTCTGGCGAAGGTGACAGGATGCCAAGAGGATTTTAGCACTAATGTTGTTTTTATCTGATTGACTCGGGGCTTGACTAATTCTCACTACGCATACAGAATAGACAAAAAACATGGCTGCAAGGGGGATGCAAAATGAAATGGGCATACTGAATTTCTCTCCTGGCTTTATGCAGACATTTTGTACGGGAGTGAAGCCCTTTTCAGACATGGTGATTTAGTGTGTTAATTAATGGAAATATTCACCATACTCAGTATTTAGTACCAGGTGAACGAGAAGTAGTGTTGGAGTTGAAAAGTCATGATGTTAATGATGAATAGTGTTCAAATCTTGATTAATGTGCATAGTCAGTGTGAGAAGCGACCACCCGTTCCAACTTATTAATTTCACATTGTATTAGTTTATTTTATTCTGCTGCTTTTTTATACTATAATGTCCTAATACAGAATGACAAGTAATAGGGACTCTCGTGCCTGTATGCTGTATTTGAACACTTTTATATACAGGATATTTATCATTTCGTCCATGCAGTTAGCCTGAATGTTACTTGAAAAATGATTGGCGGTGTGTTGGTTTTAATGTTTTTATTTTTATTTCTACCTCTTTTGCCCCATGCTGCATGGGGAAATAAAATCATTTTAAGCATCAATCTGAAATGACTACAGTTTCCTCAAACGTAAAATTGCTCATTGACAGTGTTTCAGTGTCTTTTCATAGAATATGTTTAATTACGTGGTACTTTTTTCAGTGCTCTTAAAGCTAAATATTCATAAAGAAATAGAAAAACACCAGTCATAAACAAACACAAACAACTCATCCTATTCACGAATCTCTAATGATTAATAACTAACCTTTTTAAACTGCTAATAGGAAACTGAGTTCTTGTTGGACCACATTGATCATAGCCCGAAGCTTAAAGAGCAAATACTCTTTAGGCCTCTATAGAGGAACCGAGACATACATTTAATCATTTTATTTGTATAATTTGTGCTGCCGTGGCCTTGTGATATTGTGATGATATCCAGTTCAAACCAGCTTTGTGTTTTGTGTTCTGGAACATTCGATAGGTCCAAATGACTTTAACGTGACGAGCTGCGTGTCTGAAAGGGGCTTATTCACATGTAAAAACTGCTAAAGTTTAAGGTGTTAGTGCTACAGAGAACCATTCCTTCTCACAGGACACCAAATCATGAATTATGATGTCCTTCAGGACCAAAGGTACTCATGTTAAGCCGTGGAGTGTGTGAGTGTGTGTTGGTGGAGAGATTCGCCTCACCTGCTGTTGTAGCACCTTGCTGTAGCAGGCACCACTGTCTTAACAAAGAAACAAACTAACAAACATAATCGTAAAGGCTGGAGCAGAATGTATGAACATTACTGCTGACACACACACACACACACACACACACACACACACACACACACACACACACACACACACACACACACACACACACACACACACACACACACACACACTGTAGAGACCAATCATGTTTTTTTTCCCTATAAAAGGCTTGAGTCACTTTCTTTTAAACTTCTGAGTTTGTATTCAACATTATAATTATTAATTGTATTGAGTTTTGAGTCTGATGATGGCAACAGTTTTATGTTTGTTCTTCTAACGGAGGTTGATGGTTACATTCAGGTAATTCAATACAAATATGCTGTTGATGAAGGGAGGCAGAAATCAAAAGTTGATTCTTCAATGCTGCTTTTTATTATTATTATTAATATTTTTATTTGGGATGGCGGCGGTCTCCCCTTCTGTTTTCATCGGCTACGATGGGGAGGAAGGGGACCGTTGAGTTGTAGTGGAATGTATGGACGGATGGTGCAGTTGAGATGTCAAAAGATATGAAATGTGAATAAAAGCCAAGTGAATTTGAAAAAGGTCTGTAAAATATTTCTTGTGTTTCCTTCTCTTGATTATTTCTTACCCGAAAGCTCGTGGTTGATACATTTTAGGAATGGTTGAAGTCATCAAAGTACATCTGACACTGACTCAAACAGATCTGCAGTCAGATTCAAACGTTGCTTCACTGGCGCTGACACATCTCCAGCTCCATCGATTGTGTCTGAGGGAGCGTTTAATCTACCGAGGGAGGCCTTTTCAGGGAAATTGGGTTCTCCCAGTTGTCAAATGTGCAGTTTCCACATCAGAAAGTACACCGTTAATGCACTGCTCATCAGCTCAGGCAGCTGGAAATACAGCTCACACTCTCACACTCAGCCAAAGAGATATCGACATGCTCACAGTGTGAAATAAAAACTGCAGGGCACAACAGAACAGAGAGACCAAACGGATCTTATTGAGGCGGCTGGATTCTGTTCTTATTCATAACACTCCGTTCAATGTCTCACTATGGGATGCGCCTCGACGCGTATGCAAACAGAAGCATCAATCTCATTACGTCAATCCTGATTGGCTGGTGATCTTGACGTCAACGTCAGGGAATCCACCCACCCTTTAAGTAGCTTGCGCTACGACGCAGCGTCATTCAAACACCTCTTCTCGCTTCAGAGCACATCGAATTATCAGTAACCGGGCTAGCTTACGGCCCGTCCACACAGCGGCGTGCGTTGACGCTTGCCGGCGGGCGTGTCTGACACTCGACCAACAACCAATCACATGAATCTCCCGCCCCAGACACACAAGCACGCAGTTTGATTGGCTAGAGCTTGTACTGGCATATGATTCGTCAAAAGTTGAACATTGCTCAACTTTTTAAGCGAGCAACGCCAGCAACGCTCCGCGTCGCTTCCCAAAATGCAGTTCGGCTAAAAGTGACGTCACCCCATTCAAAGTGAATGGGCAGAAGCGTTGGAAGCTTCAACGCACGCCGCTGTGTGGACGGCAGTGTTGGGACTAACGCGTTACAAGTAACGCGTTACTGTAACGCCGTTATTTTTGGCAGTAACTAGTACTCTAACGCATTACTTTTTAAATTCAGTAACTCAGTTACCGTTACTACATGGTGCGTTACTCCGTTACTGCGTTACAGCCAGGTGAACAGAGATGAGAAAACAAAACAAGAATCCTCTAGTGCAGGGGTGTCCACACTTTTTTCACCGAGGGCCACATATAGAAAAATATACGAAGGGCTGGGCCACTCCTAGAGGTTTATTGCGTCATAAGTTCAGTTATAAGTTGGAAACATCTATCCAATGTAGGCAAATTACTCTTGATACTTGAAAATGTTGTTAGAAAAAAACTGCCTAAATCCCAGCTCTCCATAGGGTTTCATTTATCTTGTTAGCAGCTCATTCCTTAAAATAGGAGCCTCAGATTGCTCATCATCATAAGAGGAAATAGGAAGGGTTTATTTCAAGGTTGTTATGTACATTTGTTGGCTTTTTCTTATCAACTTAGATTTGTTAGAACATGTTTTCAACTTTAATGGACTGAATTTATTTGAAAATTGGGCTTATTAACACATGAATACTGTGTAACATATTTGAACATATATAGTTAAAAAGTACAATATAAGACAAGCAGAAGTTTATAATACTTAAGTCATTATACTTTTTGAATTTGCTGAGGGACGCATTTGGCCCCCGGGCCGTAGTTTGGACACCCCTAGTGTGCAGAGTTGGGTGTAACGCGTTTCTGTAATAATATTACTTTTGTCGGTAACGGAGTAGTGTAACGCGCTACTTTTATAATTCAGTATTCACACTACAGTTACTAACATTGCCCCGACACGCGTTACTTTGTTACTTACTAAAATCAGTCATAATCAAACCCAGAGATGGGGTCGTTACTAAAAAAAAGTAATATATTACATATTACTTTAAAAAAAAAAAAAAAAGTAATATATTACACTACTTCGTTACTCTCTACATAAAGTAACTCGTTACTTTACTCGCAGGGCCGGCCCGCCCCTCCCTGCAGGCAGATCACGCAGACTGCTAAAGTTTCAAATGTTCTCTTTAGTTCAGTTGCCGCATCAGACTGATCCAGATAGCTCCTGAATGTTTTCCTATCTGACCGTGGCTGTCCTCTGTCTCCCGCTATCTGTATATTTTGCGCAGTCTATCTCTGCTCACGCTGTTGCGTCGGCGTGTTCTCCTGCGTGTTGGCCATGTGTTGCACTGGAACCAGACACCGCAAAGACTTCAGCCGAGCACGTACGAACTGCGCATTCGTGAGTGGCAATAACTCTCCTTACCAGCAGGCGGCGGTAGAATCAAAGCTCAACAAACACCTGCAAAGAACACATGCTAAGGTGAAGCTAACGTACAGCTATTTGTTATTTGTTTATATCACGTAGTCTGTTCTTCTTCTCTGTTTTCCGGTTGTTGCCTGTTTTGAATGACGAATACACACTACCGCCGCCTGCTGGTAAGGAGAGTTATTGCCACTCACACATGCGCAGTCCGTACGTGCTCGGCTGAAGTCTTTGCGGTGTCTGGTTCCAGTGCAACACATGGCCAACACGCAGGAGAACACGCCGACGCAACAGCGTGAGCAGAGATAGACTGCGCAAAATATACAGATAGCAGGAGACAGAGGACAGCCACGGTCAGATAGGAAAACATTCAGGATCTGGATCAGTCTTATGCGACAATGGAAACTGAACTAAAGAGAACATTTGAAACTTTAGCAGTCTGCGTGATCTGCCTGCAGGGAAGGGCGGGCCGGCCCTGCGAGTAAAGTAACGAGTAAAGTAACGAGTAAAGTAACGAGTTACTTTATGTAGAGAGTAACGAAGTAGTGTAATATATGACTTTTTTAAAAAAGTAATATGTAACATATTACTTTTTTTTAGTAACGACCCCATCTCTGCTAGTGTGTCATTGGAGGGTAGCGTTGATGATTTCTATGACACACTATATACTGTCTTTTTCCACATATTTTCCGAGATACTACACAATCACAGGGTTAACTATATGGCTCTGACTAGAAGGAATGAACAGGAGACATGAGAAGGGAGGGTCCTGTAAGCAGCTGCTCACCTCTGTGTACTCAGTGTTTCTATCACTTTTGACATACTATACTTTTTTGTATATTTTTCAACGTGCTGATGCTGATGCTGATTTTCAACAAATCAATATCAATACATTTTTTCTGACATAATATGAGTTATTTTTTCATTGTATGCAACATACATAAATATTATACACATTTCTTTACATACTTTCATGACTTTTTTCAAATGTTCCACAATCTATGCTATCCCTTTCTGCTTCGTTCTTTTTGACATACTATATTTATTTTTATAAAAGAATACATACTATGACGTTTTTTAACACATTTGTAACATACTTGTTTTATTACATACATTATCATTACTTTTTTTCATCATACTATATGACTTTTGTTCATTTTCTATTTACACTACATTGTTTTGAAAAAATAATACTATAACTTTTGTATTATTTTCAACGTAACCAGAGGTGGGAAGTAGTGGAGTACAAATAGGTTGTTACCTTCCTTAAGTACATTGTTCTGGTATCAGTACTTTTCTCCACTACTTATTTTTCTGACGACTTTTTACTTTCTCACATTTTTAACACAAATACCTGTACTTTCTACTTCTTTTCCAAACAGGCTCATAACTTTAGTTTGAATCTGTTTATCCGTTTATTTCCCAACTTTGTTTTTATTTGCTTGTGTTCTGAATGGTTGTTGTTCAGTGTTGAAACATTCATTAGTTAACAATGACATAATTACAATTTCAAATAGAAGATCTTTAATGTTCTATTAATGTAACTCTTTCATGCATGAATTATGAAAGCCTCACTCAGGATTTTTTTACCAAGTGTTTTTATAGCTCTTGGGGCATTACAAACAAGATTTAAAATTGAATTTTTTTCTATCTAGTTTTTTCAAACTAAACTAACTAAATCATTATAATGACTTACAGGATTTTTTTTTTTTTAAATTCCTGTGGCGCAAACAGGCTTCCATATATACATGACCCTTTTCTTTTACAAACTACACAATGTATTTGTTCAACATACTATATATGATGAGTTAGTCTTCATAATATGTAATACACTGTGTTACAAGGCGGGTATATAGTCTGTTTCAAAAACAAGTAATAAAATGCATTATTTGCAAACTAAAAGCCAAACTATCTCACTAGCAGCTCATGCTATATTCTTGCCAGTTTCAGAGTTTCCTCCATCACAGTGCAGTTGAACATGTGCTGCTCATCACTTTAAATGCACATTAAGCTACTCATTAGTGGAAAGTGTTGCTTCACGCTCAGGGACCTGCTGGGTAGAACTGAATCGTCAGCACTGTTGTGAAGCAGAGCTGCAACACTCTGGACATTTAATAAAATTAACTCACATGAAGGCCAGTCAATTAAAAGCTGAGCGGGATTCATTGCAAATCAACAAACTAAGGATTATACAGAAAGAGTGTTTTGACTCTTTTTAAAACAGAAATATTTTTAACCTGGTGTTCGTCAAACAGAACATTTTGTCTTAAATATTAAATATTATTATTTGTAGCATGCAGAACAAAAAAGTATTTAAAAGTATTTTCAAATGATAGATAGATAGATACTTTATAGATCCCAATTTGGGAAATGTTTGTGTTGCAGCAGCATCAAAAACATAAGGCAATGTACATAAGAGAAACTAAGACACAGAAATAAACAGTCCAATATATTTCAGAAATAGAAATAAAATAGCATTAAAAACTTATTACAAAAGATTTAAAAAAAATAATATATATATATAGGCTATATATACATGTGGAAAAATAAATGGTATTCAAAGGAGAATAAATGCCATTAGTTTCCTTTATTTTAGCACATTGCCGGTCATCTTGTATGTTCTAAACTTAAGTAAACCAGATTTGATCGACAATGTGGATTTATTCCTTCATCATCAATCTCATTTTTTTTAAGGATGTTCTTTTGAATTTCTTGACATTGATGTGTCCCGTGCAGTTCAGCCTTCCACCAGCAGGCGTCAGTAATACTCCACGATTGAGTTGGACCATGTTATATTTACCTCTGTAAAAACATAAAAAACATCTCAATAAAGACTTTGATAGCAATTTTATTAAATAATATAAATTCCAATACTTGTATATATTTATTACATTTCGCTACCAATAAATAGAAATGAGGCTTGTTTTCCAACACTGTTACAGCTTTCCCCCTCCAAACCGTTATTATAATATTTAGATATTGATGTTCGTCAGACCACTGTAATGTTCTCTGTTCAGCAGCGGCATCCCCAAATAATAATCGAAACACCAACAGTGCATTATAAATTGTTTCCCAATGGTTGCGTTCTCCACATTGTTGCAAAATGTTACATCATTAAATATGTGTCAGTGTGTATCTTGTGTGTAACACATTTTATGCTTTCCAAGCCAATATTGCATTGTCCATTACCTTCTCTTCACCTGGTCCTGAATGTCATCATTCTACCCTGACACTAAATCATATAGATATAACAATCTCTGACATTTTGTCTGGAATAAAATGTATCACATTTATGCTCTTTTTCTTTTCCATTTATCAATTGTTACCATTGGTTATTGTTAACTTTGTTCTGTGAGGACCAAGTTGCTCATATATGCTTTTCTTTTCCACTTCAACTCTCATACTAACATGAACATTTAAAAAGCTAAAGAAAGGCCATTTGTTTTTTCTTTATTTCAAACACAAGTGAACATTCATTGATTCAACTTCAGCCCACTTAGTTAAGTTTTTGTCTTACCTCATATACATGATGCAGTAGATTGTTAAATCATCATTAATATCAAATGTACTTGGTTCTTTTTTTGTAGTTTAATTAATACTCCACCATTTTGATAATGTGGAGATAGGACCCTGTTGGGTCCAGTGTTACACACAATTGTGTGTGAAGAGTCAATCTTTCACTTACAGCTGGACTTATTGATAATATGCATTCATTTACAAGTTTAATCTCTTTTACAATTTGACTATGTATTATTACTAGCCAGGCCAGATCAGGGGTACTGAACATAATCTGCAGATTGTTTTATGCAGCTTTAATAAAGGTTATTAATTGATGTCAAATGCTAGTATTCAGCATTGCCTGAAGTTCAATACAACACAATTTGAAGAGGTAATAAGGATGCATATTTCATTTATTGTGGGAGAACACACACACTCACACATACACACACAGGTCAGATGCCTAGTGCACAAACAAGTAGGAGATCTGAGTAGAGTCTAAAACAAGTCTTTATTGGTCAATATACAGAAATCAGTAGGATTACCACTAAAGAGAGAGAAATCCGGACCATTTTGTTTACAAAAAGAAAAAGAAACGGATATATAAAATAACTGTCTTGAACATTTTACAGGGGTTATTTTTTATATGTAAAAGAATCTTTTCCTCTTTCAGAAGCACAATATGACAGAGGGGGACGAGGGGAAACAAGGCAGTTGTCTCACAATTATGACATCACAATCACAGGTGCTTAAAGGAGGACAGAGGGAGGGACATGTGGAGAGGAGACGCGTCAGTCACAGACCTCAGAGGGATGATCACTGGCAATCAGAGTAGAAACGGGAATGTGTAAGGAGTTACATTTAGAGAATTGAAATGCAGACAAACCCATTGGATTAAATCAAGTGTACTTGAAATGCAATATTGATGTTTAAAAGAAGGAATTCATATCAAAGAAGTCTCCACTGCTGCTGGTTCTGGTGAAGTTCTGCAGAGTGGTGACTTGATAAAGTGAGATAGATAAACACACTTATTTTCTCCAGCATTCAACTCATTAAGTTAAGTCGTAAAGTATTCTTTCGATACAAAAATCATGTTCTGATAAATAAACTTTAATTATGTAGTCGAGGTGATCCTACTCAGATATAAGGGAAACTTTTAGGAAAAATCCTGCATCACAAACTGAAAGCTCAAAAAGACCCTAGGTCGTTTTTACAAATATATTTTCGAGAGTTAGTGAGATATCGTTCGACAGGTCTTGATTTGCGTCCAATGCGTTTCACAACATATAAAAACACTATTGTTTTAAGTGTGCCACCTTAGCTCCATGCTGCGGCCCCTGCTTAACAGGACCAAGTGATGAGAAACAAGACATGGCTAATAACATGTGGTTTGCTAACACATGTATGGGTCGAGTAATAAGAAGATAATCGTTTTTAGAGTCTGCAGTGAGGGCCTGTCATTTTCATTTCCCTAAAGAAATGGTCCCGAGTCTGACTGAAGAGTTGTTGGAAAGTCAACAAACCTTAACATCTCAGCTCTGTACCGAGTGGAGATGTTATGGCAGTAAAAGTTGTTTTATATTACACGTCACTCACATCTCTCAACCTCTTGTTGAATCTGTTAATAACTCATCATTTTACAAACCATCTGTTATTAAAAAATAAACCAAATAAATACAAGTACTCTGAGGGAAGTGGCACATATTAAACGTTAAAAGCACACATGTTAGAAATGGGGTGACAGCCATTTTGTTTGAAAGAGTCGATGACTGCAGTGCCCCTGTTTCTGTGAACTGGTCCTTTATACTGGGCCCATACTTGCATAGAGGGCTCCCTTTACTACAAATGAAACATCTCTGTACTATTTCTTCTATTTCTGTATAACAATGAAAGCTACAATAGGCCACAGTATGGAGAGATTTGGTACACAGACAGATGCAAACAAACAGCACTTTTGATTCTAAGAGTATTTGAACCTTTCTATCACCTTAAAATGCTTTTGAGAAACAAAGGGGAGACAATATTAGACAGTTGATATTTCTGCTGATATAAATCAGGACAGAAGTCTAATGTTTATTTTAAGAGGTAACATGTTCTCAGAGAAAGAGAGGTTTGAGTTATGAGAACAGAGGATATACGCTGAGGGACGGTACATCTATGTTATACCTATTATAAAGGCCAAAGGAATTATATTTTAAAACGTTTATGGATACATTAACACATGTACTGTATATGGATACATCACTCTGATACATCTGCTGATAACTCACCAGTTTGCAGACAATCTGATCAAAATATAAAATAAACAATATAAAAGTAATCTGAGGAAAATTGCACATATTAAATATTGGGATCAAAGCCCACATTATCTTTGTGTTGATGTTATAAACGGAGAGAGTTTGCGTCGCTAAATTCAAGAGCTTAGATTCATTTTATCAGCTAATTCTCCACATAATGAGAAAGCTGTGCTTCAGCAGAGGGAGATGAGTCAGTAACAATGACAACGTGGGAAGGTTCAGTGTTTGTTCCAGCAACAGATTGTAAATTATTTTATCAGAGATTTTGTTTCTGTGTACCTGTAGCAAGCGTGCAGTAATGTCTGCATCAACATGTGTGTGTGCGTGTGTGTGTGTGTGTGTGTGTGTGTGCGTGCGTGTGAGAGCGATGGGCATGTAAAGTGTGTTTTAATGTGTAGATATGTGTTTATGTGTGTGTGGTCAGTACGTTATGGAGGAACTGTCCCACTCTAGTTTTCCCTTCTGCTTCCTCTCTTCCACCTTTTCTCTCTCTTCTTCCTCTCCCCCCTCTTCCTCTTCATCACTGCTGTCTGACTCGGCACTCGTCATGCCTCCCACCTGTTCCTCCTCTTCCTCTTCTTCTTCCTCCTCTTCTTCTTCTTCCTCCTCCCCCTCCTCCTCCTCCTCCTCCTCCTCCTCCTCCTCCTCCTCCTCCTCCTCCTCCTCCTCCTCCTCCTCCTCACGTTCTTCTTCTTTTACCTCTGCATCACGTGCCTGAGCTCCTCCGAGGTTCTAGAAAACAAAGCATGATTTAGTAAAGTCACTACAGTTATCAAATACTGAATTACAAAGTATGTGGATATTACATTCCATAACATGTATTTTAGCTGACGCTTTTATCCAAAGCGACTTACAATAAGTGCAAAAAGCATAAAGAATCAAACTCGGAACAACAAGGAAAGTGCAGATACATTCACTTCAAACAATATCATACGTGCGTAAATGCTGGTGAATAAGTTACGAAGCCTAAAATAACTCAATAAGTGCTTCCCCCCCCTTTTTCCCAGCAATCATTTAATTGCCAAGGTAAGGAAATAGATGTGTTTTCAGTTAGTGACGGGAGATATGGAGAGTTTCTGCTGTCCTGATGCCAACTCAGTGGACTTTTTTAAACGACAGCTAAAACCACATCTTTTTAGATTAGCTTTTTATTAGCACTTTAAATGTTCTTTTAGTCTTTATTATTTGCCTATCTTTATATTGTTTTATTTATTTTATAGGTCTTAATCTTTTTCTTTCTGTTGTACCTATATGTTCACTTGGTGTTTGTTTTGTTTGTTTTATATTTTTGCATTGACTCAGTTGTCTTGTACGACGGAGTATTAGGGCCACACTTAGAAAAAAATAAAACAGAGAGATTTCGAAAATAAAGTCCACATGCTCCACATTCCTCATTTTATTGCAGGACGCTGCTGTTGTCTCCTTCTCAAGTCACTTATGAAACTACGACTTTATTCTCGTAACTATGACTTTATTCTCGTATTATTACGACTTTATTCTCGAAATCTCTCTGTTTTTTTTCTTCTAAGTGTGGTCCTAATACTCCGTCATAGTCTTGTGTCTTATCTGTCAGAGAGAAACCATTATTTATTTTATTTTTATTATTATCATACATTTTACCTCATTGTGTCTATTAACCTGATAAAAGTAATATTTTGATGCATGTACCTTTTAAAGTTCTTAACAAATAATCTGAGGGGAATTTCTTGTCGATTGTTTTTAACTTGTGATGTGTCATTTTGTAAAGCACTTTGAGCTGCATGTGTTGTATGAAAAGTGCTATATAAATAAAGCTTTATTATTATTATAATAATAATTATAATAATAATAATAATAATAATAATAATAGGGAGCAAACAGGCGTGTTTTTGAGGGGTACCTGGGTCCCACTCGCAGTGATGGAGTAGCATAGTTCAGGAATAAAAAACAAAAAATACAATGTCAATCTATCCTAACCTCCATGGGGTTGACAGTGATGGTGAGTGCAGAGTTGTCCCAGTCTTCCTCAGTCTCTTTGACCTCGTCCTCGTCCTCTCTGGACCCCTCCTGATGTGTGGCGTGGATCCTGTACACGCCGATCACCACGATCACCACCAGGGCGGCGATACACACCACGATAACAGCTGTGGCTGCTGGAGGCGCTGATCCTGGAGGAGAAGTGGAGAGGCAATATAACTCTGTATGTTATATAATACATATTTATGGAGGTACAACTGAGTCTGCTCAGGCTGTAGATCTCTGACATTTTGGCTTTATCTTAATATCTTTCAAAAGTAATAGTAGTCATGATATTCACTGTTTTCCTTCTCTATGTGAACTTATCCTAAAATAAAACATCCTCTTTTTACAAGTCTTGTTTTGACCGTCATTCTTTTCACCTATAACATCTTACTCTTAGATTTCCTTGCCCTGGGCGTTTGTCAAGTAGACAAAGCTTTACGACAGAGCAATCTTCAGTTTAATCATCTTGTCTAGCTTGATCACTTGGAACAGAGAACAAAGGCACACACATCTAAATGTGCATTGTAATCATTCATTGTAGCGTGGAAGTGGATCTGAGGCCAACTGCTGTACAGTAAAAACAATATAGATGAACTTTTAGGAAATATAAAAGAGGTTTTCACTATTAACTATTAATTATTAATATGAACCTTTGTTTTAACTCCAAATAATAGTCTGACAGGGCACGACATTAAAAACACAGTGACATTACTGTCTTACCTGACATGTGTGAGTTGAGAGTGTGCATCATGAGAGGGTGATGGACCGGTCTCATGAACGGAGCTTGAACGGCCATGTGATTGACATGCTCCACAGGTGCTGAGTGGTGAAGGACACTGACCTGTAGAGGGGGGGACAAACCATTATCCTTGTGCAAAGAAAGGTCATAAAAACAAAAAAAATGGCTATAGAGGGAACCAATACAGCAGTCCACCCTTCTTCCACGAGGGCCACATACAGAAAAACATACGAAGCCCTGGTGAGGTATATTGCCTCATAAGTTAAGTTATAAGTTAGCAAAATTAATCAAATGTAACTAAATTATGCTTAATACTTGAATATGCTTTAAGAAAACAAACAGCCTATCACAGCTGTTCCTTAAAACAGGAGCCTCAGATTGCTTATCATCATAAGAGGAAATAGGAAGGGTTTATTTCAAGCGTGTTATTTTTTCTTATCAACTTAGATTTGATAGAAAATGTTTTCAACTTGAATTGACTGAATCAGTTTGAAAAGTGGGCTTCTTAACAGATGAATACTGTGTAATATCTGTTTTCATCTATATTTAAGAAGTACAATACAAGACAAGCACAAGTTTCGTTTGTGGGCCATACTCCATTATACTTTTTGAATTAGCTGAGGGCCGTTTCTAAATGTAGTTTGGACACCCCTGCAATAGAGCATTTTAAACATCAAAACACGACTAAAATCTAATGGAAGAATCAAGAAGGAAAAAGAATCAATAAACAGTGCAAGACCTATAGAGAGAGGACATACCTCCAGGTTGAACTCGTTGCTGGTGTATCGTCCGTTGAGCTCGGAGCAGGTGAGTCTGAACCTCCTCTCACTCAGGGTGACAGGGCGCTGGTTCCTGTAGCGCAGCTGCCTCAGCGCCTGCTCGTAGTGGGCCATGGAGTCCACACCTGGGAACAGGATGGAAAAAATTAAAGGTCACCTATTATGCAAAATCTACATTTTCATGTATTTTATACATCAACATGTGTCCCCTCTGCGTAAAGAGACTCTGAAAGTTTCAGGAAAAAATATGAGCTCACTTTTTCTCCTGATCCATTTATATAAAAGCCTGTCTGAAAATGAGCTGATCAGATTTTGGCCACTTTATGATGTCATAATGTTTTTTTGGCTTGTGTAACCATTAGCCAATCACCAACCAAGGTAACCCCCCCCCCCACCGTATCACCTGAATCTCCTCCTAGAGCACCTTTGTGTTCTTCTTAACCAAATATCTCTCAGATGCGGCTTTCACACCAGCGCTTTTCTGGTTCAGCTCCGGTTTCCCTTTTCAGCTCCCGCTCTGTTCACACCGCCCACTGGCGCCCCAGAGCTGCCCCTGCTGCGTCATGACGTCACCGTTTACATCGCTGATTTGCTCCCCAACGGCACCCATTACGGCGCTCACAACAACAACAACAACTGCGTCGGGTCGATGATCGTGTTGCTTTTAATCACACGAAGCCAGAATAAATTGAATAACGACTTCTCCAACCTTATACTTTTCTCCAGAGTGCCGTGGTTCATTGTTTATTAATGTGTTTCTGCAGCATTTACCGACCGCTGCAGTATTGGCTGCTCTTCCACGGGAGTTTATTCTCCCGTTAGCTCCCGGTTAGCTCACACTGCAGCGGCCGCTCTAAAGTATTCACTGTCCGACTCACACAAGCAGCTGATGCATATCCCCAGTTCCCTTAGCCTAAGTGAATGTGTGTCAGTCTGAATTGACGCTGTTTGGTATCACAACGCTGTTATGAAAGTTTCTCTGGTATAAAACGGGTGATGTTGGCATAGCAACCGAAGCTAAACTGACTACTTGCATCCGATAGCTGCAATAATACAAAACAACACGTCTGCCTCTCTCCACAATGATCGATAACAGCGAACGGATGGTCAAAGTAAGGCACAAATAAACAGAATCACACGAAGCCTGGTTAGTGTTGCCTGACTTTATAAAGTGTGTTTATAGGCACTACTGCTTGTAGGCAGGCATAACAGTCGACCCATGGGAGGTGGGTTTAGTTTCCTGCACGCCTCGACGTAACAGAGACGTAAGCGACGTCACCTCTTAGCTCCAAAGCTCTTGCCTCTGGACCAATTTTTTGGAGCTGGAAATGAAGCGGATTCCGGAGCTAAGAGCCGGCGCAGCTCCGGTGTGAACTGGAAAACCCGGCGCTTTTCAGGCTCTAGCTCCGAGCCGGAGCTGAAAAGGCGCTGGTGTGAAAGGGGCAAGAGGGGCGTGGGGAGGGGCTCCTTATTTTCATCTAAAGTAACAGACAGAGAATCAACACTTTTGAAACAGGGCTGAAACAGAGGGGGTTATGGGATGCTGCAATGATCTGTTTGGTATCTCGAGCCAAACACTTCAGAGACATGTTTTGTATATATCTGAGACCTATAATATATTAATGAAAAGCAGTATAATAGGGGACCTTTAATACAAATGCTAAAAATATGTCATGTAGCACCGTCCGCTTATCCTCCTAAAATCTGGGATTTAGGAGTTATTGAGATATGTTTTTAGTCGATAATGGTACTTATTTATGTTTTCTTTGAAGCTGTGGTGGAGAGGAGGACACTGAACAGGCCATCATGGATAACCCCACCCATCCTCTCCACCTGCAGCTGGACAGCCAGCGGAGCTCCTTCTCCAACAGACTGCTGCAGCTCCGCTGTCACAAGGACCGATACAGGAACAACAAATCACCTCTGGCTGGCAGAGAACTCTCTGCTCCATAGTTTCTCTTGGAATAAAACCACATTGTACATTTTACATTATATATTCAGTTTAATATTAAATATTCCATCTGTCACATACTTATGTATATATAATACCTTGCTTCATATATTGTTATTGTTAATTTGTAAATTCAACATGTATATTTTCTACTTTCCTGTCTTTAAATTGTTATAGTACAATGCCATGTATTTTTATGCTGCTGCAACACAAACATTTCACAAATTGGGATCAATAAAGTACTCTCTTATCTTTACCTGTCTCTTTATAATAGATAATTTGTCAATGTTGTGAAGTTCTTTACAAGGGTTGATTTAGAAATAATGAAATCATACATTTTCTGAATATTGGAAACAAATATGATGCACAATTTGAAACCTGCTCTCCTGCCTGTCTCTCTTTCTCCACTTACAAGTCATTATCAAGAAGCAAGTCCCATGTCTTTGTGTAACTAATATGTTCTTTCTCAATCAGTACTCTGTTTACTTAAGTCCCATGTGTATTTCTAAAGGCTTGAAATGATATTAAAAAATGTCCTCAAAAGAACAGAAACAACATGTCTTTATACATTTGATATATTTTTGCTGCAATTCCTATCAAAAGATGTGCTCGGTTGGCCACACCGCCATTTGCATCACTTGAAAGCCCAGGATGTGCTTTTAAGAGTAGATTAGGACTTAAATAAACAGCATGCATGGTGTTTGAAATAAAGGCCTCAGAGTCATGCCCCCCACAGAGGACATCAATGAACTGCTGGGTCTCTGGAGGATAAAACTGTAATTTGTTCTGACAGGATATTTCAGGGACCTTTACAGCTGTCCTGCTCGATAGAGACTGAATGCTCATCCTGTTGCTGTATGAAGGGCAAGCCATTTTTAGGGATGTTATTTAGGATTTTTAAGTGGAAAGGTGGTGCGTGTCCTGATGTCCTTCACAGAGCATTAGTGCCACAGATCATCCCCCACCTACCATATATTGATATTCCAGAGGTGGAGTTGGTGGCATCCAGGTGTTTTCCCAACAAGGCGCTGTGATGAATCTCCAGACTCTCTCTCTCAGGATTCAGCTCGTCCCCAATCACCAGAACGTCACAGTAGTCCAGGTTATGCATCAACTCCATCACACCTGGTCTGCGAGCTGCACGCATGCACGCAATATTACAGACAAATGAGTTATGTTAGCAAATAGAGTCTCAGTGATAACATACCAAATGTCCAGTGCACGTAACAATAGCTGGACTTAAACTCCCACTGTACATTTTACATTTATATTCAATTTAATATTGAATAATTAATTTCTTGCACAATAATATCATTGTCACCAATAATAAATGTGTAGTTCTACATGTATATTTTCCACATGTATATATATATATATATATATATATATATATGTTTTTATATATATTTTATTTTATTTCAGAAATATTTTGGACTGTTTTCTATTTCTAGTGTCTTAATTTCTCTTATTACATACACGTATACGTACATTGCTGCAACGCAAACATTTCCCAAATTGGGATCAATAAAGTATCCATCCATCCATCCATCCATCCATCCATCCATCCATCCATCCATCATCCATCCATCCATCCATCCATCTATCCATCCATCTATCTATCTATCCATCCATCCATCTATCTATCCATCTATCCATATATCCATATATCCATCTATCCATCCATCCATCTATCTATCCATCTATCTATCTATCTATCCATCCATCCATCCATCCATCCATCCATCCATCCATCTATCTATCTATCTATCCATCCATCCATCTATCTATCTATCCATCCATCCATCCATAATAATAATAATAATAATAATGGGTTCCATTTATAAAGCACTTCATATTTGAATTCAAATCCCGAAGTGCTACAAGTAGTGAGCATGAACAGTATAAATAAACATTACACAACACGGTAGAATTAATAAAAAAGCAATAAAAATAAAAATGTAAAAAATAAAAATAAAAATAAATAAATAAATAAAAGGGTGATAAAAATGTCTAGGCAAAGGCTCTTTTGAAGAGATGGGTTTTGAGGCCTTTTTT